>NC_044558.1:7864600-8464600 GCF_007565055.1 Rhinopithecus roxellana
CTTGGATCTACATAAAGAAAAGAAGAATGTTGGAGAATGAATAACTGAAGGTAAAATTTTAATTCTTCTTCATTGATCTAACAGATAGATTTATTCAAAATTATAACTATATACAATTATGTATGCTCATAATATACTGATGTATGCTTATATATAAGTGAAATGAATTGTGGCATTAATGCAAGAGATGAATAGGCAGAATTAGGAATATTTTGTTATTATAAAGTACTTGCACTTTATAATAGTGTGGAGTGTTGTTTGGAAGTGGATGTCCCAGCCTGGGCAACATAGCAAGACCCCATTTC
Organism: Rhinopithecus roxellana; assembly: GCF_007565055.1. Taxonomy (NCBI): domain Eukaryota; kingdom Metazoa; phylum Chordata; class Mammalia; order Primates; family Cercopithecidae; genus Rhinopithecus; species Rhinopithecus roxellana. The sequence continues at coordinate 7,864,906 of NC_044558.1, forward strand.
TACAAAAAAATTTAAACATTAGCTGGACATAATGGCACATGCATGTAGCTCCAGCTACTTGGGAGGCAGAGGCGGGAGGATTGCTTGAGCCCAGGAGCCCAAGGTTGCAGTGAGCTATGATTGCATGTCTTTACTCCTGACTAGGGAACAGAGTGAAACCCTGTGAAAAGAAAAGAAAAAAAGAAAAAAAAGAAAACAGATGTGGATTATTTGTAAATGTATGTTGCAAACTCTAGGGCTCCACTTTTGAAAAAAGTAAAAAAAAAAAAAAAAGTATAACTGATATGCTAACAAAGGAGAGAAAGAATGGAATCATTAAAATGCTCACTTAAAACCACAAAAGACTGCCACTATAAAAAAGAATGAGTTCATGTCTTTTGCAGGGACATGGATGAAGCTGGAAACCATCATTTTCAGCAAACTAACACAGGAACAGAAAACCAAATACCACATGTTCTCACTCATAAATGGGAGTTGAACAGTGAGAACACATGGACACAGGGAGGGGAACATCACACACTGGGGCCTGTTAGGGGACGAGGCGGGGCAAGGGGAGGGAAAACATTAGGACAAATACCTAATGCATGCAGGGCTGAAAATCTAGATGATGAGTTGATAAGGGAAGCAAACCATCATGGCATATATATACCTGTGGAACAAATCTGCACATTCAGCACATGTATCCCAGAACTTGAAAAAAAAAAAAACATTGGGAGGCTGAGACGGGTGGATCACGAGGTCAGGAGATCGAGACCATCCTGGCTAACACGGTGAAACCCAGTCTCTACTAAAAAATACAAAAAATTAGCCGGGCGAGATGGCGGGTGCCTGTAGTTCCAGCTACTTGGGAGGCTGAGGCAGGAGAATCACAAAATACAGAAAAAGAAAGGAAGACAAAAATAAGAAGAGAGCGTAAGGGCAATACATAGACAATAGTAACACATATGGTAGATATTATTAACCCAGGTATTTTAATAGTCATTTTAACTGTGAATGGTCGAAATAAACCAATTAAAAGACAGAGATTGTCAGAGTGCATCTAAAAACAAAACCCAACTGTGTATTTTCTACAAGATACCCACTTTAAAGACTCATATAGATTAAATGTAAAGGAATGGAGGAAAATATACCATGCTAACACTAACAAAAATAAAGCAGAAGAATAAATGAATCCACTGTTAGAGTTGAAGACTTCAACATCTCTCTTTCAGAAATTGACAGATGCAGCAGCCAGAAAATTGGTAAAGACATAATTGAACTTAACAGCACCATCTGTCAACTGGATGTAATTGACATCTATAAACTACTTCATCCAGCAATAGCAGATTACTAATTCTTCTCAAGCTCACATGGAATATTTACCAAGATTGACCATATTCTGGGTGGTAAAACACACCTTAACAAATACAAAAGAATAGAGTTATACAATGTCTGATCTTAGACCATAATGGAATTAAACTAGAAATCAATAACAGAAAGATAACTGGAAAGTCCTCAAATATATAGATACTTAAAAACATGCTTTTGAATAGCACATATGTCAAAGAAGAAATCTCAAAAGAAATATAAAAATCTTGAACTAAATGAAAATATAACCTAAAATTTGTGGGATGCAGTGATAGCAGTGCTTAGAAGGAAATTTATAACACTGAATGCTTATATTAGAAGAAAAGAAAGATCTAACATCAGTGACCTAAGCTTCTACCTTAGAAAACTATGAGAAAAGTGAATTAAATTTCAAAAACAGAAGAAAAGAAATAATGAAAATTGGAACAGAAATCAATGAAATTGAAAATAGAAAACCAATTCAGAAAATTAATAAGACCAAAAGCTGTTTCTTTAAAAAGATAAATAAGATTGATAAGCCTCTAAGCCATGCTAAGAAAAACAAAACAAAACAAAACAAATTACTAATACCACACGTGAAAAAGGAGACATCACTACAGATCTCGTGGACATTAAAAGGATAATAAAATAAATTTATGGGCCAGGTATGGTCACTCATGCATGTAATCCTAGCACTTTGGGAGGCAGAAGTGGGCAGATTACTTTAAGCTCAATAGTTCAAGACCAGCCTGGGCGAAACCCCATCTCTGCAAAAAAATACAAAAATTATCTGGGCATGGTGGCTTGTGCCTATATTCCCAGCTACTCAGGAGGCTGAGGCTGGAGGATCATTTGAGCTGGGAAGCGGAGGTTGCCGTGAGCCAAGATCATGCCCTGCACTCCAGCCCGGGCGGCAGAGTGAGACACTGTCTCAAAAAAAAAAAATTATGAACAACTGTACACCCCAAAATTTGATAACCGAAATGAAATGGACCAATTCTTTGAGAGACACAATCTGCCAAAACTCACATAAGAAGAAATAAACCATCTGAATAGTCATATCTACTAAGGAATTTGAAACAGTAATTAATAACCTTTTAAAACAGAAAGCCCCAGGCCCAGATGGGTCTGCAGATGAATTCTACTAAACATTTAAGGAGGAAATTGTGCCATTTCTCTACAATCTCTTCTAGAAGATAGAAGCAGAGGGAATACTACCTAACTCATTCTATGAGGCCAGCATTACCCTAATACCAGACCCAGACAGACAAAGACATTACAAGAAAGAAAATTACAGATTAATATCTCTTATGAACATAGATGCAAAAATCTTCAACAAAATATTAGCAAATTGAATCCAACATGTGTAAAAAGATTACACATCATGGCCTTTTTTCTAGGTGGTTCAACACTTAAAAATCATGTAATTAATCACATTTATAGGCAAAAGAAGAAAAATTACATGATCATATCAATAGATGCAGAAAAGATATTTGACAAAATCTGACATCTATTCATGATAAAAATTCCTTTTTTTTTTTTTTTAAAGACAGTCTCGCTCTGTTGCCCAGGCTGGAGTGCAGTGGCCGGATCTCAGCTCACTGCAAGCTCTGCCTCCCGGGTTTACGCCATTCTCCTGCCTCAGCCTCCTGAGTAGCTGGGGCTACAGGCGCCTGCCACCTCGCCTGGCTAGTTTTTGTATTTTTTAGTAGAGATGGGGTTTCACCGTGTTCGCCAGGATGGTCTCGATCTCCTGACCTCGTGATCCGCCCGTCTCGGCCTCCCAAAGTGCTAGGATTACAGGCTTGAGCCACCGCGCCCGGCCATCTTTATTCTTTAGTAACAGAATCAGTGAGAGCATTGTCAGGATTTAGTCTCAGGTTTCACTCGCTAAATTGAAAATGTGAAAAGCCCCTACCCCTTTAGCTACAAGTGAGGAAACGTGGGGTATGAAAAGCAGGCCTGGAGTTTTTGCTCTGGCTCTGCGTAGCGTAAGCGCAGTGCTGGCATATTACCATTAAATAATAAGAACGTGTGGAGCACCCTCTGTGTTCCTGGCACAATGGCTGCCCTTTGTGGACGGCAGCTCGTTTTAATCTCCGGAGCTTCCTTTACTTCCACAGATTAAATAAACAGAAGCTCGGAAAGGTTAAATAACTTGTCTCAAGTTACACAGTCACACTGTAACAGCCAGGATTTGCAACCCGGTCTATCTGACTTCAGAACCCATGCTCCTAGTCACCTCAGGTACTGCCCCCTAAAAGGGTTTGCTTTAGGGGTTCAGTTTCCTGGGGAGGGCTTTCCAGGTGCCCTCTTTGAGGTTTCTCATTTCCTCTTGAATTCTTGGGACCTTCTTTTTCCCCTTAGTTCCCCTAACTTTCTTTGTAAACCTTAGTTCAACTGATCAATGTACCCTCCGCCAAATGTACCGTAAGAAACAAAAGGCTCATCTAGACCTCAGGCATGCAATAGATAAGATCACCTCTAAGGCTGCCTCCTAGTTTCAGCACTTAGAAGTACCTGCTGTATTTCTAGGCCTATGCTTGGGGCTGTTGTGTACAGCTGTGCAGGTTGTTCACTGCAAAGATGCTCCCTTAGGGGGTGAGTGTGGACCAGAATCTAGCATGAGCTCCACTTGCCAAACTGCGTGCCTTGGGGGAAGGCACAAAGACACTGGACGGGTTAATGATAACCCTGACTCTGCTGGGCTCAGGGGTAAGTCTGGCCCTTGGGTAACTTTCTTATCTTTATTTAGAAAAGTATCCTCATGAAGTAACGGAAGCAGGGATCTGCAGCTCTGCCGTGTTGCAGTTAGTGTGAGGAGTGCGGCCAGTGCTCAGCTACCAAGAATTACAAGATCAGTGTTCCTGAATGATACACATTTGGAACGTTGACATTTATTAAACTTTATTGACAGTATACTGTGTTTATATATGCACATCTATAAATAGAAAAGTTGATTCACATCATTCTTCTCCCTTGTATTCGAATACACTTTCTTGAGAGGTACATAAAAGGTTGGACTTTGTTAGCTCCTTGGGAGTTGCCGAGAACCCTAAATATGCCTATATATGTGGCATGCCATGTCCCCTGTCCAGGATCAAGGCAGAAAAAAGATACAGAGCTGTGATATTAGCGAACACATGGTAGCAATGTAGTTCCCTTGTCCATCTGTAGCTCTTGGTTTTTTATTCTGGTATCCAGCAGCCGTGTTCCCTGGGCTCCCTGGGTATCTTCATCGACTCTTAAAAAAAAAAAAAAAATGGAGCTGGATTTCATGGAACATTAACCTTTTAAAGGGTACAATTCAGCGGTGGCTCACGCATGTAATCCCAGCACTTTGGGAGGCCGAGGCAGGTGGATTGCTTGAAGTCAGGAGTTCAAGACCAGCCTGGCCAACGTGGTGAAACCCTGTATCTATTAAGAAGATAAAAATTGGCCAGGCATGGTGGCGCCCACCTGTGATCCCAGCTACACGGCAGGCTGAGGCAGGAGAATTGCTTGAACCTGGGAGGCAGAGGTTGCAGTGAGCCAATATTGCACTCTGCACTCCAGCCTGGGTGACTGAGCAAGACTTCATCTCAAAAAATAAAAACAAAAAAAGCGTACAATTCAGTGGCATTTAGTGCATATACAATATTGTACCACCGTCACCTCTGTCTAGTTCCAAAATATTTCCAAAGGAGACTCTGCCCGCGCCCATTAACCAGTCACTCCTTCCCCTTTCCTCAGACCCTGGCAACCTCTATTCTGCCTTCTGTGTCTGTGGATTTATCTAGTCTTATGTGTGGCTTCTTTCGCTTAGCATGATGTTTTCCAAATTCATCCATGTGTAGCATGTTAGTACTTCATTCATTTATTCATTTTATTTATTTAGAGACAGGGTCTTGCTCTGTTGCCCAGGCTGGAGTGCAGTACAGATCACGGCTCACTGCAGCCTCCAATTACTGGGCTGAAGGGATCCTCCCAACTCGGCCTCCCTCACTTTAAATTTTTTATAGAGACGGGCTCTTGCTGTGTTTCTCAGGCTGGTCTCAAACTCCTGGCCTCAAGTGATCCTCCCACCTCAGCCGCTGAAAGTACTGGGATTACAGGCGTGGGCACTGCTCCTGGCTTCCATTTATTTATTTTTTTTATTTTTAGAGACAGTGTTTCACTCTTGCTGCCCAGGCTGGAGTGCAATGCTGCGATCTCAGCTCACTGCAACCTCCGCCTCCCAGGTTCAAGCGATTCTCCCGCCTCAGCCTCCCAAGTAGCTGGGATTACAGATGTGTGCCACCAAGCCTGGCTAATTTTGTATTTTTAGTAGAGACGGGGTTCCTCCATGTTGGTCAGGCTGGTCTCGAACTCCAGACCTCAGGTGATCCACCCACCTCGGCCTCCCAAAGTGCTGGGATCACAGGCGTGAGCCACCACACCCGGCCCCTTCATTTATTTTTAAGACCGAATCATATTCCATTGTATGGATATACCACGTTTTGTTCATCCATTCATCTGTCAATGGACATTTGGGAATTGTGAATAATGCTGCTATAAAGACTGGTGTACAAATATTTGTTTGAATATCTGTTTTCATTTCTTTTGGGTATAGACCCAGGAGCGGAATTCCTGGGTCCTATGGTCACTCTGTTTAACTTTCTGGAACACCGGCTTTGTTCATTGTTGCTGAGCACTGAGCCAGGTGGTCACTCTTCCTCATACTTGACCTCCTGCTCTTTGCGTCTAAGTCAGGAGGTCGTCATTTTGTCTGTCTTCTTTTCAGCACCAGCATTCCCAAGCCCTGTATCCCTGGGCTGTTTTTGCTAAGGCCTGCTGGCCATTTCCTTGTTACTGTCTTGTTCAGTAGCAGCACAGCCACTCTACAAAGTGCTTTGACTCTTTACCCTAACCACTTCCTAGCCTGTTTACAGCCACTGTGGTCCTAAAGTCTCCTGGATGTGATACACACTGGATTTCTTAGTCTCTTCTGATGCCTCCCCACCCGCAACTTCCAAACCTACCCCGGATTTCCCATTCAATGAGTAAACAATCAACAAACCTTCCTCTACTCTTCTAGTTTTATACACACACACCCCTTCACTGCCCTGTCGGTTGCCAAGTTCTTCGTGCTGTCTCCTGGGCTTACTAGTGCCTTGGCAGTGCCCCACAGTTGCCCCGAAGAGAGACTGTTTTTCTCTCTTTCCATTCGATGCTGTTTCTGATTGCGTATCATGAAGCCAGCCTTGTCACTGGCTCTCCCTACCACTGATGCTCTCCCTCCCCAGCTACCTCTCCACCATGTCCACCCAAGTCCAGTTGTCACCCAGAGCCCAGACACTTCAGAAGCAGCTCACTGAGAGGCCACTGTGTGCTGGCTTTGGATGCTCCAAACCCTCTACCGTGTGCTAGAATGATGCCCTCTGGACCATGGTTAATTTAAATAACTCCATCTGTGGCCCCATCTCTAGTTGACTTCTTGATTTTATTTTGTTCTGATTCCTGTGTGTTTGTCCACACCTACATTGCTAGTTTTGTATTAGCTTCAGGAGACAAGGGTCCCTGTGTGGGTGAGATAATGGCCTTGGGGCAGGAGGGACAGGCACCATAGAAGGAAGAAAAGTTCCAGATTGGAATGACAAGCTGAGAAAAAGCAATATGTGGGGTTACCTTAGCTGGTAGAAGACCTGGAAAACGAAGGTGGAGGAATTTACCTTGATAAAGCGCATTTGTAACTTTGTCTTTTTGGATGTTCCTGCGTCTGTCTTTAAGAGGTTCCTTCCAGCACGCTGGACAGCCAGGGGTTTTTACCCTGGGTCAGAGAGCACCAATTCTAGTGCATGGTGGAGGGCTGGGCATGTCCAAAGCCAGCAGGCTGTGGCCTCCCAGCTTCCACTGCCCTACCCTGGAAAGAATCTCCATGCTGGTGTCAGCTGGGCGGTAGAATTGGGAAATCCAACGATGAAAGGCAAGTTGGTGGATGTGGGGACAGGACAGTGGAGCTTTGGCACACAGAGAGGACACAAAGTCTGGTGGGGTGTTCCAGAGCAGGGCCCAGAGCCCTTCCTCATGTCTAATTTCAGATGAGAGTTTTGGGGGAGGACAGAGGGGCGTTTAGGGGTTGGTGCTGTTCCTTCAGGAAGTTTGAGCTGGTGAGTGGGTGGAATAATGGAAATTGCCTGCCTGGCTGTGGCCACTCTTATCTCTGTGTATTTAATTTAGGGAAGTCAGAAACTTAAGATCCGTGCAGGTAACTTCAATAAAAGAAGCAGATATAAGTGCAAACACATACTTTGTGTGAGGTGTGAGGACTGTGGTGCAGGAGGAGCCCGTGCCCTCACTATCTAGAACAGTACTAGCCTGTGGTAGGCACTCAAAAAAAAAAAAAAAACATTTGTTAAGTGAATGAATAAAGGAGCGGTCACTTTATTGGCTCCAGCCCTTACTTTCCATTTGGTTATGGGCCCTGTTTTGCCCATTTGCCCTACTTTTCAAGAGAAACAAGAAATTGAGAGTTTACGTGACATTTTCCAAGTTTTAAATGTTGGCTCTAATTTATCTAAAGTACAGTGAGCTAAAGTCAGGAGGTAGTCGTTTTATTTTTCTTGTTCTCAGCACCAGCATTTCCCAGCCCTGCATCCCTGGGCTGTTCTTGCTGAGGCTTGCTGGCCGTTCTCTTGTTTGATAGCACAGCATCCTCTAACGTTAGGATTTTGCAACTTCTAACTTAAGGCTTTCATCTCCAGCAGATGCACAAACTTTTAGGAGAAGCAGATTTTTTTTTTTTTTTTTTAAGTGTTGGGGTTTTGCTCTGTCACCCAGGCTGGAGTGCTGTGGAGCAGTCATTCCTCACTGCAGCCTCAAACTCCTGGGCTCAAGTGATCCTCCCATCTTGGCCTCCCAAAGCGTTGAGATGACAGGCATGAGCCACCACGCCCAGCCAGAAGCCACTCTTTAAAATGTTGTCCTTCACTTATCAACCTGAATAAAGGTCCTGAAAGCAAGTTTCAATAGGAGGTTCATGGGAGGACCAAATCTAAGGTTCTGATGCCTTAAATTGTGGCTGTGCCTTGGTTTCTCTAATGGCTTTCTGCTGAATCTAGTCCTGCATGTAACAGCTCCAGGGGCAGGTGGTGGGAGCCAGGATAACTGAGCTGGGCAGAATGGTGTAGTGGGCAGAACCGTGGCTTTACAGTATGGACATCGAGCTGGTACACACCTTCCGGTCATTCCACTCGTGCTGAAATACTGAAATATTTCTGTATTGGGAGGTAAATAGCTACTGCCCTGAATCCCCTGGGTATCCCAATCGAGGACCCTCCAGGCCTTTGTACTATCCAGCAATGAGTGGGGCCATGCCTGGCTATAGTGTTTCTCTAGGACTCTGCTCCAGGGCCACGGCTGCCATCCATTCTCAGTGGTCAATTCCCGTATTATGGTGCTGTAAGCATTTTGAACTCACCCCTGGATAAATCTGAATTTGAATCCTGGCTTCACTTCCTTTTTTTTTTTTTTTTTTTTTTTGCTGCAGAGGCTCGCTCTGTCACCCAGGCTGGAGTGCAGTGGCGAGATCTCGGCTCACTACAACCCCCGCCTCCCAGGTTCAAGCCATTCTCCTGGCTCAGCCTCAGCCTCCTGGGTAGCTGGGATTACAGGCACACCCAGCCACGCCCAGCTAATTTTTGTACTTTTAGTAGAGACAGGGTTTCACCATATTGGCCAGGCTGGTCTCGAACTCCCGACCTCCGGTGATCCACCCACCTTGGCCTCCCAAAGTGCTGGGATTACAGGTGTGAGCCACCACACTGGCTCTACTTCTTACTTGGCTGAGTATTCACTGACAAATTACTTAATCACTGTCTTTCAGCTTATTTTCCTTCCTCCATAAAAGAGGGTCTTTCCTCCATGAAAGAGGAATTCTACTACTAAAATTAATCTATTTGCAGGGTTGTTGTGAAAAGTAAGTGTGTAACTGAGATAAGGCCACTGTTACTATGTTCTATGCTCTAAACAGGAAAACAGCATCCTTGTACCTTTATACAGAGGCTTGGAGAAATAGGGATCAGATTAGCCAGGTGTGGTGGCGCACACCTGTTGTCCCAGCTGCTCGGGAGGCTGAGGCAGGAGATGACTTGAGCCCAGGAGTTCGAGGCTGCAGTGAACTATGTTTGTGCCACTGCACTTCAGCCTGGGCAATAGAGTGGGACCCTGTCTCAAAAGAAGAAAGAGAAAGAAGAAATAGGGGTCAGAGAACTGGAGGCTGAGGACTGCGCAGTGACATGACCCCTGGGTCCCAAAAGTTGGTGGTGCCCAGTTGGCTACTCACCTAGGGAGGTTGTTAAATATAGATGCCTCTACATTTAGAATTAGAAATTGTAATTCAGGAGGTCCGGGTGGAGTCCAGGAATCGTTGTTTCTACCAAGTGCCCTGCGACGATCCTGATTAAGTGCTGAATCTGGGAACCATGCTGTTCTCTTGTTGGTCATCTCTGCCTCTGCTGCTTCACACAGTCCACCGCGGTGACGATGGATTCACATGAATCCGTGCGTGGGCCTGGGCCAGCTGAGGCAGGGCCTTCCCCTCGCCCTTTATTGCTGCCTCTGTCACAGACCTCATTGCATCTCCGAGGTGGGATCTAGGCCTCTCCTAAGGCTGGGAGCACAGGACAGGGGAGAACAAGCCTGAGCCTCTTGCTGGGTTTCAGAATAAACCAGACACACAGAATGAGGATTGGGTTGCCTTCCCAGGAGGTGGAGATCCGAGCTAGGCAGATTAACTTGTTTTTGAGGGTGTTCTCCATTGCATCCCCCCAGGGCATGGACCCAGTTGGCTGACCTTGTGTGGGCCACCTGTTAACAGGGCTTCCTGTGTCCCAGCATCCTGTAGCCCTCGGCGTCAGGTGCTCTGACTTGCAGCAACTGTCCTGGTTGAGTGCCTCTTCTGCCTGGCAGCTGCACTCATTGCCTCCTCATTATCCACTCTGGGGCCTCCCTTGAAGGTAAAATATTATATCACAGCCTTAGGGGTCTGCTCCCGGTGTTGCATGAGTTCCAAATGATGAGGATAGGGAAGAGGTGTAGGGACACAGGGCTGAGAGAGATGCTAAGAGACAGATACAAAGGGATTGGAAAGAGAAAGGAGAAGCAAGCAGGAGTGAAAGATGAAATGTTAGAGAAAGACTGAGGAAGAGGGAGGCCAAGAAAGACATAAAGCAAGGGAAGTTAAAATCTGGAAGGCAGTGAGTGGTGGTGGTGGTAGCACAGATTTGCAGAGGGTAGTAACCCTTGCTGTTATTTCAGGAGGAGTGACATATGTGAGCACTTTTCCCTTTTTGTTTAAACAAGTTCTTTTATTTTGTCCTTTTGAGAGGGTGTCTTGCTCTGCTGCCCAAGCTGGAGTGCAGTAGTGCAATCATAGCTCACTGCAGCCTTAATTCCTGGGCTCGGGTGATCTTGCCACCTCAGCCTCCAGAGTAGCTGGGACTCCAGGTGTGACCCACTACCCTGGCTAATTTTTGTATTTTTATTTTTTGTAGAGATAGATTCTTGTTGTGTTGTCCAGGCTGGTCTTGAACTCCGAGGCTCAAGCTCTTCTCCTGTCTTGGCCTCCCAAAGTGCTGGGATGACAGGTGGGAGCCACTGTGCCCTCCTAAACAAGTTCTTGAGTAGGAACTAGGAGCTGGACAAGATGCAGTGACTCAACAGAGGCAATAATAGAAGGTTTTGGGTTTGCTGCTGCTGGCTGTTTTCCACCCTGTTTCCCAGCAAGGAGATCCTGGGGATCGCAGGCACGTGTGCAGTGACTCACATGACCACAGCCTCCCTGGTTTCCAGTCCCAGCCTTGCATACCTGTTCTCTCACCGACACGCCTGTCCGCGCAGTGACCACACCTCCTGATCTTGACTGCCCCAGCCACCAAGCCAGGGCTGCCACTCACTCACACAGCCTCTGTCTCGTTCTGTTGACAGCCACCTCCCTCCTCAAAGCCGTGTTTCCTGGGAGCTGTGACTTCTCTGCTATCAGTTGTCAAATCCTCCGCAGGCTCTTGCACAAAGCGTTTTTCCTGTCTGCGTCTCAGATTTCTGACCTGTAAAATGAACCTCAGGCTCACCGCTCACGCCTCCTTGCTGTGTGGAGCAGTGAATTATCGTCTTTAAGGAACTTGTTGCTTGTTGGATGAAAGATGCTAAAGTCAGTTTGCTCCTCCACCCCCACCTGCACTCCTAACAGCCAAGCCCTGCTCCTTTCCTACTGTTTACCATACAGATAAGCTCTTGATGACCAGAGCAAGTCATTTAAGGTCTGTGAACCTGGGTGGACCTCAGTTCCCCAATCCACTGATCTCTGAACAGCTGCCTCCCACTCACCTGGCAGCATTTGACACTGTTGACCACCTACTGCCTTCTTAAAAGTATAAAAGTGACCGGACGCGGTGACTCACGCCTGTAATCCCAGTATTTTGGGAGGCCAAGGTGGGTGGATCACCTGAGGTCAGGAGTTCGAGACCAGCCTGACCAGCATGGTGAAATCCCATCTCTACTAAAAATACAAAAGCTAGCCGGGTGTGGTGGCGCACACCTGTAGTCCCAGCTACTTGGGAAGCTGAGGCAGGAGAATGGCTTGAACCTCGGAGGCAGAGGTTGCAGTGAGTCGAGATCATGCCAAGGCACTCCAGCCTGGGAGACAGAGTGAGACTCTTGTCTCAATTAAAAAAATAAAAAGAGTGTAAAAGTAATACATGCTCATTGCTTAAAAAGAAAGAAGGAAAAGTGAAGGCTGAGGCAGGAGGATCACTTCAGCCTGGGAAGTCGAGGCCTCAGTGAGCTGAGATTGCATCACTGCATTCCAGCCTGGGCAACACCAAGACCCTGTCTATAAAGAAAAAAAACCCCACAATTAAAAAAAAAAAAAAAAAAGAAATCCAACACTATACACCAGAATTTAAGTAAAATATAAAACCACTAGTCCTCTCACCTCTATACAATCATGAAATGTGTCTCAAATCCAGCCTCCTCTCTCCACCTGACAACCACCCCCCCACCCCCATCCCCCCTTTTTTTTTTCTGAGACGGAGTCTCACTCTGTTGCCTAGGCTGGAGTGCAGTGGCATGATCTCAGCTCACTGCAAGCTCCGCCTGCCGGGCCCAAGCCGTCCTTCCACTTCAGCCTCCAAATAGCTGGGACTGTAAGCACATGCTACCATGGCTGGCTAAGTTTTAGCCCAGGAATTTGAGTCTGCAGTGAGCTTTAGTCACACCCCTGTGCTCCAGCCTGAACAACACAGTGAGCTTCTGTCCAAAAAAAAAAAAAAAAAAAAATCCACATACTGTTACTATCATCACCATGTTGTCACATCTTCTCTTTCTTAACTCTTCTGCCCTTAATTCCCTTAACCCTTCTGTCTCTTTCTTAACCCTTCTGCCCTCCCCTACACAAACGCTTATGTGAATATGGAGGCTTAAAAAGAGTTCATCGTAGGTTTTTTTGGTTTTTTTTTTTGAGATGGAGTTTCGCTCTTGTTGCCCAGGATGGAGTGCTGTGGCGCGATCTCGGCTCACTGCAACCTCCGCCTCTTGGGTTCAAGCGATTCTCCTGCCTCAGCCTCCAGAATAGCTGGGATTACAGGTGCCCGCCACCACGCCTAGCTGATTTTTTTTGTATTTTTAGGAGAGACAGAGTTTCACCATGTTGGCCAACACGATCTCAATCTCCTGACCTTGTGATCTGCCCGCCTCGGCCTCCCAGAGTGCTGGGATTACAGGCGTGAACCACTGCGCCCGGCCTCACCACACGTTTTCTCAGATGTTCTATTCTATGTAGTGAGTGAATTAATGAGTTATTTGGTAGTTCTGTTTTGAGACAACTTGGGGTTTTACTCTTCTCCTAGAATAACTGACAGCTGGTGAAAGAGCAGAGGGACAGTGACCGCCAGGCCAGCCTCGCCCAGGGAACTGACAGCAGCATCAATGGCCCTTACAGCAGGCTACTTTCCTCTGTTCCCACTGCAGCCTCCAGCCCCGGACTCCCTAAGTCCGGCGGGGAAAGGAAGGGCCGTCTGCCCAGCCATTTGAACCCTGATCCTTCTTGGATTGGAGAATGGCTTTGGAGAAACCTGAAATCAAGCATTGGCGCTTGCTGAGATTTGCCAGGGGGAAAATCTGCCCCATGCTTGAGTTTGGCTTTTGCATTATCTGGCCTTTCTCATGCTTTCCTGTCCATTTTCAGAATGTTCCCACTGCATGAAGTGTTGTCTCCCTGCCACACTTCATTGTCCTGGGGGAGAGTGTCCTGAAGACCCCTTGTTTCATGTTACTGGGGCCCAGGATTGCTATCTGCAGAGAGATAGGGGTCTGAATAGGTCTGCCTCTCAAATTATCCTGCTTCTGGGGTTGATAGGAGTTGGGGGAGGAGGACGAGGAGCTGGAGACAAAGCTCTGTGGAGCCTGTCAAGGTTTTTAAACTCTCCCATGAAGAGCCCTAGATCAGTGACGAGTGGGAGAGCTGCCATTTGCAACTCCATCCGTCTATTTTTGTCTTCTTTCATTTGCATAGATCTGAGCCAGGTAAGCATCAGCTAATACTCTTCTTATACATCAGAGTGTAACCCAATTTATCTCTCTCATGTTTTTAACCTCTTACACAGCACGGGTACAGTATATACCGATAGCTATGTCCCTGAAACATTCTATGCAGTTCAGTTTTTTTTTTTAAGGAACTGAAATATTTTAAATTCATTAGGAAGACTTTATTATTTCAGGCATCCATGATGGATCTGCTAACAACAGGAAAATAGTTCTTTCATTTGTGTGTTTATTATCAAATCCTAGAGTGTAACACTTACAATGGTCCCTAAATATCATCATTTTATAACTAAGAAAACCAAGGATCAGGAGGTCCCTGGGATCACAAAGCTGGTGAAAGAACATGGGCCAAAACCTCAATCTCCTGACTTCTAGCCCACTGCTCTTTCAGTCACAGAAACAGTGAAATATGGCAGAATTTTAAGGTTGTTGTCTTCCATATTTTCATTTCCATCTCTTTTTTCTACTTAAAAACATTTTATTTCTATTTTTAAAAATTCAAAGGTATATAATATTAAAAGGTACTTTCCCAGAAGTAAACACCATAAAAAATGTAATATGCTTTCTCAGTGTTTTCTATGCCTCTGTGATACTTACACAAATACACATAGAAGCCCTGATACTTGTAAGTGCATTTTAAAATGAATTTTTAATTTTAGAATAGTTTTACATTTACCCAACATTGCAAAGGTAGTCTGGAAAGCTCTCACTTCGCTCACACCCAGTTTCCTCTATTATTAGCATCTTGCATTAGCCCCGGTACATTTGTCATGATTAATGAACCCATATCGGATGTTATTATTAAGTCAAGTTCATACTGTATCCTGAATTCCTTTCCGATATCCCTTTTCTGTTCCGGGACCTCTGTAGTCATCAGGTCTCCCTAAGTTCCTATTGGCCGTGACAGTGTTAAGTGTTTTTTTGATAGCGTCACTTTTGTAATATATATGGCAACCTTTTTTCATATAACTGTATATTGTGAACGCCTTTCTGGGTTAGTGTGTGCGGCCTTCCACACCATTTTCACTCACCACGGTGTTCTGTTGAGTGGCTCTACCCCGTCATTTCACACTGCCCTTGGCACAGAGCCCCTGTCTGGAAGTGTCACTGGGCCTGGGTGCTGTCTGGTGGATTAGACAGACGCTTCCGCTGTCTTGGAATCTGGACACTGTGGGAACACAGAACATGGATGTAAATGAACTGACAGAGCTCAGAGAAAAGGAGCCATGTGGCCTGGGGCACTGCTGTTGTGGTGACCCGTTACCCCACGCCCTTCACCCTACATCCCTCACCCCACACCCTACACCCTGCGAGTGGCTCTGTGTCTGTATACAAGAGTTTACATCTGTGGTTGAAGCACTTTCTCACAAAAGGGTGGTGCTTATTCTAGGCGGCCCTACCAAAGAAAAGCTCTAGGTAGCAACATGAGTCATCCAGCTGTAGAGCCCACGACTGTGGCATGCAGAACATTCCTGTCCCTGGAAATCCAGGAGTAGCTTGGTGGACACCTGTCCCTGGAAATCCAGGAGTAGCTTGGTGGACACCTGTCCCTGGAAATCCAGGAGTAGCTTGGTGGACACCTGTCAGGAGTGCTTGAGTAGAGGGTTGATATTAACCTGTGAAAGAAATTTCTGATGATCATCCATTATAACTGGAAGAGATCTGAAAAATGACTTGGCCCAAGGTCCCACAGCCAGTGGAGACAGAATGTCTTCTCTTACTGCCTTTTCCGCTGGCCCCGCCAGCCCAGACCTGTCCCTAGGAGGACATCCAGTTCATATTCGTTAATGAAGAGAAAGCTTCCAGATCCTTCACGGTGTCTCCGTTACCTCAGAAGGGCCAGTATATATTTTGAAACAACTTTTGTTTTTTTAGACAGAGTCTTGCTCCGTCACCCGGCTGGAGTGTGGTGGTGCAATCATGGCTTACTTCAGCTTCGAACTCCCAGGCTTGAGCAATCTTCCCACCTCAGCCTCTTGAGTGGCTGGGACTACAGGTGTGCACCACCGTGCCTGGCTAATTTTTAAACATTTGTTATAGAGACAGCCTGTTGCCCAGGCTGGTCTCAAACTCATGGTCTCGAGCAATAAAACAGCTTTTTAATGTTTAAATTATACCTGAGGTTTGGTTCTCTGCAGATGTCCCCCAGAATTGGGCACAGCCTCCGATCGGCCTTATTCCTCTCACTTAATATTTGCCACTTTTCCAAACCCCATGTTCAACCCTTCACCCATGACCTTTTCCCTCTGACCTCTGATTTGCACAGGCCCTTCCAGCAGAGCTCCAGGCTGTTCTTGCCCAAGCAGAGATTACAAACGTACTACTTTGAGGATTGACCCTCCCAGACTTAGGACTTCACCCGAAGTAAGGGAGAACTAGACACCTCTCTTTGTCTCATGCTACAAAGTGGCCCAGCAGGCCTTCCATGCACAATTATTTTTCAGTAAGGAGCCAGGGAACCAGGGTCTTCTCCTCTCATGCAGCCTTGTGAGGTTGGCAGGACAGCGTGTGACCCATGCCTGGACAGAGGTGCATGCCTTTAAGAGCCCTGCTGGGGAGGCGCCCCACTTAGGAGAGGTGGAGACATACTCTGCTGGTTTTTCTTACCCAGCAGGTGTCTAAGACAGACACACTCAGACAACACTGCTTTCCCCATCACTGCCTGTCATCCAACCCTTCAGAGATGATGGACAACGTGTCTGAGGCTGATGGAGTGGAGGACACCGGCACACCTGCACCTACTAACCCACTGCTGTACCTTTGCCCCGCCCCCAGCCCCCTCTGAGAACTCAGATCCTGCCTGGGAGAGGATGGATGGGCTTGTTCACAGCTGAGAAGTGCTTTGCAAAATGCCACGACTTAATCATAAATGAACATTAGAAGGTGGCCTGGGGCCACTATGCTTCAGGACACTCCTTCACATGGAGAGGACAGGAAAAAGGGAGATTTCCAGGGCAGGAGAGACTTGGGAAGCAACACTGAATGGAGAGAGAGGGAGGCTTTCTGCAGGATTTAGATGATACGGAAACCCAGATATGGAATAGGAGAAAAAATAGCGACTTGCTCTCAGGATGGCTTTACTCTCCCAAGTGCTGATTTCATTTGACTTCAATCAGGTCTCTGCTCCTGTTTGCTGGTACCTAGTTTAAGAGAGTCCTATAAATACACAAAGCCAGAAATGCCTGGGTAGGGGGGTGGCAAGAGGATGTGGTTCCCTCCAGGACAGGATCTGACTCAAATCACACTTCCCTCCTGGATTCCAGTCTGTCAGAGGGATCCCTCCGAGGTGGGGTTTGGTGCTGAGAGTAGAGCTGAGTTATTCCAAGTGTGGCCAAGGGAAGATCTCATCAGACTTGTTAATGTGTGTCCCCACCCAGTGCCCTGCTCAGCAGGGTAGGGAAGTGTGCTGTGGGTGGCGGGAGCAAGAAGGAAAGGAGACCAGGACACCTCTATTCCACACATACCCGGTTTCATCCCTTGCTGCATTTCACTTAAATTACGCACTCACCCCTACAAAACCTACTGTGTCCTCCTTGAGTCCTTGTTTGGCATACCTTTGTTCCCTTCCAGGGCTGAGTGAGTTCGGTCCACATTTAGTGAACTGAAAACTCACAGGTCTTAGAGCCTGGAGAAATAATTGGAACCATTCCCTTTCTTCTTCAGGCAAGATGAGCGATGGACCCAGGTTGCCTAACCTAGCTAGCTGCATGGCATCTCCAGAGCATCCAGCTCAAAGCAGGCATTGACAGGGGCAGGGCACCCAGAGCAATGGCGCTGGTACTGCTGCAGGGGTAAGAGGTGGCAGCAAAGGGTGGGCAAGAGGGCTGCGATGCTGAGCTAGCTGCCTGCTGGCTTTGTAAGCAGTGGGATAAGAAGGCTATTGTGTCAACTCTTTGAGGGGTGGGTGTGGCCTTCCTTGGGGGTGAGAAAGTACAATGGGAAGGGCTAGCAGCTCCCCCTCATCCTCTTCCTACTGTGATCTGAGAAACACTCCGTGGGGTGGGGGTTGGGCGCTGGGGGGCTGATGAGGGGAGTTGGCTGGGCTGGGAGGAAACAGGCCCTTTCAAGTGCAGGTCAGACTCTTGTGAGCAGTTTACCCGCCTCATGCCCAAGGGTGCAATGTGAGTCATTTAATTTAATTGGTTTAATAAGTAAACGGTCTGGGTACAAAGAGGAGGGGGTTGGGTATGAGAGGGAGGGGCGGTGCAAACCCTACAGAGCTGCTTTGAAAAGAAACCTGTTGCCAACCCTCTAGGGATGGTCATAATTAAACAGGGAGTGGAGATGCTTTGGGAAGCAGGGAGAAGGGAGAGAAGGGAGAGCCCCAGATGTTGAAGTGGAAAGAGGAGTAGAGGCTGTAAGTCGGCCAGCCTCAGGTTCTCAGTGCCCACCTGAGTATTCCATTTACTGGTGCTGGTATATATCCACAGGGCTGTGCAGCCATCGCCACGACCTAATTCCAGAACATTTTCCTCACCCCCATATCAGTCACTCCCAATTCTCCCACCTCTGGCACACCCATATCAGTCACACCCATATCAGTCACTCCCAATTCTCCTACCTCTGGCACAACCGTATCAGTCACTCCCAATTCTCCCACCTCCGGCACTGTCAACCACGACTCTCCTTTTGGTCTCTATGGATTTGCCTATTCTTTTTTTTTTTTTTTTTTTTTTTTCGAGACAGGGTCTTACTCTGTCGCCCAGGCTGGAGTGCAGTGGCCAGATCTCAGCTCACTGCAACTTCTGCCTGCCGGGCTCAAGCTATTCTCCCACCTCTGCCTCCTGAGCAGCTGAACTACAGGCGTGTGCCATGACACCCGGCTAATTTCTTTTTTAGGTACCTTCCACCTTCCACCACCTTCCACCTTCCACCACCTCCCACCTTCCACCTTCCACCTTCCACCTTCCACCTTCCACCACCTTCCACCTTCCACCTTCCACCACCTTCCACCTTCCACCACCTTCCATCTCCCACCACCTTCCATCTCCCACCACCTTCCACCACCTTCCACCTTCCACCTTCCACCACCTTCTACCTTCCACCACCTTCCACCTTCCACCACCTTCCACCACCTTCCATCTCCCACCACCTTCCATCTCCCACCACCTTCCACCACCTTCCATCTCCCACCACCTTCCACCACCTTCCATCTCCCACCACCTTCCACCACCTTCCACCTTCCACCTTCCACCACCTTCCACTTTCCATCTTCCACCACCTTCCACCACCTTCCATCTCCCACCACCTTCCACCACTTTCCACCTTCCACCTTCCACCACCTTCCACCTTCCACCACCTTCCACCACCTTCCACCACCTTCCACCACCTTCCACCACCTTCCACCTTCCACCACCTTCCACCTTCCACCGCCTTCCACCACCTTCCACCTTCCACCTTCCACCTTCTTCCACCACCTTCCACCTTCTTCCACCACCTTCCACCTTCCACCTTCCACCTTCCACCACCTCCCACCTTCCACCATGTTCCACTTTCCACCTTCCACCACGTTCCACCATCTACCTTCCACCACCTTCCACCTCCCACCACCTTCCACCTCCCACCACCTTCCACCACCTTCCACCTTCCACCACCTTCCACCTTCCACCACCTCCCACCTTCCACCACATTCCACTTTCCACCTTCCACCACGTTCCACCATCTACCTTCCACCACCTTCCACCACCTTCCACCACCTTCCACCTTCCACCTTCCACCTTCCACCTTCCACCACCTTCCACCTTCCACCGCCTTCCACCACCTTCCACCTTCCATCTCCCACCACCTTCCACCACCTTCCACCTTCCACCTTCCACCACCTTCCACCTTCCACCTTCCACCTTCCACCTTCCACCACCTTCCACCACCTTCCACCACCTTCCACCACCTTCCATCTCCCACCACCTTCCACCACCTTCCACCTTCCACCTTCCACCTTCCACCTTCCACCACCTTCCACCTTCCACCACCTTCCACCACCTTCCACCACCTTCCACCTTCTTCCACCACCTTCCACCTTCCACCACCTTCCACCTTCCACCGCCTTCCACCACCTTCCACCTTCCACCTTCCACCACCTTCCACCTTCTTCCACCACCTTCCACCTTCTACCTTCCACCTTCCACCTTCCACCTTCCACCACCTCCCACCTTCCACCATGTTCCACTTTCCACCTTCCACCACGTTCCACCATCTACCTTCCACCACCTTCCACCTCCCACCACCTTCCACCTCCCACCACCTTCCACCACCTTCCACCTTCCACCACCTTCCACCTTCCACCACCTCCCACTTTCCACCACATTCCACTTTCCACCTTCCACCACGTTCCACCATCTACCTTCCACCACCTTCCACCACCTTCCACCACCTTCCACCTTCCACCTTCCACCACCTTCCACCTTCCACCGCCTTCCACCACCTTCCACCACCTTCCACCTTCCACCTTCCACCACCTTCCACCTTCCACCTTCCACCACCTTCCACCTTCCACCACCTCCCACCTTCCACCACATTCCACTTTCCACCTTCCACTACGTTCCACCATCTACCTTCCACCACCTTCCACCACCTTCCACCACCTTCCACCACCTTCCACCACCTTCCACCTTCCACCTTCCACCTTCCACCGCCTTCCACCACCTTCCACCTTCCACCTTCCACCACCTTCCACCTTCCACCTTCCACCTTCCACCACCTTCCACCACCTTCCACCACCTTCCACCACCTTCCATCTCCCACCACCTTCCACCACCTTCCACCTTCCACCTTCCACCACCTTCCACCTTCCACCACCTTCCACCACCTTCCACCTTCTTCCACCACCTTCCACCTTCCACCACCTTCCACCTTCCACCGCCTTCCACCACCTTCCACCTTCCACCTTCTTCCACCACCTTCCACCTTCTTCCACCACCTTCCACCTTCCACACCTTCCACCTTCCACCTTCCACCTTCCACCACCTCCCACCTTCCACCATGTTCCACTTTCCACCTTCCACCACGTTCCACCATCTACCTTCCACCACCTTCCACCCTCCCACCACCTTCCACCTCCCACCACCTTCCACCACCTTCCACCTTCCACCACCTTCCACCTTCCACCACCTCCCACCTTCCACCACATTCCACTTTCCACCACGTTCCACCATCTACCTTCCACCACCTTCCACCACCTTCCACCACCTTCCACCTTCCACCTTCCACCTTCCACCACCTTCCACCTTCCACCGCCTTCCACCACCTTCCACCTTCCATCTCCCACCACCTTCCACCACCTTCCACCTTCCACCTTCCACCACCTTCCACCTTCCACCTTCCACCTTCCACCTTCCACCACCTTCCACCACCTTCCATCTCCCACCACCTTCCACCACCTTCCACCTTCCACCTTCCACCTTCCACCACCTTCCACCTTCCACCACCTCCCCACCTTCCACCTTCCACCACCTTACCTCCACCTTTTCCACCACCTTCCACCTTCCACCACCTTCCACCTTCCACCGCCTTCCACCACCTTCCCCTTCCACCTTCCACCACCTTCCACCTTCTTCCACCACCTTCCACCTTCTACCTTCCACCTTCCACCTTCCACCTTCCACCTTCCACCACCTCCCACCTTCCACCATGTTCCACTTTCCACCTTCCACCACGTTCCACCATCTACCTTCCACCACCTTCCACCTCCCACCACCTTCCACCTCCCACCACCTTCCACCACCTTCCACCTTCCACCACCTTCCACCTTCCACCACCTCCCACCTTCCACCACATTCCACTTTCCACCTTCCACCACGTTCCACCATCTACCTTCCACCACCTTCCACCACCTTCCACCTTCCACCTTCCACCACCTTCCACCTTCCACCGCCTTCCACCACCTTCCACCTTCCACCACCTTCCACCTTCCACCTTCCACCTTCCACCACCTTCCACCTTCCACCACCTCCCACCTTCCACCACATTCCACTTTCCACCTTCCACCACGTTCCACCATCTACCTTCCACCACCTTCCACCACCTTCCACCACCTTCCACCACCTTCCACCACCTTCCACCTTCCACCTTCCACCGCCTTCCACCACCTTCCACCTTCCACCTTCCACCACCTTCCACCTTCCACCTTCCACCTTCCACCTTCCACCACCTTCCACCACCTTCCATCTCCCACCACCTTCCACCACCTTCCACCTTCCACCTTCCACCACCTTCCACCTTCCACCACCTTCCACCACCTTCCACCACCTTCCACCACCTTCCACCTTCTTCCACCACCTTCCACCTTCCACCACCTTCCACCTTCCACCCGCCTTCCACCACCTTCCACCTTCCACCTTCTTCCACCACCTTCCACCTTCTTCCACCACCTTCCACCTTCCACCTTCCACCACCTCCCACCTTCCACCATGTTCCACTTTCCACCTTCCACCACGTTCCACCATCTACCTTCCACCACCTTCCACCTCCCACCACCTTCCACCTCCCACCACCTTCCACCTCCCACCACCTTCCACCACCTTCCACCTTCCACCACCTTCCACCTTCCACCACCTCCCACCTTCCACCACATTCCACTTTCCACCTTCCACCACGTTCCACCATCTACCTTCCACCACCTTCCACCACCTTCCACCACCTTCCACCACCTTCCACTTCCACCTTCCACCTTCCACCACCTTCCACCTTCCACCTCCCACCACCTTCCACCACCTTCCACCTTCCACCTTCCACCACCTTCCACCTTCCACCTTCCACCTTCCACCTTCCACCACCTTCCACCACCTTCCACCACCTTCCACCACCTTCCATCACCTTCCATCTCCCACCACCTTCCACCTTCCACCTTCCACCTTCCACCTTCCACCACCTTCCACCTTCCACCACCTTCCACCACCTTCCACCTTTCCACCACCTTCCACCTTCCACCACCTTCCACCTTCCACCGCCTTCCACCACCTTCCACCTTCCACCTCCACCACCTTCCACCTTCTTCCACCACCTTCCACCTTCTACCTTCCACCTTCCACCTTCCACCTTCCACCTTCCACCACCTCCCACCTTCCACCATGTTCCACTTTCCACCTTCCACCACGTTCCACCATCTACCTTCCACCACCTTCCACCTCCCACCACCTTCCACCTCCCACCACCTTCCACCACCTTCCACCTTCCACCTTCCACCACCTTCCACCTTCCACCACCTCCCACCTTCCACCACATTCCACTTTCCACCTTCCACCACGTTCCACCATCTACCTTCCACCACCTTCCACCACCTTCCACCACCTTCCACCACCTTCCACCTTCCACCTTCCACCTTCCCCGCCTTCCACCTTCCACCGCCTTCCACCTTCCACCTCACCTTCCACCCACCTTCCACCTTCCACCTTCCACCTTCCACCACCTTCCACCACCTTCCACCTTCCACCTTCCACCACCTTCCACCACCTTCCACCACCTTCCACCACCTTCCACCACCTTCCACCACCTTCCACCACCTTCCACCTTCCACCTTCCACCTTCCACCACCTTCCACCACCTTCCACCACCTTCCACCTTCCACCTTCCACCTTCCACCTTCCACCACCTTCCACCTTCCACCACCTTCCACCACCTTCCACCTTCCACCACCTTCCACCACCTTCCACCTTCCACCACCTTCCACCACCTTCCACCACCTCCCACCTTCCACCTTCCACCTTCCACCTTCCACCACCTTCCACCTTCCACCACCTTCCACCTTCCACCACCTTCCACCACCTTCCACCACCTTCCACCTTCCACCTTCCACCTTCCACCACCTTCCACCTTCCACCACCTTCCACCTTCCACCTTCCACCACCTTCCACCACCTTCCACCTTCTTCCACCTTCCACCACCTTCCATCTCCCACCACCTTCCACCACCTTCCACCTTCCACCTTCTACCTTCCACCACCTTCCACCTTCCACCACCTTCCACCACCTTCCACCTTCCACCTTCCACCACCTTCCACCTTCCACCTTCCACCACCTTCCACCTTCCACCTTCCACCACCTTCCACCTTCCACCACCTTCCACCTTCCACCACCTTCCACCACCTTCCATCTCCCACCACCTTCCACCACCTTCCACCTTCCACCTTCCACCACCTTCCACCTTCCACCTTCCACCACCTCCCACCTTCCACCACATTCCACTTTCCACCTTCCACCACGTTCCACCTTGTTCCACCATCTACCTTCCACCACCTTCCACCACCTTCCACCACCTTCCACCTTCCACCGCCTTCCACCTTCCACCGCCTTCCACCTTCCACCACCTTCCACCTTCCACCTTCCAGCACCTTCCACCTTCCACCTTCCACCACCTTCCACCTTCCACCTTCCAGCACCTTCCACCACCTCCACCACCTTCCACCTTCCACCCCTTCCACCTTCCACCTTCCACCTTCCACCACCTTCCACCTTCCACCTTCCACCACTTTCCACTTCCACCTTCCCACCTTCCACCACCTTCCACCACCTTCCAACCTTCCACCACACTTCCACCTTCCACCACCTTCCACCTTCCAACCACCTTCCACCTTCTACCTTCCACACCTCCACCTTCCCCCACCTTCCACCTTCTACCTTATACCCCACACATCACCACCTTCCACCACCTACCACAACCACCGTCCACCACCTTCCACCTTCAACCTTCCACCCCTTTCTACCTTCCACCTTCCACCACACCGTCCCTTCCAACCTGCCACCACCGTCCACCTCCTCGCACCACACCACCCTCCACCCACCCCTCCACCTTCCACCTTCACCACCCCCACCCACCCCCCCCTTCCCCACCTTCACCACCTTCCACCTCCCCACCTTCCACCTCTTCCACCATCCACCTTCCACTCACCCCACTTCCATTCACCTTCCCCCTTCCACCCCTTCCCCTTCCACCACTTCACACATTCCACCTTCCACTACCTTCCACCACCTTCCATCATCTTCCACCTTCCACCTTCCACCTTCTTGGATTTTGCCAAGAAAGAATTCAGGGCAAATCTGTAGAGTAAAGTGAAAGCAAATTTTTTAAGAAAGTAAAGGAGTAAAAGAATGACGACTTCATAAGCAGAGCAGCCCTGAAGGCTGCTGGTTGCCCATTTTATGCTTATTTCTTGATTATACGCCAAACGGAGTGGATTATTCATGCCTCTCGTTTTTAGACCATATAGGGTTAACTTCCTGATGTTGCCATGGCATTTGTAAACTGTCATGGCACTGGTGGGAGTGTAGCAGCCAGGACAGCCAGAGGTCACTTTTATCACCATCTTGGTTTTGGTGTGTTTTAGCCGGCTTCTTTACTGCAATCTGTTTTATCAGCAAGGTCTTTATGACCTGTATCTTATGCTGACCTCCTGTCTCATTCTGTGATTAAGAATGCCTTAACTTACTGGGAATGCAGTCCAGCAGGTCTTAGCCTTATTTTAGCCAGCCCCTATTCAAGGTGGAGTTGCTCCAACACCTCTGACAGTAGCTCACAACTATTTTGTGTAGACAGGATCTCCCTGTGTTGCCCAGGCTGATCTCTAACTCCTGGCCTCAAGCAATCCTCTGACCTCAGTTTCCCAAAGCATGGGGATTACAGGCGTGAGCCACTGTGCCCGGCCCATTTCTTTTTATTGCTAAGTAATATTCTGCTGTGTAGATAGACCACATTTTGCTTCTCCATTCATAGTTGATGGACGTTTGCATTGTTTCTGCTTTTTGGCTATTAGGAATAATGCTGCTCTGAGGCTTTCATTTCTTTTGGGTGTATACCTGGGAATAGAATTGCTGGGTCAAATAGTAACTCCATGTTTTGAGGTACTGTCAGATTTTTCCAAATTGGCTACACCATTTTACTCTCTCACCAGCCATGTACAAGGGTTCCAATTTCTCTGTGTTCTTGTCAACACTTGTTATTGTCTGATTTTTACTTTCTCACCAGCCATGTAAAGGGTTCCAATTTCTCTGTGTTCTTGCCAACACTTGTTATTGTCTGATTTTTACTTTCTCACCAGCCATGTACAAGGGTTCCAATTTCTCTCTGTTCTTGCCAACACTTGTTATTGTCTGATTTTTTAATGACAGCTGTCCTAGTGGGTGTGAAATGGTTCTGTACTTGTTTGTAAATCATTTCTTCTTCTCTTGCCAGTTAAGGTAGATCAACATTGTCACTCCCATTTCAGCCACAGATCAATTTTCCCAGGCAGGAAAGAAGCCTGCACCAGGTCACAGATGAATTATATGACACAAACAGCAAAATTTTGAAATAATTGAAAAGATGTTCATGACATTATTGTTGAGAGGAAAAACAGCAAATTGCAGGATAATATGTAATAGTATAAGCCAATCTATATTTTAAAAATAGACCCTCCTTGGCCGGGCGCGGTGGCTCAAGCCTGTAATCCCAGTACTTTGGGAGGCTGAGACGGGCGGATCACGAGGTCAGGAGATCGAGACCATCCTGGCTAACACGGTGAAACCCCGTCTCTACTAAAAAATACAAAAAATTAGCTGGGCGTGGTGGCGGCGCCTGTAGTCCCAGCAACTCGGGAGGCTGAGGCAGGAGAATGGCGTGAACCCGGGAGGCGGAGCTTGCAGTGAGTTGAGATCCGGCCACTGCACTCCAGCCTGGGAGACAGAGCGAGACTCCGTCTCAAAAAAAAAAAAAAAAAAAGAAAAGAAATAGACCCTCCCATCAGATTGGCAAAAATTGTATAGATTAATGTGCGGTGCTGGTGAGGTTGCCAGGAAACAGACACATTTAAACAGTGTCAGTGCCAGTGTGAATTGTTTTCAAACTTTTTTGGAAAAAATGATGTCAACATCAACTAAAATTTTAAAAATATACTATACCCTTTGACCTAGCAATCTCAATCTCACTTTGGAACTTGGTCTGTAGAAACCATAGCAGCTGTACATGTTTGCAAATGGTTGAATGTCCGTCAGTAGGGAAGTTGTTTGCTAAACTGTGATGTAGCCATAACGTGAAATATTCTTTCAGCTATTTTAAAAAAGTGAGTTATCTTTCGATTTGTAGAAATGTCCATGATGTGAGAAAAGCAAGTGCCAGAATAATATACATGCAAAATGAACCTTTTTTTTTAAACGAAAGACTAATAAATTCTATTAGTATGAGAGTAAGGAGGAAGGTATGGAAGGTTGTTGCACTGTCCACGTTAGTTATGGTGGGGAGGCAGAGAAGGAGAGGAGATGCTTTTTTTTCTTATTTGTGTTTGATCACTGGTTGTGGAGAATACCTGGGATTTCTAGGAAACAAAAAAGGGTCCATGTATAAGAAGAGTTTGGAATTGCATCAGAATAGTGGTTAAAAACACAAATTCTGGGCTGGGCGTGGTGGCTCACACCTGTAATCCCAGCACTTTGGGAGTCCGAGGTGGGTGGATCACCTGAGGTCAGAAGTTCGAGACCAGCCTGGCCAACATGGTGAAACCTCGTCTTTACTAAAAATACAAAAATTAACCAGGCTTGATGGTGGGAGCCTGTAATCCCAGCTACTTGAGAGGCTGAGGCAGGAGAATCGCTTGAACCCGGGAGGTGGAGTCGAGATCACACCACTGCACTTGAGCCTGGGTGACAGCAAGGCTCTCTCTCAGAAAGAAAAGAAAACAACATAAATTCTGCAACCAAAGACCTTGAGTTCCTGGCTGCACAACTTACTAGCCATGTGGCAAGTTGCTTAACCTCTCTGAAGTTCAATTTCCTCATCTGTGAAATGGAGACAATAAGAGTACCTACCTCAAAAGGTTTATTTTTTGTTGTTGTTGTTGTTGTTGTTGTTTGAGATGGAGTCTCACTGTGTCGCCAGGCTGGAGTGCAGTGGTGTAATCTTGGCTCACTGCAACCTTCGCCTCCAGGGTTCAAGCGATTCTCCTGCCTCAACCTCCCAAGTACCGAGTAGCTGGGGCTACATGCGGGCACCACCACACCTGGCTAATTTTCTTTTCGTATTTTAGTAGAGACAGGGTTTCACTGTGTTAGCTAGGATGGTCTTGATTTCCTGACCTCGTGATCCGCCCATCTCGGCCTCCCAAAGTGCTGGGATTACAGGCGTGAGCCATCGCGCCCGGCCTCAAAGGGTTTTTAATGACAATTAAAAGGGATACATTTGTAAGATGTTTAAGACACTGCCTGGCATATTATAAATGCTAAATGTGTCAGCTCTTATTATTTTTATCATCTCATATTTATCGAACATTTACCGTATGCCACTCTCATTTGATCTTCATAACCCCATATGGGAAATACCACTAATATAGCTGTTTTACAGAGATGAAAACCAAGGCTTAGAGATTAAGCTAGATGTCTTAGCACCTGACTCTAAAGTTCTTCCCGCTGCTGCCTAGATGGATACTATTATCAGTAACATTATTTGTTGAACAAGTACCTATGTGCTAGGCATAATGAAAAAAGTAGACAAGGCCGGGCGCGGTGGCTCAAGCCTGTAATCCCAGCACTTTGGGAGGCCGAGATGGGCGGATCACGAGGTCAGGAGATGGAGACCACCCTGGCTAACGCGGTGAAACCCCGTCTCTACTAGAAAAAAAATACAAAAAACTAGCCGGACGAGGTGGCGGGCGCCTGTAGTCCCAGCTACTTGGGAGGCTGAGGCAGGAGAATGGCGTAAACCCGGGAGGCGGAGCTTGCAGTGAGCTGAGATCCGGCCACTGCACTCCAGCCTGGGCGACAGAGCGAGACTCCGTCTCAAAAAAAAAAAAAAAAAGTAGACAAAAATCCTGCTTTCATGGAACATGTATTCAAGTATATATGTGTGGGGAGAAGATAGATTTTATACACATGCACACATAATATGTCAAGTGGTAATAAATGCTATTGAGAAAAATAATACAGAGTTAGAAAGATAGAGTGATAGGCTGGGGGTAGAGTGTTATTATTAGGGTGATCAGGAAAGTCTTCTGATATTGGAGCAGAGATCTGAGTAAAAAGGGCAAGCAACGTTCTCAGTTTCTTATGTGTTTTAGGTAGGGACATGCAGAGGCCCAGGGTACAGCATGCCTGGCATACTGGAAGAACAGCAAGGAGATCAGAGTAGCTGCAATGAAATGGTGATAAAGAGATAGGAGACAAGGTCGCAGATTTCATCTGTAAGGCCTTATTAGTTGAGCAACCATATAATTGATTGTTTAAATTGGAATAGTTTTGAGAGTGAAAGCAGGTACTATTAGTAATTGTCGGGGCAACCAGTGTAAACTGGGTCTTTCCCCAAGAAACTTTACTCAGTGGCCATCAGAAGGATCTTGGATTGTATTTGAGTGGTTTGGGAAGTCACTGGAAGGTTCTAAGCAAGGATTGGCATGGCCTGACTCACGTTTTGGTGGGGTCCCTCTTGCTTCTAGACCATAGGTGCAGGGGTGGATACAAGGGGACTGCAAGAGCGATGATGTCTAGGACTGGAGTGGTGGAGATGGAGGAGGGAGAAGTCATCAGATTTTGCACGGCTTTTGAAAGTATGGCTGATGAGACTTGTTGAGGGATTGGATATGGGGAGAGGAATCAAGTAGTTTGAAGATTTTTGACCTGGCTGGTTGGAAGGCTGGAGTTGTCACTTACAGGATGGAGAGGTGCAGGTTTGGGAGGAAAAATCAAGAGCTAGGTTACATTTCAGATGCCTTTGATATCCAAGTGAGAAAGTGAGTAAGAACATTGGCTGTATAAGCAGGGAGTGCAGGGAGTGGTCAGGCTAAGGCTAGGGAAGTCATCGGTGTACGGACGGTTTTCCAAAAGACCTGCTGAGATCAGCAAGGCAGCAGTGTTGATGGCAAAGACAATCATCAGAGACTGACCCTAAGGTGAGCAATCCAGTGTTCAAAGGTGGGAGGACAAATGAAGAACATTTAGCAAAAAGATGAGGAGTAGCCCATGGGAGAAGATCAGGGATGACAGGAGAATCATAACCTTCTGCTTCACACACTTCTGTACTCTGTGATTTAGGGGGAGGGAGGTAAGCATATGTTACTTGTATTTTAGAAACAAAGCTTCTGGGTTCCAGTCAGGAACCCAAGACAGGTGTCTTGTGGGAGGCTAGGGGGTTGGAGATGGCCCTGTAAAATCTAGGTCTCTTTAGGGACAGTGATTTTATTTCCATTTTACTTGATTTCAGGATTTATTTATGTTCCCAGACCCAGCAATTCCACCTTCCCCAAAATGCCTATTCATGACCTACTTCACCATGATGTCTTCCCTGACCACCAGGATCCGCCTCTCTCGATTCCAGGAGACTTTACTCAGTGCACAGTTATCTACTTGTCATGTTATCAAACCCATCCTTCCTGCGTGAAGCAGGGCTGTGCCGTGGGGAAAGCACAGGAGAGGCGGCCGGGTGTGAGCTCCAGCCCAGCTGTGCATTAGCGGCCATGCAGAACCGTCAGCCGTGACTTATTTACCTGACCCAAACTGGCTCCTAGGTCTCCATTTCCTCACCAATGGGGCTCCACAGTGCTGGCTTCACAGGGTTGGAATGAGGATTAACCAGGCAGTAGTGGGAAGAGTGTGGTCTTTCAAACCAAACAGAATTAGTTTGAATCCCACTTTAGCCACCTGTAAGATCTGGGACAGATCATGTGAACTCTTTAAACCTCAGTTTTATCGTGAGGAGAGTGGGGAGCATAGTACCTTACAGGGCTGTTGTGCGTTGGAAATTCATCCATTCATGTACCTAATTCATCTTTCCAGCTGAATTATGGGAGTAGGGGGTGAAACAACTGGGCTTTAAGATATTAAGGAACTTGCCCAAGGCCACAGGCTAAAATGTGGCAGGGCGGGGATTCAATTCCAGATCTTTCTGGCTCTGAAAGTGGTTCTTACCCATCTTCGAACATCCACTCAGAGCCAGACAAGGCAGCTATATGCAGTTGTCTCTTGGTATCCATGGGGGATTGATTCCAGGATTCCCCATGGATCCAAAATCCGAGGATACTCAGGTCCCTTTTATAAAATATGGTGCAGTATTTGCATATAACCTACACACATCCTCCCATATAATTTTTTTAAGACTCTGGGTCTCACTCTGTTCCCCAGGCTGGAGTGCAGTGGTGATCATAGCTCATTGCAGCCTCCAACTCAGGGACTGAAGCAGTCTTCCCTCCTCAGCCTCTAGTACCATGGGCGTGTGCCACCATGCCCGGCTAATTGTTGTTGTTGTGGTTGTGGTTGTAAAGATGAGGTCTGTTATGTTGCTCAGCCTAGTCTCCAACTCCTGGGCTCTGAGCTATCCTCCCATCTCAGCCTCTCAAAGTACTAGAATTACAGGCATGAGGCACTGTGCCCAGCCCCTCCCATATATTTAAATCATCTCTAGATGACTTCTAATACCTAATATGATGCAATAGTGTTTGCATTTACATAGCATTGTAAATAGTGGTTATGCTGTATATTCTTAATTTGTATTTTCTATTGTTATATTGTTTTTTATTTTTATTTTTCTGAATATTTTCAATTGCTATTGGTTGAATCCACGGATATGAAACCTATGGAACCTGTGTATGCCAAGGACTATGTACATAACAGATGCTCCGAAAATCTAGCTTGTTGTCTGTCCATGTGGCTTCCTCTTTCAGGTCTCTTTTAAAGCTTCCTTCCCACTGTAAGCCATTTTGTGCAACCATCAGAATGCTAATAAACTGATCCAAGAAGCCAATTCAAAATAAATATCAGACTGTGCAGTCTTTGTGAGAAGCCTGTATCTTTTTATATGGTGGTGAACTCCAGGGAAACCTAGCTCAGTGCCTCAGCCCACTCAAGGGAATATTTGCATCTTACCCCACAAATTGCCTACAACAGGCTCTTTGAAAGATGGAGAACATATTCCCCTAAGACCTGGGAAGGCTAAACAGTTAATAGCTTCTCAAGGGTTTTATGTATTACTAGGATACCGGCAGCTATCACAGGTCATTAAATATCAAAGTTTATGCTCAAGAAGCCAAAAGAAAAACAATCCAACTTCTCTGTGCCTCAGTTGTCTTCACAAATACCTCAACTGGGAGAACGTTTCAGAAACCATTTAAGCCTCGTGCAGGTAAAATGAGAGTCACACAGATCTGAAGGGTTCAAATGTTCACTGCTGGCAGAACCCGGCTCATTGGCAATAAGGCTCCCTCGCCTTTCATCCTGGAGCTTTCTCGTAGCATTGGCTCCTTCCCCAAAGCGTCTCTCTTTTCCTTTCTGCTTTTTTTTTTTTTTTTTTTTGGTAAGGATCAGAGTCGTCCGTCCCATCCCGAGCAGTTTTTTGTCAGCTCATCTTCTTAGATATCCTTGATTTTCTCTTTGATTCCCGCCAAACCTTGTTGATGTATTGGTCCACTGAGGCTCTTTCAGCCGAATCAGGGACACAAATTTAAGTTGGACGACTGCTGTTTCTTAGCAACTTAGCAACTGCAGTCTCATCAGCAAGAAGTGAGCAGAGGTGAGCTTCTCACTCAGCCCTCAGCAGCGCTTGCCATTACCCTAGGGTTTTTTCCACAGAAAGTGTTCTCTCGTTGGCCAGGTTAGCCCCTTTCATGTTCTCAGCTTTCTACCCTTTCGTTATGGCCTCTGTGGGGGGGAATTTCAACATATAGTTGACCTAGCATTGGTTCTATTGCTGTCTTCACTTCTGTGTATGGTTTGGGCCAGTGGTCATGTCCCGCCAGCATGGAGGTAGACCTGGATTCATGCACCGGCTCAGGGAAAAGGGAGCGGTGGGAGAAATTGCTGGGGGTTAGGGGCAAGACAGGACATGGGATATAGGGTTTTGGAGTAAACTTTTATCCTCTAAAGCTATCCATGTGTCTTTAGCAACATGTCTGTTGACCCAGCTATACATGGGTTAGGTAGAGTTGTATAGAGCAGTCCCGTCTGGTCCTTTGACCAGTGATTTTAGCAAATGTGAGAGACTAAGGACAATAGAGATCTTTGAAACTGATAACAGAGTCACACAATGTAACCGGCCTGGTTTTCCAGGAGAGATGAACTATTTCAGACATTGTATTGCGATGGCCAGATCACATATCCTGATTTTGAGTTCAGAAAATATGGTCACTAACACATCGAATAACCAGTTGATTTAGTAAAGTTCTCACTTTTCTATTATTATACTTTTCTCTATAGACATAGAGCTGTACGGGATGTAAAATCCCTGCTCACTAGTTTAATCAGCCATCATAAGGGTCGATGTCTCATTGCATTGCTGAAAGGTAAGTGTGGATCAGTAGAAATTATCTTATGAGATTGTCACTAATAGTATCTGAACTAAAGTAGATATTTCAACAATGACGCTGCAGTCCAGTGAACAGATTCTTATTTGTAGAGGTCGAAAGCAAACATAAATAACATCGACGACCTGCCTGTTGGTGCTCCCTCCTAGCTTCCTTTCCAGCCAGTGAGTCTCCATTCCTCTCTCTTCTCAAGTATACTTGCATTTGCTCATTTATTTAAAAAAGTAGTTGTCAGTGCACAGAAAAGGGTGTTTTCTCCCTCCGTGTAGCATGTTACTAGAGATCACGGAGCGGTACAGGCGTCGTTTTGCCATGCTTTGCTTTATGCACTTCACAGATGCTGCTTTGTTTACAAATGGAAGGTCATGGCAGCCCTGCGTGCACCAAATCTCCCAGCACCGTGTTTCCAACCGTGCGCGCCCCAAGGCTGTCAGCGCCCTGTTTCCAACCGTGCACACTTGCTCCATGTCTGTCACATTTGGTGATACTACAATACTTCCGATGTTTTCATTACTATTTCATCTGGTGTGGTAATCTGTGATCTGTGACATTACTGTTGTAATTATTTTGGGGTGCCACAAACTGCACCCAAATAAGATGGTGAACTTAGTAAATGTGGTGTGTGTTCCAACTGCCCCACTCATGGACTGTTCTCCCATCTCTCTGCCTCTCCTCGGACCTCCCTCTTCCCTGAGGCACAACAACATTGAAATCAGGCCAATTAATAACCCTGCACTGGCCTCCAAGTGTTCAAGTGTCAGGGAGAGTGCCACGCCTCTGCTTTAAGTCACTAGCTGGAAATGATTAAGCTTAGTGGGGAGGGTGTGTTCAAAACCAAGACAGGCCGAAAGCTAGGCCTCTTGCACCCCAGTTAGCCAAGAATGCACAGTTGTGGATGCACAGGAAGAGTTTTTAGGCTAAAACCAAAGGAGGGCTCAGAGGCAAGTGTTACATGGCCTGTGCTTCTGAAGAGCTCAAAAGCTTGCTTTATATGATAAAAGATTCTAGGCTGGGTGGGATGGCTTACATCTGTAGTCCCAATGCTTAGAGAGACCAAGATGGGAGGATCACTTGAGGCCAGGAGTTCAAGACCGAGCTGGGTAACATAGCAAAAAAATAAAATAAAATATTTGACATCTCTACCAAAAATAAAAAAAATAAAAATTACCTGGGCGTGGTGGCTCACGCCTGTAGTACCAGCTACTCAGGAGGCTGAGGTGGGAGGATCACTTGAGCCCAGGAGTGAGAAGCTGCAGTGAGCCGTGATTGCCTCCCTGCACTCCAGGCTTGGTGACAGAGCAAGACTCTGTCTCAGAAAAAGAAAAAATGATTCTAGATTTATAATGAGTCTGGACTTAAGCTTGTAGGGGTCTCGGATTCTCAGAGAAGCTTGTTCTCCAGGCTGCCTTTTTAGACTTGGACTGTTTCCACAAGAGGGGCTGTGTTCAGTTTTAGGATTCCAAACTATTAAATGCTTTCCTACCACTCCTGACACTGCTGTGCATTCCTCATCAGGCTCAAAACCTGAGAACAGCCCCACATGTTAGAGACTGGATGTGTGGTCTGAGCTGAAGAGTCTCAGACCAGAGAGCGGAGACCGGGGCTCTCGTCCTGGTTCTGCCTCTAACTTGCTTTGTTACCTCAGACGATGGTCTCCATCTTCAAAGCTTCGGTTTACTAACATGTCGAATGTTGGAGCTTGCAATGATGATTTCTCAGCTTCTCTAGACAGCAACAATTCTTAAATTTTCTTTTTTAAAAAAACTGTAATTAAAAATGAATTGGAGGCTAGGCTCAGTGGTTCACGTCTGCAATCCCAGCACTTTGGGAGGCCAAGACAGGCAGATCACCTGAGGGCAGGAGATCGAGACCAGCTTCGCCAACGTGGTGAAACCCCGTCTCTACTAAAAATACAAAAATTAGCCGGGCGTGGTGGCACCTGCCTGTAATCCCAGCTACTCAGGAGGGTAGGAGATTCTCCTGTAGGGAGGAGAATCTCTTGAACCTGGGAGGCGGAGGTTGCACTGAGCCAAGATTGTGCCACTGCGCTCTAGCCTGAGTGACAGAGCGAGACTCCCGTCTCCAATGTGTATATATGAATTGGAGTGTCGCTTTCAAAGGCTCTGACAGATGACTGTTTTATCTTAACTTTCCAAGAAATACTTGCACATTGTCTACCTGCGTGGGAACTCACTTTTCCAGGGGATATTCTGAATAGTCAGCTCTTCCATCTTCCACGTGTCCTGCAAAGTTTCTTAAGTAAAACTAACTCCGTATGTTCGTATCTTTGATACCTTCAGCTGCATTTTATGTGCCTTTGCATTAAAAACATAATGACTTTCAGAGAAGTCGCACCCCTGATAACAATCAGTTATTCAGAGTTAGGCTATTTTCACAGGGAAGATTCAGAAAATTGCCAGCTCCCCACCCACGATTCTAATGGAGTTAGAAGGACGTGTGGTCCTTTTACCAGCAGGGCTCTCATTATCACTCCTGCTGATGTGGCCGACCCCTCCACCACCATGGGACACCTAGGGATTTGAATCCTGGGGTCACTTAGACCCTCTTTCCCAGGAATTTAAATCTTTTTTTTCTTTTTTTTTTTTTTGAGACGGAGTCTCACTCTGTCGCCCGGGCTGGAGTGCAGTGGCCGGATCTCAGCTCACTGCAAGCTCCGCCTCCCGGGTTTACGCCATTCTCCTGCCTCAGCCTCCCGAGTAGCTGGGACTACAGGCGCCCACCAACTCGCCCGGCTAGTTTTTTATATTTTTTAGTAGAGATGGGGTTTCACCGTGTTAGCCAGGATGGTCTCGATCTCCTGACCTCGTGATCCACCCGTCTCGGCCTCCCAAAGTGCTGGGATTACAGGCTTGAGCCACCGCGCCCGGCCCAGGAATTTAAATCTTAAAGTCACTCAGACTGTCCTGGGAATTTGAATCCTAAGCAGAGACACACCGAGGTGTCTGGAGCCAGGTCACTGGGTAGCTGTGGAGATTCTTATCACTGCCGTGGTTCTGGCCTTTCCGGGGGCCCGTGGTGTGGTTCTGTCTTTGATTCTGTGATTTCTACTCTGTGGTCTTTCCCAGAATTACTCTTGGCCTGAGTTAGGAAGGAAGAGAGGGCGGGGAGGCAGGCCCATGATGCTAACTGGAAGAAACTACAGTGAAGGACCAGTTTTTCCCGCCTCTGTTTTCAGTTTCTGGTCCGTCACTGAGAGACATGGTCCTGCTACACAATCCCGGTATGCAGCTTGCACAACATGAGACTCACCACAGGGGTTCAAAACATCCAAACTACATGTTCATTGAGATGATTCCACCATCACACGTTGATGTTGCCGCAGTGTCAAATTGCATCAATTCTACATGCTCGCTCTAAGTTCCTGTACTGGCCTTACTGAGCACGGGCAACCAACAGTGTGCAGACCTCTATCGGCCCTGAGCTGGAGCTTCCATGGGAGCAGGTAACTTAGCCTCTCTCTGAAGCTAGGATGCGTTGGAACTGCTGACTTCCACACAGGCTAGTGGACTAGGACCTCCCTGTCCCTGGGGAGAGCCCTACTCCAGGCCCACTCAGAAGTTCTTTTTTTTTTTTTAACTTGTTGGCTGGGATTGCCCCAACCTGACTCGACTCACCTGCCACTCCTCCTCTTTCCACCCAAGGTTTCCCGGACTTTCTGCTTTCTCCATCAAACATGGGCTTTGCCACCAAAGAAGAGAGCAGCCTGGCCTCCCTTGGCCTGCAGCACCTGCTACTTGTGTGCAGTTTAAAAAAATGTGCCTTCCAAGAGCATGGAAAGCAGGGGCTCTGAGGGATATTTGCACGCTCATGTTCACAGCAGCATTTGCCACAATAGCAAGAGGTGGAAATAGCCCAAGTGTCTATGACAGACGAATGGATAACCAAAATGTGGTCTATCCGTACAATGGGATATTCAGCCTTAAAGAAGGAAGGAAATTCTGACACATGCCACAACGTGGGTGAACCTTGCCAACATGTGAAGTGAGAAAAGCCAGACACAAAGGGAAAAATATTGTCTGATTCCACTTCTGTGAGGTCAAATCCTGTGAGGAGTCAAATTCATAGAGACAGAAGGTAGAGTGGTGGTTGCCGGGCGCTGGGGGGAGGGAAAGTGGCAATTAGTGCTTAATGGGAACAGAGTTTCAGTTCGGCAAGATGGGGAGGTTCTGGAGGTGGATGGTGGTGACGGTTGCACGGCAGTGTGAATGTTCTTAATGCCATTAAACTGTACGCTTTAAAATGGTTAAAATGGGCCAGGCATGGTGGCTTACGTCTGTAATCTCAGCACTTTGAGAGGCCAAGAAGGCAGGATCACTTGAGTCTAGGAGTTCAAGACCAGCCTGGGCAACAAAGAGACCCCCGTCTCTACCAAAAACAAAACAAAACAAAAATTAGCCAGGCATGGTGGCACGCGCCTGTGGTCCCAGCTATCTAGGAGCTGAGGTGGGATGATAGCTTGAACCTGGGAGGTCAAGGCTGCAGTGAGCCGAAATCACACCACTGTACTCTGCACTGCAGCTGGGTGACAGAGAGAGACTCTGTGTCAAAAAAAAAAAAAAAAAAAATGTAACTTTTATGTTGTAGGTATTTTACTAAATACACACTCCCCCTAAAAATTAAATTTCAAAAAGAGAGAAAGCACTCCCTAAAGAAAGCACTTCCTTCGAAGCACCTTTGGGCTGTACCTTTGACATGTGTGCCATTGTGAGTGTCCACAGCCTGCTGGGACGGCCTTCAGCTGGTGGTTAATTTCTCAATGTCAGGGCCAGTGTCTGTCACTTCATTCGGTCCCTAGCCCAGAATCGTGACCTAATCGGTCACGATGCCTAATCGGTTCTAGCATGATCAGTACGCCAGGCCTCTCAACCCTCCTTGTCCTTCCTTCCTTCATTCGTTCACGTGTATCAAATGCCTGGTTTATATAGTGAGAATATAAAGGCCCAGGCAATTTAATCCTTTTCTGAAGCGGGAATGTGTTGAAACTACTAATTTTAACTCATTTATACAGTGAGAATCTGATAACAAACAAGACCTAGTTTCTGCCTCTGCATGGTGCTGATTTTCAGCCCCTTCCTAGGTGAGGTTCAGCCAGTGTCCTCCCCTGGAATACTCTGCCTGCAGCTCACTTAACTCCAGCAGCTCTGGCTCGGTACTGTGCTGTGGTGCGCACAGTCCTGAGCCAGGAATCAAAGGCCTCGTCTCTAGTCCGGTCCTTCGCACAGGCTTCCCTTTGACATTGAACAAATCAATTAACTTTTCTGCCGGTCTCTATGTCTCCATCCGCAAAATGGAAATGATTTATGGCACTGGGATAAAAGTAAGAATAAGAAGATGAATCAACTCTGATGGAAAACATCAGATAGAGGCCGGGCGCAGTGGCTCACGCCTGTCATCCTAACACTTTGGGAGGCCGAGACAGGCGGCTTACGAGGTCAGGAGTTCGAGACCAGTCTGACCAAATAGTGAAACCCCATTTCTACTAAAAATACAGAAAATTAGCTGAGTATGGTGGCAGGCGCCTATAATCCCAGCTACTCAGGAGACTGAGGCAGGAGAATTGCTTGAATCCGGGAGGTAGAGGTTGAAGTAAGCTGAGATCTTGCCAGTGTACTCTAGCCCAGGCTAGAGACTCCGTCTCAAAAACAAAAACAAAAACAAAAAAACACACATCAGATAGACCGATCCGTGGTGGGATGGTTGACAAAACGATACACAACGCACTCCTCCACCCCGGGGTGGGCTAACCTGAAGTTCCATTAAAATGACGTTTCATGGGGAGGAGGAAAGCAGATCCCCATATTCCTTTCTTGGAGAACAAAGTTACTGTCATTCATGCCTTCCCCGTCCCACTTATCGCTACCAAGGACAGGTTACAACAACCTCAGTTTGACTTTGGCAAGTTATAATCGTCAGACCCCGCATATCTAGCAGCTGGCAGCCCTCCAGATCAGATAACGTACATTTTTTGTTTTCAAGCCTGATGCAGAAAAGAGAAAGGGCTTAATCAGAGTGTGTTTTCCACAAGGAGCCATCAGGTGGGGAGAGGGCAGGGTGGCTGTGGCTCCTGGCTGCTGGTCCCAAACCCAGTCCCTGTGTGGGCCTGGAAAACTTTTTTGGCCTCAGGGCCATACCTCTTTCTGCTTTCCTTGGTTTCCATTGCTTTTGCATTCAACAAACAAAAGGGTCTGTGTAAGATACTTGTTAAGAGATGTTAAAAAAGAAAAGAAAAGAAAAGAAAACAAACGAGTTAAATCTCAGCTCTATTATCTAGATGTTGTGAGTTCTTGGGCAGGTATGCACCCTCCTTACCAGTCAGGACCTCAGTTTTCTCATCTGTAAAATGGGAATAATATTAATACCTACCTAAAGGATTGTTGAAGATTAAACAAGACCGTTTATGTCAAGTGCTTAGCATGATGACTGCCCTGGGCAAATGCACATTCGC
This sequence comes from Rhinopithecus roxellana, assembly GCF_007565055.1. Lineage (NCBI taxonomy): Eukaryota > Metazoa > Chordata > Mammalia > Primates > Cercopithecidae > Rhinopithecus > Rhinopithecus roxellana. The sequence goes on from NC_044558.1 coordinate 7,904,499, forward strand.
TAGCTGTTGTGTTTATCCTCTGTTAAATGCATGTGGTGGGTTAAACTTGTTGTGTTAAACCTGCCACTATCCTCTGTTAAACTTGGTGGTGGGTTAAGTGGGTTAATGTGTGGAGGAGGGTTTTGTAAACAGTATTGTTTCCCACCCAGGTCCCTTTTGGCATCTTACTGTAGTCAGCCTACAAGTCTAGCCTCTTCGTAAATAACACAATTATTGATTGATTGATTGTTGTTGAGATGGAGTCTCGCTCTGTTGCCCAGGCTGGAGTGCAGTGGCGTGATCTCGGCTCACTGCAAGCTCTGCCTCCTGGGTTCAAGTGATTCTCCTGCCTCAGCCTCCTGAGTAGCTGGGATTACAGGCACACGCCACCACGCCTGGCTAATTTTTTGTATTTTTAGTAGAGACGGGATTTCACCATGTTGGTCAGGCTGGTCTCAAACTCCTGACCTCAGGTCATCCACCCACCTCAACCCCCCACAGTGCTGGGATTACAGACGTGAGCCACTGTGCCCGGCCAGTAACACAATTATCAAGTCTTCCCCATGTCTGTCCTCCTGTCTCAGTTGCTGGCGAGGTGATGCTCTCTTTCTCCTTTTCAAAGCCACATTCCTGACTGCATTCTTCTCCTCTCCCACTCTTTTTCCAATCTTCAGTTTTTTCATTCTGGTTCCTTCTCTTTGTTTCTATAACGCGTGTGTCCCTGTAGGCCCTCCAACTATGGAAACCGCCCCCCTCCTTTCACCTGGAAAGGAACAGGAGGAAGAGCACAGGCTTTTGACCAGCTACTGGGCTACTGTCCCACTGTGGCCCCAAACCATTCAGAGCTTCCATGTTCAGTGGTAAACGTTGAGGTGAGTTCTGAAGGTGTTTCTGCTGAAACTACTCCATGACCGTCTTCCAGAGTCAGGGTTTTCCTACATCTCTGTTGCTTTTCCTGGACTCTTTAGGACACTGAAGACCAGTTTCCCAGTCCCGGAAAATGTTTGCAGAACACTGCCCGAGGTTCCTGCAGGCCTAAGAAATGGAAACGTAATGAGTGACATCATGTCATTAGCATCCAGTTAGACCTGACGTCTAATGAGGTCTGCTTGTTTGCATAATGCAGAACTGGCTTGTGTGTGCCCTGCGTGTGGGCATGAGTATGTGTGCCAGAGCACATCCACAGGTCCATAGACGTCCGTCCTAACTGCACCTAGGGAAGGGTGCAGTTGACTGTCTCCATTGGCACTTTTCTGTACATCACAGCGGTTAGCAGAGGACTAAGTACAGCACACAACAGGTGCTCAGTAAATGCCCGCTGGTGGGACTAAGCACAGCACACAGCAGGTGCTCAGTAAATGCCTGCTGGTGGGACTAAGCACAGCACACAACAGGTGCTCAGTAAATGCCTGCTGGTGGGACTAAGCACGGCACACAGCAGGTGCTCAGTAAATGCCCGCTGGTGGGACTAAGCACGGCACACAGCAGGTGCTCAGTAAATGCCCGCTGGTGGGACTAAGCACGGCACACAGCAGGTGCTCAGTAAATGCCCGCTGGTGGGACTAAGCACGGCACACAGCAGGTGCTCAGTAAATGCCCGCTGGTGGGACTAAGCACGGCACACAGCAGGTGCTCAGTAAATGCCCGCTGGTGGGACTAAGCACGGCACACAGCAGGTGCTCAGTAAATGCCCGCTGGTGGGACTAAGCACGGCACACAGCAGGTGCTCAGTAAATGCCTGCTCTTGGGACTAAGCATGGCACACAGCAGGTTCTCAGTAAATGCCCGCTGGTGGGACTAAGCACACCACACAGCAGGTTCTCAGTAAATGCCTGCTGGTGGGACTAAGCTCGGCACACAGCAGGTTCTCAGTAAATGCCCGCTGGTGGGACTAAGCACGGCACACAGCAGGTGCTCAGTAAATGCCTGCTCTTGGGACTAAGCATGGCACACAGCAGGTTCTCAGTAAATGCCCGCTGGTGGGACTAAGCACACCACACAGCAGGTTCTCAGTAAATGCCTGCTCTTGGGACTAAGCATGGCACACAGCAGGTGCTCAGTAAATGCCTGCTCTTGGGACTAAGCTCGGCACACAGCAGGTGCTCAGTAAATGCCTGCTGGTGGGACTAAGCACACCACACAGCAGGTTCTCAGTAAATGCCTGCTGGTGGGACTAAGCACGGCACACAGCAGGTGCTCAGTAAATGCCTGCTGGTGGGACTAAGCACACCACACAGCAGGTTCTCAGTAAATGCCCGCTGGTGGGACTAAGCACGGCACACAGCAGGTGCTCAGTAAATGCCCGCTGGTGGGACTAAGCACGGCACACAGCAGGTGCTCAGTAAATGCCTGCTCTTGGGACTAAGCATGGCACACAGCAGGTTCTCAGTAAATGCCCGCTGGTGGGACTAAGCACACCACACAGCAGGTTCTCAGTAAATGCCTGCTGGTGGGACTAAGCTCGGCACACAGCAGGTTCTCAGTAAATGCCCGCTGGTGGGACTAAGCACGGCACACAGCAGGTGCTCAGTAAATGCCTGCTCTTGGGACTAAGCATGGCACACAGCAGGTTCTCAGTAAATGCCCGCTGGTGGGACTAAGCACACCACACAGCAGGTTCTCAGTAAATGCCTGCTCTTGGGACTAAGCATGGCACACAGCAGGTGCTCAGTAAATGCCTGCTCTTGGGACTAAGCTCGGCACACAGCAGGTGCTCAGTAAATGCCTGCTGGTGGGACTAAGCACACCACACAGCAGGTTCTCAGTAAATGCCTGCTGGTGGGACTAAGCACGGCACACAGCAGGTGCTCAGTAAATGCCTGCTGGTGGGACTAAGCACACCACACAGCAGGTTCTCAGTAAATGCCTGCTGGTGGGACTAAGCACGGCACACAGCAGGTGCTCAGTAAATGCCTGCTCTTGGGACTAAGCTCGGCACACAGCAGGTGCTCAGTAAATGCCTGCTGGTGGTTGGTGGACTCATTAGCTCATTCTTTCTCAGCCTGCTGATCGCTTACTCCTGACCACCCCTGAACTTCCTCTTTGAAAGACTCCAGGAAGGAAAAGGATTGCCCCACATCTTGCCTCTGCATGCAGAAGCTTGTCCTCTCCCAGGACAGAAAGAAGGTCAGAAAAGACAAGCCTAACGGGTTTAGAAAAGTCAGGACTGATCTGAGGACCCTGGAAACGCCTCTGTGGCCCTTCACTAGGTCCATGGGATCCGGCCGGTCTTAGAAGTCCCTGACCCTATTACCTCTAGATTTTCCTAAATCACCGCATTTTCTCAAGGGTCTTAAGTCAAAATTCCCCTTCACAGGACTGTGTTTGTGGCTGTGATTGTCACAGCACTTACTACTAAATGGGCCCTTAAATGTTGTAGGTGTTAGTTTTTTTTTTTTTTTTTTGGAATAATGATGATGATGGTAATGGACGATATGTTAGAGGTGACCCCATGGCCTGGCGAAACCTTCTGTGGCCTCTTCTGATCGAATTCATGGCCTGAGGAATGGCTATTTACTGAGCCGGGCTGGGTCCAGACGGACTCCACATTCCCAGAGCAGTGGCAGCAGAAGAGAAAGGGCATCTGCCCCCTCTTCCTACCTCCTCTCCTCATCTGCCCCCTTGGTTTTAGACTTTGTGCTTTTGGTTTTTGTTTGTTTGTTTTTGAGATAGAATCTCCCTCTGTCACCCAGGCTGGAGTGCAGTTGTACACTTGTGGCTCACTGCAGCCTCTACCTCCTGGGCTGGATCCTCCCACCTCCGCCTCCCGAGTAGCTGGGAACACAGGTGTGTGCCACCGTGCCCAGCTAGTTTGTTGTTGTTGTTGTTGTTTAGACAGAGTTTTTGCTCTTGTTGCCCAGGCCGGAGTGCAATGGCGCGATCTCAGCTCACCGCAACCTCCACCTCCCGGGTTCAAGTGATTCTCCTGCCTCAGCTTCCCGAGTAGCTGGGATTACAGGCATACACCACCAAGCCTGGCTAATTTTGTATTTTTTTTTAGTAGCGACGGGGTTTCTCCATGTTGGTCAGGCTGGTCTCGAACTCCTGACCTCAGGTGATCCACCCGTCTCGGCCTCCCAAAGTGCTGGGATTACAGGCATAAGCCACTGTGTCTGGCCTTGTTTTGTTTTTTTTAAGAAACGAGGTTTCATCATGTTGTCCAGGCTGGTCTCGAACTCTAGAGCTCGAGCAATCTTTCACCCTCCACCTCCCAAAGTGCTGGGATTACAGATGTGAGCCACCACACCCGGCTGGTTTTGTACTTCAGTGTGGATGTTTGGGCCAAGCAGGGATGTTTGGGTGAGCAGGAAGCACTGACAGCAGGGCAGAAATACCCAGGCAAACACCTGGCATGGGCTCAGATGCCCTCTCTTGGACCCCCTTTAGGTGGCACCCAATGGGGCAGTAGGTATAGTCCCTTGTGCCCGTAGCTTGCGAACCTCAGCCTGCCTGCAGACACAGCCATTTCAGTAGCTCAGGTGCTAGCTTGGTAGGAAGCTGGGGGAAAGCACAGCTGGCTGTTCTTCAGGTTTCTGGCCCTGGCTGTGAGCATCAGCAGACTCAGGGTAGGGTCAGGAAGAGGCTTATCATGGCCCCACCCATATCCATCTGCTCATCTAGAGGGAGGCCTTAGGATTCCACCTTTCCACTGCTCCTCACTTGCCCCCTCCATGCACACCTGTGCTGTGAGGGCGCGTGAGATGGGGCCAGGGGCAGCGTCTGCTTGCAGACACACAGCTGAGTGGGTCACATTGAGAAGGAAGAGCTTGGAAGCCGAGAAGAGGGAAGCAGGCTCATGCTCAAATGCGCTCGTGTCCAATTGTCCAGCTGTTTTGGGACTATGGGACAATGTAGTTGGGTCTCCACACTCTCCCTTGCATTTGAGGGGCTTCTATGGAGAGATGTTAGTGGCCAAATGAGAGAGAATATAAGAAAATGGTCTGGTGTGTGTGTGTGTGTGTGTGTGTGTGTGTGTCTGCGTGCGTGTGTGTGTGAAGTGTGGGTGGGTGGGTGAGTAGGAGGTCATTGGAGAGGGGATGGGGAACGGGTAGCTGGTGACTCAGTGGGTACCTGACACCAGGTGATAATGAGGGTGATGGTGGAGGCAGGCAGAAACTCTCAAGCACATTCCATAGAGAGTAGTGGAATTTAGTACCCAGGCTTTTGTCCTGGGTTCAAATACTGGCTTGGTCACCTACGGCCTGTGTGACTTTTAGGAAGAATTTTAACCTCTAAGGCTTCCTTTCCTGTAGGTTTATTCTATTAATTTTTAATCTTTAAATGTTTTTAGAGACGGGGTCTCACTATATTGCCCAGGCTGGAGTGCAGTGGCAATTCACAGGTATGGTCCTAACGCACTACAGCCCGAACTCCTGGGCTCAAGCCATCCTCCCACCTCAGCCTCCTGAGTAGCTGAGAATACACATGTGAGCCACTGCACCCAGCGAGGTTTATTATATTAAATAAAACACCCGATGTTTCATTTAATATAAACATAACAGGCCTATGTATGTTTATATAAATGCCTAACACCTCAGTGCTAACTATTACTGTTGGATTACTAATAATTTTTCTTGCATCAGGCTCCCTGGGGCATCATGGACTAGAAAGGATAGGTTTAGCCACACACCCTGACTCTGCCATTGGAGCATTGGGTCTGCCTTAGAGACTCCCTCCCAGGTGACAGGCCCCTGGCTTCACCCCTGACTCTCTGTGCCGCTTCAGGTTTCTGGTGGGTTTCAGGCCCTGCTGGCTTCTAGCCCTAGCAGCTTTGCCCTGCTGAGGACGTGTGACTGGCCCCGAGTGCTCTCCGAGGACAGAGCCACAGCCCCTGCTTTTCCATCCCGGGACTCAGTGCTGGTTCCTGGCTTCTGTGGAACTGTGCCCTGGATGTCATGGCCTCTTGTTCATTCCCTTGACAACCTCCTCCTCTCTGGTGGGAGAAGGGCTCTGTTTCTGTTCAGTTCCTCTGGATTTCATCACCTTTTCTCATTCCAGTTTGAGTGTCCGGTGACAGTTCTCTCTGCAGATCCTGGGGCTTTCTAAGCCAGTCATCTATGTTCACCCTGGATCTTCGGGTCCTTGGCATGTGGTGGTGTACGTGGAACCAGCCCTCCCAGGCCTCGCCTCTCCTCCCTCGCTTTCCTGGGGCCCTGGTAGGGCCAGGCCTTCCCCTCTTGCATACCCTTGCCCAGGAGCAAGCCCTTTCTAATGGATCCCTGCCTCAAGGCTGGAGTCAGAGCTTCAGAAAGACTTCTCTGCGTCTCTGCCTGCAGGTGTTACCCCCACACCCACTGCTTCCACTTCTTTTTCCGGCTTACTCTCAGCTCCACCTCTCCTGTTGGCTTTCATGAGTTGCTTCCAGGTTCCCTACTGATACGGAGCGAGCACTTGCTTGTAGCTGGGGTTGGGGTTAACCCTTTTGCTCCCCTTGTGATGGACTTGCACCATTCACCGGGTTGAGCAGTCTACACCCAGTCACTTCTGTAGGCGGCAAAGTTCATTTCCACATGAGCAAGCAATAAGATGTGGGAGTGATGGGTGAGGTGAACCTAACTCATCTGGGGCCGATGATGTTACTCCCAGCGTAGATCACAGACGATTCAAACAGATTCTGGAGTTATATGTTGGGCTCCCCCTTGTCATTTACCATGAAGTGACGTGTGTGCACATGGGCACGTTATCTGCACCTTTACGCAGTGAAGTCAAACTCTTCGCATAGTGCCTTGCGTATAATAAGTGCTCAGTAAAGGTTAGCTGCTATTAATATTGCCATTATCACAACTACTTAGGAGCAAAAGCAATACATCTTGCCACGTACCTTGTAAAATGCCCTGTTGGGCTTTAGTAGGAGTTTGAGCATTGCTATGTGTTAGGCTAACTTAGGGGAGATTTTCCCGTCATGGGCCATGGCTCTGGCATGTTGTGGGTCAGCTAGTTGGTCCCGGGTCTTTATTAACATGAGAACTTAATCTGAATGTTTTGCCTGCTAAGTTGAAAGTGCTTTGAAGTGTTTTAGCCCTGCAGTGGAGTTGGGAGGCTCAGGCCTGCAGTCCCAGCACAGAATCTGCAACACCAATGCCAGCCTGGGCAGCGACAGACTCCCTTTCTCTTGGGTGTGAATCAGACCAGGCGTCAGGAGAAATAATTGTGAGTTCCAGCTCTGCAGCATCATGACTAATAATGCAAGTATGAGCTGCCGTGTGTTAAGGGCTGATGATGTTCCTGGTAATAAATCCTTGCCATGGGTTGTCCTGGTCACTGTGTGGCCTTGAGCCGATGACTCTGCTTTTCTGTCCCTGTTTCTTCATCTCGAAAATGGAGATGACGACACCTAACAGGGAGGTTGAGAAGAGCTCATGAAACAACGTCTGTGAGAGTCTTAGAAAAAAGCCAGAAGCACAAAGGGATATATGCATGCCATATTTTTACCAGCGAGAAAGATGGTAATCTTCAGGCCTTTGAAGAGTCTGCATTGCACAGAGGAGGGATGTCGGCAAAGCTCCGGCTGATGGTGAATTTGATAGCCCAGCTTTGTGAGGGCAGAATATGAGGCCCACGGTGGTGCTTTATCTGTCACCTGAGATTGGGGTGTCTGTCTCCTGGCACAAATGTGTCACCTGTTGTAGCAGAAACAGGCCCTGGCAGCTGGCGCTCTGGGAGGAGAGGTCTGGCTAGGAGCAGGAGGAGTTCGCTTCCCAGAGGGCAAGTGACAAATGTCAGTAGTTAAATCAGCACATTTTTCAGCTCCACGTTCCCCCAGGGGGGCTAAGCAATGCCTGGTTATTCACTGGCAGGATTAACACAGAGGCAAGGATACGGGAAGAGGAGATATCCCAATGCACCGCACGGCTCCTGACACCTGAGATGCACTTAGTGAATATTTGTGAGGGATGAGGGAGGGTGGGGGGCAAAGAGCAACACTGTGAAACAAAGAGGGGGTGTTACCTATTTCCCTGCTGCCACTCCTGGCCCACTGCCCACTGCTCTGGTCAATAAGCATGGAGAAAGCTGAGCACGGTAGCTCACACCTGTAATCCCAGCACTTTGGGAGGCTGAAGTGGGAGGAGATCCCAGGAGTTCAAGACCAACCTGGACAACATAAAAAGACCCTATCTCTAAAATTTTTTAAAAAATTGAACAAGTATGGCGGCATGCACCTGTAGTCCTTCCTACTCAGGAGGCTAAGGTGGGAGGATTACTTGAGCTCAGGAGGTCGAGGCTGCAGTAAGCTATGATTGTACCACTGCATTCCAGCCTGGGTAATCCTGTCTCTTAAAAAAAGAAAAATAAGAAAAAAAGAAGCATAGAGAGAAAAGAGTCAGAGAAATATTGAATATTTTTAAAGCAGTTGAAACTCATATCTTCTGACTCCTAAATCCAACTCAAACTCGGAAATTTTTAGGAAGAAAACATTTATTGGGTCTAGACCCCAGGCTAGGTCTGGCCCACATAATTTAATCTCCGTAGCAGTCCCTGTGGGGCAGGTGTTTTTATTTCCACCATTCAGATGAAGAAACCAGGGCCAAAGAAGTTAAATTACTTGTTCAAGCAGTCACAGTTTATAAGTGGTAGATATACAATTAGATTTTTTTTTTTAATTTTATTTTTGTTTTCAAACAAAGGGGGAGATCTTGTTATGTTGCCCATATGTTGCTAGTCTCAATCTCCTGGGCTCAAGTGATCTTGATGCCTTGGCCTCCCAAACTGCTGGGATTCCAGGCATGAGCCACCACGCCAGGCCACGATTAGATCTTTCTGACTCAGAAGGCTTGCTTGTCTTCCTTCTACATCATGAGGCCTGCAAAGGAATTTTCCTACTCCTTAAATTAGTGAGGGTTGGGCTGTTGACTATCCCAAGTTTTAGGTATCTCACAGCTACCTAGACTCACCTGTTACCCAGGGGCAAGACCTGACTGGGTTTAACTACACCGAATTTCCTACCTGGAATCCACTCACCTCCCTAAATGGATTTGTCTTTGGTCACTGAGAGAGCTGCCTCTTACCTTCTGTTAAAGAGAAATAGAACTGCACACTAGTTACTGGTTGTGAAGATGGATTTTATTTAGTACTGCTGCAACACGGGAGAGAGGCTTCAGGACAGAACTGAGCTCAACTCTGAATACAGCAGCGATGACTGGGGATTTATTGCCAGCCAGCAGAGTTGAGGGGTCAGTGGTTGGAAAACGACTGAGACATCAAGAATGGAGGGATTCTTGCTGAATTGGCCTAATGGGACGCTTGCTAACGGCAAGGGTGGGAGATGAGAAGCTTGGTCAGATGTTGGGGTCGGGAGTTCTGCTAAACTGCCCTAGCAGAATTCTTGCTGGAAACTGGACTAGGCAGGCCCAGGACAGGGCCCAAGGATGAGGTCGCATAAAAAAGAGTGCTCAGAGGAGCATCTAAGGTTTGGTCAAGGGGAGAGTCTTTGTCACTTCCCAGCAGACGCCAGGACAAAGGCAGCTGAAGACCCACAATGCTAGTTGATTGTAGGGGTAAGTCATCTCCCCTTGGTGTGACTTCCAACAGTCAAGGACTTTGGCTGAGCTGAAGACTGTCTTGGAGAAGGAATGTGCACCAGAGACGCGCTGTAACTCCCACTGATGGGGCAGGCAGCATTTTGTGGGTGTTTCCCCACAAGCTTCTCTTGAGTAAGAAGCTTTAGTCATAAGAGTGAAGGTGACCCAGTCATTCAGATGCAGGAGCAAGGCAGGGCCCGTCCTCCCCCTCCCCACAGTGTAACTCATGTGTCACCCAGGCACACCTGAACCCACAACTGCTAGCCAGCAGCTCCCCGCGGCTGGAAAGGGATGAGCTCTTGCTTTAGCTCATGTGTTTGGGTTGGGATTAGCAGATGAACAAGCAGTTTTCTCCTGAGCTCATCCGGAAATGGAGGGCAGAGTCTGGGAGAATTCTTTCCCTTTCTCCCTCACTCCTCGTATTTTCACATCACTTCAGTGGCCCCAGCATCCTGCTTCCCCAGAACACACCCCTGCCCTGAACTTGCCAGACCTCTTCCTGCCAGCTGGACCGGCCTGGAAACAGGAGAGACCTTGATGACAGAGGGATAAAGCTGCAGAAGTCCCTGTAACCATAGCATGAGTGGAGGGTTAACATCTGCAGAAACCCAAAGACAGATCCCCCACTGAGGCCTCTGCGTTGGCACTCCTCAAAGTCTATGCCAGAGAGTACCCACAGGAGAAAATGTGGGCAGAATAAGAAAAGCTGGGCCTGTGAGACAGAGGAGCTCTCTGTTCTAATCCTGGCTGCAGAACAACGAGCTCCATGGCTTTAAACTCAGAGCGCTCTGTCCCCATCTGTAAAATGGGGTGATGGAGCTGGCCTCTCAGGAGATTCTTAGAAGGTTCAGATGAAATCACGCCTGTGAGACACCCAGTAAGCACGAAAGGGCCCACACAAAGCATAACCATGTAAGAAAAGCACTCTCACCCCACACCTGCCTGCCAGCGTGCAGCCCCCGTTCCCACACCCTCCCCAGGCCTGTTACGTAAACACTCGTGCACAGCATGGGTGGCCACCTTCAGTGAGGCCCATATTTGTGGGCGGTGCTCTGTGTTCTGTGTCCGCGTGGCTCTCTGTGTCTCTGCTGGTGCTCACACAGGGGTTCCTATGACACTTCTGCCTACTGTCAACTCTTGGCTCCCAGGTATCGGGGACTGTCAGGCTAATTCCTTCCAAGCAGTGCTCACCACAGCATCCTGGGGACATCGTGGTGAAGCTGTTGGAGGAAGAGGGGAGGCTCAGTGGAAATCCACCTGCACACTGGGGTCCTAGTCTTAGCCTTGCCACTACTTGCTGAGTGAGCCTTGATCAGCCATTTGACCAGTCTGGGTCCCACTTTCCTCACTCAAAGAGAGGACGAGGTGATCTCGAAAGCCTCTTCTAGCTTTCAGTGGTCCATGGTTCTGGTTTGTGACTAACAGTAGTTTGGTTCTGCTTATTCAAAGGCCAGCAATCTCCTTTCAGATGGGAGTCCCAGCCTTTGGGAGTGTCAGCAGTGGCCGGCCGCCGGGCTGATGCTCCCCGGCCCTCACCCTGGTGCAGCCCCTTGCCTCCTGACTTGTTGTGAATGCGTGTGCACCCCCCAGTTTCCTGTTCCCTCCCTCCCTCTTGCCATGGTTTGACTTTTTGCCTTCCCAGATGTGTGTAAGCCAACCTGGCCCAGAGCCTTCAGGGCACAGACAGCATCAGCCACACGCAGACTCCCAATGACGCCAGTAGTAGCAGGGCCTCTAATCTTGTACCTCCAGTGGTTTATAAATTTGTTTGACAGACACCATATCTCAGGCCCACCTCTTCCTGCCTCTCTCAGGTCTGGCTCCATCCAGCAACCCAGTGATCAATGGTAGAGATCCCCACTCATTAGTAACCCCTTGCTGTTCCCTGGGCTCAGGGCACAGGAGCTGAGCAGGAAGGGAAGAGTGTACCGCCTGTCGCGACCATCTCTCCACAGCAGCTCTTGGGAGAAATTAGCCTCCAGAGGCAACCGGGGGAGAACGAGCTGGTAGTGGGAGGCCCGTGGTCCATGCTCACCGGGACTGGCTCCTTCTCTGGTTTCTGGAAGGCGGTGACTGCTGATGGGATGTAAGCTCATCTCCTCTCTCTGCCCTTTAGACCTTGGCCAATGTGCAGCTATCTCCTGCCCCCAGCCCGCCCTCTTCCCACCCACCCTCTGAAGAGACGTGAGAAGCACAAGGGAAGACGAATCCCTCCATTAACCTTCCAAATCTTTTAGATGTATGAGGTTTCCAGATTACACTGACCTGAGGGCTCTTCTCTTCCCCTTCCACAGGATATGGCAGCTGGAGAGAACTGGCCAAGGCTCTGGCCAGCAGGAACATTCCAGCTGTGGATCCACACCTCCAGTTCTACCATCCCCAGAGGCTGAACCTCGAGGTAGGTGGCCGGCCAGTCCACTGTCCCTGCCGGTGCCTTAACAAGGGTCATCAGGTACTCTGCCCAGTTGCCTTAAGGGTAGCTCCCACTACTCTGGGAGGAGAGGCAGAGGAGAAACAGCCCCCAGAATCCTAGTCTGGCCTCGGGACCTCCTAGCTGAGCCATAGAGATGTCCATCCAGCTCCTCAAAGCCTGGGGCTGCCACTGGGCCTGGATTTCTGGAGTCTGCCCTTGTCCCCTAGTTCAGTTTGCCCATGCCAGAACCACTCCGGGCCTGTGACCTCCATCACCAGTGGCATGTGGTGCCTCTCACTCGGGTAAGGGCTGCGCTGTGCTGTGCTTGCTGCTGAGATCAGAGGCGACGAGGTGGATGGACACCCCGCCCTGCCCTTAGCTGGGATATGTATAGACTTGTAGTGAAACATTTCCCTGTAGTGTTTCTTGAGCCGACGGTCCCTAAGGAGGCAGATGAGAGAAACTGAAGTCTAATTCAGTCAGGAGCCCCAGGGCTGAGCCTAGAACAGACATGTATCCCAGAGCTGGACCGCAGCCAAACTGAGCCTGTGGACCTGCATGATAGGGAGGGTTTGGGGATGTCCCCGAGGGGCTCCCCCTTGTTGGAACCCAAATCTAGAGAACTGGGGGATAAGGAGGAAGAGAGAGCCAAGGTCCCTGCCCTCAAGAGGTCCTGGCCGAATGAGGGTAAACTTTTTTCCCATGTGGGGAAGACAGAAAATTCAGAAACGTGAAGGAACCTGAGGAGCATGCATTGATGAAACTACGGAGACGTATTCCCAGGGACACGGTGTGAATGGCAGATGGCAGCATGCTCTGAGCCGACACCCCCTGGGAGCAGGCACTGTGCCTCCTGGCCCTCTGCTTCCCCACGGGCACTTCCAAGGGGCCTGAACCCTGTCCTGCCTGTGGTTCCTCATCCTCATATTCCTACCAAGTTCATTCTTCATTCTTCCACTAGGACCATGAAATTGACCAAGGTGGGAGCAGTAACAGCAGCTACTTGAAGTGGAACAAGCCTGTCCCCTGGCTGTCAGAGGTAAGGGAATTTCTACTGCACCTGCTCTTTGAGAGAGCTAAACATAATTTTTACAGATAATTCCAGAGATCACGGAAAACTTTCTACTAGTGCATTTAAAAAATTTTTAAATTATTTATGTAGTTGGTTTTTTGTTGCTGTTGTTTTTAGAGAAGGGGTCTCACTATGTTGGCCAGGCTAGTCTCCAACTCCTGGGCTCAAGCAATCCTCCAGCTTCAGCCTCCTGACGAGCTGGGATTACAGGTGGGCATGACTGCACCCAGCTTAGCGGTTTCATGAAAATTTTTCACTCCAAGCGTTCCAGGTTGATTCGATTTCTCTCTTTAGAGAAGGAACGCTTACATTTGCTGAAGGCCTACTGCGTGGCAGGCTTTGTGGATCATCTCATCTCAGCTTTGCGGCCCTGTGAAACAGTGTCGTTATCCTCATTTTATAGGTGGGAAAACAAGGCTCACGAAAGCGAAAAGACTTTTATGGCCACGCCAATCCCCAGTCCTCAAGATAAGCGTCCCAAACTGTCTTTCTTGGGCCACTATCTTAAATCCCATAAGATATTCCATGAAGAAAAGAGTCCATTGTTAAATACGTTTTTAAAACTGTAATACACTACCTTGCCTTCCTGGAAATGTGCATTAGCACATGAAAGAGTATGGGAAGCTCTGCAGCCATCTGTTTAACTTGGTTTAGCTCAGCATGTCTCAGACTGAATTGCTTTTTTCCGTGAAATGCCTGTTGTACTCTCTGAAACTAGTGCCCCAGGTTTCCTAGAAATGCTCTAAGGAACATGCACTGGGAAACTCTGCTTTGGAAAACTTGTACAGGAAGCAGTTCCATGTGAATAAAAGTTATCAGAACCATCATAATACTTTTCATTTTTATAGGCTTTGATAGATGGTGTTTCTTCTTTTCGTTTTTTATTTTTTAGAGACAGGGTCTTGCTCTGTTTCCCAGGCTGGAGTGTACAGTCACAGTGGCACAATCATAGTTCACTGCACCTTGAACTCCTGAGTAGCCAGGACTACAGGGGTGTACCACCATTGCCTGGCTAATTTTTTAACATATTTTTTGTAGAGACAGGGTCCCACTCTATGGCCCAGGCTGATCTCAAACTCATGGCCTCAAGCGATCCTCCTGCCTTGGCCTCCCATAGTGCTGAGATTACAGGCGTGAGCTACCAGGCTTGGCCCCAGATTGTTTTTCTTTTAATGAAGAAACTGAGGCTCGGAAGTTAATTAATATACATGAGATCACCTTGAGTAAATAAATCCTTATGCCAAGATTTCCAAGTAGCACAGTGCTTTGGGGATGAAAATTTTAAATTTGAGTTTCCTATTTTACAACTTGTTTAGAACCCAGTGTCTTTAGTCTCGAGGCCCGGCGGACACAGGTTACTTTTCTCGGCTGGGTGGTGCTGGCTAGCTTATTGTCTTTATCCATACCTCATAGATTGAGCTCTTCATTCAGCCTGGGTGGTTTTATTTCCAATCCACCCACTTGCTCTGGGGCAAGAGTGAAGGAGGCGGTATTGTACTGAATGTGATGTTAGTTGTCCACACTGTGAAACTGCCTCCTTTTAAAGCCCTGGGAGAGGATGGATTACAATGCTGGCATCTGCTCTAGATGACATCACCAGGTAATTATGCCCCGCCCTACCTGGAGATAGTACTTTGAAAAGAACTTGCCTTACAGATCATTTGGTCTGGTGATCCAGCCTACTTTCCTTTTAAGGATAGCTTGGATCCTTTTTCTGTTTGTTTTTTTGGGGGGATGGAGTCTTGCTTTGTCGCCCAGGCTGGATGCAGTGGTGCCATCTCGGCTCACTGCAAGCTCTGCCTCCCGGGTTCATGTCATTCTCCTGCCTCAGCCTCCCGAGTAGCTGGGACTATAGGCGCCCGCCACCACACCCGGCTAATTTTTTTTTTGTAGTTTTAGTAGAGACGGGGTTTCACTGTGTTAGCCAGGATGGTCTCGATCTCCTGACCTCATGATCTGCCCGCCTTAATAACTAATTTCTCCACTTGTTTTTGCTAATCGAGAACATATGTATAAACATATAATGAAACAAAAACAGTGAACAAATAGTAAATAGTGATCAAAATTGGGCTGGGCTTGGTGGCTCAAGCCTGGAATCCTAGAACTTCGGGAAGTCAAGGTGGGAGGATTGCTTGAGCCCAGGAGTTCCAGACCAGCCTGGGCAATATGGTGAGACCTTGTCTCTACAAATAATAATAAAAAAAATAGCTAGCTATGGTGATGCACGCCTGTGTTCCCAGCTACTTAGGGGGCTGAGGTGGGTGGATTGCTTGAGCGTAGGCAGTTAAGGCTGCAGTGAGCCGAGATTGTGCCACTGCACTCCAGCCTGAGTGACAGCGTAAGACCCCCATCTCCAAAAAAAAAAAAAAAAAGAAGAAGAAATATTGGCTATTTTAGTAAGTGTGTATGGCCTTTTGGTGGTAAATGACTGATTTCCATTTTTAAATATTAAAAATAGCTTACAAAATCATCATTACAGTCTTCATGGATGTTCAGGGATTCACTGATCCAATCCTTTTATTTTATCAATGAGGAGAATAAGGAAGGAAGGCCCTGGAGAGGCCAAACAACACAGCAGTCACACAGCTGCATAATGGTGCCAGCTGGCTTCCAGCCCAGCCTTGCGGTCTCTCCACATCGTGGGGACTTCTGTTCCCATCCCCTTGCCTGTCCTTGGCCAGCAGGAAGTTCCCAGGTTAATAATCCAGGTCATTTATTGAGCATCTACTGGTGTCCAGGAGCTGTCAGGTTGTTCTGCTGTCCCTCTTCCAGATAATGGCCCAGAGAGGTCAGCTCAGGGTCACAGAGTTAGTGCAGGGCCCTGCTGTAAAGGTGAGCAAGGGCAGGAGATGAGGAAGATGACAATGGCCTCCTCTTTCACTGTTTCCCTGCCCCGGGCTTTGGCTGGCAGCCCAGGGTCTCTGAGGCCAGAAGTCACTCTGGAGACTCAGCAGCCTCAGACGTTTGACTTGGTGCACCAGAGGCCGACTGATCAGACTGGATGGCTGGGGGCCTGGGCCTCATGGAGTGATTGTTTCAAAACTTACTCACACCGACACGGATCCCAAGACACGCATTAACACACCCCAGTGACAGTCTGTTCATGTATTCATAAATCCATTCACCAAAATGCTGTGTCTGCCAGCCAGGCCACTCCCAAAACCCAAAATAGTTACAAGAAAGAAATTTGGTGAGTACAAAGTCAGATCAAAGCAAGTGAGATCAGAGTTTTCATGGGCTGTTCACACAGGCTTTGAGAAGGCAATGTCTGTCTTTTGTGGACAGAGCTGTGACACAGACAGACTCCTTCCTGTTCTCAGCCTTTCCTTTTATTTATTTATTTAAAAAAAAAAACAGCTTTATGGAACTGTAATTCACATACTGTACATTTCACCCATTTAAAGTGTACAATTCAAGGCTGGGTGTGGTGGCTCACACCTGTAATGCCAGCACTTTGGGAGGCCAAGATGAGAGGATCGCTTGAGGTCAGAAGTTTGAGACCACCCTGGACAACATAGGGAGACCCCATTTCTACTAAATAAAAAAATTAGCCAGGTGTAGTGCCATGCACCTGTAGTTACAGCTACTTGGGCAACTGAGGAGAAAGGACTGCTTGAGGCCAGGAGTTTGAGGCTGCAGACAGCCATGATTGTGCCACTACACTCCAGCCCAGGCAATGGAGTGAGGCCCTGACCTTTAAAATAAAATATAAAATAAAATAAAATAAAAAATATAAAATGAAAAATCAAAATAAAATAAAATAATATAAAATGAAATATACAATAAAATAAATTAGATGGAGTACCTCGAAACTCTGAACAGGACATAGGAGTTCCTGGTGTGCAGGAACCAGTGACCTAATCACCCTGATGTGTTCCTCCCGGGGAGGCCCCACTGCCCGGTGAGTTAAAACTGAACCACTAGCCAGGTGTGCTTGCTCTTGCGAGTTTGCCTCTGGTTGAGTAGCAGAGGGTAGAGCGGAAGCAGAGGGTCAGTCAGTGCCCACGTCCTGTGAGGGGCTTCCGAGTGCTCCTGGAGGAGGCTGACAGCTCCTGCCTTCGTGCCCCTCTGAACCTCATACCTCTGCCAGAGCCCCTGGCGCAGGTGACACCCTTTTGTTTACGTGTCTGCCTCCTTTGAGGACCACCTCTCTTTCTTCTTGAAGGGGTACAGAGCAGACACTCAGTGCTTGTAGAATGGAGGAACATACTGTTCTGGGCTTAGCTCCTCCAAGGCTTTGTTCATTTAAATAATTAGGATGTGCAGGGAACACCGGGGAGGGAGCTGTTCCCTGTGCCTGGGGACGTCATAGCAGGCCTCAGAGAGAAGTATTTGAGAACAAATTTGAAGGATGAGCAGGAGTTTGCCACATAAGGAAGAAATGAATGGGCCTTCCGATCAGGAAATCGCATTTGTAAAAGCTTGGAGAAGTGAAACAGCAGGACGATTTTGGCAAAGACAGGGGTTTGGTGTGGGTGGAGCAAAGGTGTGCGACAGTGAGCGGTGTGAGGTGAGGCGGAAAAGGTAGGTCAGACTCCGTGTGCTGGGCGAGGCTCTGTTCTGAAGCCTTCTGGGGAGCTTCGGAGGTCTTAAGCAGCAGAGTGACTTGGTCAGATCCGAGCTTTAGAACGACCGCTTTGGAGGCAGTGAGGACTCCGTGTGGGGGAGAAGCTGAGATCCAGCTGGAGGCTCTGCGGCGGCCCAGTGAGGGCCCGGCAGGGGCAGTGGATATTCCTGTGTGACCCACACCCCTGCATGATGCCCTCCCCTTTCCCAAAGGTTACTGGCTGTGTGTCCTTGGGGAGTCATTTTACCTCTCTGAGCTTCAATGTCCTCACCCTTAAAATGACAGGGTTCCAACAGATACCTTCTCCTGTACTTCGAACTGTGGAAGTTTCAAAACCACCACCGGCCATAGATATGCTCTGGCGCTTGGAGTGACCAGTGCCCCTCCCTGGGCCTTAGTCACTGCTGGACAATGGAGTGAGTGGGCAGAGGGCAGGGCTGGTGTGCTGGAGTCCTACGTCCCGGCCAGATACAAAGCCTCCAAAACTCAGAGGGACACAAATCTTTGGGGGTTGGGGGGGTTCTCATCCCAGGCCCAGGGAGGAAGAGGGTGCCCACTGGCCCCTCAGAGACCCCCACCTATAGCCTGAGAGTGGGTGAAGCATGGTTTGAGGGCTAGCCTAATGCTGCGTCAGGGCCTGGGCTTAGTGCAGGTAGCTCCTCTTCCCACACTCCCACCCTGTCTGCCTGGGGCCGCCTGCGGCATCTGATGATCTCCTTGCTCAGGCAAGAAAGACCCTGAGGGTGAGGCAGGAGCCGGCCAGCCAGTGCCTCCCTCTGCTCCACCTCTCCCTGCCCAGTCCCCCGTGGCCTCTGGCCTCCAGGCTGAACACAACAGGCTTCTCTGGTGGCATGCCCTCCCTCCTGGGATCCGTATCTCCTAGGGAGGGGGAGAAGGAAGCCTTTGGAGGAGACAGCTGAGTCTTATAAACTGGACTTGAAGATTTTCCCCTGAAGTAGCACAATGTCCCCATTCTTTCCTTCCTTGAAGCCTTAACCCACCACCCACCTACCCAGCCCACGTTCCCGCTCCCACCCGTTCCAGTCCCCCACTTCGGCTTCTGTGAGTGAGGGCTGCTTCCCAAGGCCCACATTCCTAGCATTGAGCAGGCCAGTGTGCCCATTAGCACCACACTGATGGAGGGCAGGGAGAGACAGGCTCTCCTGTGTCTTTCCGGATCCAGCGCTGGGGCAGTGTTCCCCGGAGGCTGCGTCCACCCTCCCAGCCACACCTGGGACCGTGGGCACTCCTGTTGAGGAGTTGTCCCCTGCCCCACTCCTCTCCCCGCCTGCCCATCCTCCCTCCTACAGATCTCTTGCTGAACTTGCTCCACTTCTTCCTATCTGGGTGTCCCCTCATAGCTCCGAAGGCCAGTCCAGATTTTGCTATCTGGTGGGCATGGCAAGGAAGCCAGGGCAGGCTCCTGGTAGGGAGTCATCAGGCCCCACCTCCCACAACCTGGATAGAAGCCTTGGGGGAGGGGAGGACATGGGATGATCCGAGGCCCACTGTCAGGATGATTGGCACAAAGTCCCCACGCTTCCCCTCTCCTCTCAAATTTCCAGCCCCGCCACCCACTCAGAGTGCTGGATCCTGCCTTAGCCCTTTCTGGGGAAGGGGGGCTTCTGCTCTGGGCCTCCAAGCCCAGTCCTACAGAGGAGGGAGGGGATCCCACCCGACTGGCACTGTCCCGAGGCTATCCCAGGAACGGCTTGCTCAGAATGTCTTGGAGGCCTCCGAGAGCTGTGGACGACCGGGATGCTGGCAAGCCCAGATGGGCCCCAGCTCCCTCCTGCAGTGCCTACCAGCTGCTTCCCAAGGGGAGCCAGAAGCGTGGAGACCACTGGGTAGATAAGGTTTCCCAGGCAGACAGCTGTGGAGGTTTCCTCTCCTCAGGCATCAGGGACGGGGAGGGGAGCAGAGCAACTCTCTCCTGAAACCCCAGCAGGCTCCTCCTAGTTCCCTGTCCTCTCAGCTATTCTCTCAGAACCGTTGCCCCCCCTTGCCTGAGGAATGAAAACCAGCCCCCTTCCTGCATGAGAAGACCAGGGAGAGTATGTGCGTGTGGGTGCACGGCCAGAGCAGACCTTGTCCTCCAGGCCAGGCCGTGGGGTGAACATCAGCACCAGGTTTCTGAAAGAAGCGCTGGGTGCTGGGCTAGGAATGGGATAGAGTGGGCCGGACCCGCACAGTGAGAGGAGCACTGGCCCCTCTCTGCCCAGCCTCCTGGAGCTGAGGAGCTGGGGCGGGCATGGGGTGCTCACACTCACTCACCACTTATGCCTCCACCCTGTAGTTCCGGGGCCGTGCCAACCTGCATGTGTTTGAGGACTGGTGTGGCAGCTCCATCCAGCAGCTTAGGAGGAACCTGCATTTCCCGCTGTACCCCCACGTGAGTGCCTGAGGCTGCCTTGCCCACCTCCCTCCACACCTGCCTCCTCTGCCCACTTCTGTCTCGCGTCTTTCCTTGCTGCTTTTCTGGTCCATATTTTCTCCTTTATCTTTTGAGCTCTCTTTTTGTCTGCCCATAATAGTTCCCTTGTTTCTGTCCTAGGGATTCTTTCAATTTCATCTTCTGCATCATTTCTGTTTCAGACTCTCTGGCTCACAATATAGTATACCCAGGGCCACCATGTACAGTTGTGCTGGTTGTGCACTGTACAAGTCTCCTGGACAGAGTGGCAAATGGGAGCTGAAATTGAGCCTGCACTCCACTCACCAAGCCACAGCCCTGGTCCCTCCTGTCATAGTCCCCTCCTAGTCTTCCCACCAACCCTGGGTGGACCGATTTCCTCTTCCCTCTTCTGGGTAACTGTTTCCTTCCCCTTTCTTGGCATAGATTCGCACAACCCTGAGGAAGCTGGCCGTGTCCCCCAGATGGACCAACTATGGCCTCCGCATCTTTGGCTACCTGCACCCTTTCACTGATGGTGAGGCCAGCCCAAAACCCATCCTTCTTCCCGCTCTAGAATTCTGCATGGGACCCAGAGAACACAACACAAGGCTACGGGTAGACGGGACTAACTTGTTACTCCACCCTCAGGGAGAGAGGGGACACTGAGTCACACTGAGGTCTTGTCCAGCTCCCACAGTCTGCTGCCTCGCTCCCTGGTTTGTAGCCTGGAACTAGCTCATCTCTCTATATAAGTCTTTTCCATCTTCACACTGTCTCCCAGGATGTAGAGACCCCCACTTAACAGAGAGGGAAGCCACAGCATCCAGCCCTGGAGGGAATTTAATTGCTAAGACACTCAAAAAAGCCTGCAGGTTTTTATGCTGATGCCCTCCTTGCCCTCATCTGGAAACTCTCCCCGCTGCCCAGGGAAAATCCAGTTTGCCATTGCTGCAGATGACAACGCAGAGTTCTGGCTGAGCCTCGATGACCAGGTCTCAGGCCTCCAGCTGCTGGCCAGTGTGGGCAAGGTAGGGCCAGCTCAGCCCCGGGCCCTCCCATCTGTTCCTGGAGCCTGTTCATTGAGTCCACCAGCAGCCGCTCATTACCATAGCATCTCTGGTGTGACAGCAGGGAAGAAGGGGTGGAAAAGAAGTCTCCTTCCTCACCCCTACCCCTCTACGAAGGGATAAACTGAGGATGGGGAGGAGTGAAGAGTGGGGAGGTGAATGGAATGAGGAGGAGCGAGGAGTGAGGAGGAGCGAGGAGTGGGGAGGAGTGAGGAGTGGGGAGGTGAGAGGAGTGGGGGAGTGGGGAGGTGAGAGGAATGGGGAGGAGTGAGAAGTGGGGAGGAGTGAGGAGTGGGGAGGAGGGTGAGTGGGGAAGAGTGAGGAGTGGGGAGGTGAGAGGAGTGGGGAGGAGTGGAGAGGTGAGAGGAATGGGGAGGAGTGAGAAGTGGGGAGGAGGAGGAGGTGAGAGGAATGGGGAGGAGTGAGAAGTGGGGAGGAGGAGGAGGTGAGAGGAATGGGGAGGAATGAGAAGTGGGGAGGAGGAGGAGGTGAGAGGAATGGGGAGGAGTGAGAAGTGGGGAGGAGTGAGTGGGGAGGAGTGAGGAGTGGGGAGGAGTGGAGAGGTGAGAGGAATGGGGAGGAATGAGAAGGGAGGTGAGAGGAATGGGGAGGAGTGAAGTGGGGAGGAGGGGGAGGTAAGAGGAATGGGGAAGAGTGAGAAGTAGGGAGAAGGGGGGAGTGGGGAGGAGTGGGGAGTGAGGAGGTGAGAGGAGTGGGGAGGAGTTGGGAGTTAGGTGTGAGGAGTTGTGGGAAAGGAGTGAGGAGGGAAAAGTGGGAAGGAGTGAGGAGGAGGGAGGAGAACGGGGGTGTAGGGAGAAGGGGGGAGTTGAAGGGAAGAGGAGTAAGGAGTGGGGATGGGGAGGAGGAGGAGTGGCAAAAGGGAGGAGTTGAGAGTAACGAGTGCGGAGGAGTGGGGAGTGGGGAGAAGTTGGGAGTTAGGTGTGGGGAGTTGTGGGAAAGTGGGGAGTGAGGAGGGAAAGGTGGGAAGGAGTGGGGAGGAGGGAGGAGGAGGAGGGAGAGAAAGATGAAGGAGGAGTGGGGAGGGGGCAAGAGGAGTAAGGAGTGGGGAGGAGGGAGGAGAACGGGGGTGTAGGGAGGTCGGGGGAGTTGGGGGGAAGAGGAGTAAGGAGGGGGAGGAGGAGTGGGAGAAAGGGAGGAGTTGGGAGTCACGAGTAGGGAGGAGTGGGGCAGAGAGTGTGGACAGGGGAGGAGCGGGGAGCGAGTCTGAGGCTGGGGAAAGACCGCCGCGATTCGGCTGTGGGGGGCCCAGCCACAGCATCTTTGGGGCCCTCTGGCCTTGGCCGGTGCTGGCTCGCCCCGCAGGCCACCCTGCTGCTCTGCTCCGGCCTCCTAGCAAGGCGGGTGCCTCTTGCGTGGGCAACGCTCACTCTCCTCCACTCTCATCTTCCTCCTCTTCCTCCCTCTTTTTCTCACTTTTCTCCTTTCTTCTCACTCCTGGTCTCTCCACTCACCGCCTCGGGCCTCCTGTTTTCTCTGTGCTTCCCTCCTTCCCTCCTCTTCTCCCTTCCACGCCTCCAGACTGGGAAGGAATGGACGGCGCCTGGAGAGTTTGGGAAATTTCGGAGCCAAATTTCCAGGCCGGTGAGGTGAGTAAGGGTCAGGACAGGCATTGTGCGCGCCTCAGTGCTGAGGCCGGGTCGTGGTGGAGCCGGCTGTACCCCTGTCCGCCAGCCCAGCCGCCTGCTGCACACATTCGAGCAACCGGGTCTCTGGCTCAGCACCCACTGGCCCATCCTTCCTCATGTCACAGGTGGGGAAACTGAGGCCCGGAAGGCCAGGACTCATTGCAGGTCACACAGCTTTTTTTTTTTTTTTGAGACAGAATCTGGCTCTGCCGCCCAGGCTGGAGTGCAGTGACCGGATCTCAGCTCACTGCAAGCTCCGCCTCCCGGGTTCCCGCCATTCTCCTGCCTCAGCCTCCCGAGTAGCTGGGACCACAGGCGCCGCCACCACGCCCGGCTAATCTTTTAATTTTTAGTAGAGACGGGGTTTTTACCATGTTGGTCAGGCTGGTCTCGATCTCCTGACCTCGTGATCCGCCCGCCTCGGCCTCCCAAAGTGCTGGGATGACAGGCCTGAGCCACCGCGCCCGGCCCGCACAGCTCTTCAGTGATCCTCGGGACTGGAAAACGGGTCTCCTTGCTCCCAGTCCTCGCGCTCCCCTTTTCTCCACACCTACGGCACCCTGGACACGGCTCTGCCCGGGCTGCGGGGAGCGGCCCGCGGTGACCCCTCGGTCGGCCGGGAGAGGAATCGCTTTCCCTGGCGGGGACCGGAGCGTGGCCCGGCCTCAGAGCGCCCCCTGGTGGTCCACGCGCGCTCACGCAGGCGGGAGGAGCACGCGTTGCTGACGCTGGGAAGGACGTGGCGTGGGGGGGAGAGGCGGGGGGAGGGGGGAGAGGCGGGGGGAGGGGGGAGAGGCGGGGGGAGGGGGGAGAGGCGGGGGGAGGGGGGAGAGGCGGGGGGAGGGGGGAGAGGCGGGGGGAGGGGGAGGGGGTGCAGACACAGCTAGAAGGAAGGAATACGCTCTAGCTCTAATGCTCCACAGCACAATAGGGTGACTGTGGTAACAACGATGTATTGTGTATTTCCCAACAACGGGAGAAAGGGATTTGGAATATTCCCAAAACATAGAATGCCAAGTGCTCGAGGTGGGTGATGGGATCCTAAATCCCCTGACCTGATCCTTACTCATCTTATGCACGCAACAAAACACCGTGTGCACCCCATAAATATGCACAAGCATTACGTGTCAATAAAAATGCATTTAAACATTTTAAGGAGAAAATCTCCCTTGCAAAGAGCGCTCGCTGCCAGCTGCGAGTGGATGCTTGGTGTGGAGCTCCGCACCTAGTGCATGGCCCTGGGGCAAGTCTGCCTGGAATCCCACCTCCGCCACTCATCGCCTGGTGACTCTGGCAAACTAGCCAAGCCTTCTGTGCCTCTGTGTTCTCCTCTACGAACAAGGATTACGTGAGGTCACATACAGAAAGCAAGTAGAACAGCATCTGCCACAGTCTCTGCGCTCTGAAGGCTTCTGTTACTGTTCTTTGGGTTCTTCCCGTCATCCTGTGGAGTGGCTACTCTGATTATGCCTCTCTCACCAAGAGAAAACAGCTCACTCTGTTAGCAAGTGGTAGAGTGGGGGCTCGAACCTAGGCAGTGAACTCCTGGGGTTCTAAGAGCAAGGAGAAGGGATGAGGAAGTTTAAGGTGCTGGGAGGGGGTGGGACGGAGCCACGACCTCGGGGCCCATGGAGATGGCGCTCTGCTTTCCTGCCCTCTCTCCTGCCAGCCTGTCAGCCTCCCACAGGTACTACTTCGAGGTGCTGCACAAGCAGAATGAGGAGGGCACCGACCACGTGGAAGTTGCGGTGAGTTTCCTGCTGCTCCTGCCTCTCCCAGCTCAGTTCCTGGCACTCATCTCCCCTTGTCCCTTGACCCCTGTTGGAAATCCAGCTACCTCCCACCTTCTGCATCTGCCCTCTCTCTTCTCTTCCAGTGGCGACGGAACGACCCCGGAGCCAAGTTCACCATCATTGACTCCGTCTCCCTGTCCCTCTTCACAAGTGAGTGGGCTCTGGCCCTGCCCTGGAGATGGAGGCCAGGTGGGACCAGCCTAGCCTGGGGGATTTGGCAGGGGTGGAGGGGAGGAGGGAAGCTCGAGATGCTTGAGACACGGGTATGAAGGGGTCCAGAACAAGAGTGGGACCTTCTGACCAGGAGTCCTTAACTCCCCAGGGTCAGTGACCCCTTTGAGAATCTGCTAGAAGCTCTCTGAGCCCTTGCCTCAGAAAAATGCCTTTGTCTACCCACCCACACACAACATTTTGAATACAACTTCAAGGGAGTCCAGAGACTGTGAGGCTCACACCAGATTCAGAAACTCTGAGGCTGGGTGTGGTGGCTCACACCTGTAATCCCGTTCGAGACCAGCCCAGACAACATAGTGAGACCTCATCTGTACAAAAAATTGAAAAATTAACTGGGTGTAGTGGCTCATGCCTGTAGTCACAGCTACTGGGAAGTATCAACTGAGCCCAGGAGTTTAAATCTGAAGCTGCAGTGAGCTGTGATTGGATCACTGCACTCCAGCCTGGACAACAGAGCAAGACCCTGTCTTAAAAGCAAAACAAAACAAGACAGAAAAACCTCTGAGCCAGTCCAATACCCTATTTTACAGATAAGGTAACCATGGTTCTTGCAAAGCCATGGCCAGGGCAGAGGAAACCTTTTCACCTGCCTTCAGTGTGCAGGAAGTGACCTCTTTCTTCAATAGCATTTTCCATTTCATATCATTTCCTCAATTAGACTCCCATCCAGAGGCCCCACTGAAAAGCATGCCATCCATTTGCCTCCGTGGCAGGTGTAGACAGATGCATGAACCCGGGAGACAGAGAGCAAAGAAGCAGCCAGCCCCCCACCCCCCTTCTCTGTGGCTCGCTTTAACCTGGACGCTGAAACTAGATCACCTGGCTTCAAACTCAGCTTGGCCACCCATCCATTGTATGATGTTGGGCAAATGACTTAGATTCTCTATGCCAAAGTTCCTTATCTGTAAACGAGGAATAATAGTAGTACAGAAGGCATGTGGTGCTTTTAGAGATGAGATGGGTTAATATTTGGGATATTCTTAGAGCAGGGCCTGGCTTATTATTAAGTGCTCTGTAAGTGTTCAATAAATTAGGCGTACATAATGACAAATTTCTAGCAGTCCGCAGTAACACATTTTCAAAAAGAGGTGTCTTTTTCCAAGTACACGACACAGTCATGTGGGTCAGCCATGGGCCTGGCAGAGGGGGCCGAAGGGAGATGAATCGTGAAGCCACCGCTGTGGCGGGAGCCAGAGAGAGTGCGGCTGTGCACATCCTGCACAGTGGCCGCTGGAGTCAGGAGCGCCGTCTGCATCTCTTCCCTCCCCTTCAAGGGCAGTGGGCTGCTGCGCTCCAGGCCCCACAGCCTCTTGCTGTTCTTTCCTCCCTGCGCCCAGATGAGACGTTCCTACAGATGGATGAGGTGGGCCACATCCCACAGACAGCAGCCAGCCACGTGGGCTCCTCCAATGCTCTTCCCAGGGATGAGCAACCGCCCGCTGACATGCTTCGGCCTGACCCCCGGGACACCCTCTATCAAGGTAAGGCCTTGGCCAGCGCTTGGCATCCTGTCTGGGGACACCGCACTGCCAGGTCCGCTGCTGATAGTGGAGAAGACTTGAGAGACCTGTCACAGTATCCCAAACACCATAGAACCTTTTATTTTCCTTACAAAATAGAACATGCATACAGAAAAGCGAGTATGTAAATAAGTGTAAAAATATTTACGTGTAATTTTACAATTCTGCCTATCATGACAGAGCGAACGTTTGTGGAACCACCACCCACGACAAGAAATAGAATTAGAACCCGGAAGTCCCCCACACATCCTTTCCCAGTCTCACATGTGCTTGCCTCTTACTGGATTCCAGCTCTTGTCATCCAAGGAGAGAAATATGTTGACACCAGTGTTAGAGTCTCATGCGTTTTTCCTCTTGGGAGTGTTTACATTTTAAAAGATGGCAAAGATGGCCAGGCATGGTGGCTCATTCCTGTCATCCTGGCACTTTGGGAGGCTGAGGCAGGAGGATCGCTTGAGCCCAGGAGGTTGTACAAAAAATTGAAAAATTAACTGGGTGTAGTGGCTCATGCCTGTAGTCACAGCTACTGGGAAGTATCAACTGAGCCCAGGAGTTTAAATCTGAAGCTGCAGTGAGCTGTGATTGGATCACTGCACTCCAGCCTGGACAACAGAGCAAGACCCTGTCTTAAAAGCAAAACAAAACAAGACAGAAAAACCTCTGAGCCAGTCCAATACCCTATTTTACAGATAAGGTAACCATGGTTCTTGCAAAGCCATGGCCAGGGCAGAGGAAACCTTTTCACCTGCCTTCAGTGTGCAGGAAGTGACCTCTTTCTTCAATAGCATTTTCCATTTCATATCATTTCCTCAATTAGACTCCCATCCAGAGGCCCCACTGAAAAGCATGCCATCCATTTGCAGTGACCTGTGATTGAACCACTGCACTCTGGCCTGGGCGACAGAGTGAGATCCTGTCTCAAAAAAAAAAAAAAAAAAAAAGAAAGAAAGAAAAGACAACGTTTCTTTATTCATCACCTCTCTCAAAAAAAATGACAACTGGCGCTAAGGTGATGTTCAGCCGTCCATGGGAGGAAATCCGGTTATTGGTCCTGCACGAGGGAGGAGCCTTTCTGGCCTCTTAGAAGTTTCTAGACCCTATTGAGGCTATCCCTGCAGTGACTCTAAAGTCAAACTGTGCCTTGGACCTGGGGCTGTGTCCTGAGTCCTCTGCTGCCAGGGTGCTCCTCAACGGCCCTGCTCCAGGTCCGTGGGGCAGCCTCCGGCTGGCAGCCTCAGCCACAGACATCGGCAGACCACAGCTGCCCCTTGTGGATACAGAAAGGGCCCTACTCAGGGCAGAGGACTTCAGCCCCAGTTTCCGGGCCCACCCTCACCCTCATTCCTCTTCCTCCACTGTCCTCAGTGCCTCTGATCCCCAAGTCGCACCTCCGCCACGTCCTGCCTGACTGTCCCTACAAACCCAGCTACCTGGTGGATGGGCTCCCTCTGCAGCGCTACCAGGGACTCCGGTTTGTAAGTCTTGCCTGGGTTGTGGAGAGCAGGGCTGGCAGAGGGATTGCTGCCTGTGACTGGGAGGGGAGGTGGTGAGGCTGACTGTCCCGTCTTCCTGACATCCCATTCCACCAGAGAGGACGGCCTCACAGGTCCCTGGGCTGGCACTTCCGGATGGACTGCCCCGAATAGTCTGTCCAGCAGAGCCTGCTCGTGGGGGCTCTGCCTCAGGCCCCCCGCCACACACACCACCTCTGCCCCAGTGATGATATGAGGCGGCCTGGCTCAGGCTTCTTACGCTTCCTGCTCCAAGGACCACACAACCCTACCCTGCCTGGTCAGTCCCACCAGCCAGTCAGCCAGCAGGACTTACTAAACCCAGAGACCAGGCCCTGGGGAAAAAAAAACTATGGAGGGGAAGTTAGCTTTAAAGAACCCAGAACCCATGTGGAAGCCAGACGGGCAGAGTGGCCACTCTCCTGTCCATCCAGATTTAGAGATGATTTTTTTTTTTTTTTTGAGACGGAGTCTCGCTCTGTCGCCCAGGCTGGAGTGCAGTGGCCGGATCTCAGCTCACTGCAAGCTCCGCCTCCCGGGTTTACGCTATTCTCCTGCCTCAGCCTCCCGAGTAGCTGGGACTACAGGCGCCCGCCACCACGCCCGGCTAGTTTTTTGTATTTTTTAGTAGAGACGGGGTTTCACCGTGTTAGCCAGGAGGGTCTCGATCTCCTGACCTCGTGATCCGCCCGTCTTGGCCTCCCAAAGTGCTGGGATTACAGGCTTGAGCCACCGCGCCCGGCCCACTTTCAACATTTTTTTTTTTTTTTTTTTTGAGACAGAGTCTCACTCTGTTGCCCAGGCTGGAGTGCAGTGGCCAGATCTCAGCTCACTGCAAGCTCCGCCTCCCGGGTTCATGCCATTCTCCTGCCTCAGCCTCCCGAGTAGCTGGGACTACAGGCAGCCCGCCACCTCGCCCGGCTAGTTTTTTGTATTTTTTAGTAGAAACGGGGTTTCACCGTGTTAGCCAGGATGGTCTCGATCTGCTGCCCTCGTGATCCGCCCATCTCGGCCTCCCAAAGTGCTGGGATTACAGGCTTGAGCCACCGCGCCCGGCTAGAGATGATTGTAAGGAAGAGCTGGAGGGCAGAAGAAAGAGGTCAGGAGACATCACCAGGTCAGAGAATGGCTGGGGTGTAATTGAGAAGTTCTTTGGTGGTGGTGACCACAAGCCATGCTTAAGAGGGGCAAAGGAAGCAGTGAAGTAAATAAGAAGAGGGGTTGTTCTAGGGCTGTGGGAGGTTACAGGTAAAGGCTCAGAGGTTTCAGGAGAGGATCAGGTGGCAGAGAGAGGAAGGAGTGGTTTTGGCTGAAGCTGAGGGATGGGAGCTGGTTCAGGAGAGATGTGGACCAGGGGCTTGACTCGGGTTGCATTTGGTCCACAGAGCCCAGGAGAGCTGGCGTAACGAGTGGCGTGAAGGCCCCATCTGCATCACCAAACGTTTTATTCAGCACTTAAAGCAGCCCTTCTCTCCCTGTCAAGGGCGGGTCCCTCGCAGCCCTGTGTGATCCCAGCCAGGGGCAGGCTTACCAGGACCTCACTCTCTTATTCCTGCTGCTGATTTTTCCGCTTCCAGGTTCATCTGTCTTTTGTTTACCCCAATGACTATACCCGCCTGAGCCACATGGAGACCCACAACAGATGTTTCTACCAGGAAAACGCCTACTACCAAGACAGGTGAGAGACACGGAGTGGGGCAGGAAGGTAGCTTTGCAGGAGGCTCTGCAGGAGCCAGGAGAGCTGCCCGGACCAGAGTGGCCATGGTGGCATCCCAGCCCAAGGAGTCTTGGCTCTTGCTCTTCTGAGTACTACACACACACACACACACACACACACACACACACACACACACACACCCCGCTCACCCAGCCTCCTTCCTCCACTCCAGTCTGGGGCAAAACGTCAGACTCCTGCTGAGACTTCCAGCAGAGCCAGGGCTGAGCCCGCAGGGCACCTGGTGCCAGTGCACACCTCCCTTCCTCCTGCAGGTTCGGCTTTCAGGAGTACATCAAGATTGACCAGCCTGAGAAGCAGGGACCGGAGCAGCCAGGTACAGAGTGACAGCTGAGGCGTCCAGGTCAGACTGAGAGGGGCGACCATGCTCTGTTTCCAGGGGAAGTTCAGACCATGCCAGCCCCGCCCCTGAGGAGCTCAGGATCCAAATCACATGACCTCTCCCTTCATACCCAAGGGAGTGGAGAGCATGACTCTTGCCTCTTCCATATCCAGGCACATGTGGAAAATGACACTATTTTTAGCAGCATGCTGGGGTCAGCTGGAGGAGAGTGAGAGCCCGGGGGAGGTTCCTTGGACTGCTGGAGGGGATCACTGTCCCTGGCGCACCATTTGGGAGGCTCTGGTGTAGAGAAGCACTGTCTTCTGGGGCGTTTCTTGGGGGATTAGGGCATGGCTGGAACCATCTGTTGGGTCCCTCAGGTGCTGTGCACCTGCCGAGCCTGTGCACCTGCCGAGCACGTGATGCTGTTTATCTCACTCAGTCTTCACACACCCATGGGAGACGCAGTATTATTCCCTTTGTGCAGATGAAGAAACTGGGGTTAACTGAAGTTGAGTACCTTGCCCAGGGTCACACAGTCAGTGATAGATTAGAGCCTGGATTCAACCCCAGTCTGGAGCCCCATGGTGCCTCACACATATGATCATCCTCTGTCTTGTATGTCTTGTTTGGAAAGGGCTGGAAACTCCTGACATGAGGAATGGTTGTTATTAACAGCAGGTCTTGAGGAAAGCCTAGAAGAGTCCCAGTATGGGGAAGTGGCCGAGAAGACCCCTGCCTCCAACAACCAGAATGCCGGGATGCTCGACGGAAGACGGACACCGGCCTCCACCCCGGAGCAAGAGGTCACCGACTACCACCTCCGAAGCCTGCGGAAACTCCTGGCTCAGCCTCGGGGCGGCCTGCTGGCCCCCTTCTCCACACGGAGCTCCGCAGCGTCCTTCCCAGGGAGGACCAGCAACATTCCAGCGCAGCAGCCAGAGAAGAGGGAGCGAAAACCCGGCCTTGAGCCCAGCCAAGATTCACCCCATTCTGACAAGTGGCCTCCTGGGCACCCTGCGAAGAACCCGCCTCCGATGTGGGGGCCCCGGCCCAAGCCCGCCAGTGACAGCCCTGGGAAGACTCTGAAGCAGTCTCAGTGGCTGAACCAGGTGGAGTCATACATCGCAGAACAGAGGTGGGGCGACAGGATGCAGCCTCCGGCCCCCGGGAGGGGCTGGCACGGGGAGGAGGAAGTGGTGGCAGCCGCAGGCCAGGAAGAACAAGTAGAGGGAGAGGAAGAGGGGGAAGAAGAGGAAGAGGAAGAGGATATGAGTGAGGTGTTCGAGTACGTACCTGTGTTTGACCCGGTAGTCAACTGGGACCAGACCTTCAGTGCCCGGAATCTCGACTTCCAAGCCCTGAGGACTGACTGGATTGATCTGAACTGTAACACGTCTGGCAACCTGCTGCTTCCAGAGCAGGAGGCTCTTGAGGTCACGCGGGTCTTCTTGAAGAAGCTCAACCAGAGAAGCCGGGGGTAAGGTAAAGGGCTCTCCTGGGGCCAGCTGGCCTGGAAGGCAGGGGCCTAGGAACGGGGAGCGGGTTCTCCCTGCTGCAGAAATAGCTGGAACTTTACCCCCAACTCAGGTTCCTGGGAAGGACAAGTGCCCGGGGCCCCTGTCCCTGGAGAGGATCTTGACCGGGCAGGTCTTTGTCCCACCGTTAGGCAAGGGTCTGAAGTCCTTGGGTGCCTGGCCCAGGACATGTGTCCAGACATGTGACTGGAAGGACTTGGTCGATAAGAGCCCCTCCTCCAAGGAAAGAGTTGGCAAATAGACAAACAGGCAAAACAGAGACTAAAAAAATACAAATGAAGACCCCGCATGTGGGCTGGAAGGGCTAGAGCGTGATGCCTGACTGGAGTACTTTTTCATTCCGCACCCATTCATTCAACCAGTCAGCATGTTTTATGATAAAATTTATATGCCATTAAAATCGCCATTCTAGGGTGTACCTTTCAGTGGTTTTAAAAGTGTGTTCACAGTGTTGTGCAGCCATCACCATTGCCAAATTCCAGAACATTTTCGTCACCTTTGAAAGAAACTATATTAGCCGGGCGCAGTGGCTCACGCCTGTAATCCTAGCACTTTGGGAGACCGAAGCGGGCAGATCACTTGAGGTCAGGAGTTTGAGACCAGCTTGACCAACATAGTGAAACCCCGTCTCTACTAAAAATACAAAAATTAGCCAGGCATGATGGTACACACCTGTATCCCCACCTACTTGGGAGGCTGAGGCAGGAGAATCCCTTGAACCCGGGAGGTGGAGGTTGCAGTGAACTGAGATTGCACCACGGCACTCCAGCCTGGGCGACAGAGCGAGACCCTGTCTCAAAAAAAAAAAAAAAAAAGAAACCATATATGTTAGTGGTTACTTCCCCTTCCTCCTCTTACCCCCGGTAGTATCTGGCAATAACTACTTTCCTTTCTAGCTCTGGATTTTCCTATTCTGGACATTTTATACAAATAGAACCATATTATATGTGGCCTTTATATTTGGCTTTTTGTGCTTAGCAGAAAGTTCACTTAGCAAAAGTTTCCTTCATGTTGTAGAATGTCTGCAATGCTTGACTCCTCTGTGTTGCTGAGTGATATTCTGTTGTATGGATAGACTACATTTTGTGTTTCCATCCATCAGTTGAGGGACATTTGGGTTGTTTCTACTTTTTGACTCTTACAAATAAAATGCTGCAATGAACATTCATGCATAAGCTTTTATGTGAACATACTTTCAGTTATCTTGGGCATATATCTAGGAGCAGAAGTTCTGGGTCATATGGTAACTCTGTTTAGCATGTTGAGGAAGTGCCCCTCTGCTTTTCAAATCAACTGCATCATTTCACATTCCCATCAGCAGTGTATGAAGATTCCAGTTTTTCTACATCCTTATCAACACTTATTTCTTTTCATTTCGTTGGTTTTGTTTTATTTTTTTTTTATTTTTATTTTATTTATTTATGTATTTTTTTGAAATGGAGTCTCTCTCTGCCGCCCAGGCTGGAGTGCAGTGGTGCAATCTCAGCTCACTGCAAGTTCCGCCTCCCGGGTTCACGCCATTCTCCTGCCTCAGCCTCCCGAGTAGCTGGGACTACAGGCGCCCGCCACCTCACCCAGCTAGTTTTTTGTGTTTTTAGTAGAGACGGGATTTCACCATGTTAGCCAGGATGGTCTCGATCTCCTGACCTTGTGATCCGCCCTCCTCGGCCTCCCAAAGTGCTGGGATTACAGGTGTGAGCCACTGCGCCTGGCATTGTGTTTTGTTTTTAGATAGCCATCCTGATGAGTGTGAAATGGTATCACCTTGTGGTTTTGATTTTTATTTCTTTACTGACTAATGATTTAGAGCCAACCAATTGACATTTATCTTATAACTCCTTTTGTCTCATGGAATGTTGATTCGACCATTTTTATTGAGGTTTCTCAAGGAACCTCTTCAGTGTGACCCCTCTTACTCACCTCATGTCATGCTTAGAATCTTGGAGCTGTGAAAGACCTTCGAGATCATCACAGTTCGGTAGGTACGTTTTTTTTTGTTTTGTTTTGTTTTTTTGAGACGGAGTCTGGCTCTGCCGCCCAGGCTGGAGTGCGGTGGCCGGATCTCAGCTCACTGCAAGCTCCGCCTCCCGGGTTCATGCCATTCTCCTGCCTCAGCCTCCCGAGTAGCTGGGACTACAGGCGCCCGCCTCGTCGCCCAGCTGGTTTTTTGTATTCTTTAGTAGAGACAGGGTTTCACCGTATTAGCCAGGATGGTCTTGATCTCCTGACCTTGTGATCCGCCCGTCTCGGCCTCCCAAAGTGCTGGGATTACAGGCTTGAGCCACCGCGCCTGGCCGGTACGTTTTTAAAGACCGAGGCAGCGAACGCTAGAGAGATTGCGAATCTTGCCTGAGGCCTAAACCATTGGCAAAGCTGGGACAAAAACCAGGGTCTCCCGACAATTAGCCTTGCAGGCTTCTGACACAATATGCTACCCTCACAGTGTGGAAAGGAATTACTCAACCTCCCCACGCTTTCTGCCGTAGGAGGTACCAGCTACAGCGTATTGTAAACGTGGAGAAGCGTCAGGACCAGCTACGTGGGGGCCGCTACCTCTTGGAGCTTGAACTGTTGGAACAAGGCCAGCGCGTGGTGCGGATCTCGGAGTATGTGTCTGCGCGAGGCTGGCAGGGCATCAGCCCAGCTGGTGGGGAGGAGGCTGAGGCCCGGAACCTGCAAGGCCTGGTCTGGGACCCACACAGCCGTCGGAGACAGGTCCTGAATACCCGGGCCCAAGAACCCAGGCTGTGCTGGCCCCAGGGTTTCTCCTGGAATCACCGAGCCGTGGTCCACTTCGTTGTGCCTGGTGAGCCTCGAGCCAAGCCTTGGCATTCTCAGGGAAGGGTCCTAGCACTGTCGGGAGCGCCCACATCTGCTTTTACTGAGTTGATCCCATAAGCATCATTCTGAGAAAGAGCACCTTATGGTCGAGGAAACTGAGGCTCACAACAGGAAAGTCACTAGTTTAAGGTTATGTGGCTAGTAAATGTTGGTGCTAAAAACAAACCCTGCCTCATAGGCCAGTGCTCGCTCTGTCACACTGGGTTTCAGGGTTGGGTGTGATGACTGGGGCTGCTAGCACGGGGGATGATCATTGGTCTGCGGAAGTAAGCCAGGGAGAGTACTTAATGAAGTGATTAGCAGGGTTTTGTATGAGAAGGAGGCACACACAACAGGCAGGAGTGTAACAATGGAGATAGCACGATGGGGATGGGACAGGTAACGGTCTCACTAGTAGAACATGGCAGGGCTCCTGACGACGAGCCCCAGCCAAGGCCTTCTCGTGGGCCCCCTGCCTGGGAGGAGGGTACGTGGGGAGGAGGATGCAGAGGCCCCCTTAACTGGTGAGCACTCCCTCTGCCTCGTGTCTCTGTGCTGCATTGCTAATGGTTTTGCAGAGTTGCACTGTCCCCTCAGCCGAGGTCCGATGGGCCCTCCTGACTCAACGTGGGAACTGGGAGTGGAGGCCTCATCTGCTCATCTTTGCCTTGTCTGTGTTTCTCTCTCCTGCCTGGCCCCCTGGGGTAGTGAAGAACCAGGCACGCTGGGTGCAGCAATTCATCAAAGACATGGAAAACCTGTTCCTGGTCACCGGCGACCCACACTTCAACATCATCATCACTGACTATAGCAGTGAGGACATGGATGTTGAGATGGCACTGAAGAGGTCCAAGCTGCAGAGGTGAGGGGGACCACCGGCCAGGGGGTGGCGTGGGCCACGTCTGTCCTAAAGTCCTAGGGCTGCTGGGTCCAGGGGAGAGCCAGGAGTCCTGCCCAGCCTTCCTCATTCCTAGTCTCCACCTTTTCCCAGAGGGCTCACCTGCCCATAATCCCTTCTCGGGAGCACACATCATCTCTATTCTATGCCTGCCAACTTCCTCCAGGGGACCACCACAGCTGAGTCCTGACACTCAGCCCTCTCTCCCCTTCCTGCAGCTACCAGTACGTGAAGCTAAGTGGAAACTTTGAACGCTCAGCTGGACTTCAGGCTGGCATAGACCTCGTGACGGTAAAGGGCCTGGATGGGGCTTGCAAGATGGAATTAAAGGCTGGTTAAGAGGTAGAGAGACATTTGGGGTGTATGAGGTGGTGAGCCCCTCAGGGAGGATAGGAGTGAGGACACGGGAGGGCCTCTCTGCTGTGCTGCAGGCCAGTGCGGGGTTGGGACCAGCAGATCGCAATGGAGCATTTACCCTGTTGTCCAGGGTCCTTGGAGCCCATAAAGAGTGGGGAGGAGTCAGAGTTCACTCTGTTGGTTAAGAACTGTGCTCCGATGTTCAGCACTGTGGATCTCTGCCCAGCAGTTGGTTTTGTGGGAGTTTGTGAATCACTTCAATAGGGAAGACTCCGAGGCTTCTCCTAGAGGGTGGCCTGACCTCCTAGCTCTGGTCTGCAGCGTCTGCTGACCCTGCCCACTTCTGTCCCCAGGACCCGCACAGCATCATCTTCCTCTGTGACCTCCACATCCACTTCCCAGCTGGAGTCATCGATACCATTCGGAAGCACTGTGTGGAGGGAAAGATGGCCTTTGCCCCCATGGTGATGAGGCTGCATTGTGGGGCCACCCCCCAGTGGCCTGAGGGTGAGCCCTGCTCAGACTGGGGAGGGAGGAAAGACTTCCCTGATCTTGGCTCTTAACTCCAGAGCTGGGAGCAGTCCTATCTGTGAGTGTCAGCATCCTCCTCCCCTGCCCCACCCTGCCCTCCTGTGGCCTTCACTCCCCTGGAAAACTCACCAGACAGGGTCCCCTTGGGCTGAGCTGACAGCCACACAGCAGGTGCAGCAGTGCACACCTCCTGCCTCATCTTCTCCTTCATTTGTTCATCACACGTTTACTAAGCACTGCTGTGTGCCAGATGCTATGCCCTGTGAGGATCCAAAGATGGAAAGGCAGGCTCCCTGCCTGTGGGAGGGAAATGGGCAGGTAAACGGACACACAGCTGTGTCTTCAGTGGCTGCCACTGTCCGATCCCTTTGTGGGGCCGTCGTCAGCCCGTGGGCATAGTCTGGAATCACTGCTGAGTCCTGAACCTTAGTTAGGGGGTTTTCCTCCAAAACAGGCAAAGTACTTGTTCAGCTAAGACAGTTTTCAGCCTCCCCCACCCCCAGCCTCTGACTTTCAGAAGAGGCTCTAGGCACACAGGCTGGAAGCCTCCTTCCTTCCTCCTCCTGGTCTCTGGCTCATCTCACCCGAAGCTCCTGTCTGTCCACAGGCTACTGGGAGGTGAATGGGTTCGGGCTGCTTGGCATCTACAAGTCTGACCTGGACAGGATTGGGGGCATGAACACCAAGGAGTTCCGAGACCGCTGGGGCGGGGAAGACTGGGAGCTGCTGGACAGGTGACTGGGAAGAGGAGGGCATCCACGAGGCCTGGGAATTCCATCCCTTCAGGCACTCTAGGCAGGCAGCCAGGCTACAGCAGCCTGGCCGTCCCCCTCGGCTGCGGAGTCCCAGTGCGCGGTAAAGAGCACTGAACTCGGAGGACGCCCTCAAATCACTGGCCTCGCTGGGACTCAGTTTCTCTATTAGAGGGGTGTGATTTGCCCTCTGTCTGTGTCACAGAGTTGGTGTGAAAATTAACATGCCTGGTACACTGTGTAGCAGGTATATCGAGTGTAGACATAAACCGTAGCGTTCTCAGCACCAAGCAGGGCACTGTGGGAGAGACTGCGTCCTCCCCGGCCCGAGGGTAGTGCACCTCCCTCAGCTGCCGAGCGGGGAGCCCAGAGTTGTGGGGATGGATAAGCAGACCTGACAAAGGTCAGGAAAGACTTGGGGGCCAGCAGAAGAGACAGTGGAGACCACTAAAGGGCAAGAGGATATCCAGGAGGTGCCGAGTCATGAGACACCAAGGGACCCGGGGGTTTGGAGCAGGAGGAAAGGGCCAATGAGATGAAAAGCCTCAGAGGAGGACAGAGTACAAGCTGCTGCCCTGGCAGGTGGACAAGGAGAGCAAGATTGGGCGGGGACACCAGGCCATGGGTGCTGAGGAGGCGGAGGCCATTCTGTGTGAGGTTCCTCTTTCAAGAAATGTGCTGCCAAGAGAAGGGGCAGAGAGAGGATGCCACCTTGAGATCTGAGCCTATGGGGAGGGAGCAAAGGAGAAGGGAGGGTACCCTTCAGAAGGCTCTAAGTGCTGGAACAGCGTCTACAGGAGATGGACAGGGCAAGGTCAGGAGCACTGGGGACAGAACCTTGACACGAAGACGCTCACTGCTTCTTGAGAGGCAGGACAAAATGCATCCACTAGGTACCAGGTCCCTATACTTGGCAGGCCATCCACATCCGTTACCTTGTTTGTTTCTCCCCAGACCTCAGTGAGGTGGGCGTCATGATCTCCGTTTTCCAGATGACAAGACTGAGTCTTGAAGAGAAGTTGATAACTTGCGCCAAATCTCACTCACTAAAGTGTTGGAGGCTTGAAAACTAGGTCTATTATTTTTTCCCGTTGAGGGAAGAAAGAAAAGGAGGGTGACAAACTAAGAGAATTTGAGGCGAAAAGGGGGAAGTTAAAGGAACTTAGATAACTGGGATCTCATAAAAAGGGTCTTAGATCAAAGGAGCCCCCAAGGCCGCTGGAAGCCTTGATTTGGGAAGCCAGGTCCAGCAGTCACCTCCACCTTGATCTTTGTGCTGGGCTTTTGCTGCGATGCACGGCTCCCATACAGCCCTGAACCTCCTGCCTTTATGGAGGCTCAGGAATCCAGTTCGGCCACTCTCGGCCCTGCCAGAAGTGCAGGCCTCCCTGTGGGAGGAACACCCTGCAGGCTGTGCATGCAGAAAAGGCGTGGGGAGGGCCTGGGCGATGTCCCGGTGCAGCCCTGCCTCCCTCCGTCTTGACGTGTCCCCTGGAGGCGCCAGTTGTGGGGCACTCACAGTGTGCCAGGAGCTGTGCTGAGCCCTCAGCATCCATCCTTCTCGTCTTCACCATCTCTGATGTGTATGTAGTATGTCCACGGTAATGATAGATAGAATTCTCTGTCGCACATTATCTTCTCATTACACATATGTGATAATCATCCTCCTTCTGGAGATGCGCAGACAGGCTCTGAAAGAAGGCATGACTTACCCAGTCATGCAGCTGGATCCAAACCCAGGCCGCCTGGCTTCAAAGCCCACAGCCTTCCACTCCACCTGCCTTCCCTGCCCCGTGGGGAGCGAGCAGAGGGTCTGTGGTAGGGGCAGAGGGGCCCCCAGCTGCCTCCTGTGCTTTTGTTGCTCATCCGGCTCCTCCTCTTTCAGGATCCTCCAAGCGGGCCTGGAAGTGGAGCGGCTGTCCCTCAGGAATTTCTTCCATCACTTCCATTCCAAGCGAGGCATGTGGAGCCGCCGCCAGATGAAGATGCTGTAGCCGGAGGGTGTCTGCTGGGCCCAGCACTCCCTGCTCCTGGATTAGCAGCAGTTCCCCAGGGCCCTGCTGCTGTTCAGGGATGGGGAGTGGGGCGACGGCTGGTCCCCAAGAGGCCTCGAAGCTGACAGCCCACTCCACCTGGAGCTGTCCCCTCACAGAGGCAGGTTCCAGGGCTCCTGTCTGCTTCCTGGGCCTTCAGGAGGGAGGAATTTGAGAGAGAGGCCAGGAGGGGCCACCTGCTCAGCTGAGAATGAGGACAGCTCCTGAGAAGGACCGGTCAGGAAGGAGAGATCTGGCTGAGCGACACCATCCTTATCCATGAAGGTGCACGTCCGTATCCACCAAGCGCTCCTCACACCAAGCGCTGACCACCACTCTTCTAGTGGACATATTTTATTGGGGGGCGGGGATTTTTAAAACAGAAAACCAAAACTGCTGTCCAGAGCCGGGGTGAGGCTGCCACTGAGGGACTGTCCCCACATGCAGACCTCACACCCACTCCTATGTCCCTTGGGCATTGTCCCTGGCTGCGGGGCTGGTCCCACGTGGGGCAGTTCTCTGCTCCACCCCGGGCTCGTGCCTTCCAGAGACACACATCTCCCAGTAGCCACCAAACAGCTGGCCACTGATTAGGGCATTAACCTTCTCTGGATGGCTCACTTCAGACCAGAAGCACAGAACGAGCTGTTTCTGGTGCTTGGGCACTGGGAGGTGGGGAGCTGGTGGGCAGTGGGCTTGCCACTCCCTGGCACTGGACATTCAGGCCTGCAGAACAGGCAGGGTGATGAAGGCAGGGCAGAGAAGCCCTTTCTCTTCCCGGTGTGCCTGTGGGTAAAGCCTCCAGAGAGGACGCGGAGAAGAGGTAAAGAGGATGTGGACGTATCTGTCAGTTTCCTTAGACCAGAAGCGGGTGGGGGCCGGACAGAAAGGGACGAAAAGGGAAGTGGAAGCTGTGAGTCTCACAGTCCAGCTCTGCTGCAGACCTTCTCTTCTACAGGGAGAGCCCTGGCCCCCCGGCCTTGAGTGGAAGAGGAGGAAAGGGTGTATGGGGGTGAAATCCTGGAGCAGGGACCAGGGAGCAGGATGAGAAGGGCGCAGGATGAGAAGGGTGCAGGATGAGAGGTTTGGGGAGGTGAGGACGCTGCCCTGAGATATCCCCTGGAAGCAGGGAGAGGAGTGGGGGCAGGAGGAACTGAAGGGTGGGGCGGTTTCAGGGAAAATAGCCCTTGGCCTTTTTAGTCTACGCCACCCTTTCTGTCACCTGGTGACCTTGTACTTCTCTTGCACTAATAACCCCCGGTGCTTTTGTGGCTGGGGGTTTTACTGTTGCTGCTGCTGCCTCCGCCACTGCTGTGAATTTGTCCATGGTGCATCGGACGCTGGATCTTGAACTCCAGAGTCTGTTTAGGGAGGTGAGCACAGGGCCTGGGGAGGGGCGGCGGGGCCCAGAAGACCAGGCCACGGAGCCCCCGCTCCAGGCTGTGGCAGTCCAAACCACAGCACTGGAGCTACAGGGTCTGCCCAGCGGGCTCTGCATTCCCCGGGAGCACGAGTCTGGCAACAGGAGAATGGAGCCCGTGGAGAACCTTTTGGGGATCGGGGAGAATCCCTGCCTCCCTTTAAGGAATCATGAAGGACAAAGACTTTTGAGTTACAGGGTGTGGCTTAGGAAGGCCATACCTGCTCCCTGGGCTGTGGCGTTTTCTGTGCCCTGCTGAGGCCGACTGGCCGCTGGAGAAGGATCATGGGGCATAGGCTAGGGCTGCAGTTGGCCAGTGGGGCTGCCAGTTTCTTTCTGGGACCACTCTTGTCCTCGGGCATTGCACTGGAAGGCTGGAACCAGCCCAAACTGCCCGCCTGCTTCACTTCCAACGGCCAGGAGCCAGCCCAGCCTACTACCCTGCCCACCACCCCTGCACCCTGGGCCAGTGCCTTGCATTTGATGTTTGTTACCTCCACACCATCTGCCTTAAGAGGAAGGGCCGGGTAAGGCCCCTACTCCCTAGAGAAATGTCTTGGGTAGGGGAGGGTGTGGGATGGTGGGAGGGGAAGCATTAAATACAGCAACTTCTTAGAAAACAAAAAGTGCTTGTCTTTTCCTGTTGCTCTTCACGGATGTAAAGGATTGGGCTGAGGGGCCCAGGTGAGCATGCCAAGGACCCTCCCACACCACCCTCCAGCCTTACCACAGGTGCCTGCCGTGTGTGGATGGCCTTCTCTGCGCTGTGGTTTACTCAGGAAGAAGACAACATTGTTCCTTTCTGAGCAGCTCACTGTGTAATAGACTAGGCATTTTCTGTTTGGCAGATTAATGGAGGTTGGTGGTTTTAGCTGAGAAAAGCTATGGATGCCCTGGGTGGAGAAGGCTAGATATAAAACCAGAATGGTTTGGTGAGCAGCGGACAGAAGCCAAGGAGTGGCTGCTTCTAAACCGGCAGACCGTCTAAAATCATTTCTGTTTGAGCTGGCAGTGCTCTGCTAATGCTTTGCAGGTGCAGATCTACCTTCCTCATTACATTTGGCCCAGGCAAAGGTTAAAGTGAGTTTGCAGTCCTTAAACACATGCCTAAGGGAAGCTGAGACTGAAAGCTTGAATAGCTTACAGCAGGTTCATGGAGAAGATTGTGCACGTGTGCGTCCATCTGCAGTGGACTCATCTACAGCGGACGCGGCAGATGACAATAAGCCCATCTGGACCAGGAACACTGTGGCTCCGAGCAGAACCCACAGAGGAGGGAGCAATTTAAAAGCCTTCCTGGCCGGGCGCGGTGGCTCAAGCCTGTAATCCCAGCACTTTGGGAGGCCGAGACGGGCGGATCACGAGGTCAGGAGATCGAGACCATCCTGGCTAACACGGTGAAACCCCGTCTCTACTAAAAATACAAAAAAAACTAGCCGGGCGAGGTGGCGGTGCCTGTAGTCCCAGCTACTCGGGAGGCTGAGGCAGGAGAACGGCGTGAACCCGGGAGGCGGAGCTTGCAGTGAGCTGAGATCCGGCCACTGTACTCCCGCCTGGGCCACAGAGCGAGACTCCGTCTCAAAAAAATAAAAAAATAAAAGCCTTCCCACCCTCCAGCCCTGGGGTTTGCTCTCCTGAGCCCTCTCCAAGGCACAGATGGAGACCAGCCTGGATGCCTGAGCCTGCAGGACTAGACAAATAAGTGGACTCAAGAGTAGATTTGAAGAAACCTTTATAGATATAGATTCCATTTTACAGAAAGGGAAAACTGAGGCCTGGAGCAGAAGGAAGCAGTAGGGTAGAGTCAGAAGCAGAGTCCTTAAGCTGGGCAGACTCGGCCTTCGACAGACATGCCTTAGGTCCAGCAGTCGCTACCAGGGAGGTATGGCTGGCAGTACCTGCATCTGAGCTCAGGACTCCAGACCGAGATGGAAGTCCCTCAGACCAATCACAAAAAAATCACTTTTTAACTCAGGTGCTGTGGGCAGGGAGTGAGGGCAGCTATACCGTCCTTTCAGAAGCTCTCCTGGGCTGTGGAAAGTGCCCATGAGCCTGGCAGATCACGGAGGAAGGAGGTAGGAGTTCCAGGCCCAGGACCTGTTGGGGAAGCAGAGAAGAGGCAATGAGGAGGGCCGGCCAGATTGGTGTCCCTCAACCTTCAGTGTGCCCAGGATGCACCTGGCCACCTTACACATGCACGTGCCTGCAGCCCGTCTGGAGCACAGCCTGAGATTCTGCATTTCCAGCAAGCTCCTGAGTGGTTTGTGGATGCTGCTGGCCCAGGGACCACAGTCAGTAGCAAAGGCTGCTAGACAATGGCAGGGAGAAATTCCCCGTCTCCACCTTTCCTCTTGCCGGAGGGGCAGAGTTAACCACTAATGGCATCGCCTCTACCCTGTCCCAGACCGTGGGACACCCTGAGCCTAAGAACCGAGAGCCACCCGTTAACACAGCAATGGGGCTTTGTGCAGGCCTTGCTGAGGCCAGGCTCTTGCAGATCCCCTCCTTGCTCTCGGAGCTACAGGCCTTCCCCCTTTGTTTGGCAAGGGATCTGTTTCTTGCCCGAAAGCCCCAGAGGGGAGAGAAGGGCCGCTTGGGGAGCCCCTGGAGCTGGTGTTCCCCCATCCTCCCTCACCTGGGTCCCAGGCTGTATTCAGAGAGGATTTCTTGAGGCTCTGGCAGTCAGGAAGCCTGTCTTGTGTGCCCCAAAAGCTGTAATGAAAACATTGATGACCACGGTGAAGAAGACCAAGATGGTGGCCACGTTGTTGAGCTGGTTGAGTCGCCACTGCTTTTCTACCTCATTCAGGTTCAGCCGCGCTGCAGGGAAGTGGAGTAGGGGGAAGGGTCAGAGATGGGGCCACAGCACGGAGCTGCCCCCACAACACCCACCAGAGTTTGGAGAGAAGGGCCCTTCAGAAACCCATGCGGCAGAAAGCCAGGAAGGTGGTCGTCATCGGGCCGAAGTGCCTCTGCCCTCGCCAACCAGCACATGGGGCACCCTCATGTGCTTCATCCCACCAGGATTTGGGAACTTCAGCTGGGTCTTCTAAGTGTGGGGATGAGTGCTCACAGAAGAAGCGGGTGAGCAAGTGGGT
Organism: Rhinopithecus roxellana; assembly: GCF_007565055.1. NCBI lineage: Eukaryota > Metazoa > Chordata > Mammalia > Primates > Cercopithecidae > Rhinopithecus > Rhinopithecus roxellana. The sequence goes on from NC_044558.1 coordinate 7,947,718, forward strand.
GAGTGGGCAGTTAGCGAGGTGCTGGCACAGTCACTCAGCAGGTGCTGTGGAGCGTCTGCTCCGTGGGATACCAGGAGATAGGACAGGAAGTTGTTCTTTGGGCCTGTGTTAGCAGAGGGCGCACTGCAGGTCAGTTTGTGGTTGCAAAGCTGCATGCGCCAATGCAGGGTGGCCCAGGGAACACGGGGGACCTTTCTGCCGGCCGTAGGTGCTGAGGCAGAAGGCCTGACTGCGGGCTGGACTCCTCACCGATGACCACGAGCAGGACGCCAATGGCCACCTGCAGGAGCAGAGAGAGGCTGAGAAGGGTGACCAGGGTGATGTAGTAGTGAGAGGACGGTCCCTGCTCCAGCACTGCCTTCAGCCGCATGGCGTTGGACATGAACAGGGCCACGTCCAGCATGCTCTCCGCCACGCTCTTCTTGGTGGCATAATGGTTCAGGTTGATGGGCTGGTTCCTCCTGGGGTCGGAGCTTCCAGGCTGTAGGGGAGAGAGCACAGACTTACCAAGGGGGGCTCTGGAAGGGAAGAAGTTGACAAGTGGGAAACAGGAGAGAGGTTTTAAAGCTCTTTCCAAACCAGGTGGGAAGCTCAGGGCAAGTGACACCCTTCTCAGTTTCATGGCCTGATAAAATTAAGGGTTGGACTAGAAAATCCGTAAGCACCTCTGCACTCTGAAATGATGTCCTGTTGCAGTTGGTATTTCCTGGAGAGTCGCCCCTTCCCTCACACCTTCGCACACCTGGCTGGAGAAAGCGGAGAGGGTTCTCTGCTGCTGGTAAAATGTACCTTCCTCATCCTATTCACTATTTTTCCTGGGCCAGGCCTCAGCTTTGGGCTGTTTTCCTTTTCCTTTGAGAGGAAAGCGCTTGAGAAGACAATAAAAGGAGCTTGGTGGCTTCCGGTGAGATAGAGAAAGGCTCCTCCTCTCCATAACGCCGTGGCCCCCAAGGCAGGGTGCACAGCTCAGCGGCTGGTCATCGGCTGGATTTCCATCCCTCAGGAGCACTGGAGCTGCCGCCCCGCTCAGGCACACGCTGTCAGCATACACATGCATGCATGAGTGTGTACACACAGTAATGCATACTAGTTAAACACTCTTAATTCATTTTAATTATTACCTTTGGCTAGGATTTATTGAAGCATAATTTACATTCGATTTGATTTTGAAGTGTAAACGAAAGCTTCTCAAGAAGCCACTAACTCCAAAAGACAGAATCACAATATAGGGCATATGCTGTGGGCCTCTGGGTTCGGCCAAGAAATTCAGACTGGGCACCACGGCCAAGGGCAATCTGCAGTCACTCCAGAGTACTTGGAAAATTGATTTAGCAGTGCTGCTTGGAACAGATTGGGCCAGGAAGGGCTAGAAGCAGGGAGAGTCATTTAAAAGTTACAGTCTTGATTTAGGATCAGAGTGAAAAGGAACTGAAGTGGAGCAAGGTGAGAAAGGAAGGAATGGAGGACTTTGAAAGATGCTACAGCCTGGAGGTAGGGAAGATGACCCAGCAGATCACCATGACAGGACAGATACCTGCTGAGTGGGGACAGATGAATGGATAGATGGATGCATGCCTATATATGCACAGTGATGCATACTAGTTAAACACTCTTCATTTGTTTTTAATTTTTTTGGCTAGGATTTATTGAAGCATAATTTACATTTGATTTTGTTTCGAAGTATAAAGCGTCATGGATTAAGGGATGGATGGAGAGATTGGTGGGTGGATGGATGGATGGATGGATGGATGGATGCGTGGATGATTGGATGGGCAGGTCTCAGAGGGTCTGGAATGTTCCTTGTACTTCGTGCAACCCCAGTAAGTCGCTTCACTTCCCTGTACCTCATTACACAGAGGACAGTTGATTTACATACAGGCTAACTGATTTAGCCTGTCTCTCAGAACCTTTGGATTCTATGAGGATACCCTGCAATGAGGCCGGGTGCGATGGCTCATGCCCGTAATTCCAGCACTTTGAGAGGCCAAGGCAGGTGGATGACTTGAGGTCAGGAATTTGAGACTAGCCTGGCCAACATGGCAAAATCCCATCTCTACTAAAAATACAAAAAAATTAGCTGGGTGTGGTGGCACATGCCTGTAATCCCAGCTACTCAGGATGCTGAGGCAGGAGAATCACTTGAACCAGGAGGTGGAGGTTGCAGTGAGTGGAGATTGTGCCGTTGCACTCCAGCCTGGGCGACAGCTTTGTCTCAAAACAAAAACAAAACTCTGAAATGCAGTGGTCTCCAGACTTTCTTGATAGTGTCATCTCAGCATTAAAAACTGTTTTGGCCATGCATCCTCAATACATGTACATTCTTCCATTATCAATTATACATCTTTTTATGGCACTTATTTTTTTTTTTTTTTTTTTTGAGGCGGAGTCTCGCTCTGTCGCCCAGGCTGGAGTGCAGTGGCCGAATCTCAGCTCACTGCAAGCTCCGCCTCCCGGGTTCACGCCATTCTCCTACCTCAGCCTCCCGAGTAGCTGGGACTACAGGCGCCTGCCACCTCGCCCGGCTAGTTTTTGTATTTTTAGTAGAGACGGGGTTTCACCGTGTTAGCCAGGGTGGTCTCGATCTCCTGACCTCGTGATCCACCCGTCTCGGCCTCCCAAAGTGCTGGGATTACAGGCTTGAGCCACCGCGCCCGGCCCTATGGCACTTATATATAGTAAAAAGTAGAAACATTTGAGAGGATTACACAACATTCAATATAAATAGAAGTTTAATTTTCTTATCCTACAATATGGTCTTGGGCACTCGTCTTTGGAGACCCAGCTGTAATGCACATGCCTGGCTACAGATTGGACCAGTCCTCTCCTAGGCCAACAGAAGGGGGCCTCTCTTCCCCAGTCCTTCTCCTAAAGTTTGCCTTCAAAGCTCAGCCTAATGTCTCCACGCTGCTCTTCTCGCTTCCTTTCCGAGCTCCTGGCCCTTTGCTCTGTTTGCCAGGAGGGTGTGCACGCACAGACACATTCAAGAGACACAGGGTGGTCATGGGTGCTAACAGCACCTGCTCTGATGGAATCCCCCCTGGCAGCCTGTGCCCTGCAGGCTGCTCCTCTCTGACTCTGGACCAGTCACTGGAGGATCAAGCACACAGGAGTGGCTCTTTCACTTTGACCACACTCCAGGCCGCTAGCTTCCTACACGGGGCAGTTCCCTGCACCTGGGTTGTTCAGTATCAAGATTCCAAGTGTCCTCAACTTCTGGTCGGGGCAGGACTCGCCGACGGTAATCAGGAGTGTGCACTTTGGCCCGTGGAGCAATTTAAACACTTTCCCTGGGAGATTAGAATGGAGACCAGCGGGTAGCATTCATTCAATAGGTTGAGTGTACATGCCAGGCGGTGCTTGGGGCTGTGAGGGAGGACCCCAATGCCGAACAAGGCATAGTTGCTGCCCCTTCCCGGGATCCTGGGTAAGCACTGGGCCACAGGCTGCTCCCAACAGGCCCTGGCAAGCTCCTTTTGACGGCCACCAAAATCAGGCTGGGGTCCGGGGCCCACAGAAATAAGGAAAACGTCCGTAGGCACGAAAGGAATGGAGTGCTCACTATCTCTCCACTGTCTTCCTTCGTGTTTGATTTTGCTGGTGCCGGGGGCAGCCAGTGAGGTTGGAGGAGGTAGGGACAGAGGGTGAGTGAGGAGCTTCGTGGACTTGGGAGGCCACACACAGCATTCAGGGCCTTTGGAAATCCAGTTCAAGCAAGGCCGGCTTGTCTAGGGCCAGCTGGCCTGGTTGGTTAGGGCCAGGGATCCCAGGGCCAACACTCCACAAAGGCCCATGGTCACTGTCAGCACCAAGGCTGCAACCTGTGGCCATAGCCCGTTTGGTGAAGGTTTGTCCTCGGTCCCCAAGAGCACTCATTAGGCAAGAGAGTCTCACCCCCTGCCCCCAAATTCAAAGTGCCTCTGCCCAGGCTCAACTGTGCCCCATGGCCTCCCTGCCCCATGACTGTGCCACCCCTCCTCTCTCTTCCCCATCCTCCAGTTTGTCCAGTAGCAGCAAGCTTTGCCCTTTCTCCTCCTTCCTGGTCTAGCTTAGAGGAAGACAGACTCCCTTCCCCCCAGATTTGTTTGTTAACAGTGAACAAAACCTTAAACCCAAACCTCTGGTGGGAGGTGCTGAGCATTGACCAGTTAGTGGGGGAAGAGGCGGCAGTGGGTGGAAGGGGTGAGTACTTGGGCGACACAGGTCTTCCCAAACCTCTATGGAAAGTATTGCTATTTGTAAGTTTTAACAGAGCTGGTTGGCTTTTGTTGTTAAATTAATCTAAAAGCCATTGTTTCACAGAGAATGTGAGGCTCGCAGTGTGTTCAGGGGGTGCGCCTCACCCTTTCCTCTCTCTGAGGCCGACTCAGGACTGCCTTTAACTGCGGGTGCTGGGCGGGGTCTCTGCCCCGCAGGTGCCAGTTCTCCGAGTGTCCACACGGTGGCGCGCAGGGTCCGGGGAAGCGACGGGACCGGTGTCTCCACCCTGGGGAACCCACGCGCAGGACGGGGTTGGTGTGAAACCTGGAGCCCTCCGAGGCCCGGGACAGGAGCCTCGCCCGCAAGTCCGAATGGGCCAAACTAAAACCCACCAAACACGTGTGTCAAGCCAGAGTTCAAGAATCAACCAGAGCTGAAGTGGAGCCACGTGGGGTGGGGAGACGAGAAGGGCGGGGCCTCCGCCGCCACCTGCAGCCCAGGGCCGGCGCATGGAAGGGCCGGCAGAGGCCCTGGACCTGGGTGCCTGGAAAGGGGTCGTTTCATTGCAACGTCTTTAAAAGCAGGGAACTGGTTTCTCTAATCCTTGCGGGCCAGTTTAGGTGCGGCCCTGCTCAGAGGCAGAGGGATGGATGAAATGACCTGAGGGCCCTCCCTTATAGTGGGAGGAGCGGATCAGATAAAGCCCTAAATCCTGCAGGGGGCCATCCTTTCGCCCACAGCCAGGGACTGGGAGCAACTCCACAGGGACCAGGGTGACAGAGGCGTGGGGAGCGCAGCTGGGTGGCCCCCGCTCCTGCTCAGAGGAGCTGGCCCTTTAAGGCCAGGCCCAGGCGGGTCGGGAACAGAGACCCGGGAATGTGGGCTGGACTGAGGAGCAGAGCCACCCGCATGAGTCATTCGTGTTTCACCGGACTCTTCACAGCTGGCTCTCGCTTGTCGCCCTCCCCTTGCCCTGGCCCTGGCCTCTGCGCCCTCCCTGCAGAGCTGGCCCGGGTGGGCTGGTGGCCTCCACCCGCCACAAGCACACAGGGCTCTGCCCACTCCCGGCTCCTTTCGTGTTGATCCTCGAGGAGCAGGGGACCGGTGGGCTAGGATTCCGGGCCCAACTCTGCCTCTGGGCTTGGCACTTTGGTGGTCAGTTTCCACATCTATAAAACTGGAGGAAAATCCTGTCTGTGGAGGGCAGAGGCCACGGACAGACAGAAGGACGGACAGAATCCAAGCGGTTCCCATTTTCCCAGCCTGAGATCCCTCTCTCAAGGAGGCTGGCTCTGGTCTCATTCTGCCCCACCCTGCTCACCCCTCCCCTGCCACTCAAGGGAAGCAGGACACTGACCCAAGACTCATTGCTTTGGGCTCCCAGAGTCCCTGTTCCAGGCGCGGTTGCCTGTGGGAAAGGCTGCCCATCAAAATCTGCCCAACCGATGACACCCGGACGACAGACGGGGCATTTGGGGCGGCAGGAAGCTGGAGCACGGCGAGTGCAGGGAAGGTGGGAGTAGATCCAGAGTTTGATCTGGACGCCTCTGGGCCCCTGGGCAACAAGAGGGCATGGGTTTGGTGATTGGCATGGGATGAGGCAGGGGGGTGGGGGACACCACAGACCCAGCGGTTGCCAGTTTGCCCCATTCCTGGGCCTGCCCGGCACAGTCATTTTCCTCCCTCTTCCACACCCTCCTCTCTCGTTCCAGCTCAGACTTCCCTGTCACCTAGGCCTCTTGCCAAGTCCCAGCTCCTAAGGCTGGTGCAATTCCATCCCTTGAAGTCAAGGATTGCTTCATTGTTCTCCCAGACAGCCCTTTATCCCTTAATCCTTGTTGGCCTATATTTTTGTTTGTTTATTTACAGAACTTAGGTTGGATAGGAAAGGAATGCCTTTTTGACAGAAAAGTAAACATGTTTTTACGTTGTTTATCGACATTATGGTCAGTGGAGACCATAAGCTCCAACAGATCATTCTGCTCTTTCTTGGAAACAGGATTACAGGGCTGTTCTCCCAGAGGGCCATGGAGGTTGGGTAAACCCCAGAGTGGTAAGTAACTGCCCTACCAAAAAGCCATGGAGCCCACAAATCAGTGTGTTTAGGCCCTGGGGCCTGTGGCAGGCAGTGTGTGTCCCAAGGGAAGGTGTAGGCTAGTGAGGGGGAGTTGTAGCAGCCTGGAGGGTGTCACCAAAGGCACCTTGACCACATTCCAGCTCTGCTTTAATGAGTGAACAAGGCAGGGCCCGGAGCACTGGACTCCTTTTCTTATCTGTGAGATTGAAGGGACTGGAACACAGGCTTCCTTGGGTCCTTCCTAGCACGGAGTGGTCTAGGGATGGGAAAGCCGGCTCCGAGTGGAGAATCCCGGGGGCCGAGGACATCGCTGAGAGGCAGCTGCAGGGCATGGGTGACCCTCTCGAGTCATTCCTGCCAGCCCTGAGAAGACCCGCATGGGAGCGTCCTGTGTGCCAGCTCACACTCAGGGCTACACACTAGACAGGCCCAGAGGAACAGGGGTCAGTGGCCCTTCTGGTGGCCTCAAAATGACCGACTGCCAGGGAAAGCCGGGCAGGGAAGGCCTCCCTGGAGAAGGAGATAGTGGCGACCTAGGCTTTTGGAAAGCTGATTTCTCACAAAGGGAAAGGGTGGGTCCCAGCCTGGGAAGAGTGATGTGTTCAAAGGAAGGGGCTTAAGTGAGCTTTTAATTCGTCAGTCCCTTGTCAGAATTCAGCTGGGAAGGGTGCCTGGGCCTGTCCCACTGTGCACACACATAGTGGGCTCTCAGTGCATGGGAACAATGGTGGTTCCCACCTACAGAGGATATACCCTGTGCCTGGAACAGGGTTAAACACAGAACATGAGTCACCTTATGTAGTCCTCACAACAGTTCTGCAAAGTAGGTGAGGGTATCGTCATCACAGTTGAGAAAATAGAGGCTCAGAGAGACTAAGTAACTTGCCCACGATCACACAACACAGTTTTTAATTCCAATCCTCTATGTGCCGGAGCCTGTAATTTTTATTTATTTAATTAAATTAATTAATTATTTATTTATTTTTGAGAGAGTTTCACTCTTGTTGCCCAGGCTGGAGCGCAATGGCACAATCTTGGCTCACTGCAACCTCCCCCTCCTGGGTTCAAGCAATTCTCCTGCCTCAGCCTCCTGAGTAGCTGGGATTACAGGTGTGTGCCACCACGCCTGGCTAATTTTTGTATTTTTAGTAGAGATGGGGTTTCACCATATTGCCCAGGCTGGCCTCGAACTCCTGACCTCAGGTGATTCACCTGCTTCGGCCTCCCAACGTACTGGGATTATAGGCATGAGCCACCATGCCAGGCCCAGAGCGTGTAATTTTCACCCTTACTCTACTGCCCCCGAGAAGTAGAAGACATACTTCCTACTCCAAGGAGTTTAAGATCTAAAGATAAACACACGCAGCCTGGCTGGGTGTGGTGGCCCATGCCTAGACTCCCAGCTACTTAGGAGGCTGAGACAGGAGAATTGCTTGAACCTCAGAGGTGGAGGTTGCAGTGGGACAAGATTGCGCCACTGTACTCCAGCCTGGGCAACACTGCAAGACACCGTCTCAAAGAAAAAAAACAGATAAAAAACAAAAACATATACAGCCTAAGATGAAAGAAGACTAGTCCCATAGGGTACACATGCACACTTCCTAAGAGGAGGCATAACCTCTGCCTAAGTGAAACTTGCCCGAGGCTTTCCTGAATCTGCAGTGGAGCTGTCTGCTGCTGCAAAAGGGGCACTAGACCCAAAGGCAAAAGGCTTGGGTTCAAACTGGTAAGAAGGGACCTGGGTGACTGGAAGAATAGGGTTGAGAGAGGGAATTTTATCTGTACCTTTTGGGTTTTGAACCGTGTGAATGAACTATCTTAAAAAATAAATTTGTGGCCGGGCAAGGTGGCTCACGCCTGTAATCCCAGCAGTTTGGGAGGCTGAGGCAGGCAGATCACCTGAGGTCAGGAGTTCGAGACCAGCCTGGCCAACATGATGAAACCCCGTCTCGACTAAAAATACAAAATCAGCTGGGTGCATGATTATAATCCCAGCTACTTGGGAGGCTGAGGCAGGAGAATCCCTTGAACCTGGGAAGGCAGAGGTTGCAGTGAGCCGAGATGGTGCCACTGTACTCCAGCCTGGGTAACAAGAGCAAAACTCTGTCTCTAAAATAAATAAATAGGCCAGGTGTAGGGGGAGGTTGTAGTGAGCTGATATTGTGCCACTGTACTCCAGGCTGGGTGACAGAGCGAGACTCCATCTCAAAAATAAATAAATCAATAAATTGGTAACAAAAGCAAATACACACTCTGCTATGGTCTGAATGTGCCCCCTAAAGTTTGTGGGTTGGAAACTTAATCCCTGCTGTAATAATGTTAAGAGGCAGTCAGGTCACGAGGGCTATGCCCTCATTTATGCATTAATGCCATTATCATGGCGGCGGGTCAAGTCATCTCAGGAGTGGGTTCCTGATAAAAAATAATGATGATAATAATAATAAATAAAAGATGATCTTGGCTTCCTTCCTCTCTTTTGTGCTTGCGAGCTCTCTGGCCCTGCCACCTTCTACCAGGGAAGGATGTGGCATGAAGGCCCTCACCAGATACCAGTGCAATACTCTTAGACTTCCCAGTCTCCAGAGCCATGAGCCAAATAAACTTCTATTGTTTATAAATTACCCAGTCTCAGTTATTCTGTTACAGCAACACAAAACAAACCAAGGCATACCCTGCAAAAGGCCAGTGGTTAAAATAAACTTGTTAAAACAAAACTGAATTTATGACTTCATCTTACCCAGACCCTAGCTGGTCCTTCTCTGAAGTGGGAATAATATCTGCCCTGTCTAGCACAAAGGGCTGCTAGAAAGATCAATAGGATAATGTGGGTGAATGTGCTTTGAAAACTGTGAAGTATTAAACAAATATGAGACGAGAGGGAAATCTATCCCACACAGAATTATACTCCCATGTGTGGGCCTAGAGGCATTTTAAATACTGTGTTGTGACTCAGGGCCCGTCCCAGCCCCAATTTCGAAGTAGTCACCATTTATGGTCCTAACAACTTCCACTGTGTTTGAAGTGCCTCCTGTACCCATTAGGCAGCCTCTCTCCTCACTCCTGCTGGCTCTCACCTTGGAGCCGCCAGCAGGAAGAGAAATGCTCACACAAGCCCGCCTGCATTGGGTCTCCAGGGTCATTGTTACTCAAGTGTAGTCCTCTCTCCTGGGGCCCCCACCCACCTCTCTAGCCTGGTCCCCAGCTCCTCCTCCCACCCCTGGAGAGCGAGCCCTGTGCCAGACTCCGTGATGCTCAGACGTGCGGGGCCACACCAGATTACTCACTGTTCCCTGAACACACCCCACCCTTCCCAGCTGCTCCTGCTCTGCTCCGGGACCAAAGGCCTTTCTTTCTTCGCCATGCTCCCCCTGGGGAAAGCCTTCCCTCCTTTCTAGAACCTGTCCCCAAGTGCACTCCACCAAGGCCCTGTTTGAAAGAAGGTCGCTTGCTCCCTGGCCTGTGCTGGCCTTGGCGTTGTTGAGACCTCTTGAGACGGCTCCTTCTGCTGCCCACTTTAGCACATGGACCCCATCTCCACAGGCCTGAGTCCCCATGGAGCCTAGCTCAGCATCTTGTCCACAATAGGTGCACAATGAATGATGATTGCATTGAATTTTTATGAGAGAGCTTTTTCAAAAAAGGCAAAAGTCAGGTTTTTTAAGGGTGGGGCTTCATGCACAATGGCTTCTGGGTGGGGGAGAGAAATTTGGGAAGCGAATCTTTGCTCTTAAAATAAACGCCCCCACGGCAGGCAGAGCTCTTTTTTCCCTAGATCCTGCCTTTGCTCAGCAGTCCTGAGGGAGCCTCAGGGAATGAATGACTGGGGCTGGAAGCTGCAGCTGGTCTTCAGGCCAAAAGCTGTAAAAGCTCAGACCCCTGAGGCCTTCTGTCTGGGGCAGGCCGCATGCAGGCTCCCTGACTGCAGCCTTCCTCTGCCAAGAGCAGTGATCTCTCCCTTAAAAATCAACAGTCTCTAATCCACGTCGGGGTGGGGTGTCTTTTGCGTGTTATTCCAGCAATAACAGGTAACTGGTCCAGAAACCTCCTCCGAGCCCTGGGCACAGTCTCACTGCGAGTTCCAGCCCTTGCCCGGAGCTGCACACTGAGGCCTAGGCTGCAGCGCCGAGAGGCCACATGGGGAGCGGCGTCCCAGAAGGCCTGCGGTGCCGCCGTTGCCCACCAGGGGGCGCCAGGAAACAGCGTCCGCCAGCGCGGGCGTTCCCCGGGCTTTGACCCCTTTGTGATATGGAGGTGCACGGGTTTCCCTCCAACAAAAGGGGGCCACAGCTTGCAAACAGAAGCAGGGCGTGTAGGGAAGAACAGGAAAGCAGGTGCGTTGAAACGGGAGCTCAGAGGGGCCTGCTTGCTTTTTTATTTTAGTTGTTACTGTTTTTTGGAGACGGGGTCTTGCTCTGTTGCCCAGGCTGCAGTGTGTGGCCCAGTCAGAGCTCACCACAGCCTCAACCCCCGGGGCTCCAGCGATCCTCCTGCTTCAGCCTCCGAAAGTGCCGGCACTGCAGGCGTGAGCCACCCCACCCCCGGCCTCTTTGCTCTTTTTTTTAGGGAGCAGTTTCCACCTCCCCTGCAAGAGGTCACTTTGTCAGTGGCTTTCAGAAAAGACTGTCTTCTCCGGGTTCAAAGTTAATCGTGGATTTACCCACCACACAGACATTTCCAAAGAATCGATCTGCTGCCTCTCAATATCCACCCTAAACAAGAGCACTTTCCCAATCAGCACCTTGTCCTGGGCCTTCCAGACCCATCTGGCCTTTGGCTCTTTGCTCTACGCCCACTTCGGCATTCCCCAAGCCCCCCCAGCCAGTCTCTGCTGACTTCAGTCCTGCTCATCCCTCAAGGACTAACAAAATTGCTAAAATTTAAACAGTGGTAATTAAATAACAATAATGCTGTATGCCAGGCATGACTCCACAAAGCAGGTATGAATACGGATGGTCCCCGGTTTTTCACCATCATAAGCGATAAACTTTACAAACTGTACTTCTAGTATCCACACAACCACTCTCTTTTTCACTTTCAGTACATTATTCAATAAATTACAGAAGATATTCGGTACTCTGTTATAAAGGAGGCTTTGTGTTAGACGATCTGGCCCAGCAGTAGGCTGGTGTAAGTGGGCTGAGCATACTGAAGTTAAGCTGAGCTAAACTATGAAGTTCAGTAGGCTAAGTGTGTTAAATGCATTTTGACTTATGATATTTTCAACTATGTGTTTATCAGAATGTAGCTCTATCATAAGTTGAGAAGCAACTGTACTCACATGTATATACATATTTTTTTAAGACAGAGTCTCGCTGTGTTGCCCAGACTAGAGTACAGTGGCATGAGCTTGGCTCACTGCAACCTCCATCTCCTGGGTTCAAGCGATTCTCCTGCCTCAGCCTCCCAAGTAGCTGGGATGTAGTTCCATTCTACAAGTGAAGAAACTGAGGCTCAAAGAGATCAAATGCCCAAAGTCACCAGATATTAAGGGATGGCCCCACTGTCTAAATCCTAAGCCTGCGTTTTTTTCTCCTATATACCAGTGGTTCTCCACATGTGGTCCTTGAAGTAGCAGCAGCAACATCACCTGAAAATTTACTAGAAATGAAAAATTTTAAAATTTTTGTAGAGATGGGGTCTCACCATGTTGGCCAGGCTAGTCTCGAACTCCTGAGTTCAAGTGATTCCCCCACCTCAGCCTCCCAAAATGTTGAGATTACAGGCGTGAGCCACTGCACCAGGCCCTGAGATCACCCTTTTATTTTTATTTATTTATTTATTTATTTTGAGACAGAGTCTCGCTCTGCCGCCCAGGCTGGAGTGCAGTAGCGAGATCTCAGCTCACTGCAAGTTCTGCCTCCTGGGTTCATGCCATTCTCCTGCCTCAGCCTACCGAGTAGCTGGGACTACAGGCGCCCGCCACCACGCCTGGCTAATTTTTTGTATTTTCAGTAGAGACAGGGTTTACCATGTTAGCCAGGATGGTCGTGATCTCCTAACCTCGTGATCTGCCCGCCTTGGCCTCCCAAAGTGCTGGGATTACAGGCATGAGCCACCGTGCCTGGCCTATTTTTATTTTTGTTTTTAAGACAGGGTCTCCCTCTGTCACCTAGGCTGGAGTGCAGTGGTGCAATCATGGCTCTCTGTAGCCTCAAACTCCTGGGCTCAAGGGATCCTCTTGCCATAGCCTCCTGGGTAGCTGGGACTACAAGTGTACACCACTACACTACATTTTTACAACATTTTTTGTAGGAATGTGGTCTCACTATGTTGCCCAGGCTGGTTTTGAACTCCTGGCCTCAAGGGATCCTCTCATCTTGCACCCTCAAAGTGCTGGGATTACAGGCAGGAACCACTGCACCTGGCCGAGATCATCCATTTTTTAAGTATTAGAGCTGGACTTCGAACCCAGGCAGGCTCTGGATTCTGTGTCCTTAACTGCTACAGCCCTGGAAGCATAGGCTGTGTAAGTCCCTCAACGATGGGGACCAGTCTAAAATATTTACAGATAGCATATCTAGATCATTCCAGAGAGGAGTGAATGGATCAAAACCATCTTTCGAACCAGCAGCCAGAAGCCCCAGCAGCTCCTGTCTCCCCAGCCCGGTGCTGCCGGCTGCCGCTCCTCATGGATCTGTTAGGGTCTAGCACTTTTCTTCACAGATGCTTTTCGTGTCCTCACTCAGAAGCACTTAGAGCCTCTCTTGTTTTTGTGGAACCTTAGATTTTGTGGTGGAGCCTAATTCCAGACAGGAAACCTAAACACAGGTAAGTGGAAAGGACTTTCAGAACAATTATCATGAAGCAAAATATCAACATTCCACATAAGGGTGTCTATGAGTTTTGTACGTCCTCACCAGATTATTCATTTCCAAAAGGTAAGAGTTATTTCCTCGGGATTTAAGGCAGTTAGAATAAGAAGCAATGAGAGCTGAGCCTACCGTCCCTGGCTATCGTCCAGGTGAGACCTCATGAAGTAGCTCAGATCTGACAGTGAGATGGGAAAAAGGGAAGGTGGTGAATTTCCCACCCCACCCAGCCCCACAGACAGCCTGCCAAGATTCCTGTTGAGTTCAGTTCCGCAAACCTGTTTCCAGCTCCTAGCTTGAGCTAGGCACCTAGGAGACAACAAAGATCTCCGCCTTCCCAAAGCCCTTGTGAAAGAAAACTAGAATCTTGGGACCCCCCAAATTCACTCTGCCAAAGAGAAAGTTAAGCTTGGACATGGAGTCACACAAAACAAACCAAAACCAAAAGACAAAACTGCCTTCCCTGTGTTCCCAAACAGCAGTCATTTCACAGGCTTACTTTACCTTACATAAAATGCGGATTCACTGAGCCCAGGACAAATACATAACTGAGCCGCCCCCACTCTCTTTTTCACACGTAAAATGCAGATTCATGGAGCACTAGCTGAGCCTCACAGGAAGGTAACCGTAGCCTTGCAGCCTACCCACCCTCCTTTTAAAACATCTTCCCCTCTTGCTTTGCTCTTCCCTTTAAATATTGAAATTCCCAAAATCCTCATTGGAAAAAGCACAGGTCACAGATCTTACAGTGTTTCTTTTTTCTGAGTTCACCTTCAACCTTGGCAAAATAAATCTCTCATTTCAGTTTACATCCTATTCTCCTAATACCCTAAAATGACAAAGCTTAGCAGAGAAGAAGTGTATAAAGGGGGAAGCCAGGAGATAAAGAGAGTGCATCCATCCCGCCCCAATGGGAAAAGCTGCATGGGAACAAGGGGGCACCTAGCCTGGAGTGCTGAATGAATGAAGGGGTGAATTAATGAGGCACTTGTCAGCATGCGCAGTGGCTCACACCTGTAATCCCAGCACTTTGGGAGGCCGAGGCAAGCGGATCACTTGAGGTCAGGAGTTTGAGACGAGCCTGGGCAAAATGGTGAAACCCCGTCTCTACTAAAAATACAAAAATTAGCCAAATATGGTGGTAGGTGCCTGTAATTCCAGCTACTCCGGAGGCTGAGGTGAGAGAATCACTTGAACCTGGGAGGCAAAGGTTGCAGGGAGGCAAAGGTTGCAGGGAGACAAGATCACATGACTGCACTCCAGCCTGCATGACAGAGGGAGACCCTCTCTCCAAAAAAAAAAAAAAAGGAAAGGATCCATTTGTCATTCGCTGTATTCATTCAGAAGAGACTTCAAAGGCAGGACCAGGGCGAGCTGAACTCCGTGAACCTCTTCTGTGGTGCCTTCTGGGGCTGCCCATCAATGGCTGTAGAACACAAACACCTCGACTGCACTGCTGAGCCCCTCCATACACCAGTGCAGCCATAGTGTGTTTTCTGTGTCTGTGTGTGTGTGTCTGTGTGAATGTGTATGTGCCTATGTGTCTGTGTGTCTGTGTGTGCGTGAGCGTCTGTGTGTGTGCATGTGCCTGTGTGTATTCATGTGTGTTTGTGTGTGTCCGTGTCTCTGTGTGTATGTCTGTGTGTCTTGTGTGTGTGTGTGTGTGTGTATGCATGTGTGTGTGTCTGTGTGGATGTCTGTGTCCATGTGTCTGTGTCTGTGTGTGCATGAGCATCTGTGTGTGCATGTGTCTGTATGTGTCTGTGTGTGTGTGCATGTGTACCTGTGTGTATTCATGTGTTTGTGTGTCCGTGTCTCTGTGCGTATGTCTGTGTGAATGTGTGTGTGCGTGTCTTGTGTATGTGTCTGTGTGTGTCTGTGTCTGTGTGTGTCTCTGTGTGTGTACATGTGTCTGTGTGCAGGTGTGTATATCTATTGTCCCTGAGCTCAGCAGTCTCCTGGGTCCTGGCCATAGACCCATAGATGAGACAGACAAGGCAGGGTTACTGATGCATTGTCCGGAGGGAGCTCAGGGGGCCAAGGAGATCACGACAGTGAAGTCCTTGAGCAGAGCCCGGGGATCAAAGCCCCTCCTGATCGGTGGACCAGCCTGAATCAGCTGCCCCTGCCAGCTTCAGCCAATCCAAGGATGTCTGGGCCTGGAACCAGCCTGTCTGGATTGCCCTGGTCCCCAGGACTCAAGCCTTTTCGCTGCCAGCAAAGCAGGTCCAGCCTGGGTCCTCACACCGTGGCTCTCCTATTCTCTCTCATGATTCGAAGGTGGCCACTCACACATCCTCCCAGCCCCCACACCTGCACCTGAGCAGCAGCTCTGTGAAGTGGGCCAGGGTCTGGTCTGGGGAGAAGGTGAGTGGGGGAGGGCCGGCAGGCGGGTGCAGGGATCCGATTGTGCTGCGGACCGTCCAACTCACGCAGCTTCGGTGCTTCCCAGCTCACTTGTCTATAAAAAGAGGAGACACCCCTCTCCTTCTCATGGTGAGAAGCTAGTATCTGGTGAAATAGGTGAGCTGCTGCCAAACTCAGCAAAACCCTCAGCAAATCCCAGGCATTGTCTGACTCAGCCCCAAGGTGTCCTGAGAGCCAGATTCTCCGTAGATGCTGAACTCGCAAACAGCCCGGCCCCAGAGGGCTTCCAATCCACAGCCTCTCCCTGGCTCCCTGCACTGACCCCATGCGCTGCCAGGCTCCCTGTGCATCCCTCTTCACTTCTTGCAGAGGCCCTGTGAGGGGAAACAGGCTCCAGAGAGGACGCAACTTACCCAAGGTCACATGGCTAGGAGATCAGAGGCAAGATTTGAACCCGAGTCTGTCTGAGGCCACAGCTCAAACTCCTCCCACAGCTCTTAGGCCAGGGCCCTGGGGAAACCTTTCATCCAGTGCCTAACACAGAATTCGGCTGGGAGCGTGTGCTCAGGAGTGACTGAATGGATGGATGCAGGCAGGCAGGCAGGCTAGTCCTGCCCTTGGCGCTGGCCCAGATCCAGGCTAGAAGCGCTCTTTCCACAGAACAGGGTGATGCCCCAGGGCAGCCAGGCAAGTGTCAGGTCCCTGCTGGGCCCTCACCCTCTTTCTAAAAATACTAATGAGTGGCAGACCTCCAAGGCCACCAAACAGATATCCAGTTGCTCTCTGGGGTCAGTCCTTCACAGCCCGAGGCTGCCACCTGGCATCTGCTGCCTCTGGGCCTCCCGCCCGACAGCTGACCCCTGTCATCCCTGTGACTTCACTGCAAGGCGAAGTCCAGTGTGGCAGAGGTGGGGACTCCTGGGCGGCCAGGAGGCTTGGCCCAGCCTCGCCGATGCTGAACTGTGGGATGCCAGGACAACTTGGGGGTCTCTAACTCCAAGTCCAATCAAAGCAAACCCTTCTTTTTTGCTGGGGCTCCATTTCCACGGCCATGAAATGGAGGCAGTCAACTCCCGCAAAACCTCGAAGTGTGAGTGGCAGCCTGGCTTGGGGACGTGGACACTTAGAGCCAGGACAAGGAGTTGAGACCTGGCACTGCCCCTTCATAGCTGCATGGCTTGGGACCTCTCTCAGTCACCTACTAAAAATGGGGATCATAAGATTACAGAACAGTGATAATATTAACCTGTTTTTAAAGATCTATATTTATATACTTAGATCAATCTGATAGGATATGGACTAAAATATTGAGCATCATCTCAAGGCAATAGGATATCAGATATTATTTTCTTTTTTTGCTTCATCTGTTTTCTAATTTTTCTTCAATGAACATTTGGAGTAATAAAAAACCCAAAATGTTAAAGCAACAACCATATAATTAGTACTTAAGTATTTGTCTTGACTTACAGGAGAGTTTGAGAATCATGTTTATGATGGGTTTACAAACTGTAAAGTTCTTTGCAAATGTAAATAGTTCTTATAATTTTCTCCAAGGGCATTTTGGAACTACAGGGATGGGGAGAGAATAGTTTCCTGGCCAGGTGCGGTGGCTCACACCTTTAATCCCAGCACTTAGGGAGGCTGAGGTGGGCAAATCACTTGAGACCAGAAGTTCAAGACCAGCCTGGGAAACATCGCAAGACCCTGTCTCCATAAAAAACTTTTTTTGGCTGGACACAGTGGCTCATGCCTGCAATCCCAGCACTATGGGAAGCTGAGGTGGGCTGATCACCTGAGGTCAGGAGTTCAAGACCAGCCTGGTCAACATAGTGAAACCCCATCTCTACTAAAAATAAAAAAATCAGCCGAGCATGGTCGCACCTGCCTGTAATCCCAGCACTTTGGGAGGCCGAGGCAGGTGGATCATCTGAGGTGAGGAGTTTGAGACCAGCCTGGCCAACATGGTGAAACCCCGTATCTACTAAAACTACAAAAATTAGCCGAGTGTGGTGGCAGGCACCTGTAATCCCAGCTACTCAGGAGGCTGAGGCAGGAGAATCACTTGAACCCGGGAGGTAGAGGTTGCAATGAGCCGAGATTGTGCCACTGCACTTCAGACTGGAGGATGGAGCAAGACTTCTCTCAAAACAAAAACAAAAAGAAAAACAAAAATTTAATTAAAAATAAAAGCAGACCAGGGGTGTGCTCACACCTGTAATCCCAGCACTTTGGGAGGCGGAGGCGGGTGGATCACGAGGTCAAGAGTTCGAGACCAGCCTGGCCAATATGGTGAAACCCTGTCTCTACTAAAAATAAAAAACAATTAGCCAGGCGTGGTGGCGGGCCCCTGTAGCCCCACCTACTTGGGAGGCTGAGGCAGGAGAATCGCTTCAACCAGGAGGCAGAGGTTGAAGTGAGCTGAGATTGCACCATCGCACTCCAGCCTGGATGACAGAGCGAGAGTCCATCTCAATAAACACATAAATAAAAGTAAATCTTTCTTTTTGCTAAGGCTCCATTTCCACCGCCATGAAATGGAGGCTCTCTCTGCAGTGACCTTCATCTGCAGGAGCCTGCTCACATGAGAGAACCGCTGCCGCCAGTGATTCTCTCCCCACCATGCACTGGGCTCTGGTGCTGTTTGTCCTGGGCTCTGGGGCTCCAGGCTCCCCTGCTGCAGGCTTGTAACCCTTAGCGTGAGCAGATGGTAGAACTGCCCATGCCAAGAGGGGTCCACACCAACTTCTGGAATAAACAAGGCCAAAGGGAAAGAGTAGGCTCGCCGGGGACAATCCCACACCAGGAAGCCCCGTAATTCAACAGCGTCGCCCAGGATTTCAGGGTCAGTTCTGTGCTCATCAGGTAGGCAATGGTTGGAGGAAGGCAATGGTTGCAGGGAGATGTGAAGCCTGGACTGAGCACAGGCACAGCCACACTGTGTAGCACCCTGGCCTGCTCCGCGGATGAGTCAGCAGCGTTGATTAAGCACCCACTGTATGCAATGCCCTGAACTCTGTGCTGAGATGATAGCTCTGTTTGCTTTCCAGCCAATCAGCAAATATTTATTGAGCATCTGTCTATTTGGGGCAAGTCAGAGTACAGAGGGCATGGCTCAGAGAGGAATAGCTCAGACGGAGTTTGTGATTAATGACAGGAATGGGTGCCAAGTGAGAGATACGAAGGGTGGAAGAGCAGGAGCGCCTCCATCCAAGGGCGTGGAGGAGGCTCTGTGGATCTCAGGGCCATCTCAGCTGGCTCCAGACAGACAAGAAGCCTCCTTCAGAGTGTTCTGGTAATCACCGAAGCTCTGCCTAATAGAGGAGACTGCTAACAGGTTTCCAAATGAGTATTAATGTAACTCACAATAATTTGCGTGGCCCAGTAAAAATGAACATATGGGGCCCCTTCTTCAAACTGATAAGAGTGAGCCTCAGGAATGAAGTCTAAAACAGGAAAAAAAAAAGATTCAGAATTTCAAGATGGCAAAAGCAGAGCATTAGACCAAATGCAGGATGCGTCTCAGCACAGGGCCCTCCTAAGCAGGCCCTGGAAAGCCAGCCCAGCCTACCTGGAAGAGCAGGAGATAAGAATTTGGGATTTCTGGTTATCAAGAGGATCGCAGGCCTTGGGAAAGCCAGTGACTACTTCCTTGTTTCCATCCTGGATCGAGGTCGGCCTCCCGAAGGTGAGATGGCCCAGCCAGATCTGGCTCTGTCCTTAGCCCCTTCCCTCTGGTGGCCTCACATGATGGTGTCAACAAGGCCAGAGGCTGCTGGTTCTTTCTCAAAAGTCAGGGCCAGGGAGCAGCGCAAAATGCAAAGGCCAAGGCCTTCGCTGGTGGAAGGGGTGGGAACTGCTCCTCCCTGGGCAGCGCACACCCACTCAAAGGCCTTCGCTGGTGGAAGGGGTGGGAACTGCTCCTCCCTGGGCAGCGCACACCCACTCAAAGGCCTTCGCTGGTGGAAGGGGTGGGAACTGCTCCTCCCTGGGCAGCGCACACCCACTCAAAGGCCTTCGCTGGTGGAAGGGGTGGGAACTGCTCCTCCCTGGGCAGCGCACACCCACTCAAAGGCCTTCGCTGGTGGAAGGGGTGGGAACTGCTCCTCCCTGGGCAGCGCACACCCACTCAAAGGCCTTCGCTGGTGGAAGGGGTGGGAACTGCTCCTCCCTGGGCAGCGCACACCCACTCAAAGGCCTTCGCTGGTGGAAGGGGTGGGAACTGCTCCTCCCTGGGCAGCGCACACCCACTCAAAGGCCTTCGCTGGTGGAAGGGGTGGGAACTGCTCCTCCCTGGGCAGCGCACACCCACTCAAAGGCCTTCGCTGGTGGAAGGGGTGGGAACTGCTCCTCCCTGGGCAGCGCACACCCACTCAAAGGCCTTCGCTGGTGGAAGGGGTGGGAACTGCTCCTCCCTGGGCAGCGCACACCCACTCAAAGGCCTTCGCTGGTGGAAGGGGTGGGAACTGCTCCTCCCTGGGCAGCGCACACCCACTCAAAGGCCTTCGCTGGTGGAAGGGGTGGGAACTGCTCCTCCCTGGGCAGCGCACACCCACTCAAAGGCCTTCGCTGGTGGAAGGGGTGGGAACTGCTCCTCCCTGGGCAGCGCACACCCACTCAAAGGCCTTCGCTGGTGGAAGGGGTGGGAACTGCTCCTCCCTGGGCAGCGCACACCCACTCAAAGGCCTTCGCTGGTGGAAGGGGTGCGAACTGCTCCTCCCTGGGCAGCGCACACCCACTCAAAGGCCTTCGCTGGTGGAAGGGGTGGGAACTGCTCCTCCCTGGGCAGCGCACACCCACTCAAAGGCCTTCGCTGGTGGAAGGGGTGGGAACTGCTCCTCCCTGGGCAGCGCACACCCACTCAAAGGCCTTCGCTGGTGGAAGGGGTGGGAACTGCTCCTCCCTGGGCAGCGCACACCCACTCAAAGGCCTTCGCTGGTGGAAGGGGTGGGAACTGCTCCTCCCTGGGCAGCGCACACCCACTCAAAGGCCTTCGCTGGTGGAAGGGGTGGGAACTGCTCCTCCCTGGGCAGCGCACACCCACTCAAAGGCCTTCGCTGGTGGAAGGGGTGCGAACTGCTCCTCCCTGGGCAGCGCACACCCACTCAAAGGCCTTCGCTGGTGGAAGGGGTGCGAACTGCTCCTCCCTGGGCAGCGCACACCCACTCAAAGGCCTTCGCTGGTGGAAGGGGTGCGAACTGCTCCTCCCTGGGCAGCGCACACCCACTCAAAGGCCTTCGCTGGTGGAAGGGGTGCGAACTGCTCCTCCCTGGGCAGCGCACACCCACTCAAAGGCCTTCGCTGGTGGAAGGGGTGGGAACAGCTTCTCCCTGGGCAGCGCACACCCACTCAAAGGCATCCAACCTCAAAGTGCACAAGCTCCCATCCGCCGACAGGGCATGCGTTTCAGCCCTATGTCCAACCTTCCCGTCTTATAAGTCAGGACACAGAACCATCGGGACAAGGGGCCTCTCCAAGGCAACAGAACTGGACAAAGGCTTCTGTGACTCCCACCAGGGCCCCTTCCCCAGCAGCCAGGTGCCCTCCTGTGCCCTCTGACTGGATGGTAGGGACCCAGGTGTGCGATCCCTCCGCAGTGACCTTCGCCTTCGAGGCCCTGCTCGCATGAGAATCACTGCCGCCCACGGGGGACGCCACTCACTGGGCTCTGGTGTCGTGGACGGAGTTGAAGTTTGGGTGGAAGAGCTCACGGTCCCCTGCAGGCCTTTAACCCTTAGTGTGAGGAGATGGTAGAAGCCCTGCCCGTGCTAAGAGGGGTTCCTACCAACATCGGGGACAAACAAGGCCAAAGGGAAAGAGTAGGTTCCCAAGCGCAGTTTCTCTTCCTGCTACTGAACACCTGTGGGAGGAGGAGATTCAGCTCTTCCTGAGGAGCGTCTCTGCCAGGGTTCAATAGTAATGGTCTAGAGTCCTGACCTGGGTCAACAAAAAGACTAGGGGAGCAGGAGGCAAGAGCCAGCTTACCAGGACGGGCTGCAAACGGGGAGGTCTGGATCCAGGGTGAAGCTGCCCCTCCAGAGGAAGCAGGTCCAGGAGCCCCGGGGAATCCAGACAGGCTGAACCCACAGCACAGTCGCCATGGCAGGAGCAACTCTGTCATGCGGCAGCAGAAAGTGCCCCTAGGTGTCCACTGTTTATTGTGCAGGACGGAATGTCTGCACCTGCCGTCTTACAGAATTTGCACAGCTGCCTCAGGACAGAAGCTGAGGCTGCATTGTAAGGATATGCCAAGGGAGCCCCAGAGGAATGAAGTCCCTTTCTTAGGGCTCTTAGGCTCTCTGACCAGTGAAGTTCTAGAGCTGGGATGGGAGCTGGGCTTTCCTAGTCTTAGTCTGATGCTGGTGGTCTGGCCTCTGACCACTCTCCATCTCACCCTGCCCAGTGCTGGGACATTCTTCCCTGTCCTGGGGCCTCTGTGCAGGTGGGGGGCGGGGGTGGCCAGGGATCCCGCACATCACAGGCAGGTCACCAGGATTTGTAGAGCGGATTGAACACCCCATCCCCCGTGTTTGAAATGCCCTCTGGGCCCCTCCTGCCATCCACCCAGGAAGCTCTTCCTTCCATTAAGCTGGTTATTTCCACCACAGGGCCTTGAGGACATCTCCCACCAGGTCACTATCTGTCCTCTCACTGGTCGGTGAACTCCTTCAGGGTAGGAGCTGTAGTGTGAGGCTGGCACTTACTGACAACTAGCAGTTGTTTTATCCATGAAGGGAGGGGATGACCTAGCAGGCCTGCACTTTAGACATGAAACGACAGCCACCACAGTCCCCAGACCCGTGTGTCGTCCTTCCACTATGTAAACTTTGATAGGTTTCCCCTTGAAAAAAATTCCCAGGATGTGAAAAGCCAAATCAATTTACAAGACGACAAAATGGCGGAAGGAAGGGAAGGAAGGGAAGGGAGGGAAGGGAGGGAAGGAAAGGAGGAGGAGCCATGTTGCAAATGGACTCCCCGCAGTCTCCTTCAAATAGTTCCCTTTGTGAATATCTTTCTAATCTTAGAATGAGGAAAACCTTTATAAGCATGACATCAAATCTGGAAGCCATAAAGGATCAATACATTTGACTGCATAAAATTAAAATTAGTTGAATGCAAAATAATAATAGCATATCCCCTTATAGCGCTTATTTCATGTCAAACCCTGCACAGAACACTTTATATATCTGAAGTCATGGCATTCTCGTAACAATCCCATAGGATAAGTACTGTCCTTATCTGAAGGACTCTAAGGTTAAGTAACTGAACTATGGTCGTTCAGCTAGTAAGTCGCAGACAAAACCAGGGTGACCAAGTAGCCTGCCTTCAGAGCGTGTGCTCCAGCCATTCCCTCGACCGCCACACACCACACAAAATCAGGAGACAAAGACAAATGGGGGAAACACGGCTGCACAGAGCACAAAGGACTGATTTTCCTGAAGTCTGTGGAGGCCTTAAAAGTGAGTCAACAGAAAAATAGAGTACAAACAAGCAAGCCCCTGAAGAAACATCACGAATGTGTATAAGATATATGCATAGCCTACACGACTGGTGAAGATTTAAGAGACTGATAACACTCAGTGTTGGTGAAGACATGGCTAAACAAGCACTTTCACAGACTTGGTAGAAATGTAAATTACTACCAAATGTACCAACATTGTTACAATCATTTTTGTGGAGGACAATTTGACAATTATCTCTTAAAATTTAAAATAGTCTTACCTAGTAAGTCCACTTCTAGGAGCCTCCCGCAGAATAAGTCTCCCACAGAAAATGCTCTCCAAAGCTCAAAAAGCTAAGCTATTCAATGCATCATTACTGACAATGTCAAAAACTGAGAATGAGCCAAATTGTAATCAATGGCGTGTGGGCTAAATAAACTGGCCTACACCCACACAATTAAATACGACATATGTCTTTGAAAAGAGAGGGGTGTTCTTGTTCGATCAGTAAAAAACAATGAACAAAATGAAACAAAACAAAAAGAATGAGGGATCCCCAAGTACAGATACAGAAAATATCTAAAATGTATTTAGTGGGGAGCGAGTTGGTAAGAACATGATATGATTCTATATTGGTAAAAATGAAGCAAAATATTCAGAGGATCTGCTTTATATTTCTATGCATTAGCATAAGCATAGGAAACAAACATGGGAGGAATTTATATCACACTAAGGACTTTCCCTTTCTTTCTAAGTTAGATGTTTTCCCAATTGTAGGTTTTTTTTCTCATGGGAGTTTGGTTTCAGTAAAAACCAGGAAACCTGCTAGACAAATCCTAAAAGAGCTGTAATCCTTCCAACTCTAATTTTGCACAACTAAGACATCATCCTTTTATAATCAGGAAAAATATAATAATGATGAAATTAAATGTACGAGAAATAGCAAAAAAAAAAAAAACAAAAAACAAACAAACAAAAAATCCACCCTTTGCTGTTTACTTCTTTGTTCTACAAGCACATGCTGGGTATGCGCCTGAGTCCTAGGCACTGATGTCTCAGGCTGGGCATGCAGAGACGAATCCATATGGCGCCTGCTCTCAAGAAACTTCTGGAATGGGGGAACAGATGGTAAGTTTGGGGGAGGATTGTCTCCTGGGCTCAGTTTTCCTCCGTGGGATGAGGTGGATAGGCTGCTGTGGCGGCCGTCTCAGAGAGGGTGGGGGCTCACTGTCAGGACCCGAGGGGCCCTTGGGTACGGGTGGAAGGCAGAGGTGGAGTGGTGTGGGGCAGCGGATCGGGCAGGGGCTGGTGAGGGACTTAGGCTTTGCCCTGAGGGTGGCAGGGAGCAGTAGGAAGCTTTTCCTCAGCTAGTGGCATCCTTAGAGCAACACTTCATTTTTGATTTTTGTTATTTTTTGTAGAGATGGTGTCTTGCTATATTGCACAGGCTGGTCTCGAACTCCTGGTCTCAAACAAGTGGTCCTCCTGCCTCAGCTTCGCAATGTGCTGCAGCAGCATTTTAGCAGGAACATGATGGAAGCAGCTCGAAGGATGGGCTGGAGCGGAGAGCCATGCACGGGGAGCCCTGCTAGGGGTCTGCAGCACAGCATGGGCAGTGGGTATACAAATGGGACTGCCCCAAGAGAGGGTGAGGAAATAGAACTGGCAGGACTGGGTGAGCGATTGGATGCTGAGGGTGTGGGAAAGGGAGGGGTGGAGGATGACATCCCGGGCTTCTGGCCGGTGGCAACATTGTGCCTTCGCAGTCTGAAAACGCACGCTCTGCGTTGCAGCCCCAGCAGGACTCGGTTGATGAACAACTTTCCAGGAATGTGGCTCTTGTGTAAAAGGGGCACCTTGGTAATCTGCCCAGACACAGTTGCCTGGTGTGGATTACAGCAGGCTGCCCAGCCACTGCCTGGGGCACTCGGAAACCTGTCAAGGGCATAGTCCTTTGAGGCTGATGCTTTCTGCTGATCGGAGCCCAGGACACCACCACTTACTGTCAAGGTTATAGGGAGGCAGCAGAGAAAAGAAGTTCAGTGAGAGCGGTGCCTCTTTTCAAAACGGTATGACAGTCCCTAGGTTCTCTGGCTCCTGTTTCTGGATTCAGTGTTGTTAGGGCCTCTCACCTTCACGTGGTTTGTGTGAACCAACCGTCAGGGCAGTTTAGGTACTACAGCGTGTTGGGTCCTCAGCAGGGTTCAAGCGGCCGGTGCCAGGCCTAGATCTTACAACTCCCGGCAGCATCTCCCCTCACCTCCTGCTGGCTGACAGCACTTAGCTGGGCAGAAATAGCCCTGCCACTCATGCCCAGCTGCACACACATCAACAGTCTGGGGCTGTGCACTCTCCTGATGCAAGGCCCTTTCTCCTCGTCATGGCTACTACCACCTGCTGCCGAGGACTGAGTGTTGACTCTACTATATTGGTCCGAGGGTTGGGGGCAATTCTGAGTGCAGAAGCCCTCTGGATGAGCAGTGCTAGAGGAGTTCCACAGAGCTGGTCTTAAAACCAGAGGCCTTTTGACTGAGCTCCAGGTCCCTGGAAGGACAGTGTCTACTGTGAACAGATATCACGGAGGGAGCAGTGCAGTGTCACCAGTCTGGCTTCTCTCCCCAGGTCCCTTGGGCACGTCTTATCTTATCATGCAGCTGGGCTGGGGGTGCTTCCAGGCTTTGTGGGAGCTGGCTGCGAGGGCCAAGGGTGTTTCTTCACAGATATTTCCCAGGTTCTGGGCCTCGTTTGCACAGGAAAACCTTCTGAGAGAGCGAAGTGGCCAGTGGCAGGTATGGTATGTGACTTAACTAGTCCATTTTGAGCAAACAGAGAGCCCCCCGGCATTTTTCCCAGGTCACCCCCTTGCCCCTCCTGCTCTGCTCTGCTCATCCTTCCAACTGTTCCTTTAGCCTGAAGGCCTGGAGCCCCAGCCACCAGGCTGTAGCCAAACGCATATCTTGTTTGCATTCTTGGTGAACTTTCCATTAATCGGTGACAGATGAAAAATGGGAACTTTGAAGTCAGAATGGCGTCAAGTCTGGCTTTACTACCTGCTAGCTGGGTGACCTTGGACAAGTTAAGTTGTCTGAGCTGTTGTGTCCCCAAGTGCAAAATGGGGTAAAAGATAGTCCCTACCTCGCTGGGTCGCTGGGACAACAGTAGGAAATGTTATTTAAAATAGTTCGGTGTGTGCTAGATAACACGAGGGAGTTATCATTGCTGGAGGGGTCCAGAGTGGACCCGTCATGGTACATTCTTGTGAATATCCAACAAAAAGGTGTTGAACAAAAGAAGAAAGATATTGGGCACAGATTATGAAGAAACAGAATAACTAGCTTCTCTGGCCGGGCACAGTGGCTCACTCCTGTAATCCCAGCACTTTGGGAAGTTGAGGCGGGGGGATCACTTGAGGTCAGGAGTTCAAGACCAGCCTGGCCAACATGGTGAAACCCCGTCTCTACCGAAAATACAAAATTAACTTGGTGAGGTGGCGCATGCCTGCAATCCCAGCTACTTGGGAGGCTGAGGCAGGAGAATCGCTTGAACCCAGGAGGTGGAGGTTGCAGTGAGCCAAGATCATGCCATTGCACTCCAGCCTGGGCATCAAGAGTGAAACTCCATCTCAAAAAAGATAATAATAATATTCAACTACAGATTATTTGGTTAGTTGTAAGAACCAGAGCATACTAAGGAATGTAATCCAAGTTCAAGCTCTATTCAGGGATAAATACTGTCATTATAAAAAATAGTGAAAATAAGCAAACTGAAATTCATCTCAGAAAAGTTACGAAAAGAACAATTAAACACACCTTAGGAAAATAGCAAAGAAGAACAAAATTAAGATAATTACAGAAATTTGTGAGTTACAAGGATATCAGTAGATTGAGTAAACGAAACTATGGAATGGATTTTTTTTTAAAGAAAAGTAAAATAGGCCGGGCGCGGTGGCTCAAGCCTGTAATCCCAGCACTTTGGGAGGCCGAGACGGGCGGATCACGAGGTCAGGAGATCGAGACCATCCTGGCTAACATGGTGAAACCCCGTCTCTACTAAAAATACAAAAAAAAAAACTAGCCGGGCGACCTGGCGGGTGCCTGTAGTCCCAGCTACTCGGGAGGCTGAGGCAGGAGAATGGCGTGAACCCGGGAGGCGGAGCTTGCAGTGAGCTGAGATCCGGCCACTGCACTCCAGCCTGGGCGACAGAGCAAGACTCCGTCTCAAAAAAAAAAAAAAAAAAAGAAAAATAAAATAAGTCCTTTCCCTAAAAATGCAATCAAGAAAAAAAAATAGGGAAAAAAATGAATAGACAAAAGTAGAGTTGATACAGATGTTATAAATAGTAGGAAAGAAGATATTTTTAATGGAAAAAAATCCAGAAATCTATGTTACATATAGGAACGATTCTCAATGTATTAGGTTTACTGCAATACTGACTTGGTGTAATGACTATATTGTTCATTTGGTAAAATATTAAGGCACAATTACTAAGAACTCAGGGGAAGAAAAGAATAAAAAGGCAAGAATTTCCCTGCGATACGTCAACATTTACTATCCAGTCAATTTTGAAACAGATCTTAAAACCCAATGAGTGTTAAAGAAGCATTATAGGCAGGGCGCAGTGGCTCATGCCTGTGATGAAGCTCCCAGCGCTGTGGGAGGCTGAGGTAGGAGGATCACTTAAGCCCAGGAGTTTGAGACTAGCCTGGGCAATAGGGCAAAACCCTGTGTCCACAAAAAGTAAAATTGGCCAGGCGTGGTGGTGCACACCTGCAGTCCCAGTTACTCAAGAGGCTGAGGTGGGAGGAGCGCTTGAGCCCAGGAGGTTGAGGCTACAGTGAACCGTGATTGTGCCACTGCCTCCAGCCTGGATGACAGAGTGAGACCCTGTCTCAAAAAGGAGGAGGAGTAGGAGCAGAAGGAGGAGGAAGAAGAGGACAAGGAGAAGGAGGAGGAGGAGGAGGAAGTGTAAGCATAAGAGGAAGAAAGAAAAGAGAAGAAGAAGAAGAAAAGAAGAAAGAAGAAAGAAGAAGAAGGAAAAGCAGCAGCAGCAGCATCACCACAAACTTGTCAGGGAAGGGGGCAAATTAGTTATCAAATAAATTTCAAATAGCTTAAATAAAAGTAAAAAAGAAACAACAGAGGGAAACTTCCTCAACTTCACAAAGAATGTCTACAAAAAAACCTATAGCTAACATCACACTTAATGGTGAGAAATTAAGAGCTTTAACACTAAGACGGGGAACAAGGCAAGATCTCCCCTCTCACCACTCCTTTTCAACATCATACTGGAACTCCTAGCTAATGCAATAAGATGAGAAAAAAATGTATACAGATTGGGAAGAAAGAAACAAAATTGTCTTTGTTCACAGATGACAAGATCGTCTATGTAGAAAATCTAAAATAATAAAGAAAATCCCTGGAACTAATAAGGAATTATTACAAGGTTGCAGGATACAAGGTTAATATACAAAAGTCAATTGTTTTCCTGTATATCATCAATGAATAAGTGGAATCTGAAATTAAAAACACAATGCCATTTACATTAGTGCTCAAAAAATCAACTATTCATGTACCCCATACATAGGTGCAGATATTATATATCAGTAACAATGAACTACTTACATATAAATCTAACAAAATATTTACAAGATCTATATGAGGAAAGCTACAAAACTCTGATGAAAGAAATCAAAGAACTGGGCTGGGTGCTATGGCTCACAACTGTAATTCCAACACTTTGGGAGGCCAAGGTGGGTGGATCACTTGAGTCCAGGAGTTCATGACCGCCCTGGGCAACATAGCAAGATCCTGTCTCAATTTAAAAACAAAGAAGTAAAAGAAAGAAATAACACAACGGAATAAATAGAGAGATATTCCATGTTCATGAATAGAAAGACTCAATACTGTCAAGACATCACTTCTTCCTAACTTGATCTACAGATTCAATGCAATCCCAATCAAAATCCCAGCAAGTTATTTTGTAGATATCAACAAACCAATTCTAAAGTTTACACGGAGAGGCAAAAGATGCAGAATAGTCAACTCAATATTAAAGAAAAAACATAAGTCAGAGGACTGACACTCCCCAACTTCAAGACTTAATACAAAGCTACTGTAATCAACACAGTGTGATATTATCAAAAGGGTAGACAAGTAGATCAATGGAGCAGAATATAGAGTCCCGAAATAGACCCATATAAATACAGTCAACTGACCTTTGACAAAGGAGCAAATATAACAAAATAGAGCAAAGATACTCTAATTGTGCTGCAATAACTGGACATCCACACGCAAAAAGAAAAAAAAGAGAATCTGGACACAGACCTACACTCTTCACAAAAGTTACCTCAAAATGGATCATAGACCTACATGTAAAATGCAAAGCTATAAAACTCCGAGACAGTAACAGGAGAAAATCTAGATGACATAACATAACATGGGATAGGATGACATAGAATTTCCATCCTACGTTATTATGTCATGACAATATGACTTTTTATATACAACACTAAATGCACAATTCATGAAAGAAATAATTGAAAAACTGCACTTTATTAAATCAAAAGTCTCTGCTCGGTAAAAGACAGTATCAAGAGAATCAGAAGATAAGCCACAGACTGGGAGAAAATATTTGCAAAAAACACTGGCCATGAGTGGTGGCTCACACCTGTAATCCCAGCACTTTGGGAGGCCAAGGCAGGTGGATCACTCAAGGTCAGGAGTTCGAGAGCAGCCTTTGTCAACATGGAGAAACCCCGTCTCTACTAAAGATACAAAATTAGCCAGGCAAGGTGGTGCATACCTGTAATCCCAGCTACTTGGGAGGCTGAGGCAGGAGAATCGCTTGAACCCTGGAGGCGGAGGTTGCGGTGAGCCAAGATTGTGCAATTCCACTCCAGCCTGCGGGACAAGAGCGAGACTCCGTCTTGGGAAAACAAAACAAAACAAAACTTCTGATAAAGGACAGTTATCTAAAATATGTACATTCTTAAACTTTTAAAATTCAACAATCAGAATATGAACCTGATTTGAAAAAATGGGCCAAAGACTTCTTCACAGACACCTCATCAATGAAGATGTAAAATGGCAAGTAAGTATATAAAAAGATGTCCACATGATATGTCATCAGGAAAGTGCATATTAAAACAACAATTTGATGAGAATGGCCAAAATCTAGAACACCGACGATACCAAATGCTGACAAGGATGTGGAAAGACATCCTTGTTCATTGCCGGTGGGAATGCAAAATGCTACAGCCACTTTGGAACACAGTTTGGCAATTTCTTTCAAAATTCAACATACTCTTCCATACGATCCAGCAACCACGCTCCTTGGGATTTTCCCAAATGAACTGAAAACTTATGTTCACACAAAAATCTGCACATGGATGTTTATGGAAGCTTTATACATAATTGCCAAAACTTGGAAGCCACCAAAATGAAAATAGTCTGTAGAATAGTATGACGGTGGAAACATGCCATTATGCATTTGTCCAAAACTGTAGAATGTACAACATACCAGGAGTGAACTCTAACGTAAACTATAGATGTTGCGTGGTAATGTTGTGTCGATGCAGCCTCATTAGCTGCAACAAATGAACCCCTCTGCTGGGGGACATCGATAACGGGGGCGGCTGTGCATATGTAGGGACAGGAGGCATATGGGGAGTCTCTGTACCTTCCTCCTAATTTTGCTGTGAATTTTGCTGTGAATCTAAAACTACTCTAAAAAAATAAGGTTTAAAAAGAAAGAAACAAACAATAAAACCAAAGACAAGAGAGTGACTCAATGGAGAAAAAGTTTCCAAATATAAACAAGTGGCAAGCTGGGTGCGGTAGCTCACACCTATAATCCCAGCACTTTGGGAGGTTGATGCAGGGGCATCCCTGGAGGCCAGGAGTTGGAGACCAGCCTGGGGAACATGGCAAAATCCTGTCTCTACCAAAAATACAAAACATTAGCTGGGCGTGATGGCGTGTGCCTGTCGTCCCAGTTATAGGAGGCTGAGGTGGGAGGATCACTTGAGCCCAGGAAGTCGAGGTTGCAGTGAACTGTTATTGTACCACTGCACTCCAGACTGGACGATGAGAGTGAGACCCCATCTCAAAAAACAAAAACAAAAACGCAAAATGGCAGAATTCACAGTGGAAAAGATTAATTAACATAAAAAAAGTTAAACTTCTGTCACATGAAAAACTTTTTAAAAAGTCATGTCACAACTATTACAAATTTATACCCTAAACCGAATAACATACCTATTAAGTACAATTATGATCCCAGTTTTCTAAAATAAAACAAAATGCCTTTATATACAAAGGGGAAAAATAGAAGGTGAGACACTAAATGGTTAGCGATTGTAGGTTTCTGGGTGATGTCTGGTTCCACCATCTGTGTGACCTTGTGCAAGTCAGTTCACCTTTCTGTGCCTCAGTTTCCTCATGTGTAGCATGAAAATGATAATGGTACCTTCCTGACAGGGTGGCTCTGAGCATGACATGGGTTAATGCATGTACTTATAAGAGTGTGTGGCACTCAATAAATCTTAGTGTTGCTATTATTATAAGTTTTTTATAGATGGGCTTGTGAGATTTCCACTGTTTGCCCAGGATACTAAGGGTTGTACTAAGAGCATGGTGACACAGGAGAACATAGTCTGACATGGACAGACTTAAAGATTATCAGGAACAAGCAAGTGAAAATAGATCAGACAAATCAAAGAATAAAGGCAGCACATATTATTCATGTTACATAAAACCAAGGAGCTCTTCCCTGTATATGATGAACTGAAGAAGTCTTGAAGACATTGTACCTTGAGGCAAAGTAGGGCCAAGTGAAATTTCTACTTCTCTTGCCATTGGCCAAGAACATTTCATGGAGGAGATAGAATCTTAGAAGCCGAAGAGGTGAACGTATTAGTGGGAGTTACCATTAACAATGAACACCAAGAAGTGTCGTGGGAGGCTGCACCTTTGCAGTACAACCAACTCTGCGTTGAAGGTGTGGAGGGTCTGGGGCATCGTTGCTTTCGGGGAATGCCGGGCAATTAAAGGCCAGAGGCACCAGAGGCCTTTGCCTTGTTGAAGCCCTCTAGAATAATGCCGGATCCTTCTGGTATAAAGGACCATTTATTATCTCTAGTAGGATTTTTCTTTGTAACTCTGGGCTCATTTGTGTAGGTAGGAGGTCCCCTGAGGAGAAAGCTTGGTCTCTCATATATAAACACAAGCATCTGTGGATAAGTTTCCTGTAAGCAAATGAGCTTGTTAACGGGTGGGAAAGGGAAGAGCTGTTCACACACACATCGTGTATAATCCGTGTGTGTGTGTGTGTGTGTATAGGTATGCACAGACAACACTTTGCCAACACCCTGTTTCTGGTATGTGCAAGGATGGTTCCAGACTTGGCTGCTTCACAGGTGTTTTCACTCACTTCCCCAGGGGGTAAGTGCGGATCTACTTTGAGCAGGTAGCTGTGTCCACAGCTCCGTTCTGCCTCCACCCTCCTCCTTGCCCTTCCTCTGCCCAGAGGGAGGAAACTGGCAGTGGATTCCAGAGAGGACTGGAGAGGGCTGCCCGAGCTTGCCCATCTTACCAGACAGGGCTATGTCTAAGGTGTGAGTACTGTGGACCTGGCCACAGGCCACTTTTGAAGGAGCTCACCCATGACTCAGCTTGGGCTGTGGGAAACGCGGAGAAAGGGAGGGAGACATTTAAAACATGGTCATCAATTGAACCTAATTAGAGTCATTTGAGGTACACCTGATAGACATCAAACTGTTAACAGCAATTATCTGTGGCCGATAGAATTAAGGAAAATTTAAAATCCTGTTTAATATTATTTTCTACAACATTTTAGTTTTAACTTTTTTTTTGAGACAGGGTCTTTCTTTGTCACCCAGGCTGCAGTACAGTGGCACAGTCACGGTTCACTGCAGCCTCGACTTCCCGGGCTCTAGCGATCCTCCCACCTCAGCTTCCCAAGTACCTGGGAACACAGGTGTGCACCACCACACCCGGCTAATTTTCACATTTTTGGTAAAGACGGGGTTTCACCATGTTGGCCAGGCTGGTCTCCAACTCCTGGGCTCCAGTGATCCACCCACCTTGGCTTCCCAAAGTGCTGGGATTACAGGCATGAGCCACCGTGCCTGGCCTACAATGCTTGTATTTTTGTTACAAGGATGTATTTCTTGTACCAGCCGAAAAAGAGAGAAATACTGAAATAAATAAAGCACAAATTTGGAAAGTATTCCAGGCCAACATGGGGAAACCCCATCTCTATTAAAAATACCAAAAAACTAGCCAGGTGTGGTGGCGGGTGCCTGTAATCTCAGCTACTCGGCGGGGGCTGAGGCAGGCGAATCACTTGAACCCGGGAGGTGGAGGTTGCAGTGAGCCGAGATCGCACCAACACACTGCAGCCTGGGGGACACGAGCGAGACTTCGTCTCAAAAAAACAATATTCCTCCCTCCGCTCCAGTTAATTTGTTAGTGGATAAGAAATGAGAATAACAAAGCTAAATCTTAGACATTTAGTGGGGGTCATAGCCCCCAAGAAAAGGGTGCGTGTCCTAGCTACAGTGCAAGCCATCACGGGTTGAGCGGCGGAGCTGTGTAAGAGTTCACGACATGATCTCTGCAACGTCCTGCAAGGGGGGATTAGCCCCCCCATTTACTGGTGAGAAAACAACTCAGAGAGGTTAAGAGACTTACCAGGATGCCACGCATGTTGATGGCCTCATTGGGATTTGAACCCTGACTTGCCTCAGTAGAGCTGGGAGACCAGGACCACTCAGTCCCAGCAAGTCTGGAAGTGTGGGGGCCCTTCCAGCCCCACCACTGCACTTGGCCTACTGCCTGTCCTCCTCAGCTTGGTCAGACCTGCACCCCAGCATGCCCGGGGGGCTCACATTCCTCCCCGAGATGCCCCCACTGACTCACCATGGCGCCAGTGTTCACATTGTCCCG
Source organism: Rhinopithecus roxellana (assembly GCF_007565055.1). Taxonomy (NCBI): domain Eukaryota; kingdom Metazoa; phylum Chordata; class Mammalia; order Primates; family Cercopithecidae; genus Rhinopithecus; species Rhinopithecus roxellana. The sequence goes on from NC_044558.1 coordinate 7,981,575, forward strand.
TCTCTGGGCACAGGAGCAGCCATGCTCTCAGGATAGCTCTGATACCGAGGTTTGCGCAGTTCTGGCCCAGCCCACCTCCTTCTGCCCAGCTGCCAGGACCCTGATACTCAGCCCTCCCCTGCCTGGTTTCTGAGTCTGAGGAATGTGCCCAGAAGCAAATTGGCACTGAGATTCACATTTACTCCTTTACTCCTTCCGAACGCCTGAGCCACTGGGGGGTCTTGGCTACCTCCAAGCTTCAGTTCCTCAGGGCTGAATTTCTCAGCGATCTTGGGAGGTCCTTGCAGCTGGGTCCTGCTGGGAGACATGCAGTGAAGGTGGTCAAGATAATGAGGGAAATGGAGCTAGAGGCTTTACAAAATGGGTGGAGGCCAGGTGTAGTGGCTTAAGCCTGTAATCCTAGCACTTTGGGAGCCCAAGGTGGACAGATTGCCTGAGCTCAGGAGTTCGAGACCAGCCTGGGCAACACGGTGAAACCCCCATCTCTACTAAAATACAAAAAAAGTTAGCCGGGCATGGGTGATGCAGGCCTGTAGTCCCAGCTACTCAGGAGGCTGAGGCGGGAGAATCACTTGAACCCGAGGGGTGGAGGTTATAGTGAGCTGAGATCGTGCCACTGCACTCCCAGCCTGGGCAACAGAGGGAGACTCCAGCTCAAAAAATAAAGAAAGAATAAAACAAAATTAAATTAAAAATAGGTGGAGTGGAGAAACAGTTTGAAATTAGATGGAAGGCAAGGTGAGTGGCAAATTTTTTTTGGTGTGTGTGTGTGTGTGTTTTGAGATCGTCTCCCTCTGCTGCCCAGGCTGGAGTGCATGGTGTGATCATAGCTCACTGCAGCGTTGACCTCCCGAGCTCAGGCAATCCTCCCACCTCGGCTTCCCACAGTGCTGGGATTACAAGCATGAGCCACCATGCCTGGCCCAGAATTGTTGTAAATTTCTTTTTTTCTATTTGTTAGGGTTGTTCTAGTATTTACATACTTTTAAAAAAATCAATCTTAAGGTTTCAAAGGGTGAAAACAAGATATGTAGAAATTTATCTGAACTCTCAGTAGTTAAAACACTCCCAATTCCTTTGGTAGGGAGATCTCTGTCCGTCCTTTGAAAGGTAGGTCCACCTTGACCAGAAGACTTATTATTTAGCGCTCTCCTCCCTGTGACTTGCTCTCTACTGCATTTGCAGAATCTGGCAGAGAAGCCAGCGCATTGAGAATGCTCAGTATTTGTTGAATAAAGGCATGAATTGGGTTTGCATCCTCATTTAGAATGCATGGAACTAGGTAGGTGCTTTTTGTATTATTTACCATGAATTTAAAAATATATCTTTTTAAAAATTAACTTAAAAAAAAACAGCCAGGTGCAGTGGCTTATGCCTGTAATCCTAGCACTTTGGGAGGCCGAGGTGGGCACATCACTAGAATGAACCGAGGAGTTCATTCTAGACCAGCCTGGCCAACATGGCGAAACCCCATCTCTACTAAAAATACAAAAAAATCATCTGGGTGTGGTAGCAGGTGCCTGTAATCTCAGCTACTTGGGAGGCTGAGGCAGGAGAATCACTTGAACCTGGGAGGTGGAGGTTGCAGTGAGCCAAGATCAGCGTGAGCAATACAGTGCGATTCTGTGTCAAAAAAATAAATAAATGAAATAAAATGATCTCCATGGGAATAAGGGAGTAGAGTCTGACCCAGTTTATTTATCTATCCGACTTGATGAACACTGTTGTAAGGTACTGACATCCCCAGATGAAGCCAGTAGGAGTCCCTTAATTAATAACCATTCAATTAAGAACAGATGTGTCACTTCAGCTGCAATGTCCTATCTGGTTTTGATTGAGGAGCCCACGCATACGGCACACTGGAGGCTTCCACCCTCAACAGTGATGACACTGGAGCCTTCCACACTCAACAGTGATTGACACTGGAGAACTGCAGTCAGACGTGGAGGGTTGACCAGAAACTCCACCAGAGCAGCTTTACTGAGCCATAATTCACACGCCACACAGTTCACCTATTTAAACCGTACCGTTCAGTGGCTTTTAGTACTTACAGAGTTGTGCAAACATCATCACAATCAATTCTAGAACATTTTCAGTCATCCCCAAAAGAAACCAGTGCCCATCCCTGCCTTCTCCCCAGCCCCCGCCTAGGCAACCACCAATCTACTTTCTGTCTGTATAGATTTGGGAGAGCTCCTATCAGTGGGATCACATACTATGTGGTCCTTTGTGATGTTCATTTAGCGTAATGTTTTCAAAGTTCATGCTGTAGTTAGTTCACAACAATTTTCCTTCCTTTGCTCACTTTCTTAGGGAGTCGCTGGAAGATGTGCACCACCAAAATCAAGGAAGAAAGACATGGAACCCACAGGACTGTGGGCCAAGTTGCTTTGGCACTAAGCAGAACAGAGGGGAAAGGAAGAAAGAGTGGAGCAGAGGAAGGGAGGGAGAGAGGACGACACTTTGAATTGAGCGCATAGAGAAAGCAGTCGGGAAACCAAGAGGCTCCTCCTGGCATTTGAACCCCTGGCCCCAACTCTTCCTGAGGCCCAGCTGCAATCCTGTCCTTTGGCTTTGTGAGACACCAGATACCCTTGCAATACATTCCACGTCTTGCTTAACGAGTTCACATTGCATTTCAGTCACTTGCAACCAAAAAATTTCTCCTGATATGTTGCTACTCAAGGTATTAAAACCTGGGAGCTTGTTGGCAATGCAGAACCTCAGGCCTCCCCCAGGTCTACTCAACCAGCATCTGCATTTTAGCAGGATTCCCAGGTGACGTACAGGCACATCCAAGTCTGAGAAGCACTGTCCTGATAGATCCGCCCTGCAAGGTAGGGTAGGGAGCGTATTAGGGATAATAGGTAAAATATTTGACTACATAGTAGGCATTCTGTAAGGGATGATGAGGAGGAGGATGACTGGAGTAGAAATACTTTGGAATTACAATCTCAAAAAGAGTTCCTGGGACCATGGCAAATGGTGGCTTTGCACCAGATTACAAAAACAAGCACGCAACCAAAAAGACAGAAAGCGCAATATCCCAAGAAACAGGTTGAGCTCTACTCCTGGAGCCTGTCGGGTGACTCAGCCCAGGTGTTGACATAGGAAAGCCATTAAGAAAACCCTTCTCAGGTGTGGCCACTGGCTGTGAGTGAGTGATTGACAGTCAGATCCGGTATGATGCTTGGCTGGGGGAGTGCTGAGCTAATGCCATCTTTCTCAGTAGAGCAAGCACTCTGCCCCAGCACTCAGGAAGTAGGTCAGGAGGAGATATCCTGCGTGAGCAGCTCCAGATTACTTTTTCAGGCAGAAACCTGCGGCCCATAGGACTGGGGGTAGAAGGGGAATGGGGATGAGAGGAGGCTGGGGGCCTGCTGCGGGGTGGAGATAGGAAATCACATCCTCATTCTTGGCAGAAGCAAAGTTGCCTGTCACATAGTTTTCCTGGCTCCAGTCCTGTGGCAGTCAGCCACCGTCCTTGTGCTGGGGGTTCCGTTGACTTTCCAATGCAAGCAACTTTGAATGCAAGCTGGGGCTTCACAGGAAATGGGCTTGTAGGAGCGGGTGTCCCTTCTGGGCCCTCAGTGTGCTGTGGATGGATGGAGGATGAGTATCCAAGGCCTGGATCTTCCCTAGGAGCTAGCAGTCATTGTTTTCCAATTGTCCACCAATTGCATGGCACTGCACTCAACCCTTAAGAGTCTTTACCAAGCACACCCGCCCTCCAAGCATTTATAGGCTAGAGTCCCCAGTCCTTTAGACTATCTTTAGGAATCTTATCCTATTCAGCAACAACAAACTCTACCATCATCCAACAGCTGTCCTTGTGAAGGCTGACCACAGTCGTCAACTCTGCAGCCACCACTACCGCCATAAAAGCCAAACGTTGCCCTTGAATAATAGCAAACACTTAATAATGTGCTTACGACCTGCCTGGCACTTTTCTAAGTACATATTTTAATTCATCTGATTCTCACAGTGACTTCATAAGGTCAAATGCAATTACAATCCTCACTTTACAGATGAGAAAACTGAGACATAAATGAAGCATTAAATGAGATTACACAACTAGCAAATGGCAGAGCTGGGAGCGGAACCCAGGCGATCTGGCTCCAGAGCTCCTGCCTTTTAGCCACAGTACCCAAGCCGTGGCACGGGCGCAGCTTGGTGGACAGGGTGTCAGCAACAGTCCTCCTGCTAGCTAATCCCATCACAGCCCTCACTAGCTAGCTGACTTCAGCTAACTATGAGTAACTCAGCAACACGGTGAGGTGCAAGAGCTGAGGCGTCAGAGGAAAAGATCTGGGTTCTGCGTCCTGATGCTGCCACCTGGAAAAGGACACTGATGCTGACTGAATGCAGAGTACGTATCAGGTCCGGGTTTAATCTTCCCAGCTAGCCTGTGTGACCTTAAGCAAGTCCCTGTCCCTCCCTGGGTCTCTGTTTTCTAATATGGAAAGCAGACCAGGTGCTTTCTGGGTTATTGTTTAATTCAATCTGGGCAGCACTCGCTTACGGAATGACTGCAGGCGCACAGTGCTACCCTGGGTGCCCAAGCAGCCACAGAGATGAGCAAAACGCAGAGCTGGCCTCTGCAAGGCTCACGGCCCAATTCTCTTTTCCATTTTGTACATCCTTGTGAGCTGAGCAAGGTATTATCATCCCTTTTTTTTAAACAATAGAGGAAAATGCCGGGCGCGGTAGCTCACGCCTGTAATCCCAGCACTTTGGGAGGCCGAGACGGGCGGATCACGAGGTCAGGAGATCGAGACCATCCTGGCTAACACGGTGAAACCCCATCTCTACTAAAAATACAAAAAATTAGCCGGGCGTGGTGGTGGGCACCTGTAGTCCCCGCTACTCAGGGAGGCTGAGGCAGGAGAATGGCGTGAACCCGGAAGGCGGAGCTTGCCATGAGCCAAGATCGCGCCACTGTGCTCCAGCCTGGGCCACACAGTAAGACTCCACCTCAAAAAAAAAAAAAAAAAAAAAGGAGAAAACAACAACAATAGGGGAATTGTCCCAGCTACTCAGGAGGCTCAGGCAGGAGGACTGTTTCAGCCTAGGAAGTCTAGGCTGCAATGAGTCATGATGGCACCACTGCACTCCAGCCTGGGCGACAGAGTGGCAAGACCCTGTCTTAAAAAAAAAAAAAAAAAAAAAAAGATGAAGGGGAGAAATAATGTTTGACCGTGGAAGGTCACATACTTTAGTTGTAGCCAGAGCGTGACCCCAAGTTGACTCCAAGTCTGGACCTCTTTCTGCTCCCAGCTGTCCTATTAGCCTACTTCATCTTGGCATCACTGGGGCCAAAAGCTACAAAGAACATTTTGAGCTCTAACTCTGCAGAGTCATTTCCAACCTTCTGCCTTCCGCATCCTGACAAGTGCACATGCACACACATTGCCGGACACCCAGCAGACACAGAACCAATGCTTTTGCATGAGTGACAATCAGCCCCTCTGGCAGCCCCCCTCCCCTGCCCTGTCCCCAGCGCCCAGCACCCAGTGTTGATCTGGTGAAGGTACCGAGGGCAGAGGCGCACTTACCATATACATCATGACTCAGATCCCATTTGCTGACTTGGAACTGCGGCCTCTTGCCCCACCAAGCAATTACTGGAGAACAGGAAGTCTCAACGGAAAATGAGGTCAGCCTGGTGGCTGAGAGGAAGAGGGTCAGCGAGCACAGCCTTCTGCCCCCGTGGGTCCCCACAGCTGCCAGCCCAGGGCCCTGCCTGCAGCAGATGCCCACCACAGCTTCACTAGTGGGTTAGCTGCTCTGAGCAACTCTGTTCAGCCCAGCCGCAGGAGGGGGTTACCAGGCAGGGACTTAATATGTGGCTCTAGAATCTGAAGGAGACAACTTCAACTCACCCTTGTTTAGCAGAACTGGGTTATGACAAGGACAATCACAGCACTGGAAATCTAGTCGTTTTTTTTTTTTTTTTTTTTTTTTTTTTTTTTTTGGGACGGAGTTTCGTTCTTGTTGCCCAGGCTGGAGTGCAATGGCGCGATCTCAGCTCACTGCAACCTCTGCCCCCCCCCGGTTCAAGTGATTCTCCTGCCTCAGCCTCCCGAGTAGCTGGGATTACTGGCACCCGCCACCACACCCGGCTAATTTTTTGTCTTTTTAGTAGAGACGGGGTTTCACCATGTTGGCCAGGCTGGTCTCAAACTCCTGAACTCAGGTGATCCTCCTGCCTTGACCTCCCAAAATGCTGGGATTACGGGCGTGAGCCACTGCACCTGGCCTGGAAATCTATTCTTTAAAGAACTCTGTGTTACCAAATTCACTTCCGCAATCTGTCCCAAGAACTTCCTTCTCTGTGCCCTAAGTTACGATAGAGGAAGAGGCACATCATCCCCAGGTCTTTCTTTCTTTCTTTTTTTTGTTTTTTGAGAAGGAGTCTTGCTCTGTCACCCAGGCTGGGGTGCAGTGGCATGATCTCGGCTCATTGCAACCTCCGCCTCCTGGGTTCCAGCGATTCTCCTGCTTCAGCCTTCTGCATAGCTCAGATTACAAGTGTGCGCCACCACACCCAGCTAATTTTTGTATTTTTAGTAGAGACGGGCTTTCACCATGTTGGCCAGGCTGGTCTCGAACTCCTGACCTCAAGTGATCTGCCCGTCTCAGCCTCCCAAAGTGCTGGGATTACAGGCATGAGCCATTGTGCCCGGCTCCCAGGCCCTTCCTGAAGTGGCATAAAAATAAAAACGGATTTTAGAAATCATTTAGTCTAAACTCCTCCTGGTCACACCGTTGGAAGCATTTCCGTGTAGATATTCTTCCCGTGCCCACCATACCTCTCTCTTGGCAATAAATAACCTGCTCCCAAGGCTAGAAGTCAGAAGAGACAAAACCTTTCGGGAGTTTCCAGGAGGCGAGGCCATTATGACTTGTTGTAGGAGGTTGCCCCCCAATGTCTATTTGGCCATCTTGTGGGATAGTAGAATTTTTGACTGGATGCATGACCACTTAGCTAAAGTCAACACTTCCCAATCTCTCTCTTGCAGCAAGGCTTTATGACCAAGGTCTGGCTAATGAGAACTTAGCAAGAAGAACTGTGCCCCTAAAAGGAAGGCACGTGTCTTCTCTATCCCCTCCCTCCCTCTTTCCCTGGCTGGAATGTGGAGATTGTGGTGAGCAACTTCAATCATGTGTAAAAGGTACATATCCCAGGAGCAGAGCAACAAGCTGGAAGGAGCCTGGGTCCCAAACACTGTGGAGCTGCTGTATTATCCCTGGACTGTCTGCACACAGATGATTACACACAGGCGAGAAATAAACTTCCATTTGGTCTAAGCTGTTATTATTTGGAGTCTTGTGTCAGTCAAATCTGCATCCTAACACAACACTCTGTGGGGTGTCGAGTCAGTCGCAACCTCCCGTTCTCCGAGATGCCCCCAATTCCACACACCTAGGAGGTGGCCTAGTGACATTATATCCTGTCCAGGGATACCTGGCTCAGGCTGGGTAGAGTAGGGGCAGGAGTCGTGTCCAAGCAGGGGCAATCAGATTTTCCCTTCCATTAATCTGGAACTGAGATTCACTGTTGCTATTCAACCCCCATGGACTACATGAATCAAGATGCACCAGGAGAAGCAAAAACGAGAGGCCAGGCAGCCCTAGAGAAGCAGAGGGAAGGAGCCGTCTGGGTTGGTGGGGCTCGAGGTTCTGGCCCAGGCACTTGGATGACCTCCCGGATCTCCCTGCCACGTGGTTCTTGGGAGAGATCCTGACGCTTTATGATAAACTCCCTCTTCTGGTCTCAGATGCTTTAGGTTCCTTTCTGTCACCTGTAACCCAAAGTGCCTGAGTCTCTTCTGATCCTTGTAAAGATCTGTGTATCCTCCAAAGCCAGGGGACCCATGCGTCTGCAGCACACCCTTGGCACACCAGGTCCTCTCTATCACTGCAATCATAGAAGGTCCTGAGGTGAGCTAGGTGGATTGGCAGATTGATCGCCTGAAGGCCTGGTTGGTAAATCAAGCCACGGGTCTTCCAAGGGATGCTAAACAGGCCTCATGGAAGCACAGAATCAGGGTGAAAGGGACACTTCATGCAAGGTGTGACCAGAAAGGCTTAGTGACATGTCCAAAGCATGCAATTCAGTGGCAGAAGTTCAACTGGACCCCAGCCCAGCACCCCCAGGTTCACTCCTCTCCCCCGCCATCCCTGGCTGGCCCAATTTGGGGGTGCTCTGACACACCAGGAGTAGTTTCCCTGTGCTAAAGAGCAAACTCCCTGTGACAGCTATGTCAAATCTAGCATATCCGTGGCTCCTAAGAAAAATGAAAATGTATCCTTTTCTCCTTTTTCTGGGTCTTTCTCTCGAATTCTAAATCTCATCACGCATTTTAAAGAATAAATGGGCTGGGTGCAGTGGCTTATGCCTATAATCCCAGCACTTTTGTAGGCTGAGGCAGGTGGATCACCTGAGGTCAGGAGTTCAAGACCACCCTGGCCAATATGGTGAAACCCCGTCTCTACTAAAAGTACAAAAAATTAGTTGGGCGTGGTGGCAGGCCCCTGTAATCCCAGCTACTTGGGAGGCTGAGGCGGGAGAATTGCTTGAATTTAGGAGGCGGAGATTGCAGTGAGCCAAGATTGTGCCATTACACTCCAGCCTAGGAGACAGAGTGAGACACAGTCTCAAAAACAAACAAACAAACAAACAAACAAACAAACAAACAAATAAATAAATTAAGGCCTTTCTTCTCTGGAAGGAGCAATGACTGTACTTCTACCGTGTGCCAGGGCCCATGCTGGCATTTTCTTTCCAGGTGCTATTCATTTAAAACCTTCCAGAAGCCACAGGTATGTGGGATGGAGAAAGGCCAAGTTCCTTGTCCATAGCACATGGCTAGTAAGAACTGTCCTAGGGAAGGAGCCCTGGCTACTCTGGCTGGAAACCCCGTGTCTTACACGATGTCCTACTGCCTCCTAAAGACCATCCTTAGCGATGGTTGCTGCCTTGACTTTCCAGCCTTCTCCACAGGCACCTGCTCAGCAGGGCTTGGTTCGGGGCCATGGGTATTGGGAAGTTACTAATCCCACTGTGGTTTACACCTCATGACGTCTTGCATTCTGCTGAATATTCTAGACTGCATGAGAGAGAGGAGTGTGTGTAGGTCCAGGGGATTGGTCTTGGGAGAACATAAGTCTGGGTCATTGGTGGTGGCAGAACAAAACGTTTGGAGATGGAATCTAGACGGTCAGCTGTGCGTGAGCTTCATGCCCATGGTGGGGTGGGGTGGGGGGGCGGTGTGCCTGTGTGCCCACAGGGGGCTCAGCAGATGGCACTCTTCCCTCACAGTCCTACCGGGCCTGGCTCCCTCCCTCTGTCTTCTTCCCCTTGCATTCACTACTTGCCTCTGAACACGTCTTCCTCCTCCATCCCTAGATGTTCTTTAGTACCTGTGCTCTAAGAGGATTCCTGCTTCCTTCTTATCCAGAGAAGTCACTTAGTTAGCTCATTTTTCCTCCAGAGAAGGGAACAAAGGCCTGACACCTCAGGGCTCAGCTTGCCTGTTTTTTGAGCTGTGTTTGCACCCAGAGCTGAGTGTCTGTCTAGCTCAGGTTCCCAGAGGCCTAGGGCCAGGACCATGTCTTCACACGCCGGGCAGTGTGCGTTGTCAGCGCTCTATGAAAAACAAATAGCAGTTATGCAAAGACAAGGAAACTGCTGGCTCGCGGAGGCTGTGGTCCCAAGCTCAAAAGATGCAGGCTTGAGGTCTTGACTGCTTCCATTTAGTGCACAAGCCCGTGTCCCTGACGCCAGCCAGAGAGGCCCTGCAGGATCCAGGAGGATTCTGCACTCCCATGGTCTCTCTGAAGAGTCGGGAGAGCGGTTTGTGTGAACGTGTAAGGTAGGGAGGGCCCTCTCTGATTTCATTATGGATTATAGAAACAATAATCTGCCATCATCTTCCAGCTCCGATAAATGAGTGGCTCTCGAAGGAGCTATGCAGGCCGCATTAGGAAGCTACATCTGAATCTCAGCGATCAGGCTGCTAAATGAAAACACCTTATATTTACCAAGAGGAGCATGACGTTTTTAAATGACTGACATCCCTTCCAAAGGCCAGATCTGCTTCTCATTCTTTTCTCTACTAAGAAACTCTGGCTCATGCCTGTAATCCCAGCACTTTGGGAGGCCGAGGCAGGCGGATCACCTGAGGTCGGGAGTTCAAGACCAGCCTGACCACCACAGAGAAATCCCGTCTCTACCAAAAATACAAAATTAGCCGGGCATGGTGGCACACGCCTGTAGTCCCAGTTACTCGGGAGGCTGAGGCAGGAGAATCGCTTGAACCCGGGAGCCAGAGGTTGCAGTGAGACAAGATCGCGCCATTGCACTCCAGCCTGGGCAACAAGAGTAAAACTTTATCTCAAAAAAAAAAAAAGAAAAAAGAAACTCTGCTTACCCTTCAAAGTCCAGCTCCACTGTCACAGCCCTTGGGAAGCCTTCCTCAGCTCCCATCGGTTAAATTTATCCCTCTTTCTCAGTTCTCCCAGAGCGTTTGCTTCACTCCACTAGTGCAGCACGTACCATGGGCGATTAGAGGGCTACGTGTGGGACTGTCATCCCGTGGACTGCATGCTTCCCAAGCACAGGAAATGTGCCTCGCACGACTTCACATGCCCTTTTCCGGGTCATCTGACAAGCAAGGGGAAACCCCGCAATGGGCAGAGCGGTTGTGTTGATGTAGGAAGCGTGTGAGAGGAAACGGCCGAAAGGAAAAGTGAGGCACAGTCTCTGAGAGCTGGAGTATCATTCCAGCAGAGTTAGCTGGGGTGAGGGGCTACAGAAAGGAGGACTTGTAATGGGCCAGAGGTATTGTGGTTAGAGAAAGCTGATACGAATTTGTTGCCGGCAGGGCCAGGCGCGGTGGCTCATGCCTGTAATCCCAGCACTTTGGGAGGCCGAGGCAGGCAGCTCACGAGGTCAGGAGTTCAAGACCAGCCTGGCCAACATGGTGAAACCCCATCTCTACTAAAAATAAAAAATTAGCCGGCTGTGGTGGCACATGCCTGTAATCCCAGCTGCTCATGAGGCTGAGGCAGAACTGCTTGAACCAGGACCCGGGAGGTGGAGGTTGTGGTGAGCCGAGATCACGCCATTGCACTCTAGCCTGAGCAACAAGAGTGAAACTCTGTCTCAAAAAAAAAAAATAATAATAATAATAATTTGTTGGGGTTAAGGAAGTTCTCAGGAAGGTAAAGGACCGGTTCAAGGAAATTTCTGAGTATAAAAAACCAGGACTGCATTGCCATTTCAAAGGGTTGCCTGGACTAGATTTTGAAGAAAAGTCCTGCAGTCAGGAAAACTCCAGGAACAGAGGCGGGAGGAGGAAAGAAGGAAGCAAAGACCATGGTAACGACCTTCCCATTGGAATAAACTGTGTCAGGCTGCACTGAGGAACCAGGCTGTGTCCTGTAAGTCCTGTAAGTCACTAATCCCACTACGGTTTACACCTCCTGACTTCTGACATTCTGCCGAATATTCTAGACTGCATGAGAGAGAGGAGTGTGTGTAGGTCCAGGGGATTGGTCTTGGGAGAACATAAGACTGGGTCGTTGGGTGGTGGCAGAACAAAATGTTTGGAGATGGAATCTAGACAATCATCTGTGCGTGAGCTTTGTTACAGTGAAAAATGGGATTGCTCCGGTCCCCGGGGTAATGACAGTGACAGTGCTACAAGTCGTACAGCAGCACCAGGAAACCCACCCCATTCCCTCTCCAAGTAGGAAAGAGGCCATGATGCCAAGAAAAGGGTCTTCACTACAAAATGAGCCTAGCTATCAACTTATAAATTAGAAGCAAGACTTCTGAGTGGTGTCAGGAAACTGCTAGTGTTCTCCTCTCTTGTACCTTCAAGATTTATCCAAAATGAGACACCTTTCTACACAGTAGCATCTTATGTGACCTAAGTCTGGAGACAAGAATCCCTAGTTGAACCAATGAAGGATCCAAAGACCCTAAAAGCTTAGCTTGGCATCTCAGGCACTTGCAAAGCTAGCATTGCCTCCAGTTCTTTAAAAAAGCGTGTTCAGCCGGGCGCAGTGGCTCATGCCTATAATCCCAGCACTTTGGGAGGCCAAGGCAGGTGGATCACCTGAGGTCAGGAGTTCGAGACCAGCCTGGCCAACATGATGGAACCCCGCCTCTACTAAAAATACAAAAATTAGCCAGACATGGTGGCAGGTGCCTGTAATCCCCGCTACTCGGGAGGCTGAGGCAGTAGAATGGCTTGAACCTGGGAGGCGGAGGTTGCAGTGAGCTGAGATCGCACCACTACACTCCAGCCTGGGTGACAGAGCAAGACTCCATCTCAAAAAAAAAAAAAAAACTGTGTTCACCCCCTATTCTTGTCCTAGGTCCCTAACCTAAGCAAAGTTGTTGTAGTAAAGCCTGGGACGTGCTAAGAGGACAACAGAGGAAAGACACTGGGGGAAGAGCCCACAGCAGTCAGAGCATGTCCTCCCCTCACAAAGGCCTCCCAGGCTTCTCCCTAAAGCCTTGGCCACGTGCTGAGAAACCTTCTTTCTAATCCTGCCCCTGCATATCCATGGCCCAAGCATTCCTTCTGCCTCCAGACCCGTCTCCAAGACAGCTGATGAGGCAAGTGTCCTGGCCAAAGCATAGCCGTTCACATCCCCTTTCTTCCTGGCCTTGTCATTAGGGGCTGCCTGTGTGGCTCTCAAGCTCCGGAGGATAAAAGGCTCAGGCTGCTGTGCTGCTTCTCACAGGTCTCTGAGCTCCCCGGGGGTTTCCTACGCAGAAGGCTGGCTGGCTGAGCACTCCCAGCTTCAGCCCCGCTGGCATCGGCATGTTTTCTGTGCTCTGTGCTCATTCCCCAGGATGTTCTGGTTTCCTCATCTCAGCTTTCTTTGTTTAGCCACAGAGATTGGGCAACTTCTGCTGGGCAGTGAGGTCGCGGCCCTGCCTCCTAAGAAAGGGCCTCTCCCTCACAGGTCAGCCTGAGGCCTCTCCCTCACAGGTCAGCCTGAAGTCACTTGTTCTCCAGAGGCCGTGCTCACCCCAGGGCCCTGACACTCAAGTCCATCCAACACCAGGTGCCTCTTTCTCTGGGCACTGTCCCATCCACACAGCTCTCACGTGGAGGCAGTGCTGTGCCCTGGTCAGGAGTGCAGGCTCTGGGGTCACCTCCCTGACCTGCCACCTGCTAGCTGTGTGACGTTGACCTTGACATCCCAGGAAAATGAAGTTCAGAATAGTTCCTATCTTACAGAGAGAGGAGGACTAAATGTAATCATTTGTTTAAAGTGCTGGCATCCGGTAAGCCAGAGCAAAGTGGTTTTATCTTCTGAGAAGTGGTGTCTGCTATGGCCTCGCAGCTGCCCTGTGGATTCAGAGCAGAAAGTCACTATATTGGAGAGCCAAAAAAAAAAAAAAAAAAAACCGCTTCTCATGCCTCATCCAGTGCCTTTCCTGCCTCAGGACTGCCACGCTTTCTGACTGGGCCTACCGGATGGTATACAAAGTCACAGGAGGGGGCCTGGAGCTCACCTGGTCAGCTTCTCCGGGTAGGAACGAGTTGTGTGTATGAAAGTCTTGCTTCACTTTCTTTTGTTTGGTTGGGTTTTGTTTTGTTTTTTTGAGACAAGGTCTCTCTCTGTCACCCAGGCTGGAGTACAGTGGTGCGCTCTCGGCTCACTATAACCTCTCCCTTCCGGAGGCTCAACTGGACCTCCCTCCTCAGCCTCCCAAGTAGCCGGGACTACAGGCATGCGCCACCATGCCTGGCTAATTTCTTGTGAGATGGGGTTTCACCATGTTGCCCAGGCTGGTCTCAAACTCCTGAGCTCAAGCAATCCGTCTACCTCAGCCTCCCACAGTGCCGGGATTATAGGCATGAGCCACCAGTGCCGGCTTTGTTTCACTTTTTATTTATTTATTTTTTTTTAATTTTTTATTTTTTTGAGACAAAGTCTCCCTTTGTTGCCCAGGCTGTAGTGCCCAGCTGATTTTTATATTTTTAGTAGAGTCGGGGTTTCACCATGTTGGCCAGGCTGGTCTCGAACTCCTGACCTCAGGTGATCCACCCGCCTCGGCCTCCCAAAGTATTGGGATTTCAGGCCTGAGCCACCACGCCCAGCCCTGCTTCACTTCCTTAAGGATCACCTCATTTTCCTTCACTGAGTTAAGGTGGTTACATAGTTTACCTTGGTAGCCATTTTCAGTGTTTTCCTTTCTAGAGAGAATAGCTCTGCCACTTTCTCACAGGGAGCCTCCTCTGGGGCAGGAACCAGAGACCTGGGCCTGTGGAGAGACCGCAGAGAGACCGAACCCCTCCTCTGCCCCGGCTGTGTACTGACGTCCCCACCACGCCCAAGGGCACGGGGCTTCATGAGGGAAATCCATAGCTTCGGTTCTCCAGGGGGCTCCCGTATCCTGCCTCACTCAACAAGAGCCACAGGCCAAGAAGAGGAAGGGAATGGCACCAAACACAGGCAGCTCTTTTCTGTCTTCCCAGGCCCCACCTGACCGGAAGGCCTCCCTCTCCCTCCCACAGATGTTATCAGAAGAAAGAAAAGGCCGGGCGTGGTGGCTCACACCTGTAATTCCAGCACTTTGGGAGGCTGAGGTGGGAGGATCACAAGGTCAGGAGTTCGAGCCCAGCCTGGCCAATATGGTGAAATTACTAAAAATACAAAATATTAGCTGGGCATGGTGGCGCATTCCTGTAATTCCAGCTACACTTGTAGTCCCAGCTACTTGGGAGGCTGAGGCAGGAGAATTGCTTGAACCCGGGAGGCGGAGGTTGCAGTGAGCCAAGATCACGCCATTGCACTCCCGCCTGGGTGACAGCGAGATTCTGTCTCAAAACAACAAAAAACAACAAACAACAAACAACCAAACAAAACAGAAGAAAAAACAAAGTAGAGCCAGCGAGGTGGCTCACACCTATAATCTTAGCACTTTGGGAGGGCGAAGCAGGCAGATCACTTGAGCTCAGGAGTTCAAGGCCAGCCTGGCCAACATGGTGAAACCACGCCTCTACTAAAAGTACAAAAATTAGCCGGACGTGGTGGCACGTGACTGTAATCTCAGTTGGGAGGCTGAGGCAGGAGAATCCCTTGAAACCCGGAGGTGGAGGTTGCAGTGGGCTGAGAGCTCACCATTGCACTCCAACCTGGGCGACAGAGCAAGATTCTATCTCAAAAAAAAAAAAGAACAGAGCTAAAAAAAGGCAGGCTGGAATGGCCCAATATCCTCTTCCTTCACCATCTCTTCTGCTTCCTCTGGTTCTTGCTTGTGGGAAGGAACAGAATCCACCCTGCATTGTTCCTTTGTAAAATATTTCTAAGTTCTTGGTTCGAACACTCCAGAGCCAAGTTTGCATGATATTTGCATATAATTTGTATAACACTGAGGTTATTCTTTCAAATGCTCACACCAAGTTCTCTCACAGCAAAGTTAAGTGTCCAGAAAAGGAAGTCTGGGCATAGTGGCCCATGCCTGCAATTCCAGCACTTTGGGAGGCCGAGGAGGGAGAACTGCTTGAGCCCGGGAGTTCAAGGCCAGCCTGGGCGACATAGAAAGACCCCATCTGTATAAAAAAAATTTTAAAGGCCGGTCATGGTGGCTCACGCCTATAATCCCAACACTTTGGGACGTCAAGGCGGGCAGATTACCTGAGGTCAGGAGTTCAAGACCAGCCTGACCAACATGGGGAAACCCTGTCTCTATTAAAAATACAAAAATTAGCCAGGTGTGGTGGCACATGCCTGTAATCCCAGCTACTCAGGAGGCTGAGGCAGAAGAATTGCTTGAACCTGGGAGCCAGAGGTTGCAGTGAGCCGAGATTTTGCATTGCACTCCAGCCTGGGCAATAAGAGCAAAACTCTGTCAAAAAAAATTTTTTTTTTAATTAGCTGGGTGTGGTTGTGTGTGCCTATAGTCTCAGCTACTCGGGAGGCTGACGTGGGAGGATCAGCTCAAGGATCACTTGACCTTGGGAGCTCAAGGCTGCAGTAAGCTGTGATTGCACCACTGCACTCCAGCCTGGGTGACAAAGTGAGACTCTATCTCAGAAAACAAAAAAAACTGCAGAAGGATGAAATATATATATATATATATCGTTTAAAAAATTAAAAAACATATATATATATAATAAAAAATAAAAAACAAAATAAAAACAAAAAACAAGAGGATGTGGGTTTTGCTCCTGGCTTCTAGGTCTCTGTGGTTCTGTTTAGGACACGGAGCATCCACACTCAGCTTTATCATTCTGGTTGGCTAACTTAGGTACGTTGGTCGGTTTATCTGGTCTGCAAAATAGAAATAACAATCCTTATCTTCTATAAAGGATTATTATGAGGATTTTACAATGAGATAATAGATGCAAAATCACTCCATCAACAATAAAGAAGAGGTAACATTTTCAGCTATTATGACGGTTTTTAACATTATTCAGTGAATAACGTACTCTGATAGTCTGAAAGGGATAAGGGGGAATCTGATTACGGATTTAATGTCAGACTGCACAAGAGCCTCCTCTTTCCCCTTTGGAAGTTTTCTAGGGTGCCAGGTGACAGCAACCCTGATCTGTCAGTAGGACCATCTGCACCCGTCGGAGCTCCTGGCTGGACAATGCCAAGGTTAAAAGTGTGTGGTTGGCCGGGCGCGGTGGCTCAAGCCTGTAATCCCAGCACTTTGGGAGGCCGAGACGGGCGGATCACGAGGTCAGGAGATCGAGACCATCCTGGCTAACACGGTGAAACCCCGTCTCTACTAAAAAATGCAAAAAATTAGCCGGGCGAGGTGGCGGCGCCTGTAGTCCCAGCTACTCGGGAGGCTGAGGCAGGAGAATGGCGTAAACCCGGGAGGCGGAGCTTGCAGTGAGCTGAGATCCGGCCACTGCACTGAAGCCTGGGCGGCAGAGCGAGACTCCGTCTCAAAAAAAAAGTGTGTGGTTAAAAGTCCCATGGAGAGTTGGTAATGAGGTAGGGGTGAGGGGGGAGTGTTGAGAAGGCAGTATGCCATTCCGGAACCCCAGAACAGCATTTTAGGACTCAATGCCCAGAGGCGTTTTGGGACTTTGCAACCACAGGAAGGGCTTTAGAGATTGGTTGTGCCTGATCTGTCTATTTTACAGAGGAAGAAACTGAGGTTCAGAGAGGCATGTATCCTACCAGCAGGCTTTGGTTAGTGATCTGGGTTGACCCGGTGAAGGTCAGTCTGACAGCACGGTGGCCCGGGGCCCTTTCAGTCACAGTGCCAGAGCCTCGGGCCCCAGGGAGACTGCAGTTTTAGATCAGGAGCCGAATTGCCTCTTATTGCAGAAGTTCTGTCTCCGTCTGCAGAGAAAAGGAGGCTCTCAGCCTCCCGGGGTAGCAAAAGGCAAACACACTTGGTTACCAGGAGCCCTTGAGAAGGTGGCAAGAGTGGAGAAGCACAAACACCCGACTCCCTCCATCTCTGGCTTTGGCTCTAGACTCGGATGGTTTAGAGCCAAGGCCTCCAACGGCCTCTCAGAGCTCTCAGAGAGCCCTGCTCAGGTACAGAGAAACCGGTCTCGTGTCTTCTCCATGGGCTCCCACAAACAAGAGCTTATCAGAAAGGTCAGGCTTCTTTCTGAAAGGCAACAAAACCAAATCCCAGAACTTTGAAAGGTCACGTGCCTTGTGGAGAAATAGTTGGGGAGTGGGGTGCCGGCAGTTTCTTTTAAGGAGAGCAGTGACTAGAAGCAGTGGTCCAGGAGGGAGGCAGTTTATGGTCAGGACCGTTGGATAGAGTCTGGCAAGTATTTATCAGGAGTTGATGGTGTGTCCAGCCCTAAGCTGGGCACTTGGGGTAGGGGATACAGAGTATGTTGAGGACCTGGCGCCTGCTTGCAAGGTGCTTCCTGGGGATACAAGACTCTCATATGTGATTCAAAAAAAGAGAAAAGGCAGCAGCTATGTTAGTGGCCAAAGAGAACATGCTTCAGTGGGAATGAGAAGAATCCGTGTGGGTTCATCTAGTTCTCAAGAGCTTCATGGAGTGGCGCAATCTGTATACAGCCGCACACCCTGCAGTCAGTGTGTGAACTGAGGAGAGAGGTGGGAATGAGCACAGGAACTCACCCTTTCTACCTCTGTACACAGGCTGTGAGCTAGAATTAGAACGTAAAGAACGCTGTGTCCTGCAAGGGTTGCGTGTTGCCTGTGGAGTCCTCCTGGGCCCTTCCAGGATGTGGCCAGGATGCTTAGTGCTGCAGATAGTCTCCTGGAAGAGAGGGACTTACACATTCTTGGTGAGCTGGGGCTGGGTTTAGAATGATTCCTTGGGTAAAGAGGTAGCAAAATTACTTGATCCTAAAGAAGCCCCAAGTATCCTGAGCCCAGCAGCCTTGCATAAAGTTGTATTGCATAGTGACTACCATGTCAGGGTCTGGATTTAGAGTTGGCTTTGAATCCTATCTCTGCAGCTTTTAGTAACAGTGTGACACTGTCATTGACCTCTCTAAGCTTCAGTTTCCTCATCTGTAAAGTGAAGATAATGTTCCTTAACAGTCAGGGTTATAGTGAGGACTAAGTGAGGGAGGGCTTAGCTCCCAGCTTGGCACCCTCAGCCCACGGCAGCCACGTCATGGCTTTGTGCTCCAGTTTGTTGCCAGGGCCTGGTGTTCCACGGTTCGCCCTCTTATCTGACTGTTTCTCAGATCGGGCAAGCCCTGAAGCGTCCTTTCATCCCTCAGGTGCCCTTTGGACACCTCCTAGTGAGGGGAGAGCGCAGGCAGTGCGGGAGTGGGAAACTGGATGTCGTCGCCGGGTGTCCATTCTATGGCTCGTGGGCATCCTGCAATGGGCCCAGGACATAGCCAAGGGACCTGGATGGAAACGGGCCCCAAACTACTTCACTAGGAATTTTGTTTTCCTAGACCACAGCTTCTCCATCTATAAAATAAACAGCTTAAACTAGACCAGCGATCCCCACTTTGCGGGAAGGGGAGAGGGTCTCAGACAGTATGGGGTCCCTGAATCCAGATGCACAGCAAACATTGCCTAGAGAACAAATAGATGATGCATCTCACACAGAAAGGCTGTGCTGTTTGTCAAATGCACAGAGATGCTGCTATCATTTTTAAGATAGATGTGAAAAGTATTATTGAATGCATGGTAGCTTTTATCAGCATGCAGTTTTTCATTTGTAGATACTAAAAGTACAATTACAATTACTTGGAAGGATCCAAACATGGTTTTGAAGTTTGTTTGTTTGTTTTTGAGGCGGAGTCTTACTCTGTCACCCAGGCTGGAGTGCAGTGTGGCATGATCTTGGCTCACTGCAACCTCTGCCTCCTAGGTTGGAGCAATTCTCCCACCTCAGCCTCCCGAGTAGCTAGGATTACAGGTGTGCGTCACCATGCCCGGCTAATTTTTGTATTTTTAGTAGAGATGGGGTTTTGCCACGTTGGCTAGGCCGGTCTTGAACTCCTGACCTCAGGTGATCCACCCACGTCGGCTTCCCAGAGGGCTGGGATTACAGGCATGAGCCACCGCTCCCGGCCAAGGTTTTGAAGTCTTAAAGAGGTACTCAGGCTTGAAAAGTTTGGCTACCACTGGATGAGATGAAAGACTTACTCAGTCCTTCCTGGACATGGCTCCTAAGTCCAACCAAACAAACAAGCAGTCCTGGGTCTCTAGCCTCACATCCTTCTTGAAGAAATAGCAGCGACTAGAAGAGGTTCCCCTGTGGCAGTGAAGACAAACTAGAAGGAGAGACAAGTAAGAAAGAGTAGCGTACAATCAGGCATGGTGATTCACACCTGTAATCTCAGCACTTTGGGAGGCTGAGGCAGGAGGATTGCTAGAGCCCAGGAGTTCAAGACCAGCCTGGGCAGCGTAGGGAGACCCCCATCGCTATAAAAATTTTTAGAAAATTAGCCAGGCATGGTGGCACACACTTGTAGTCCCAGCTACTTGGGAGGCTGAGATGGGAGAATTGCTTGATCCAGGGAGTTTGAGGCTGCAGTGAGCTGTGATTGTACCACCGTACTCCAGCCTGGGTGACAGGGTGAGACCCTGTCAAAAAAAAAAAAAGAAAGAAGAAGAAAAAGAAAGAGAAAGAGAGAAAGAAGAAAGAGAAAGAAAGAGAGAAAGAAAGGAAGAAAGAAAGGAAGGAAGGGAAGAAAGTGGGTCACTTACAGAGAGGAAGACAACTTTTATAAGAAAATCTGGGAAATGCTCAGGATTCTGTTTAAAGGCCTTTTTAAGAAGTGCTTTTTTGCCACTTCCTAGTCTTTGTCATGGTTTCCTACTGCACACATGTTTGCAGCACATGGGAAGCGGGAGGAGTCAGAATGTCCTCCTAACTCCCCTGACACCCAGTTCCCAGCTTCATCCTCTAGAAAAATGTGTGGCTTTAACTTTTCAGGTCACAGACCCTTTCAGAATCTGGTCAAGGTGACGGACCCCCTACCCCACCCTAGATGCAGCCACACACGGATAACTTTTCTTTTTTTTAATTTTAATTTTTTCGTGAATAACTTGTCACATAATTTCAGCAGGTTCATCACCTCCTGAAGTCACACGGACTCCCTTGGGAATGTATGGAGACCCCGGCCCAGGTTAGGAAAACCTGCTCTTGTGTGGATTGCTTCCAACAAGTTTAAATTTGCCTTTCCTTAGTTGTCCATAGATCTAAGCTCTAAAAGTCCCATGGAACTTGTAACGAGACCTCCACATGTCCCATCTCCCAAAAGGCTGTTGTAGGCTTCTTAGATTTTGGAAGACCAGGTCAGCACAGACAGCACTGCACTCAGCTGCAATACTTCAAAGGCAGACATCAGCTCAAGGCTAGGTTCTCTGCGCAGCTGGTGCAAGGTGAATGGAAGCAAGAGAGGGGCTCAGGAACAGAGTCCATCTGAGACCCAGCAGTCCCTCCTGACAGTGACAGTTTTGTAAGTTTCTGTCCTAGGAGCTGTGAGCCTGCAGACTTGCGGTTCTTGAAGTGGAAAGCGGCTCCCATCCCTAGGAAGGATCTCCCAGCCTCCGTCCCCCTCCCCCACGGCTACACGTACAGCTCTCCTTTCACCTCAGGCCCTGCGTGAACACACCTTTCCCCAGGGCTCCTGCCCCGCCAGCCTGCCCGGTCTGTTAGTGCTGTGAGTCTCCGAATGTACCAGCCAAAATCAGGGAAGGTTTCTTCCCACCCACTCAAAACCTCACTTTTCTCATCATCCAAACTCTGAATCTAAAGTCCAGTTGTGATTTACCAGCTTGAGTTCAAATCCGCTCTTGGACTTAGTCTGCAACCAGCACGTACCCTGGGATGAGTGAGAGGCGATAGGCTAGGAAGGGATCTGGGGTTTACTAGTGACAGGCCAGGCTGCTAGGTTTGGCTGGGGTGCCACAATGTGCACCAGGCAAGGGAGGTGAATTCAAATACCAGAATGTTGGGCAATATGTCAAAGAGTGAGGCTGGGCATGGTGGCTCATGCCAGTAATCCCAGCACTCTGGGAGGCTGAGGCAGAAGGATCGCTTGAGCCCAGGAGGTCAAGACCAGACTGGGCAACATAGTGAGACCCTGTCTCTACAAAAAGTTTTAAAAGTAGCTAGGTGTGGTGGCGCACATGCCTGTAGTCCCAGCTGCTCAGGAGGCAGAGGTAGGAGGGTCCCTTGAGCCCAGGAGGTCGAGGCTGCAGTGAGCCGTGATCACACCACTGCACTCCAGCCTGGGTGACAGAGCGAGACTCTGTCTCAAAAACAAAAGCAAAAGACAAATAATGAAATTCATGTTTTGCTATTACAGTCCTTCCTCTACCCTCACCCTGAACTCTACGTCCCATCCTCTTACTCTACAACGCACTATGCAAATGACTCATTGTTCTCTACGATGTTACCCTGCTGGGTTCCATTCTCTCTGAGCTTTGTAGGACTCTAAACCTACGTGTAAAGGTATGAGCACTTCAAAGGAAGATTGGCAGGGAAGACCAGTCCTTCTGCTTACGTATTTCACTCTTTGATTTTAAAAATCAATTTATCCGGGCCGGGCGCGGTGGCTCAAGCCTGTAATCCCAGCACTTTGGGAGGCCGAGACGGGCGGATCACGAGGTCAGGAGATCGAGACCATCCTGGCTAACACGGTGAAACCCCGTCTCTACTAAAAAAAAAAAAAAAAAAATACAAAAAAATTAGCCGGGCGAGGTCGCGGGCGCCTGTAGTCCCAGCTGCTCGGGAGGCTGAGGCAGGAGAATGGCGTGAACCCGGGAGGCGGAGCTTGCAGTGAGCTGAGATCTGGCCACTGCACTCCAGCCTGGGCGGCACAGCGAGACTCCGTCTCAAAAAAAAAAAAAAAAAAAAATCAATTTATCCAATAGATATTTACAGAACTCTAATTAGGTTAGGATACTAGTGTATGCGGATACAGAAAAATACAAAGATATACCAGGATACTGGAATATGGGTAAATATATGAATGAATGAAATCTGGATTCACTTTCAAGAAGCTTGCTGTCTAGTAGAGGAAATGACATATAAACCACAACACATGGTATAAAAAATATATATGGCCAGGCACAGTGGCTCACACTTGTAATCCCAGCACTTTGGGAGGCTGCGGCAGGTAGATTACCTGAGGTCAGCAGTTCAAGACCAGTCTGGTCAACATGGTGAAACTGTCTCTACTAAAAATACATTGAGCCAGGCGTGGTGGCGTGTGCCTGTAATCTCAGCAACTTGGGAGGCTGAGGCAGGAGAATTGCCTTGAACCCAGGAGATGAAGGTTGCAGTGAGCCGAGATTGCACCACTGCACTCCAGCCTGGGCGACAGAGCGAGACTCTGTCCCAAAAAAAAAAAAAAAAAAGTTACTGCCCTAGCTTAGTAACTATCATGTAGCAAGTGATATTTGAGCTGGACACTGAAGGATGGGTAAGAGTTAGAGAGACAAAGATGAAGAACAGGCATTCTAGGTGATAGGAATGGTATGCCAAGAGCCTTGGAAGCAGCAGGGCGGACCTACCTGCAGACTAGCAAATAGTTCTATTTGGCAAGAACATAGGGAGAGGGAGTAGACAGAGAGAAGGTCAGAAAGCCAAGGTGAAGTCAAGACTTTGCATTTCAGGCTGAAGAGTAGTTTGGGAAGTTTAGGGGAATCGCTGAAGGTTTTTGAGCGGAAGGTTTCATCCCAGCACTTTGAGAGGTTGAGGCGGGAGGATTGCTTGAGCCCAGGAGTTCAAGACCAGCCTTGTGGTGATCATAGCTGTATCTTAGAAAAATTAATTGGGAGTTCTCTGGAGGCTACATTGAAGAAAAAGAAAGCATTGGGTAGGGGTATGAGAAGAGGGAACAACTACAGGAGCCTTGTCCAGCAAGCTACTTCTGGTCAACTAAGCCGGTAGGGACCTTGGCCTCTGTTCTCCATAGTCCTCACCGTCTGGACCTCTCACGGACAGTATAGAAGGACAGTATAGTTGTTAGGAGCAGACTCCACTATAAAGTACCTTCTCAGAGCTTGGTCCACCATGTGGAAAAATTATATCGATTTGTTTTAAAGACTAAATGAGAGTCTATCAAAACACTTATTAGCACAGAGGGAATGGATAAGCAATTTTTAATAGATGGTTGATAGGATAATCATTATCCTATGACTCATCTTGTAGATATGTGTGTCTAAAACTGGAATCACCTCCTTTACGGGGAGGAAGCCACAGTTTCTCGTACCAAGTAGATGATAATGAACATGAAATAAACAGATATCATGATAGGTGAGGGATTCGGCTGTAAGAGTTTCATTAAATTTAGGACAATCATTCCTTTTGAATGAGGACTGATATTTTCTTGCCTGAAGTGTTCCCTGTTCTCTCAGAAGTACAATCACTATAACTCGGCAGATAGGATGGGATGAGTCTGTCCTCGAGACAGGATATCAAGCCTCAGTTCTGGGTAATGTTTTGACCTCACTGGTCCTGGCAAGCATTAGTCTGAAGTCACTAGGCCTCTGGGCCTGTTCCTAATGGGCCTGTGTCCACCCAGTGAAGAGGTATTCATAAGAAGCCCATCTGCTGGCTACATTCACGGGAACCATGGTGTAGGCCTGGAAAAAGAGCTGCGTTAACAAGGAGGTAGTGGGAGCTAAGAGTTAGTATACAGCAATATTTAGGTGCTGGACTCCTGGTTGCTTTTCCCAATTCTATTGCCCAGAACTAAGAAACTTTGGACACTCTCTTCTCTCTGCCGCAGGGCCTGATCATCAAGGCATTCCTGAATATTGACTACCTCCTACCAGAGCCTCCTACCTACAAAGGCATTGATGCACCAAGTGCCAGAGGGCTCTCCAGGACTTAGGAGTTTCACTCTAGCTGAACATAAAAGGTGAAACACAGAAGAAATCTGGCGCTGTGGTTAACGGTATAAACAATGGAGTCAGGGTGCCTGGCTCAAATCCTGGCTTTCTCACTAGCTGATACTAGGCAGTCACTCAAACTTTCTGCCCCTTAGTTTCCTCATCTCTAAAGTAGGAATAATAATAATAGTATCTACTAAATGGGATACTCTGAAGAGTTAAATAAAATAACTTAGCTTGGTGCAGTAGCTCGTGCCTGTCATCCCAGCACTTTGAGAGGTTGAGGCGGGAGGATTGCTAGAGCCCAGGAGTTCAAGACCAGCCTGGGCAGCATAGCGAGACCCTGTCTCTACAAAAATTAAAAGATTACCCAGGTGTGGTAAGACACGTCTGCAGTTACAGCTACTCAAAAGGCTGAGACGGAAAGGTTGTCTGAACCTTGGAGTTCAGGGTTGCAGTGAGCTGTGATTACACCACTGTATACCAGCCTGGGTGAGAGCCAGACCCCATCTCAAAAAAATACATTAATTGAATAAAATAATTTGTGTAAAGTGCTAAATACAGTAATGGCCCATAGCAAGCACCTAACAACTGTTAACTATGATTTTTGAATTAACTCATAGCATCCAACCTAAAAAGCAACATATGGCAATAAGGAATTTTCTAGGCCATGCCTTTAGAATTTTTTTCATCCTTTTGGAATTTAAGCTTCTTGTTAGAAGATCCTGTCCTGTATTTTCATGGATGCCCCAACACCCATCCCCGCTTTCTTGCGATCAAACAGGGGGTCAAATATTTTTTGAGAATATAATTAAGTACATGTCTACATTTCCAATTTCTAAATGAGTGAAATAGAGAACTAGGAAACTTAAGATAGTGAGACTGATGTCTGCTGGGCAATCAGAGAAGACTTCTTGGAGGAGGTGAGACTGAGGTAGCCTCCTTGACAAGTTTGATAGGATTTAGATAAAGTGAAGCAAGGAAAATTCTAATTACTGAAGCCTCAAACGGGTTGGGTGTTCATGAGAGGCCGGGGCAGACTTTGTGGGCACAGCTGCAGCATACCACACACACTAAGGATGGCACTACTGTGCCCAGACCTGGGCTCTGAGTGTGGGGCCGGAAGACCAGGCTTAAGTGGAGCCAGAAAGGCCTGGGACAGACTGGGCACAGTGACAGGAGCCCATTAGCTGCTCAAGAGACCCCTGCCAAAATCTCAGCGACAGCTGGGCACAGTGGTGCACGCCTGTAATCCCAGCTACTTGGGTGCCTGAAGCAGGAGAATCACTTGCACTCGGGAGGTGGAGGTTGCAGTGAGCCAAGACTGGGCCACTGCACTCCAGCCTGAGCGACAGAGCGAGACGCTGTCTCAAAAAGAAGAAGAAGAAAAAAAATCTCAATCGGCTAGGCCAAGTCCTTCCTGTGCTGTCCCTGTCCCTGCCTCATCCTCCCCGCCCTGCCCCCTGGCTCCTCCTTCACACCCTGTGCCAGACAGAAGGCCTGGGAGTGAGAAGACTGGCCATGGGGACAGAGAGCTGGATCCAAAGGTCAAGGCTGAGTCTGCCAGAGCCTGCAGGATCCCTGCACCGCTTTATTGGCTCCCCAGGTTGAGCTGAGATGCTGCTCTGGGTGGAGAAGGGGCCACGAGCCTCTGGAAGACTTCTGTGTCACACCTTTCCACCAGGGAAAACTGGGTGTGGATGTTTCCCCTTCGCATGTAGTCTGAGATCTCCATGAGCAGTCTTCCTAGAGGGGAAGGGGGAAGGCTCCTCACAGAGATCTCAGAGTACGTAGGAAGGAGCCAGTTCTTTCCTTGCTTCTGCGTCTCCTCACAGCATCACCTACAAGGAGTGTCTGGCACACAATGGACACTCTTCCTGGCTCTGGTACAGAGTGACCAACATAACCATTAACAGCATTTCCTAATTTTACAGACAGGGAAAGCAAAACACAAAACCATGGTAATGCCTATATAATATGTGTCTATGTCAGAGGCATTCGAACCAGAGTGACTCCATCTTGAATAGGGGCTGGCAAAATGAGGCCGAGACCTGCTGGGTGGCATTCCCAGGAGGTGAGGCATTCTTAGTCACAGGATGAGGTAAGAGGTCAGCACAAGATACAGGTCACAAAGGCCCTGCTGATGCAGCAGGATGCAGTAAGGAAGCCGACCAAAACCCCCCAAAATCAACATGGCGATGAAAGCGACCTTCCGTTGTCCTCACTGCCCATTATCCGCTAATTATACATTAGCATGCTAAAAGACACTCCCACCCGCCCCATGACAGTTTACAAATGCCATGGCAACACCTGGAAATTATCCTATACCGTCTAAAAGAAGGAGGAGTCCTCAGTTGGGGGAGGGGGAAAATCTCCATCTCCTTCCCAAAAAACTCATGAATAACTCACCCCTTATTTAGCATACGATCCAGAAATAACCATAAAAATGGCCAACCAGCAGCCTCAGCGTCGCTCTGCCTATAGAGTAGCCGCTCTTGTGTTTCTTTACTTCTCTAGTAAACTGGCTTTCACTTACTTTATGGAACAGCCCAGAGTTACTGTACAAGATCTGAAAAACCGTCTCTTGGGGTCTGGATCGGGACCCCTTTCTGGTAATGACACTCTTTTCATGTGCTAATTCACTTCATCCTCACAATGATCCTACGACGTAGGCCCCGTTATTATCTTCATTTGACACGGGGGAAAACTGGGGCCTAAAGGATGAGGAGCTTCCCAAGTTCACCCAAGGAGTAAGTGGTCCACAGGACTAGGAGCCTGGGATTTGCACCGAGGCAGTCTGGCTCCCTTCTCCACTGGCCACTGCCATGCTACCTGGGTGGAGGAAGCACAGGTCCAATGGCGGGCAGAGTCCAACACAACCCAGGATTCCTGTCTTCCAGGTCTCTCCACACAATTCACCTACTCAAAACTTCATGACAGTCTAGCAAGCTTGTCCAACCCATAGCCTGTGGGCCCCGTGCAGCCCAGGACGGCTTTGAACGCAGCCCAAAGCAAATTCGTAAATTTTCTTAAAACTTTATGAGTTCTTGGTCGGGCTGGTGGCTCACGCCTGCAATCCCAGCACTTTGGGAGGCCGAGGTAGGCGGATCACCTGAGGTCGGGAGTTTGAGACCAGCCTGACCAACATGGAGAAACCCCCATCTTACTGAAAATACAAAATTAGCCGGGTGCAGTGGCGCATGCCTGTAATCCCAGCTACTCAGGAGACTGAGGCAGGAGAATCGCTTGAACCCAGGAGGCAGAGGTTGAGATGAGCTGAGATTGCGCCACTGCACTACAGCCTGGGCGACGAGAGCGAAACTTCGTCCCAACAACAACAACAACAAAATTTTATAGATACATATAAATATATATATATGAAGTTTTTCTGCGACTTTTTTTTGAGTTTATCATAGTGTTACTGTATTTTATGTGTGGGGCAAGACAATTCTTCCAGTGTGGCCCAAGAAAACCAAACAACTGGACACCCTGGACGACGAAAAAGAACACTCTTCAGTCCCTGCCGTCACCAAAGCCCCACCTCAGTTCCTGTCCTTAGGTAACACCAAGATAGCAAAATGGAATTTTACCAAACCGCTCTTAGGTTCCTTCCCCAGGAGACCAGAAATGCCCTGGGGACTGCCTGCCTTTGAGGCAAATTTTTTTTCCTTTTTAAAGAAAGTGGTAAACATCTGAAAATAGAGTTTTTGAAAGAAAGTGACTCTTCAGTTGTAATTATAGCAGAGTAGGCCACTGCTTTCTATCAGCAGGAAAGCTGCTTCTATTTTTTTTTTCATTCTGTTTTTGTGGTGATTTTGTTTTTGTTTTTGTTTTTTTTTTTTTTTGGAGACCGAGTCTTGGTTAGTTGCCTAGGCTGGAGTGCAGTGGTGTGATCTTGGCAACCTCCATCTCCCGGGTTCAAGAGATTCTCCTGCCTCCGCCTCCGGAGTAGCTGGGACTGCAGGTTCCGGCCACCACGCCTGGTTAGTTTTGTTGTATTTTTAGTAGAGACGGAGTTTCACCATGTTGACCAGGCTGGTCTGGAACTCCTGGCCTCAGGTTATCTGCCCGCCTCGACCTCCCAAAATGCTGGGATTACAGGCGTGAGCCACCGCTCCGGCCTTCTAAATATAGCCTGTATAATGCAAATCCCAGAGAGAGGCAGCCGCCGGCCCCATTCAGTTTCCTCCCTCAAAGGCTGGGGGTGTGCGCCCTGGGCAGGGCGGCGGGCTCCCTGCGGAGATGCCCCAGCCCCACCTCGTGCCCTCCCCAGCAGGCTTCGGGCCCTGTGCACAGACGCACATGGCGGGGGAGGAAGAAGGAGTCAACTTCACGCCAGATGTTCTGGGGGGAGCTGCTGCTTAAGTACGTGCTAGGATCAAGGGTGCATTTGCAAACGTTTCAAAATGCCTTAGAAGAGGTAGGAGTCAAGCCCTTGGGATCTGGAGGGGAAGGAGGAGACGCAGTTAAAGGAGCAGAAAGGTTGGTGGGGAACGGGCTCAGTAATGGCCCCTGTCATAGCCTTGGGCCGGGACTCGCCAGCTCATTTTCTATTTCTAACTCAATGCCAGGCACTGAGTACTGTGCGCAACCTAGCAATTTGGAGACGGCGGTGGATATGCATGTAACAGAACCGGATGCTCTCCGGACAAACGTTCTGAAAGAAAACCAAACGGAAGATCCTCCCACCTCTGCTGGGTGTCTCTAATGACCCCTGGGGTATGTTCCAGACATGCGTGGGCATCTGCGAATTTACTCACCTGAGAGCTGCCTCTACTTTTTTTTTTTTTTTTTTTTTTTAACTTTATTTACTTATTTGGAGACGGAGTCTCGCTCCATCACCAGGTTGGAGTGCAGTGGCGTGCACTGCAACCTCCGCCTCCCGGGTTCCAGCGGTTCTCCTGCCTCAGCCTCCCGAGTAGCTGGGGCTACAGGCGCTACCCCCACGCCCGGCTGATTTTTGTATTTTTAGTAGAGACGGGGGTTTCACCATGTTGGCTGGGATGGTTTCTATCTCTTGACCTCGTGATCCGCCTGCCTCGGCCTCCAAAGTGCTGGCATTACAGGCGTGAGCCACCGCGCCAGGCCTGCCTCTACCTCTTGATCCTTGGGATCAGAGATGAGAAATGCAAAGACGGTCCCTGTGTTATGTGTGTACTGTTTGTAATTGTAATTCACAATCCCCTTTCTTGCTCCTCACCCCATTTTCAATTTAGAATGTTTCCGAGACACTATCTGAAACTCCTGGAAGGCTAGATGTAGGCATAAACAGAGTAGAACTCCAGATTTCTGCAGTGCTCCTTAGGGGCTGCGTTTCCTGCATGCCCTTGAAAATTAGAGATTTTTTTTTTAACACTTCAAAATGATTCCAGAAAGGCAGGCAGATGAGACGATAACCAGGTTGTGAGGAAGTCCAAGATATTTGGTGAGGATGCTCAAGTTTTGGGAAAGTTCAGCTGAAATAGCAGTTTGTGGGTGGACTATTAGCAGGAAGTTGACTGGAGAATTAATCAGAGATTGAAGGGACATGGGGAACCGGGAGGATGAAGTTTGAACTCGGACTCAGGATATGGAAAAAGATTCAGTGAAGCCGAGAGTCCCGTGTGCGTAGGTTTTAAAGTCCTAACCAGCCCCAGGGTGTCTAAGGCACGCTGGTAATTAGAATCAGAGATTCCATTCAGCAAAAGCAGACAGGAAAACAAATCTCTTTTCTTTGTTTGTCCTGGTTGAAAACCAAACACGGTAGCCATTTGATGAAATTCCAGTGTCAGGAGTGTTTGGGCAGGGAAGGGAGGGTAAAATGGCAGCTAGCCTCTGACCACAGGGCAATCTGCCTCTCAGGCCATTCCTCAGCCCTGCACTCTGGAATGTTCACAGGGTGTCTGTGCATCTCCCCTGATTCCAGCCCACAGGACACTTGCTCTCTCTTTCTTGTGACCCCAACATGTCCGCTGGCAAGACTCAACATTCCTGTCTGGGACTGAGCAGCCTGAACCACTTGTATGAGTCACAGGTAATTTTCAGCAGTGTGAGAAACCGCTGTATGAAGAGTATTAGGTCCTGAGGAGGCTCAGCTCTGGGGTGATGGAGATGGGGGCGGGGGTGGAGAGAAGGCCCTAAAGGTCAACTGCAATGTCCCCCAGTTTTCATGTATCTTCAGCAACAGAGACAAATCCCAGCTAATCCAAGCTTTTGAAAACCTGACCTTTTGTAAAAATGAGGAAACTAAAGTTATAGCCCTTTCTGGGGTGTGGAAGCTTTGGAAACATGGCACCACAGTGAGGCAAGCCGGGGAGGGTGCCAGCCCAAACCAGAACCAAGTGTGGGCATTTCATGCCATTAGCACAAAAGGTTAGTGGGCCGGGTCAAGCTTGGGCAAGATCTCACAAGATCTTAGATCCAGTGTATTTTCTGTCAGTAGATTTCAATCAGAAACGTCGTGAAATATACCTCAGCTTGGCATTGGGCTTGGGGCAAAGATCTATGACTTTCTTTTCCAGGGAAGTTCTCTGAGAACTGAATCAATTCCTCCCCTCTAATCTATATTGCATCCCTTCCTGAACCAACCTACCTAAAACTGTGCCCCACCCCTCCATTAAAAAAAAAAAAAAAATCACGTCATTTAAAAACTTTTGAGGCTGGGTACAGTGGTCCACGCCTGTAATCCCAGCACTTTGGGAGACTGAGGCGGGCAGATCACTTGAGGCCACGAGTTCAAGACCAGCTTGGCCAACATGGCGAAATCCCATCTCTACTAAAATACAAAAATTAGTCAAGCATGGTGCCACGTGCCTGTAGTCCCAGCTACTTGGGAGGCTGAGGCAGGAGAATCATTTGAACCTAGAAGGTGGAGGTGTTGCAGTGAGCCAAGATTGCCCCACTGCATTCTATCCTGGGCGACAGAGTGAGACTGTGTAAAAAAAAATAAACCACTTTTGAGTTTTCTACTGTCTACTAAATCGAGTACACATTCCTTTGCCTGGTTATTTAAAAATCCTCCATAATTTGGCCCCACCTCACCTATCCAGTTGTTCTTTCCTCCCCACACACCGTCTGATCTGGTCAGAAAGTCCTCTGCACTGTCCCAGATAGCTTACTCCTTCCTGCCTGTTTCATTCCCAGTTTTCTCCTCATTCATTCCTGAATCTGAATTTCTTCTTCTTTAACAAAACCAAAAGACCCCACCTTAGGATATTTTGCCAACTACTTCAATTTGCATTTCTCTGTCTCCAAGTAACAAGTCACGCCTTGATATATATACCACCCGATAGACTATAAGCCACCATGAGTTGAGCACAACTTATGTAAGTTATAGTGCCTCACATAAGTTGTGCTCAATAAATAAATGTTGATTAGTTGCAGTTCTTTTTTTTTTTTTTCCCCGCACTGTTGCCCAGGCTGGAGTGCAATGGCGCAATCTCGGCTCACTGCAACCTCCGCCTCCCAGGTTCACACGATTCTCCTGCCTCAGCCTCCCTGGTAGCTGGGATTACAGGCGCCCGCCACCACAGCTGGCTAATATTTTGTAGTTTCAGTAGAGATGGAGTTTCACTATGTTGGCCAGAATGGTCTCGAACTTCTGACCTCGTGATCCACCTGCCTCTGCCTCCCAAAGTGCTGGGATTACAGGCGTGAGCCACTCACTGTGCCTGGCCTAATTGCAGTTCTTTTTCTTCTACAGTAAAGGCCAAACACATACAAAATCAGTCTCCTCCCAATCCTGACTTGGGTCCTCTAAGTTTAGTAGCACAGAGAGAAAATGTAGAGAATGGTTGTACCTAAGATATTAAGGGGGGATGAGTTCAAGACAGAATAAAATGTTTGCCCAACCCTGACATTTTCATGCTCATCTACTGGCATCTTCAGAACATTCAAACCCAGGACACCATAACATCAAATTCCTTTGTGTTTGAGACTTTTCCTCCTCATTCTCCTTCTCTTTGAGGGAACGGTATAAGTACAAGAGGTTGGAAGAAACCATACGCTTCTTTTTTGAAAAATAGAGACAGCAGCTGGTCATGTTGCCCAGGCCGGTCTAGAATTCTTGGGCTCAGGCAAATCCTTCCCCATCGGCCCGCCAAAATGCTAGGATTACAGGTGTCAATCACTGCATCCAGTCCACATATACTTTTTTTTTTTTTTTTTTTTGAGATGGAGTTTCGTTCTTGTTGCCTAGGCTGGAGTTTGGTGGCATGGTCTTCGCTCACTGCAACCTCCACCTCCCTGGTTCAAGTGATCCTCCTGCCTCAGCCTCCTGAGTAGCTGGGATTACAGGCACGTGCCATGACATGCTAAGTTTTGCATTTTTTAGTGGAGATGGGGTTTCACCATGTTGGCCAGTCTGGTCTTGAACTCCTGACCTCAGGTGATCTGCCTGCCTTGGCCTCCCAAAGTGCTGAGATTACAGGTATGAGCCACCACGCCTGGCCCCTGTATACTTATTTAAATGCAATAGAACAGACATCTAGACCAGTGGAATAGAATAGAGCCCAGAAATAAACCCTTGCATATATGGTAAACTGATTGTCAGCAAGGGTTCCAAGACCATTCAGTGGGGAAAGGATAATCTTTTCAATAAATGGTGCTGGAAAAACTGGATAGTCCCACATACAAAATAATGAAACTGGACCCGTACCTTATGCCATACACAGAAACTAACTCAAAATGAACCAAAGACCTAAACTTAAGAGTTAACACTGTAAAACTCTTAAAAGAAAACACAGGGAAAAATCTTCATGACATTGGACTTCACAATGATTTCTAGAATATGACAGCAAAATCACAGGCAACAAAAGAAAAAAACAGATACATTAGATTTCATCAAAATACAGAACTTGTGCACCAAAGGACACTACTAAAAGAGTGAAAAGGGCTGGGCGCGGTGGCTCACGCCTGTAATCCCAGCACTTTGGGAGGCCGAGGCGGGCAGATCATCTGAGGTCAGAAGTTCGAGACCAGCCTGGCCAACATAGTGAAACCCTGTCTCTAATAAAAACACAAAAAAATTAGCCAAGCATGGTGGTGGGTGCCTGTAATCCCAGCTACTCAGGAGGCTGAGGCAGGAGAATCACTTGAGCCTGGGAGGCGGAGGTTGCAATGAGCCAAGACTGTGCCACTGCACGCCAGCCTGGGCAACAGAGCAAGACTCTGTATAAAAATAAGTAAACAAATAGGCCGGGCGCAGTGGCTTACACCTGTAATCCCAGTACTTTGGGAGGCTGAGGCGGGCGGATCACCTTAAGTCGGGAGTTCAAGGCCAACCTGACCAACATGGAGAAACCCCATTTCTACTAAACATACAAAATTAGCCAGGTGTGGTGGTGCATGCCTGTAATCCCAGCTACTTGGGAGGCTGAGGCAGAAGAATCACTTGAACCTGGGAGGCAGAGGTTGTGGTGAGCTGAGATCATTCTGTTGCACTCCAGCCTGGGCAACAAGAGCAAAACTCCATCTCAACAAAATAAATAAATAAATAAATAAATAGATAAATAAATAAAAATTAAAAGAGTGAAAAGACAACCCACAGAATGGGAGAAAATATTTGTAAATTATATTTCTGTTAAGGAATTAATATCCAGAATAGATAAAGAACTCCTATAACTTAGCAGCGAGAAAACAAAACAACTCAATTCAAAAAAGGAGAAAGAACTAGGGTAGACATTTCTCCAGAGAAGATACACAAATGGCCAACAAGCTTCATGAAAAAAGCCTCAGTGTCACTCGTCATTAGATAAATGCAAATTAAAACAAAATGAGATACAACTTCTTACCTATTAGGATGACTATTTGAAAAAAACGAAAGAAGAAAGAAAAAAAAAAAGCAAGTTTTGGCAAGGATATAGAGAAATTGAAATTCTCATGCATGATGGGTGAGAATGTAAATGATGCAGCCACTGTGGAAAACAGCTCGGCAGTTCCTCAAAAAGTTAGAGAATTACCATATGACTTAGCAATTTCATTCCTAGGTGTGTACCCCAGAAAAATGGAAAGGAAGGACTCACATACCCACACACGGACATTAATGGCACAGCATATTCACAACAGCTAAAAGTCAGAAACAACCCAGTGTCCACTGGCAGATGAATGGATAAGCAAAATGCGATATAGTCATACAATGGAATAGTATTCAGGCTTAGAAAGGAAGGAAATTCTGGCTGGGCGTAGTGGCTCACACCTGTAACCCCAGCACTTTGGGAGGCCCAGGTGGACGGATCACGAGGTCAGGAGTTCAAGACCAGCCTGGCCAACATGGTAAAACCCCGCCTCTACTAAAAATACAAAAATTAGCTGGGTATGGTGGTGCATTCCTCTAATCCTAGCTACTCAGGAGGCTGAGGCAGGAGAATTGCTTCAACCTGGGAGGCGGGGGTTGCAGTGAGTCGAGACTGTGCCACTGCACTCCAGCCTGGGCAACAGAGTGAGACTTCATCTCACAAAAAAAAAAAAAAAAAAAAGAAAGAAAGAAAAAAAGGCTGGGCACAGTGACTCACGCTTGTAATCCCAGCACTTTGGGAGGCTGAGGCAGGCAGATCATGAGGTCAGGAGTTCAAGACTAGCCTGGCCAACACGGTGAAACCCTGTCTCTACTAAAAATACAAAAATTAGCTGGGCGTGGTGGCAGGCGCCTGTGATCCACGCTACTCAGGAGGCTGAGGCAGGAGAATCGCTTGAACCCTGGAGGCAGAGGTTGCAGTGAACCAAGATCGCACCACTGCACTCCAGCCTGGGCGACAGAGTGAGACTCCATCTCAAAAAAAAAAAGGGTTTACCCCAATTAATATACCCCAAATGCTGTTGGGTAGGGACTTGCAGAAGGAATGCTAAGTGTGGGCTTTGACAAACCCAATTCCCTGCGGCAACCAGGTGTTGCTGGTTTAGGTTAGTGATTCGTGCTTACGGGTGGGGTAAAAGAAAGACAGCCTTGGCTTATGAATACCTAGGCACAGAATGTCCCAGCTTGGCCCTATGGGGCAACTGTTCTCACAACCCTGTGAGTTCTTCCCAAGGAATCAGGGCCAAACAAAGGATTAAGGACCTCAACAAAAGGGAGTTCTCACTCCAGCTCCTTCAGCAGAGTCACTGTACCTTGAAGGACCGGCACCATTTGTGCTTCAGGGAAAACAACACTGGCCTCTGACAGAAGGTGGGAGTGGGAACTCTCCCCTGCACCCCTATGCGTTAGAAGGAAGGTGCTGCCCACTTGCTGAGCCAGTTGCAGGAGAGCACCTAGGCTTGCTGCATTCCACCTCCTGCAGAGACACCCGTGTGCTCCTGTGTTGTAGCTTGTTAAGGGAGTGTAGACTTGTCCTTGTGTTGAGTAATTTTTCAGGGAGGCTGGAAGAACTAGAGGGTAAATTTCCTCTCTACTCCAGCCAGCGCTTCCAGGAGCCAGGGCCTCCACTCCAATATATGCATGCATTGTGTTGTTATTTCCTATTAAGTCCCATCTTTTCACCCACCACTGAAGTATTGACACTTAGTTTTAAATCCAGTTTAATATTTTATACACAGGTTCTTGTACTGGTTTCCAATTATTTTATGTAAGTCTTGAATTCCCCCTCAAAATTACAAACCCTCAAAATTGCAAACCTCTTGGGAACCCTGCTTTAGCACCCATGTTCCCTCCCACATCCAGTACACAGTGAACATTAGATCAGTGTCAATCACTATATGGGAATATGTAAAAAACCTAGTGTAGATCTATAGTAAGTAATACTCTGCAACAGCTAAAATAATAAGGTGGATCTACATATTCTGACATGGAGAGATTTCCAATTCATATTATTTTGCCCCCCAAATTTAAAGCAATCAGGCACAGTACAAAACCCTTTATGTAGCAGGAAGTAAAAGAAACAAGGGCCTGGTCCATCCATCTGTTTATTTCCTTCCTCCTACGTACCCCTAGTCACAGACATTTGTTACAATCCAGTGCAGCAGAACTCAGTCATTTCCTGTATTTTCCCTTTCAAAAAGAACTGTAGTTCATGTTAAATAAATGTCTAAGTCAGTTGCCATAGGACTTGCCACAATAATAGTCACACTTATATGGGGCTGTCATTGTTCACAGTGCTTTACATGAATTAACTCATTTAACCCTCACGATAGTCTTATAAGACACTGAGGCACAGAGAGGTAAAGTAACTTGCCCTAGGTCAGACAGCACAGCAAGGAGGTGGCAGACCCAGGATTTAAGCCCAGGAGCCTGTGTCCTTAACCTCTATGCTGAAGGTGCTTTTCTTTGTTTCTACTTTTTGTGTATGCCTCAGTGATGGCACTCAGAACGCTGCGTAAGAATTAACGGAAAAGAAAAAAAAATCCCCATTCCCACCCTAACCTGTGGCTCCGTTTATGGACTTGTAGGTTTGAGGTACCTATAAGGAGCTACTGATGCCTGCTGGAAACTATGTGTGGGCTGCTACTGAGAGAACATGACCATTTGCCGTGACTGTGTTAGTCAAGTGATAAACATAGATCTCCCCAGCAAGTGCCTCCTGAGGACGGGTTCCAGCCCCAACCCTAGGTCATATCAAGTACAACTTCAGCGATTAAGCTGGCTAATGATGGTCCAGGTGTAACAAATCCCACCTGATTGAAAGCGGCAGGGGTAGACCTGCTAACTTTTATAGAAACATAGGTACAAAGTATAAGGTTCCTAGGATTCTGATTCTTGGCTCCTCAAAGGCCTGAGGAGCAAAGATTGATGCCATCTAAAAGCAAATTAGAAGGCTTGCCCAGGCCTAGGCCCCCGAATAGCATGTTGGAGATGACACTGTGTTTAGTGCTGTTTCAGGTTAGGTGAGCACCCCTCCAATGTGCAGACCTACTGTCACAGCAATATATATCCCTGGTTCACACACGGAATGTTTGCTCTCTGGCAGCCAAATGCACTTGGAACTGGCAGTAATGATCTCACAAAAGCAGGAAAGCTGAGCAGTGAGTCACATGACTACCAAGGTATTGAGATGGAAGAATTGGGCATCACTTAATGAAAATATCTTGGCATCTCAGAATCAGAAGTTTGCAAACTTGGAGGCAGTTTCAGAACCATCATATTCAAAGTCCTTGTTTTACAGAAGTGGCAACTGAAGCTTTAAAAAAAAGGTAGGCCTCAGGGCTCCTTGCCTGAGCAAAGTTAAAGTGTAGTTCTTCCAATACAATTCACTCAGACCTCCCTTTCAATGACAGCAGGGCCTTTAGTCCCAGCTACAGTCATTAATTCATCCCTGGTACTTGACTTCTATTCCTCCTTTCCTCTTAATGGTCCTGTTTTCATTTTATTTTGTTTTGTTTTTGAGACCTGAGTCTTGCCCTGTCACCCAGGCTGGAGTGTAGTGGTACCATATGGGCTCGCTGCAACCTGAGCCTACAGGGTTCAAGTGATTCTCATGCCTTAGCATTCCAAGTAGGGCTAATTTTTGTATTTTTAGTAGAGATCCCCGTGTCTTCACTATGTCGGCCAGGCTGGTCTTGTACTCCTGGCCTCAAGTGATCTACCCACCTCGGCCTCCCAAAGTGCTGGGATTACAGGTGTGAGCCATTGTGCTAGGCCACATTTTTATTTTTAATTGTTCTGTTTGTGTTGTTTACTCATACAGAAAACGAGAATCATACCTCCATTCCACCACCCCACTCCAACCCCTCCACTGTGGCTCCAATACTACAGACCACTCCCAACTTCAGTCCCACAAGAATGGAAGGAAGGCTGCAACTTAAGAGACTGGGGTTAGAAGTGATCTTCAT
Organism: Rhinopithecus roxellana; assembly: GCF_007565055.1. Classification (NCBI taxonomy): domain Eukaryota; kingdom Metazoa; phylum Chordata; class Mammalia; order Primates; family Cercopithecidae; genus Rhinopithecus; species Rhinopithecus roxellana. Next base: position 8,019,621 of record NC_044558.1, read on the forward strand.
AAATTGTTTGCCTTGCCTGTGTCTAGAGTTCTTATGGTATGGGTCCTCCAGGTGGTTTTCAGGCTTTTCTCTTATGTAACCATGTTTATGAGGTGAAATTATTTGACAATGTGCTTGTACTATTTTCAAATAATGAAAACCAGCCATTGCCCTACTAATGTCTCATAAAAACAAAAATTTTGCCTTCTACGTGCAGACTGCTCTCTGGTTTTCAAAACTACTGCTTCTCCCTTCTGGAACAGCCCTATCTTCCTGCTTGGAAGGGGGCATGGGAAAGTGGCTGCACTGAGTTGCCCCTCCTGCCTCCCTTCCCTCCCCTCCCCTCACCCTCTCCACCTCCTGCTTTGCAGGAGGCAGTGGGTTGATGTCCACATTAATCTGCAGGTGGGTTCCAGTTGGAGAGTCTCTGGACAAAAGCAAAGCCTACTTTTCTCCTCAGGGTGAAAGGGGTGGGGAGAGGTCATGAGGATGGGAGGAGTGTGCCCCAAATCAAAATGCTTCTCCTGGAAGTCAGGAAAGAATTCCAGATCACTAGCTCTGATCAGACTCTTGTGCTAAAGAAACAGGCTGGGGCCGGGTGTGGTGGCTCACGCTTGTAATCCCAGCACTTTGGGAGGCCGAGGCGGGTGGATCACGAGGTCAGGAGATCAAGACCATCCTGGCTAACACGGTGAAACCCTGTCTCTACTAAAAACACAAAAAATTAGCCTGCTGTCGTGGCGGGCGCCTGTAGTCCCAGCTACTCAGGCAGGAGAATTGCTCGAACCCGGGGGGTGGAAGTTGCAGTGAGCCAAGATCGTGCCACTGCACTCCAGCCTGGGTGACAGAGCAAGACTCCATCTCAAAAAACAAAACAAAACAAAACAAAAAAACACAACAAAACAACAAAACAAAAAAACAGGCTGTAAGGCAAGTCTCTTCTAATACTGCCCTGGAGCTAGGTTATTTCCTAGACTGGCTCAGAAAATATCTGTCTTTGAGGACAATGCCGCTTTAGCGTAGAATCTAGCAGAACACCGTCGTTCTACATGGTCCTGGCATGACCTCCCCTTGGGGCGTGGAGGGCCGAAAAGGGCACATAGTTTCGGTTTGACAGTCTAAGATGTGAATCCCAGTTGAGCCATTGACTAGCTGTGACCTTGAGCACATTAACTTTCCTGAACTTCAAGTTTTCTCATCTTAAGTCGGGGTTAGTAATACTTACACTGCGGCCCTAAAAAATCAGAGAGAAAAAGGAGTCTATGCAAAATGCTTGCTCCATACAAAGGGCCCAGAAGTGGTAGTTTTCTGTTTGTTTGTTTTTTGAGACAGTTTCGCTCTTGCTGCCCAGGCTGGAGTGCAATGGCGTGATCTCGGCTCACTGCAACCTCCGCCTCCCGAGTTCAAGCGATTCTTCTACCTCAGCCTCCCGAGTAGCTGGGATTACAGGTGCCCGCCACCACGCCCAGCTAATTTTTGTATTTTAGTAGAGACGAGGTTTCACCATGCTGGCCAGGCTGGTATCGAACTCCTGACCTCAGGTCCGCCCGCCTCGGCCTCCCAAAGTGCTGGGATTACAGGAGTGAGCCAGGGCCGGGCGCGGTGGCTCACGCCCGTAATCCCAGCACTTTGGGAGGCCGAGGCAGATGGATCACGAGGTCAGGAGATCGAGGCCATCCTGGCGAACACGGCGAAACCCCGTCTCTACTAAAAAAACAAAACAACAACAACAACAAAACAACAAAACCCACCTCTACAACCGTGAGCCGCCGCGCCCGGGGCCATTATTATTGATAACTAAGGGACGCCAAGGGAAAACTCAGCAGGAAATCAAGGGCTCTTGTGAGAAAAAAGGAACCGAAATAGCCCAGACTGGCGCTCCCCGGACTCTGCAGCTGGCGGCGCTGCCCGCGGACGGGGCGGGCTGGGGGTGGGGGGCGTGGGGGAGACGAAGGGGAAGGGGCTGCGAGGCGAGTTTTGCGTCGGGAAAAGGTGAGGGCGGCCCGGGCCTCCTGCGGGGGAAGGAAGAGGTGCAGCCACGTGACACAGCTCAGCGCCCAGCCCCGAGCGCGCCGCGGACCGGATGCGGGAAGTGGGCTGGGGGCCCCGCTCCCCTCCCCGGCTCGCCCGCCCGCGTCAGCTGACCTGGTTTCCGCGCGCCCCGCGCTCCCGGGCCCGGCCGCCCCACGCCCCACTCCGCGCCCGCCGGCCCTGCCCTCCCTCCCCAGCTAGCCCGGCCGCCGCGGCCTCTTCAGCCCAGCGCCCGGGGCCGTCCTGCAGTTCCCCCGAGTGGGCCCGCAGGCCGCGGCCGCCTGCTCAGCACAGGCCCCTTCACCTCGGGACGCGACCGCCCTGCGCCGCGCTGTCCCCCTGCAGCTGCCCAGGCCTCCCGCAAGGGCCACCGAGGGCTCCAGGCACACCCAGGCCCGTTGTGCTCGCCCACAGCGCCCCCCCTGTGGCCCTCAGGGACCCTCCTGCCCTGCCCCCCGGCGGCGCGGCTGTCTGGAGCCTCAGCGCCGTCGCAGCCTCTCAGCCTCCCAGCCTCGCGCCGCGTGGGGCGGGGAGCGCGGCCCTCCCGAGGCCGCGGAAGAAAGGGTCGCAGCCGCCGTCGCGCCGGCCCTCAGGCCTACATCCGCCCCGCGGCCACGCGGCTCGCAGACTAGGGAGGGGAGAAGGGAAGAAACACCCGATTCGGGAACACGACTCTGTCCCTTCACGTCACCCGCCCAAGACCTGTGGGGCGTGTCGTCATGTTAGGGCTGGAGATGAGGAAACCGAGGCTCGGAGAGATGAAGCGTTGTGCGGCCACCGAGCGGCTGCTTTGCCGCGAAGCCAAAGCCAACGTGTTTTCTTAGCGGCAGTAGTTGGAGCCGCGCCTTACCGCAGCTACTCTGCCATCGGCCAAGAGGTCGCATCTTTTCTGGAACTTGCTCCCCGCTCGCATCACGGGAGCAGTCAGTCTCCTCTTACAGTGGAAACTATTTTGCCACTTTTGGGGGGAATATTGAGTTACCAACTCATCTCTCGGGTCTTGGATAACACTTTCCTTGAGCCCACAAGATGCTCCAGCACCTCTGCTTCCCTTTTTGATAGCCCTCATAATACCACCTATTGCAATTCCTCTTTTCCTTGTCGGTCTCCCTCTGCAGATGGAGTGAAGGTACCTGAGCACGGGAACCATGGTCTTCATTGCCGCCGCAGCAGTAGCTGAAGGGCCATGGGCCGGCTCCCAGGGGCCATAGTTTCCCAGGAACACCATTTGAGAACCACTGAACTAGAGTCTGCAGGTTAAAGTAAGGCAAGAAGGAAAACCAGAAACAACTAAAAACCTGACCTTTCATCACCTTAATACTGGCCATCATTTATCGAGTTGCTTATTAGATAACAGACATTGTTCTCAGTGTGTGAGTGCAGTGCTCCTCCAGCATAAATGTGGGTCCGAATCGCAGGGGATCTTGGTAAAATGCAGGTTCTGATTCAGTACCTCGGGTGGGGCCTGAGATTCTGCATTTCCAACAAGCTCCCAGGATACTTTGTGTAGAAAGGCTTTGGTGTATTAACGTATTCTATCTTCTTAATAATCCTATGAAATAACTGCTATTCCCACTTTACAGATGAGGAAACAGGTTAAGCACATATGAACTTACATCAAAATAAATAGACTGCAGGGCAAGGAGGGAGGGGAGAATAGTGTGGGCAGTGTACAGTTTTAGAAGAAGCAGAAGCAAAGTTCTAGGCAGAGGAAAAAGGATCTACAGAAGGCCTGGCATACAGGGCAGGGGGACGAGGCCTACACACAGGGCTGTCTCACCATTAGATATTATATGCACAGTACTTGGGGCTATGGGCTTCCTGAAGGTCCCAAGTATTTGACACCTGAAAAAAATTTATTGACACCCACATAGGAAAAATGAACATTTAAATTAATAATTCCAAAATTCAAATCATGAATTATTTCAAAGATTTTACATGATAGAATTCATATTTAGTAAGTGATATGGGTATATTTTAATGCATTTGATTTTAAAAATGGGGTAGGGCCTACTAAGAACAGGCCAAGCCCTGGCCCCAGTGGGTTTGGATATAATCCTGAGGGCAGCTGGGAACCACTGATAGAAGCAGGAGAATGTTCTCTGTGGCTACAGTGAGGAGAATGAATTGGAGGGAGGCCAGACTGGAGGCCCAGTGGCTAGAGACCAGATAGGCAGTTACAGTCTTCCAGATTGCGAGACAATGTCTCTTTAGTGCCAAGATTAGCATAAAATCATAGCATTATATAACCCAATTATTCTTTGATTCCTTCGGCCCCAATCTGACTCAGCATTCTAAATTTACTTAAGGTCTGGGGACAAGGGTTTTTGGCAAATCCTTGAAGGCAAATGATGTTACATTCAATCAGTATATGCCTTGAGCCAGACAGATATGGTTACGGACCTCAGTTCTGCTGCTTGCCAGCTGTGTGACTTTGCACAGTGATTTAACTTCTCTGGGCCTCAGATTCCTTACTGGTAACATAAGCCTAATGGTTGCCTCACAGAATTAAGTGAGAAAACTATGTATATAGGACTTCTTATGGAATGAGTACTTAGAAATAAATGGTAGCCGTTATCATTTATGTGCCTTTGTTCTGAAATATGCTTAAGTTTTCTCTAGGAAGGAACAGAGGGTAAATTATTTAGTATTTTCATCAATCTTCTGAGATAAAAATTATTATCTTCATTTTGCAGATAAGGAAAAAGGTTCAGAGATTAGATCACAGCTCTGTGAAGTAGGGGCACAAAGTGGTCAACCTGGAAGAGCTGGACTTTATTTTCCTTGTACTTCTGTCCATGCACTCTCTCCAGCAGTTGACATCTGCCCTCTTTGATGGCTCCATGACCAATTTCCCTTAGTCACGGCATGAGTCAGCCATGAGGGCCGATGGCACACCACCGAATACTCTGCTGTGGCGCCACTGGCCTCCATGTGCCTTCTTCTCCAACGTTTTCCAGCCTCCCTAATACCTTGCCCCCCAGTTTTATTGCTTCTGGATTTTCCTTATTAAAGAGCTTGTCTCTGAGACTCAGACAGAACCGCCCCAGACTGGGATGGCTTCCAGGGTACCTCCCTTTCAAGGGAGCAGATAAGTAGGTCACATCGGGATGGTGAGGGAGGAAGCTGACTTCTTACGGGAGGAGGAAAAATACTGCAGGTCACATGGAGAATGGAAAACAAAATAACAGGGTTTCTCTGTTTTCCTAATTCTCTCACACAATCTCACAGGGACAGCCCCATGCCGGCCGCTATTACTGTGACTAGCATTCTGGAAACAGCACAGGCAGTACTGATTTCTTGGATCTTGAGGATACTAGTGGCAACTTGAGGATAAGCCTTGTCGACCCTGTGCTCCCCTCCATCCCACCTGCCTCCTCTTCAGGCGACTCCATAGCCCCCAGGCTATTTTTTTCTCCTACATGGTGAAGCGAAACCTCAGCTTTCACAGGAGCTTCCACCTTGTGGACTGCCCCTTGAGGGCCTAAAAGCACAGAGCTCTGCAGCTTGGAAGCTCTGTGGGGCAGGAAGGCACTGCCTGGGAGTGACTGCAGCAGCCCAGGATCCCATTTACAGAGACGCCTTTGAAGCAACGGGGTTAGGCCATGGGTTCTGCAAGATTCCTGCTCCCCTTCCCAACCCTAGTGAAGGCAGTTCACAGCAAGGAGTATGGGTGAGCATTAAATTACATAGATCACTGTGAAAACCAGAGAAAGACAGCAACAGAGGAAGGGTGCGGCATTAGATATCCAACACTACCAACCCCACCCTGTCCCACGATCCCTTGGGACTGAACCCTGTTTGAATCATAACACTGGGCGGTCACATTTCTAGGAAACTACAGCTGAAGAGGAAAGGTCCTGGTTGTGTGAGTGAGGCTGTGTACAGATTAGGACTGAAAATGTGTATCCGGGCAGACAATTGGTTTCTGGACTCCATGCCCGAGGCACAAGACAAGCGCACAAAACAGAACGACCGAAGCCTGACCCCTCAAACCTGAGGGTAAACAAACCTGCTTCCCTGGACGAGGGCTGTGGAAACAGGGAGTTCACCTCTGGAGAGGCGCGGGGATTTCCATTCATTCTCCTGGCGTGGAGCCTGGTCAACTTCTAGCTCAGAGGCTCGCCGTTCCAGGGTACTGGGAGTGCTCTCACAGAGGCGTGGAGGTGATGCTCCAGACTTTGGGGTGGCACTCTGTCCTACCTGACTTCCACATTGCCCCCTGCCCTCCCAACCCCTGTTCCCAAGGCCCTCAAACTGTTCAGGGGTGCTAGGCCCCTCTGTTCCTTTTCTTCCACCCCTGTAAAAGGCATATTTCCCCATCCCTCAGGTGTTTGTGCCCTGGTGCCCCTGTGGGAAAGCCCACTCTTGCCTTCAGTAGCTCTCTTCCCTCTCCTGAGAGGCAAGGCTGGGTGACAGAAGAGAGACATCCATCTTCACCCGAGCCCTTCATTATGCTTAATCTTTCTAGTGGGGGCGGGCCTGTCAAACACGTCTCTTTCCTAGGCTGGAGGAATCCCAAAGCACCTCTCATCATAGTGGCTGTAAATCCCACAAGTATGTGGCATGCACATAGTAGCGGTGACAGTGTGGTGGTACCCCACACTGAAACAAGAAGTCTGGACTTGAGAGGCCTAGAACCACTTTAGTATGCATCGGCATCACCAGGGGGCTTGTGGAAATACGGATGCAGAAACCCTCATCTCCAGGGTTTCTGATGTGGTGGGTCTAAGGATTTGCATTTCTAACAAGTGATGGGGCGCTGCTGTTCCAGGGACCACATTTGAAAACCACTGAGTCTGAGTATAGCAAAAAGAAAACCTAGCTTTCAGTCCTGCCCTGCTGCTTCCACGCTCTGTGGTCTTGTTGTGACCTTCCTTAGCTTCAGTTCTGCATCCATTAAAGGTGTAGTAATGGCCACTGGGTAGCTGGGAGGATTCGTTTGCGTCATGTGTTTGAAAGACCCTTTCACAGTGCATTGCAAATTGGATACGTCAGTTAGTCAACAAATACATTTTTTTTTGAGACGGAGTCTCGTTCTGTTGCCCAGGCTGGAGTGCAGTGGCCAGATCTCAGCTCACTGCAAGCTCCACCTCCTGGGTTTACACCATTCTCCTGCCTCAGCCTCCCCGGTAGCTGGGATTACAGGCACCCGCCACCTCGCCCAGCTAGTTTTTTGTATTTTTTATTTTTTTTTTTAGCAGAGACGGAGTTTCACCGTGTTAGCCAGGATGGTCTCGATCTCCTGACTTCCTGATCCGCCTGTCTCGGCCTCCCAAAGTGCTGGGATTACAGGCTTGAGCCACCGCACCCGGTTTTTTTTAGATGGAATTTCACTCTTGTCACCCAGGCTGGAGTGCATTGGTGTGATCCTCGCTCACTGCAACCTCCTCCTCCTGAGTTCAAGCGATTCTCCAGCCTCAGCTTCCCAAGTAGCTGGGACTATAGGTGTCCGCCACCATGCCCAGCTAATTTTTTTTTCTTTTTTTTTTTGTATTTTTAGTAGAGACAGGGTTTCACCATGTTGGCCAGGCTGGTCACAAACTCCTGACTTCAGATGATCCGCCTGCCTCGGCCTCCCAAAGTGCTGGGAATACAGGCATGAGCCACCACGCCCAGCCTAACAAATACATATTTATTGAGTAGTCTGCCTGTTGTTCATTGGATACCCTGCCCAATGCCATGAAGATTCCAAGGCCCAGTTAAACATCATACATCTCTGGAACATGATTTTTTTCCTCTTTAAAACGTGGGCTAGACCCATTCATCGGGGATGAACTGACTGAATGAATGGATGTGTTCATGAGTGTTCTTTGCTCTGCAGAGGCACCTGGGCTCTCAGATGGAGATCCAGGAAAGGTCTGGGCAAGGAATAAAAAATTTGGCTTTCACCTGCAAATCTAGCCACCCCGTGCCCCCATCAGAGTTGGACTTCTACACAGGACCTGGAAGGCCGATTAATAAACCAAATTTGGCCTTCATGGTTCATCACAATCTGATTCCAACTTACCTTTATAATCCTATTTCTCACTTTTCTCCTCCATGCACCTTATAGTCTAAACAAGTCTACTCATCCTTCCCCAGATATACCCTGTGTTTTCCTGCCTCCAGCTTTTTGCTCACACTGTTCTCTGCACTAGTCAATAGTGCAATACTCTTGCACTAGTCAAAGTCCTATCCATCCTTCGGAGCTCATTCAATGACTGTCTTTTCAAAGAAGTCATCCCAAATCCATCCATCTATCTATCTATCTATCTATCTATCTATCTATCTATCTATCTATCTGGAGTGATTTTATCTTTTTCTTTTCTTTTTTTTCTTTGAGATGGAGTTTCTGTCGCCCAGGCTGGACTGCAGTGGTGCGATCTCGGCTCACTGCAACCTTCGCCTCCTGGGTTCAAGTGATTCTCCTGCCTCAGCCTCCCGAGTAGCTGGGATTATAGGCATGCGCTCATGCTCAGCTAATTTTTGTATTTTTAGTAGGGACGGGGTTTTGCCATGTTGGCCAGACTGGTCTCAAACTCCTGACCCCACGATCCGCCCGCCTCAGCCTCCCAAAGTGTTGGGATTACAGGTGTGCGCCACCGCGCCCAGCTGGGATATCACATTTCTAGTCTTGGAGCATATTCAGATACAAAAAACAAGAGTTGTCCTATGTAAAACTATTAAAAAGTGAAACAGCCACTTAAAAGGAGATGCCGGCCAGGCGCGGTGGCTCAAGCCTGTAATCCCAGCACTTTGGGAGGCCGAGACGGACAGATAATGAGGGCAGGAGATCGAGACCATCCTGGCTAACACGGTGAAACCCCGTTCCTACTAAAAAATACAAAAAAAAAAACTAGCCGAGCGAGGTGGCGGGCGCCTGTAGTCCCAGCTACTCGGGAGGCTGAGGCAGGAGAATGGCGTGAACCTGGGAGGCGGAGCTTGCAGTGAGGTGAGATCGTGCCACTGCACTCCAGCCTGGGCGACAGAGCGAGACTCCGTCTCAAAAAAATAAAAAAAGGAGACACCTACTTATACACAGTAGTTAAGTATAAACTGTTTAGTTTTTATGGTAATCAGAAATAGTCAATAAATATGTGTGTGTGTGTGTGTGTATATATAGTAGCCCATGAAATCTACTCATTTGCATATAGGCACACCTGCTTCTCTAATTTTCTTTTTTAAACTACAAGTTTTTTTCTATTCTAAATATAATATATGGGTTAGTTGAAAATGTGCAAAGGAAATAAAAAGTGAAAAGAAATGTAATGGATGAAAATAAATCATTCATAAACCCATAATCCAGAAATAACTACTATTAACTTTTTGGTTTATTTTTTCCAATAGTTTTCCTACACATATTTATTGTATATGATTTTTAAAGGAAATTGAAATGAAACGTTTATGTGCTTGTGTATCTTATTTCTTTAACCTAATGTATGATTAGCATTTTGATATTCGCTTAAGTATTCTTCCAAAACATAAAAAATTATTCCATATTTATTTACAGATTTATCAAACTTTATTTAACCATTTCTTCATTATTGGACTCTCTTTGTTATGAATAATATTTCAGTGAACATCTTTGCATATCTAAACACAACTTTGATCATTTTCTTAGGCTGATTCTAGAAGTGAGATTAGTAGGGCAGTGGCATGATCTCAGCTCACTGCAACCTCCGCCTCCCTGGTTTAAGTGATTCTCATGCCTCAGCCTCCTGAGTAACTGGGATTACAAAGCACACACCACCACACCCAGCTAATTTTTATATTTTTAGTAGAGATGGGGTTTCACTATGTTGCCCAGGCTGGCCTCAAACTGAGCTCAGGTGATGTACTCGCTTCGGCCTCCCAAAGTGCTAGAATTACAGGTGTAAGCCACTGCTCCTGGCAAGTCGTTTTAAAATTTCTTGGCCGAGCGTGGTGGCTCACGCCTGTAATCCCAGCTCTTTGTGAGGCCAAGGTGGGCGGATCACGAGGTCAGGAGTTCGAGGCCAGCCTGGCCAACATAGTGAAACCCCATCTCTACTAAAAATACAAAAATTAGCTGGGCGTGGTGGTGGGTGCCTGTAGTCCCAGCTACTCAGGAGGCTGAGGCAGGAGAATCACTTGAACCCGGGAGGCGGAGGTTGTGGTGAGCTGAGTTCACACCACTGCACTCCAGCCTGGGCAACAGAGTGAGACTCAGTCTCAAAAACAAAAACACCATATATATATATATATATATATATATATATATATATGGATATCTTGACACATATACTATCAAATTGTTTTCTGGAACTTCCATTTGAAAATAACTTCTGGAGACTTCTGGTTCTGCATGTAAGGCACGTGGACTTAGCCATGCCATCCTAACAAGTAAAAAGCTGAAGAAACTGAAAAATCAACCACTCTTCTTGGATCCAAGAGAGAGGTAAGAACATAGGGCAAACCACTACCCCTAAGATCTGTGGGACAGACGGGTGAAGACGGGGAGTCGTGGCTGATGGGGCAGACTCACAAGGGCAGTTCTCCTCAGGAATCAGTACCAGCTAGGAAACCCTGAACTGTAGTTGACAAATTGCTTGGAGGCTCAGAATGGACAAGTCTGAGAGTTGAAAACTCCAGGGTGACCCAGTCATGGGGGTGGGCACTGGAGGAAATGCTTTTGTGAGTTTTACCTCTAGGAGCTGCCCAAGTTCTATAGTAAATGTCAGAGGAAAGTCTCCTCATGCTTCTGGCAGGGGGAAGGGAGAACATTTCAAAATAGGCCAGAGCATTCTGTCGGTTCTTCTTAACAAGGCCTGACCTCAGGAGAACTATTTAACCAGAGCCAAACTTGTTGGGGTTTTATTAGAGCCCAAGGGACCTGGGGGAAGGAGAAGATCCGATTGCAGCACACCGTAGCTATCCTGACCCACCTAAGGGGGGCTTACTTAGAAGCAGTTGTGATGTTCAGTCCAGAGGCATAGGCTCACTAAAAGACTGACACCCAGTCACAGAGCTGTGGAACACTTCCCCTCCCCTCACATTTTACCACCACATACTAAGGCCTATTTATAGCAGTTCCTTTTGCCTTATACATACCTGTCAAGGAAAAATTACAAGGCATACTAAAAGGCAAAAAACACAATTGGAAGAGAAGAGCGAGCATTAGAACTAGACATGGCAGGGATATTGGACTTTGTCAGACCAAGGATTTAAAACAACTATGATGAATGTGCTAAGGGTGCTAATGAATAAAGCAGATGGCATGCAAGAAGAGGTGGGCAATGTAAGTGGAGAGATGGACACCCTAAGAGAGAACCAAAAAGAAATGCCAGAGGCCAAAACACTGACAGAAATGAAGAATGCCATTGATGGGCTCATGAGTAGACTGGACATGGCTAAGGAAAGAATCTCAGCTTAAGCATACCTCATAGAAAGCCCCTAAATGGAAAAGCAAAGAGACAAAGACTGAGAAAAATAGAACAGAACATTCAAGAACTGTGGGACAACTACAACAGGTATCATGTATGTAATAGAAATTACTGAAGGAGGAGGCAGAAAGGAACAGAAAAAATATGTGAAATAATAATGACTGAGCATTTCTCTCAAATTAATGCCAAATTATAGATACAGGAAACTCAGAAAAAATCAAGTAGGATAAATGCCCAAAGAGCTAAAAAAAAAAAAAAAAAAAAAATCAAAGACAAAGAAAAAATACTGAAAGAATCCACAAGAAAAAAAAAAATCTTACCTATTGAAGAACAAAGATAAGAATTACATCTGATTTCTCCTCAGACACATGTGAAGAAGAAAGTAGAGTGAAATACTCAAAACATTGAAGGAAAAAAATCCACCAACCTGGAATTCTCTATCTTGCAAAATTATCCCTCTAAAGGGAAGGAGAAATACTTTCTTAGACAAACAAAACTAAGAGAATTTGTTGCTAGTAGCTCTGTCTTGCAAGAAATATTGAAAGAAGTTCTTTAGAAAGAAGGAAAATGAAGCTGGGCGTGGCGCCTCATGTCTATAATCCCAGCTCTTTGGGAGGCTGAGGCGGGCAGATCACTTGAGGCCAGGACTTCCAGAAAGAAGGAAAATGAAATAGGTCAGAAACTCATATCTACGTAAAGAAAAGGGAAGTATCAAAGAAAGAATAAATGAAGGTAAAAGAAAAACTTTTTTTCCTATTCTTTTTTAAAATTAACAAATGAAAAAATTCAGCCAGGCGTGATGGCTCACGCCTGTAATCCCAGCACTTTGGGAGGCTGAGGTGGCGGATGACTTGAGGTCAGGAGTTTAAGACCAGCCTGGCCAATATAGTGAAACCCCCACCTCTACTAAAAATACAAAAATTAGCTGGGCGTGGTGGCAGGAGCCTGTAATCCCAGCTGCTTGGGAGACTGAAGCAGGAGAATTGCTTGAACCTGGGAGGCGAAGGTTGCAGTGAGCCAAGATCGCGCCATTGCACTCCAGCCTGGGCAACAAAAGCAAAACTCTGTCTCGAAAAAAAAAAAGGACAAAAAACAAATTTCATATATTTGTGATATACAAAGTAATATTTTGTTTCTTATACTTAACTGATCTAACAGTTTGTTCAAAATGAACAAATCAGCATATCAACAATATATTTGATTATGTATATTTATGTATATGTTTTATGATATATACACATATATATGTATGCTTATATATGGGTAAAATGAATGCCAGCAATGATACATGGAACAGGATGGAGGAATTAGGATTGTTTTGTTATTATAAGGTACTCACACGACCCATGAAGTGGTATAGTGTTATTTGAAAGTGCACTTGGATTTGTTGTAGTTGTAAACTGCAAACTCTAGGGCAATAACTAAAAAAAGTTAAAAAAAAAAAAAGTACCACTGATACACTCTGAATGGAGATAAAACAGGGATAATATAAAAAGCTCAGTTAAAACCACCAAAGGCAGAAAAAAGTGGAAGACAAAAATAGGAACAAAGAATGAGAGCAACACATAGAAAAACAGTAACAAATGTGGTAGATCCAACTATATCAGTAATCACTTTGAATGTCAATGGTCTAAATACATAATCGAAAGGCAGAAATTGTCAGGATGGACACAAAAAGACGACCCAACTATATGTTGTCTACAAGAAACTCACATTAAACATAAAGACACATATAGATCAGCTGGGTGTGGTGTCTCACCCCTGTAACCCCAGCACTGTGGGAGGCTGAGATGGGAGAATCACTTGAGGCCAGGAGTAAGACTAGCCTGGGCAACATAGTGAGACCCTGTCTCTACAAAGAATAAGAAAATAGCTGGGTGTGGTGGTGTGTGCCTGTAGTCCTAGCTACTTGGGAGGCTGAAGTGAGAGGATTGCTTATGCCAAGGCATTTCAGGCTGCAGTGAGCCAAGATGGTGCCACTGCACTCCCGCCTGGGTGATGGGTGACAAAGTAAGACCTTGTATCAAAAAAAAAAAAAAAAAAAAAAAGACATACAGATTAAAAGGAAATGGATGCGGCTGGGCATGGTGGCTCATGCCTGTAATCCCACACTTTGGGAGGCCGAGGTGGGCGGATCACCTGAGGTCGGGAGTTGGAGACCAGCCTGACCAACATGGAGAAACCCTGTCTCTACGAAAAATATAAAAATTAGCCGGGCATGGTGGCGCATGCATATAATCCCAGCTACACTGGAGGCTGAGGCAGGAGAATTGCTTGAACCCAGGAGGCGGAGGTTGTGGTAAGCTGAGATCATGCCATTGCACTCCAGCCTGGGCAACAAGAGTGAAACTCCATTTCACACAAAAAAAAAATAATTATACACCACACCAACTGAGGTTTATTCCAGGCATGCAGGACTGGTTCAACATTTGAAAATCAATTAATGCCTGGTGCGGTGGCTCACACCTTTAACCCCAGCACTTTGGGAGGCCGAGGCAGGTAGATCACCTGAGGTCAGTAGTTCAAGACCAGCCTGGCCAACATGGAGAAACCTGTCTCTACTAAAAATACAAAATTAGCTGGGCATGGTGGTGCATGCCTGTAATCTCAGCTACTTGGGAGGCTGAGGCAGAAGAATCGCTTGAACCTGGGAGGTGGAGGTTGAGGTGAGCTGAGATCCGCTATTGCACTCCAGCCTGGGCAACAAGAGCGAAACTCCATCTCAAAAAAAAAAAAAAAAAAAGAAAAAAAGAAAAACAAAAACAAAAGAAAATCAATTAATGTAATTAGTCACATCAACTGACTAAAAAAGAAAAATCACATGATCATATTAATAGATGCAGAAAAAGTATTTGCCAAAATTCAACACCCATTCATGATAAAAACTCTCAGTACACTGGGAATAGGGAATTTCCTCAATCTGATAAAGAATGTCTATAAAAAGCCTATAACTAACATCATACTTAATGATAAAAAAGTAGAAGCACTCCCACTAAGATTAGAAACAGGCAAGGATGTCTCCTGTCACCACTGCTTCATACATTGAATTTGCATTCAGTATGAACAAATCTTAGCAATTTCCTCGTCTTTGCTAGGAAGTCCTAGTAAATGCAATGTAGTTCCTTCAAAAAAAAGGAAATGAAGGGACTACAGATTGGGAGTGAAGAAATAAAACTGTCTCTGCAGATGACATGATTGTCTATGTAGAAAGTCCAAATGAACTGACCAAAAATCTGCTGGAACTAATAAGCAATTACAGCAAAGTTGCAGGATACAAGGTTAATACATAAAATGTGATCACTTTCCTATGAAACAGCACTGAACAAGTAGAATCTGAAACTGAAAACACTACCATTTACATTAGTACCTAAAAAATGAAATGCTTGTGTATAAATCTAACACAATATGTACAATAGCTATTATGAGGAAAACTACAAAACTCTGATGAAAGAAATCAAAGAACTAAATAAATGAAGAGGTCAAGCACGGTGGCTCACGTCTGTAATCCCAGTACTTTGGGAGACCGAGGTGGGTGGATCACTTGAGGTCAGGAGTTCAAGACCAGCCTGGCCAACATGGCAAAACTCTGTCTCTACTAAAAATACAAAAATTAGCTGGGCGTGGTGGCAAGCACCTGTAATCCTAGCTACTCAGGAGGCTGAGGCAGGAGAATTGCTTCAACCTGGGAAGCAGAGTTTGCAGTGAGCTGAGATCGTGCCACTGTACTCCAGCCTGGGTGACAGAGCAAGACTCCATCTTAATAAATAAATACGTGGCCGGGCGCGGTGGCTCAAGCCTGTAATCCCAGCACTTTGGGAGGCCGAGACGGGCGGATCACGAGGTCAGGAGATCGAGACTATCCTGGCTAACACGGTGAAACCCCGTCTCTACTAAAAATACAAAAAAAAAAAACTAGCCGGGGGACGTGGCAGGCGCCTGTAGTCCCAGCTGCTCGGGAGGCTGAGGCAGGAGAATGGCGTGAACCCGGGAGGCGGAGCTTGCAGTGAGCTGAGATCTGGCCACTGCACTCCAGCCCGAGCGACAGAGCGAGACTCCGTCTCAAAAAAATAAATAAATAAAAATAAATAAATAAATACGTTTATAAATAAATATAAAATAAATAGAGAGATAGATATTCCATGTTTATGGATAAGAGGACTCACTATAGATTCAAACAATCTCAATCAAAATCTGTTGTGAATATCAACAAACTAATTGTATAGTTAGTTTATATAGACGAGCAAAAGACCCACCGGGCGCGGTGGCTCAAGCCTGTAATCCCAGCACTTTGGGAAGCTGAGGCGGGTGGATCACGAGGTCAAGAGATCGAGACCATCCTGGCCAACATTGCGAAACCCTGTCTCTACTAAAAGATACAAAAAATTAGCCGGGCGTGGTGGCGGGCGCCTGTAATCCCAGCTACTCGAGAGGCTGAGGCAGGAGAATCACTTGAACCTGGGAGGCGGAGCTTGCAGTGAGCTGAGATCAGGCCACTGCACTCCAGCCTGGGCGACAGAGCGAGACTCTGTCTCAAAAAATAAAAATTAAAAAAAAAAAAACCACTACATATGGGCAAAACACCTGAACAGACACCTCACTAAAGAAGATGCAAAGGTAGCAGATAAGCATATGAGAAGATTCTCCACATCTTATGTCACTAGGGAAATGCAAATTAAAACAAAAATGGGATATCACTGCACAGCTGCTAGAATGGCCAACATCCAGAACACTGACAATAGCAAATGCTGAGGAGAATGTGGAGCACCCATTCATTGCTGGTGGGAATGCAAAACAGCATAGCCATTTTGGAAGACAGTTTGGCAGTTTCTTCCAAAACTCAACATACTCTTACCATATGATCCAGGAATTGCAATCCATAGTGTCTTCCCAAATGAATTCAAAATTTATGTTTACACAAAAACCTACACAGCCCTTTTTTTTTTTTGAGACAGAGTCTCACTCTGTTGCCCAGGCTAGAGTGCAGTGGCGTGATCTCAACTGACTGCAACCTCCGTCTCCCGGGTTCAAGCGATTCTCCTGCCTCAGCCTCCCAAGTAGTTGGGATTACAGGCACCTGCCACCACGCTCGGCTAATTTTTGTATTTTTAGTAGAGGTGGGGTTTCACCATGTTAGCGATAGCCAGGCTGGTCTTGAACTCCTGACCTCAAGTGATCCACCCGCCTCAGCCTCCCAAAGTGCTGGGATTACAGGTGTGAGCCACTGCGCCCAGCCAGAGTGGCTTTATACAGAATGATACATAATGCCAAAACGTGGAAGCAACCAAGATGTCCTTCGGTAGGCGAATAAATAAATAAACAGTCGTACGTCCAGACACTGGAATATTATTCAGTGCTGAAAAGAAATGAGCTATCAAGCCATGAAAAGACATGGAGGAAACTTAAATGCCATTACTGAGTGAGAGAAGCCAATCTGAAAAGGCCACATATTGTCTGATTCCAACTACATGACACTCTGGAAAAGGCAAAACAGAAAGTCAGCCATTGCTAGGGGTTGAGAGGGGAAGAAGCATGAACAGGCAGAATGCAGAGGACTTTTAGGGCAGTGAAACTTCTCTAGTATACTATACAATAGTTGTGGAAACATGTTATTACGCATAGAATGTTTAACGCCAAGAGTGAACCCTCATGCAAACTGTAGACTTTGGGTCATAATGATGTGTCAGTGTAAGGCTCATCAGTTGTAAAAAAAAAATGTACCATTTTGGTGGAGGAAGTTGATAATGGGGAGTCTATGCATGTAGGGTGAGGGGCTATATGGGAGATCTCTGTGTCTTCCTTCTCAATTTTGCCATGAACCTAAAACTGCTATTATATATATAACTGCTATTATATAGATATCATATATAACTGCTTATATATATATATGTCTTTAAAAGCAAAACAAACAAAAATACTCCCAGAGTACTTTGTCTGTAGACCTTCTTCTATTCATAAGTATTTTTACCTCCACTCCCATCTCTTTCTATCTGTATCTTGCTATACTTAACCTGAGCTATACTGAATTTGCATTCGGTATGGACAAGTCTTAGTTCCTCTTTTAGCAGATCATCTTCACATTTCCATCAACATGCAGCACAGGAAGAAAAAAAGGACCCAAGAACTGAATCTGTCTGGGGAACCTGGACGCCCAAGAGGAGTTCCATTTTGAGAAGGAGCCAGGCTAGGAGCTTAAACTCTGTACTTGGGGACAGGGTTGCAACGCTGGCTCAGAGGGGAAGAAAGGAATCATCCTCAACCTTTCCTTTCATACGTCCAGACTCTGGGAGATGAGCAGTCTTAGCTCCCTGGCAGGGCTACCAGTGAAGGCAGGGAGAAGGGCAGAGGCTTGGAGGCCACAGCCACAGGCTGTAGAAAAAAAGGAGCAGCTCCAGGCATCCAGCTGGTGGAGGCCACCTGCTCTGAGTGCTGTGCGCCACTCTTCACAGCCAGCTGTGCTGCTGCTACCCATCCCAGTCTCACAGGTCCTGACCTGGAGACACATCTGCAACATTGATTATGGAGGCTCAAGTTAACGTTATTTTAGGCTGGTCTCGAACCCCTGACCTCATGATCTGCCCGCCTCAGACTCCCAAAGTGCTGGGGTTACAGGCATGAGCCACCTAGCCTGGCCCTGTTATGCTCTTTCTAATGGATACTAAAACTATAAAGATGGTCAGCCATGGTGGCTCACACCTGTAATCCCAGCACTTTGGGAAGCGAGGCTTTTGGATCATTTGAGGTCAGGAGTGCGAGACTAGTCTGGCCAATATGGTGAAACTCTGTCTCTACTAAGAGTACAAAAATTAGCCGGGTGTGGTGGTACATGCCTGTAACCCCAGCTATTTGGGAGGCTGAGGCAGGAGAATCACTTGAACCCGGGAGGCGGAGGTTGCAGTGAGCTGAGATCGCGCCTGCTACACTCCACCCTGGGTGACAGAGTGAGACTCCGTCTCAAAAAAAAAAAAATCTGTAAAAATAAACATTATAATAAAAAGTTGTCAGCCATTGATAGTACCTTTACTACCCATTGGTGATCATTGTACCACATTTTGGGGAAACATTGTTTCAACTAAAGAGTGTTATTGTTTTCTTTTTAGAGACAGGGTCTGGCTCTGCTGCCCAGGCTGGAGTGCAATGGCATGATTGTAGATTACTGCAACCTTGAACTCCTGGCTTCAAACAATCCTCCCACCTCAGCCTCCCGAGTAGCTGGGACTACAGGTGCACGCCACCATGCCCAGCTAATCACTTTTAAATTTTTAATAGAGATAGGGTCTTGCTATGTTGCCCAGACTGGTCTCTAGCTCTTGAGCTCAAGTGATCCTCCTGCCTCGGCCTCTGAAATGCTAGGATTACAGGCTTAGGCCACTGTGCCCAGCCAAAAGTGGACAAGAAATTGTAGAAAGTAATGGATAATCTTCTGAACAAAGGAAAATGTGAGTTAGATACAAGAATTAAATAGCATATTAGAAGAGACTGAATGACAAATGAAGAGAAAGGCACACTAACACCTTCGTTACCTGCTAGAGATAGAGACATGCATCAAGCCTAGTCAGTCATTTCCTTCTCCTTCCTCCCACCACCTCTTTCCTTCTGAACCTCTGGTTCAGATGCAAAGTCCTTAGTCTGTAACTCTAGATTGTTCAACCCATTAACACATAAGAAAGTTGCTCTTCTGAGAATAATAAGCAGCAACACAGTTTCCTTAACAACCAAGGATCTTATAGAGGCAAGAACTAGAAGTAAGAAGAAAGCACACACCAGGGACAGAAGACATGGACTGGAGGTCTTGGGCCAGTTAAGTGACCTTATTCCTATCTCAGAGCCTCTCCAACTCATGGCTTCCTTAACTCATTCATTTAACAAATGTTTTCTAAAGCACTTAGTGTGTACCAAGAGTTGCCTCATGCACGAGTGCTACAGCAGTGAATAAAACAGGGGAGGCCCTGATCTCAGAGATCTTGTGTCCTAGTGAGAGTGACAGGCAATACATACTAAATAAATAAGCAATGTAACTTTAGGTGGTGAGCAGTGCTGTGAAAGAAATTAAACAAATGATAAAGACAAATTGGGGAGGAGGCATCCTGTAAAGAGGTTGGTCAGAGGAGGTCTCCCTGGGGAAGTAGCATTTGAGCTGAGACCTGAATGTACTAGGAAGGGCCAGTCAGCAGATAAGCCAGGGAAAGAAGGTTCCAGACAGAGGGACCAGCAAGCCTCGCGGTGGGACCGCTGTCGGGGCTGGCTGCCAATCCAGGAGAACAACATTGGGTATGCAGTTGTACTTGGTGAATGGTTTTGATACAGCACACCAAGCAGTCCTGCAAGTTCCCTGGTGGTGTCTCAACGGTGGAGGGGCCAAGGACAGAGACTCTGCCAGACTCACGCCTCCCTGCCCAAAACACACACAGAGAACGAGAGAGAGAGATGCATGCACATACTCTGCTTCAACAAAACAGCTCTTCTTTAATCTGAAGTCTATATTGGGTGGCTGCTTAAGATTTTGTTCAAGGACCAGGTTCAGGGATCAGAAATTCTTGATCTCAAAAGTCCTTTTTCACACTTTGTTTGATTCTCTGAAATGTTACACAGCAGTTACAGCAGTGGTCATAGAAGGGTTGATTCTATTCTACCCGTTGACAGGGAGTCAGGGAGTGCAGCTCCCAGCAATCTGGCTCTCCTCTCACCGTAACATCCCACCCCTCTCCCCTCCAGTGGTGGACTGGAACCTCTGATGCCTTCCAAGCCCATTCCAGCTAGAGAAGGACACACATCTCTGCCTCTTCCTAGGAGATTAGACTGATTTCCCTTCCCTGCACTGTCCGAATGAGACGCTTTCTGTCCTGCACAGTGGAGCTTTGTGAAGATAGCCGAGAAACGGCTCAAGTTTTTTCCAACCTGTAAAATGCAAAGTTGGCCAGCTGCCTCTCTTCCTAGCCTCAAAACTCATATCTTTCCTGTCTCCAAAGAACTGCCCGGCAGCTCTGAGAGACGTCTCTACTGTCCTGGGGCTTGGGGAAAGCACTGCTCAGAATGTGAAATCATTTTCTGGTAATACGGATCTAATTAGCTCTTTGACTGACAAGAGGAAGCAGAGGCCAAAAGGCATTTAACCAATCTGTTTTTCAAATATTTCAAAGCAAGTGAAGAACCAGACAGGGAAATGGAGAGAAAGAGAAAATAAAGAGACAAAGCCTAGGGAGCATTTGGAGAAGGGGCAAGTAAGAAAGAGAACGGGGAGGGAGACTATCAAGTGACTAAAGTATCAACCCTCTGTTCTTCCAGCTTCACCTCTACTCCCAATTTCCCCTCTGCTCTCTTCCAGAGAGAACTTACTTGAAGGTTGATGATTTCTCTTTCTGATTCCATCTCACTGTCCTCAAGTCCCTTCACACGCACCGGGTGCCGGGAACAGACTGCGTGGGCTCCTCCAGGCTCTGCTGTCTGAGTCTCTGCGGCTTTCTTGGGATGGGAGAGAGCACACAGCTGGCGGGACAGACCTGCCATTCATCCCTCTGATGTGGGATGCCCGTCTTGGCTGCAGCCCCTGGGGGAGGTGTACACAGGCACACGCGTGTGAGTGTGTGTGTGCACATGCGTGTGCTCCAGGAGGTGGCACCTGGCACACTGAGAGGTGGCCTTCTGAGTTGGTAGTGACGGCGTCATTTTCACCAGTGGCTCCGGTGACCTTCCAGTCCCAGCGGAGCCCTCTGAAGTCACCAGCCTGCTTTCAGCTAGGAGCTTTACGACTGGCAAAGAAATCCTGCATATTTATCAAGGAAATTGAAAAACAGCCTGAGGACAACGCTATCTGACTTCACTGCTGAGTGGGGTCCCCAGTTCCCACGGGTGGGGTGACCTCCAGCACAATCTCAATACTGAGGCATTGGGATTTCCGTTGTTCTTTGCTTTGTTCCCTATATCCCTGAAAGTTTTTTTAAAAATTGTAGTTTACCTAATAGGCTCCAAAGCATAGGCTGTATTCTACAAAGTGAGTAAACAATATGTTTTTACTGACAAATTGTTTGATTCCTTCAACTCCTCCCTTGATTAGCCATAGAGGGAGCAGGGAGAAGTTGCACCTTCGAAGCCTGTTTATGCAAGTAGCAGTATTCTCCCTAGGTTTAAAATAAAATTACCAGGGGCGAGTCTTTTTTTAGAACGTTTCTTTTTTTTCCTCTCCTGTTTACCTTAGAACCCAAAACTCTTCTGGCTTGTTCCTGAAGCAAGGTTTAGACACAAGCTTGTGCACGTGTGGGTGTGGGGATGTCCGTAGACGTGCATGGCAGGGTGTTAACCTGTAATCCAATTCAGGGCTTAAAGAGGTGCGGGCGGGAGGAAGACAGGCAGAGTCACACGTTTACTCTCACCACATTCAAATGTTAAAAAAAAAAAAAAAAAAAAGTGATTTCTTCAGTTCTATGAAATGCCTTCATAAGTTCCCATCCCTCTGGACAGTGGTGTGAGGGAGGGTTGGACAATTGCATGGGGGCCATATTTTAGTTTAATCTATGAAGCATAGTTGGATTTAATCATTTAAATGGTAAACAGTCCACTTTAGACACATGCTCAGTCTTTCAGATTTGCAGAAGTTGGCATCTAGTTGCATGGGATGGGTGGGGTGTGGACGGTTCTTGGATCTATCCTGTGAACTCTCCATCTCTGCTCGTTTCTGTCCTGGAGCTGCTGGGCCCGTGGGCCTGCCCGAGTTGCTGACTGCTGAGCAGACACAGGTCCTGCTCCAGGGTCTCCTGCTGGCACTGGTAGCTGATGTCTGATATTGGGCTAGAGTCACTCATGGGCGATTCTCTTTCTGCTTCTGAGATCCAGTGGTCTCCGTTGCTGTCTGTGCTGCCTTGGCTCATGGCAATGTGGACCGTCCTGAGACCTGGCTTTGACTTGTATGCGCCCCCATCCCACTATATCCGCTCAGTGGCCAACATCTCTAAGATAAACCCCTCGAAATTTTCCTGCGAGATGCTTGACCAGTGCTCCTGAGCCCCCTTGGACACATGGGAACGGACGGCTGCTGACGGAGGGCTGGGGAAAGGCAAGCTCAGCCCGACTTCCAGCAGAGTTTGCTCTGATGTGGCTGCTCCAGTTGGCACAGGGCAGCCTGTGGGGTGATCTCCTTCCACATTCCCAAATGGGAATTAGAACCCACTCTTCTCAGCACTGCTTAAAACGTCTCCCAGTAATATCTATCACCCCACCCCTCATAATAACACCACCATGTAACAAGCACTATTCTAAGCACTTTTTTTTTTTTTTGAGATGGAGTCTCGCTCTGTTGCCCAGGCTGGTGTGCAGTGGTGCCATCTTGGCTCACTACAGCCTCCGCCTCCTGGGTTCAAGCGATTCTCCTGCCTCAGCCTCCTGAGTAGCTGAGATTACAGGCGTGTGCCACTACGCTCGGCTAATTTTTATATTTTTAGTAGAGATGGGGTTTCACCATGTTGGCCAGGCTGATCTCAAACTCCTGACCACAGGTGATCCACCCGCCTCGGCCTCCCAAAGTGCTGGGATTACAGGCGTGAACCACCGCGCCCGGCCTATGCTGAGCACTTCAATGTTTACTCACCTTATGGAGTTTTCGTAACAATTCCGGGAAGTTGGTAATGTTGTTATTGCTGTTTTACAGGTGAGGAAACAGAGGCACAAAGAGGTTATGAAGTTGCCCGAAGTTGAACCAAGGTTGAAATCCGGGAAATCTAGTTTCCGAGTCCATCTTCTTATCCATGACTTTGGCTCAGAGAGGAACAACTGAACCGTTATGTCTGAATACCTCCTTTCTCTTCCACTACTTCACTTCTTCCCATAGTCCCCTTAATCCAGGATCAGAAAAGGTATGCTGTGTCTTCCTTTTTTTTTTCTCCTGTTTGGCTGGGATATATCTGATGTAGAATTCAATGACAACAATTCAAAGGGAAATGAAGAAATTTAGAAAATCCTCTCTCTCAACAAAACCTGGTTGTCAAAAATATTGTCTTGGCTGGGCAGTGTGGCTCGCACCCGTAATCCCAGCATTTCGGGAGGCCAAAGCAGAAGGATCTCTTGAGCCCAGGAGTTCAAGACCAGCTTGAGCAACATAGTGAGATCCCATCTGTACAAGAAATTTTTGGCTGGGCCTGGTGGCTCACACCTGTAATCCCAGCATTGTGGGAAGTACAAGCAGGGGGTCACTTGAGCCTAAGGGTTCGAGACCAGCCTGGGAAACACAGTGAGATCCTGTCTCTACAAAAAAATTTTTTTTAATTTAGCTACATGTGGCAGCTTGCAGCACCTGTAGTCCCAGGTACTCAGGAGGCTGAGGTGGGAGAATTGCTTGAGCCTGGGAGCTCAAGGTTGCAGTGAGCTATGATCATGACACTGCACTCTAGCCTGAGGTGATGGAGCAAGACCATGTCTTTAAAAAAAGAAAAAAAATCTTGCTGGAAAACCTTATTTTGGATGCCAGAAGCAAAATATTAACTATTTCTTTCTCTTTGCACTCCTGTTGTGAAAATCCTCATTATCTTTTAGAAAATATGGATACATCTGGCTGAATAGAGGGAAACAGGAACAAAAAAAATGCAAAAGAGAAAAGTACTTGAATATATTTCAAAAAATTTCCTATTAATAAGCACATTAGTTTGAAAAGGAAACAGCTGTAATTGGTGATAATAATAGTTTCGGTTTGGCAAGATCTTTCTGGATTTGGACCTTTCCCCATCTCACAAGCATCGTTTGGAAGTAAATAGAAAAAAGCCTTTGGAAAATGGTTTATCTACCGTATCCACCACCTGTAACCCTGGACCAGGGACCAGCAAAGCTTTTCTTTTTCATTTCACTTTTTTATAAAATTCAAATTGCTCTATGAAGCTTTTTAATTTTAATTTTAATTTTTTGAGACAGGATCTCACTCTGTCACCCAGGCTGGTGTGCAGTGGCACAATCTCTGCTCACTGCAACCTCCACCTCCTGGGCTTAAGTGATCCTCCCACCTCAGGCCCCAACCCCCAGCCCAGTAGCTGGGATTACAAGCATGTGCCACCATGCCTGGCTAATTTCAGTATTTTTTGTAGAGACGGGGGTTTCGCCCTGTTGCCCAGGCTGGTCTCGAACTCCTGAGCTCAAGCGATCCACTCGCCTTGACCTCTCAAAGTGCTGGAATTACAGGTGTGAGTCACTGTGCCCAGCCAGCAAACTTTTTCTGTAAAGGGCCAGAGAGCCAATATTTTTTAGCCTCTGTGAGTCATATGATTTCTGCTGCAATTACTCAATTCTATAATAATGTGAAAGCAGTCATAGACAACATGTAAATGAATGAGTGTGGGAGTGTTCCAATAAAACTTTATTTACAGAACGAATCAAATATAAAAACAGACCAGAGTTGGCTCCACAGGTTGTAGTCTGCTGACCGCTGCTCTAGAATTTGATCAGAGTCTTTGAAGTCTAATTCCCACTTGAGAGGCAACTGCTGAGTCTCTACCACGTCGATATTGGGTTAAACGCTGTGGGGATATAAAAGCACCACATGCGTGCCCTGGTGAGACACTCGATGGCAAGGGAATCTGTAGGGGAGAGTGTTGCTGACATTTGGCTGGTACTGAAACTGCACCTACGCGGAGGCTATCACTGTGGATGGAAATGGTTTCTCTTTTTCTGTACTGCCAGGGTGATTTTTGTGGTGTAAAGCCAGAGGGACATTTTTAGTGAGACTGTCTCTTGGAAAGTATATTTTAGAATATCCTTGAACTTATAGATAAGTAGACATTCAGAGTGACTCAGAAACGACTCCAAGTCTGGTTTCATGGAATGAGGGGCCTACAATGAGGCCCTAGGGATCTTGCTTTGTAGAAGGAGCAAAGCATTGTTGTAGGATACTCAAGAAGGCGGCAGTAAGAAGATCCTTTAATTTTGAATTGTGGGAAAAGCTCTAGGGTGAAAGCCAGGTGGCCTGGGTTCCTCTCAGTGTGCTGAGTCACTGTGTTTTTCCGCAAGTCACTTAACTTCTCTGGGGTTTACATTCTTCTTTGTGAATGTGAAGCTATCAAAAGAGTTGATTCCTAAGATTCCTTCCAGCTCTTAAATTCTGTTTCTAATGTGTGTTTTGGCCAGGCGTGGTGGCTCACACTTGTAATCCAGCACCGAGGCAGGCAGATCACCTGGGGTCAGGAGTTTGAGACCAGCCTGGTCAACATGGTGAAACCCCATCTCTACTAAAAATACAAAAATTAGCTGGGCATGGTGGTGCATGCCTGTCATCCCAGCTACTTGGGAAGCTGAGGCACATGAGAATGGCTTGAACCCTGGAGGTGGAGGTTGCAGTGAGCCGAGATGGCACCACTGCACTCCAGCCTGGGTGACAGAGCGAGACTCTGTCTCAAAAAAAAAAAAAAAAAGAAAAAAAAAAGTTTCTATTAAATACTTCCTGTGTAACAGTGTAAGATCTCAGATACAGGTCTAAATTTCAGTGTGTAAAAGTTGAGGGCTAGAAATTATTGGCTTTTTAAAAAATTGAAACAGAGCAAGAAGAATCGAATGCTTTTAGTTTAATTTTACCAATAAGACCCTCCCTGATGGAAAATTTATGTAATTAGAAAAATTTTAGGGAAAATTACCACGATCTGTTGCCTCTGCTAATGGAGGCTGAGTAGGGCAGACCCGCGTCAAACAAGATACAGAAGTGAGAATAAAAGCGGACTATGGAACATGCTTACAAAATCACTTATGCCCATGTACACATTAACTCAGCTGCTTTCAAATTCACTTCTCCAGGAATCCCAGGGCCAACAGGGAGGGCAAAGGGAAGCTTTCTGAGGGTCTGTGGAGGGAGCCGGTAGTGCAGTCAGTGTTACTGAACGTCTCCATCTTCACTCTTCAATATAGTAGCCATTAGCCACATAGCCAATCGAGCACATGAAACTTGGTTGGCTGAGTAAGAATTTGAATTTTAAATTCGATTTAGTTTCAATACATTCATATAGTTTGATTTTATTTATTTTTAAATTTATTTTAGAGACAGGGTCTTACTCTGTCACCCAGGCTGGAGTACAGTACACAATCATAGCTCACTGCAGCCTTGAACTCCTGGGCTTAAGTAATCCACAGCCTTAGCCTCCACAAGTGCTGGGATTACAAGTGTGAGCTACTGCACCTGGCCTAAATTCACCTTTTTTTTTTTTTTTTGAGGCAGAGTCTCACTTTGTCGCCCAGGCTGGAGTGCACTGGTGTGATCTCAGCTCACTGCAACCTCCACCTCCCGGGTTCAAGCAATTCTCATGCCTCACCCTCTCGAGTAGCCAGAATTACAGGTGTGTACTATGCCCCGCTAATTTTTTTGTGTATTTTCAGTAGAGATGTGATTTCACCATGTTGACCAGGCTGGTCTCAAACTCCCGACCTCAGGTGATCCGCCCACCTCGACTTCCCAAAGTGCTAGAATTACAGGCGTGAGCACCGTGCCCAGCCTCTGAATTCACATTTAAGTAGTCATATTTAAGTAGCTAGTAGCTACCCTCTTGGCCAGTGGAACTATCGACCAAAATTCTACATTTAGAATTCTGTCACTGCGTATGTGTCACTTCTGTTCAGGCTGCTCACGCCTCGATCAGAAGTCAGGCACACAGTCTTGTGGGAATGCCCCTGAGGCCTGGGCACGCTCTTGGTGGTGGTGAGTAAAATTTCCCTTCGCTCTTTCGCTCCCAGAGGAGGGGGATTTTAACTGTGACTCACTGTTCAATGAATGATTAAGAACAGAGCCTCTGGCCCGCATGGTGGCTCACGCCTGTTATCCCAGCACTCTGGGTGGCTGGGGGGGTGGATCACGAGGTCAGGAGTTCGAGACCAGCCTGGCCGAGATGGTGAGACCCCCGTCTCTACTAAAAATACAAAAAAAGTAGCTGGGTGTGGTAGTGCGCGCCTGCAGTCCCAGCTACTTGGGAGGCGGAGGCAGGAGCATTGCTTGAACCCGGGACAGGGAGGTTGCAGTGAGCCGAGATCACATCACGGCACTCAAGCCTGGCAACAGAGCAAGACTCTGTCTCAAAAAACAACAAAAAAAGGTGCCTGGCACTCTCGGTGGCTTAAGGGAGAGGAATAGCTGATCTCTTCTTAGTGATAGGAGAGAGACAGAGATCAGTGGTTTGCAAACTTTTGGAAGATGAGAAATCCTTCTCTTAAATGTGATCTTACGTGGAAGTGAACATAAAGCAGATTAAAGGGAAGCTGCTCGAATTCTAGAGTCACATCCAGCTCTGCCCTATCTGTCCCGTCCCCTCCACCCCCGACAACTGCCCCGCTCCATTTCTCAAGCTGCCCCTCAAGGCACCTCTTGGGAACCAATGGACTTCTGCTCAGGGGACATGGGCGATAAGCCTCTAAGGGCTGGTTTGTGTGGGCTGGGCAACCCCAAGACACACAAGATTGGATGGAGGTTTCAAGTCTGGAAGTAATATTTAAACCAGGAAAAAAAGGCCAGGGCGGTGTCTCACACCTGTAATCCCAGCACTTTGGGAGGCCGAGGTGGGTGGATCACCTGAGGTAAGGAGCTCAAGACCAACCTGGCCAACATGATGAAACCCCATCTCTACTAAACACACACACACACACACACACACACACACACACACAAAATTAGCCAGGCGTGGTGGCAGACACCTGTAATCCCAGCACTTTGGGAGGCCGAGGCGGGTGGATCACCTGAGGTAAGGAGCTCAAGACCAACCTGGCCAATATGATGAAACCCCATCTCTACTAAACACACACACACACACACACACACACACACACACACACACACACACAATTAGCCAGGCGTGGTGGCAGACGCCTGTAATCCCAGCTACTTGGGAGGCTGAGGCAGGAGAATCTCTTGAACCCAGAAGGCGGAGGTTGCAGTGAGTCAAGATCGTGCCACTGCACTCCAGCCTGGGTGACAAGAGTGAAACTCCTTCAAAATAAATAAAAATAAGTAAATAAATAAGGAGGAAAAAAAAGAATAGGAAAAAGAAGGTCTACAAAGCACAGTGAAAATTACAGCCACTTATCCAGGCATGACGGGTGCTGCCACAGGGCCTCTTTTACTGACAAAGTGTTCCTCAGACACCCCACCTATGAGGCATTCTTGCCAAAAATATTGAAACTGAATACGCTGTAGATCTAATTTCCAGTTTATAGGAAACACAGGGAAGATAGGAGTATATTAAAGATACTCAGGGATGGATTAAACCTGGGAAATTCTACAGTGCAAACAACCTGACCTGGTTTCTTCAACAAATAAATGAGAGGGAAAAAGAAAAGAAGAAGGAATTCATAGATGAAAACTTAAGAGACAGGGCCTGGGTGCAGCAACTCACATCTATAATCCCAGCACTTCAGGAGGCTGAGGCAGGTGGATCACTTAAGTCCAGGAGTTCAAGACCAGCCTGGGCAGCACAAGGAGATTCTGTCTCTACAGATAATTTTTTTTTAATTAGCCTAGGCTGGGCATGGTGGCTCACACCTGTAATCCCAGCATTTTGGGAGGCTGGGGTGGGTGGATCACCTGAGGTCAGGAGTTTGAGACCAGCCTGGCCAATGTGGTGAAACCCCGTCTTCACTAAAATACAAATATTAGCCAGGCATATGGCGCATGCTTGTAATCCCAGCTACCCGGGATGCTGAGGCAGGAGAATTGCCTGAACCCAGGAAGCAGAGGTTGCAGTGAGCCAACATCGTGCCATTGCCCTCCTGGGTGGCAAGAGTGAAACTCCATCTCGAAAATAAAATTAGCCTGGTGTGGCGGCAAGCAGCTGTAGTTCCAGCTACTAGGGAGGTTGAGTTGGGAGGACTGCTTGAGCCCAGGAGTTCAAGGCTGCAGTAAGCTGTGATCATGTCACTGCACTCCAGCCTGGGTGACAGAGGGAGACTCATCTCAAAAAAAAAAAAAAAGAAAAGAAAAAAAACACCTAAGAGACATATCAACCAAATACAGCGTATAGACTTTGTTTGGATTATGTTGCAAACAAACCAACTGAATAATAAAACCTATACCAGATAACCAGGGACATTTGAATACTGATTAGGTATCTAATATTATTAAGGATATTTTGTTAACTTTAGGTGATATATGGTATTTTGGCTATGTTAATAAAAAGAGTCATTGTTTTTAGAGATTATTTGAGATGGAACAATATGTTGTATTTGCTTCCAAATAATCCAGTGATAGGGTGGTGAGTAGGAATACAGATGAAACTAGATTGCTCATGTGTTAATAATTGTTGAAAATGGGTTTTGGGTACATTAAGATATATTACTCTCTCTGTTTTTGTGTATGTTGGAAAATTTCTATAACTAAAAGCTTTTCTAAATGGCAGGGAAACCACAAAGTGTTCCTCAGACAGATATGTCTGAATGTCACTGATGCACTGTGTCTCAAATTGCACAGGGGACTCCGGTCCGGGTGTGGGGAGGAGAGGATGCAAGCTTGAAGGTGGCAGTGGAGAGTGGACAGAAGAGACAGCAGCCAAGTCTTTAAGACTGGGTGGGAGCGTAGGAATGGAGTTCTGAGTAGAGGATGGAAATCAGAGCTTAGAGTCCCAAGAAAACCACAACAAACCCTCCAATGGAGGTACCAGGTCAACCACCACTTCATTTTACAAATGAGAGAAGCAGTTCAGTGTTAAGGTGGGACTAGAGACTTGCGAGATGAGCTTCCTGACTATCCCCTTAATCACCCAGATGTGTACATCTGAGTGTGTGAGACAGAGAGATAGAGAAAAACTAACACAGGAATAGTTGCTTTCAGAGTACTTTATGCTTTCAGAGTACTTTGTACATATTTTATTTGATTTGATCTTCACGATGACCCAGTAGCAATTTACAGATGAGGAAGCTAAAACCAAAGTGTCCTGTCCAGGATCACACAGCTGGTGATGGAGCCAGGACTCAATTTGAAATTTCTTCCTTCCAATTCTTTCTTAACATAGACCCCCCCATCCTCAATACATGCACAGCACATGTGCACACGTGCACACACACACACACACACACGCACACACACACACGGGCGCACACACGTGTGCGCACACACGCACACGCACACACACATGCACGCACACACGCACACACATACATGCACACACGCACACATGCATGCACGCACACACATGCGCACACGCGCGCGCACACACATGCACACACACGCACACACATGCGCACACACGCGCACACGCATGCACGCACGCACACATGCGCACACACGCGCGCACATGTGCGCGCACACACATCATTATTGCTACTTGTATGGTGGAGTTCAACATGTTGTTGATAGTAACTCACCATCCCCTAAGGAGACAGACATAGTTTTGACTCCCGGTCCTGTTGTTTACTAGGGGTGTGTGTGTGTGTGTGTGTGTGTGTGTAAATAGACTTTTTTTTTTAGAGCTGTTTTAGGTTCTCAGCAAAATCAATCAGAAAGTACAGAGAGTTCTCCTCCATCACCCCAACTCACGGCCTCCCACACGGTCAACATCCCACAGCAGAGTGGTGCGTTTGTTGCAATCATTGAACCTACGTTGACACATCATTATCACCCAAAGTCCACAGTTTACATGAGCGTTCACCCTTGGCATGGTACATTCAGGGGGTGTTGACTAGCTGTGTTTTTGAGCAACTTACTTTGCTTCCTTTCTCCCTGTGAAGGTGGGGATCGCAGTACCTGTTTCAGAAAGATCACTATGAGAACTAAATTAAATCAGATCATGCATATCAAGCAAATTACCTGCCTGGCACAGAGTTAAAGAAACCAGTAAATGGAGCTAATGTTAATATTCATACGAATCCCTTCAGTCTGAGCCTGGCTGTGTAACTGCCGAATCTTCCCCTTGTTCTCCTTGATATCAGCCCAGAACCTCTTGTTTGTGCCTGGATGACTCTGCCAGAGATGATTTCTAGAAGTTCCTTAAAGATATTAGTCTGTGGGCTGGGCACGGTGGCTCACGCCTGCAATGCCAGCACTTTGGGCTGCCAAGGCGGGTGGATCACCTGAGGTCAGGAGTTCGAGATCAGCCTGGCCAACATGGTGAAACCACGTCTCTACTAAAAATACAAAAATTAGCTGGGCGTGGTGGCAGGTGCCTGTAATTCCAGCTACTCAGGAGGCCGAGGTGAGAGAATCGCTTGAACCCAGGAGGCGGAGGTTGCAGTGAGCCAAGATCGTGCCATTGCACTCCAGCCTGGGCAACAAGAGCGAAACTCTGTATCAAGAAAAAAAAAATATATATATATATACACACACACACACACACACACACACACACACACACACACACATTAGCCTGTGAAGATTTACTGTGCTGCTAAGAGGAACTTAATGTTTGGTTCTTGGGGAAAGAACTGTTAGGCAAGCAGGTATGCAATAGATGTAGGTTCACAGAATGAACCCTTATGGTGGGCTGCGGGACAAAAAAAGTTTCCAATTTGGACCCCTCACGAAGAGAAACAGAAGGGGAAGAGAAAGTACAGAAGGGAACAATCAAAGTGTGGGGGCGAGCCGCTGCTTTTAGCCACGGCGAAGGTGAAATCAAGAAACTTTTTTCAGTGGGGTTTGTCGAAGAAGACCTTCAATACTGTGAACTATGGAATATGCAAAATGAGAACTATCTTGTGCGTTTCTATCTCCTTCTCCTTCATGCCGTTTACCTTCAGGTGCCTACACAGGGTGGCTGGAGGAAATTAAAAGGAGCAGAGCTTCCAGCATTTTTGCGTGTGTGAACAACCCTGGTGAAAAGATTTTGTGCCAACGGTTCTTGGTTGCTCCTCTGACAACCAGTTCCTTCCCCTGCTGTTCTTACAGCGTTCAGAGTCTGCACAACAGTATTGACGTCACTGTTTCACATGCAACTGTAAGCATGCATCTGTAAGCCCTTTGAGAACAGGGGTTGTGGATTCCACTTCTGAAACTCCCATAGCAGTAAGCCCTGTGCAGATAGCACATAGTAATTGATACGGGGCTTCTGAGGGGGGCCCCCTTCTGCACAGTGTAGTGGTAGGTCTCCAACTCAAGTCAGATGCCCACGAGATTCTTGTTAGAAAAACTGTGGGTAACTCAGACCCAAGAGAGTGGGGTGCAAAAATGGAAGTGCAGTTTCCTGAGCGTTGTCATAATGTGACATTGACTGTTGTGTGATCTTACGTGAGTCATTTCCTTCCCACCTGCTACCTTGGTTTCACTCATATGCACAATGAGAACAATTTTGTAAAGGCACATGCATATATTCACTTTTTTTCCTGATTAGAAAAGTAAGATATTTTTCTTGAAGAAAATATAGAATATACAGAAGAATGTGTGAGAAATAAAAGTCCCCACTTAAAGCCACCTAGAGGCCAGGCACAGTGGCTCACGTCTGTAATCCCAGCATTTTAGGAGGTCGAGGTGGGTGGATCACTTGAGTCCAGGAGTTCCAGACCAGCCTGGGCAACATGGCACAATCCTGTCTCTACAAAAAATATAAAAATTAGCCGGACGTGGTGGCGCATGCCTAGTTCCAGCTACCTGGGAGGCAGAGCTGCAGTGAGCCAAGCTTGTGCCACTGCACTACAGCCTCAGAGACACAGCGAATCCCACTCCTACCGCAGAAAAACACAAAAGGAAAAAGAAAACCATCCAGAGATTAAACATTGTTTACATTTTGGTTTATTGCTTTTTGTTTTTATTTATTTCTATTAAACATTTGATGTAGGCCAGGCGCGGTGGCTCACACCTATAATCCCAGCACTTTGGGAGGCTGAGGTGGGTGGATCATTTGAGGTCAGGAATTTGAGACCAGCCTGGCCAACATGGTGAAACCCTGCCTGTACTAAAAATACAAAAATGAGCCAGGCCTGATGGCGGGCGCCCATAGTCCCAGCCACTCGGGAGGCTGAGGCGGGAGAATGGCGTGAACCTAGAAGTGGAGGTTGCAGGGAGCCAAGAGTGTGTCACCGCACTCCAGCCACAGTGACAGAGCAAGACTCTGTCAGGGAGCCAAGAGCGTGCCACCGCACTCCAGCCACAGTGACAGAGCAAGACTCTGTCTCAAAAAAAAATTGATGTAATTGGTTTATTGCTTTTTAATCTTTTCTCTGTGTGTGTGCCATGTGTGTAATGTGTGGAGTCCGACGCAAAATGAAAACCTAGGCCCTCTGTTCCCAAATTATGAAGAACTTCAAGAAGGCAACAGCAGAGCGTTGAACCCAGTCTGGAGTCCTGTTTGACGGAGTGGTCACGTGCCCATGAAGCAGGCTCTTTATGTTCCCTACTTAGAATAATAAGATCATTTACTGAGGGTTCTCTGTGTGTCAAGTGTTTCATTTAATTACTTATAATTGAATTCGGTTTATCTGATATAAATACAATTCCTCGCCCTCCCCATTTTCGCAGATAAAACAACTGGGGATCAGAAAGTTTAAGTAGCTTGCTCAAGTTCATACAGCCAGTCAGGGCAGAGACAATATTCACACCTGAGTCTTTCTGGCTTCAGGTCTGTGCTTTTTCCATTGGAGTCCATTCCCTCGCATACTAACTTTTATAAATTCATTTAAAAATTATTAATAAAGTTGAGATTATACTACACATAAAATCTTATATTGCATTCTTTTTCATTTTATATCACGGTTGTTTTTTCTTCCTCTGTCATTAAATAGAGGAGAAAAACTGTGGCTGTTTATGAGAAAGAGTGAAGTCATAAATGACAAAGCACTGAGAAGAATTTCATTGCAAGATTAGATTAAATACAAAATATCAGTGAGCCAAAGCAGGAGCATGTGGCAAGGCCTAGGCTGCTGTGTGTAACCCACATGCCCCAACTGATAAATAGAAAATAAACATCTCACTCTCCCTGCTCTGAACATCCTCCACATTGAAGAGGATATCTTTGCAGATCCCCAACAGTCAAGAAGATTTCTGTCCAATTTTACTTTCCACAAAAGTAAAAGTTTCACTGCAAAATGAAAGCAATGGGTTCTTTTTCGAGCATAAATAATATTATATAGAACATAATTTTCAACCTCCTCCTTACATACACACACACACACACACACACACACACACACACACACACACGCTCAGGTACCCTTATGGGGCTGTGTATTCCCGTCGTCCTTGGCAAGCACCGAGTTACATATGAAAAAGAGCCAGTCCTGAAGGTAATATTAAAAATGTTACTATACACCACTGCCGAGTTTGGGAAATTGACTTAACCTCTCTAAGTCTGAGGAGCCACATGTGTAAAATAGAGGCTCATAAGAGCTACCTCAACAGAATGAGGAAAGAACCTAGCAGGTAGGCTTTACCTAAAGCTGGGATTTCAAAGCCAAGAGTCAGGCTTAGGTTACTGCGAATTAGATTCTCTTTGTAGGCCTTAATTCCTCAATGAAAACCACAACCATGGTTAGGGTCCCTGGGATCGAGGGTCGAGGAACCAGGGGAGAAGAGGAGTAAGGCCTATTCCTGTACCCATCTCCTTTTGTTTGTCGCAGTTCTTATTTTCTAGGGAACTGTGGTTAAAAGGAAGGCAGAGTACAGCTACCTCTTAGGGAGAGAAAAAACCTAAACACAATCCGCAGCTTTCGAGGTGTACGTGGGAGAGAACAGTAAGGTAGTGATTTGCCCCTGAAGTCAACTGAGTCTTGGGGAATTTAAGCAGCTAAAGGGACACAAATGTCAGGCCACAGAAAGTGAGGGCCGTGGGGGCAGGAAAAAAAATCCCTCTTCATTTGATGCTAAGTTTCCACCTATCAAAATGCATCTTTCTAGATGACTTGCTGCCCTTTGCTCGCAAGCTCGCAAGCTCTCCCAACGTTGTGCAAAGAGATTTAATAAGAAATAGCAGGCTGGGCACGGTGGCTCAGGCCTGTCATCCCAGCACTTTGGGAGACCAAGGCAAAAGGATCACTTGAGCCCAGGAGTTTGAAACCAGCCTGGGCGACATTGCAAGACCCCGTCGCTACAAAAAAAAGCAAATAAAAATAATTAGCTGAGCATGGTGGTAAATTATAGTGAGCTATGATTATGCCACTGCACTCCAAGCTGGGTGACAGAGCAAGACCTTGTCTCTAAAAAAAAAAGAGAAAGCCGGGAACGGTGGCTCACAGCGCCCAGCACTTCCGGAGCACATTGGGAGGCCGAGGCAGGAAGATCACCTGAGGTCGGGAGTTTAAGACCAGCCTGACCAACATGGAGAAACCCTGTCTCTACTAAAAATACAAAAATTAGCCAGACGTGGTGGCACATGTTTGTAATCCCAGCTACTCAGGAGGCTGAGGCAGGAGAATCACTTGAACCCAGGAGGCAGAAGTTGTGGTGAGCTGAGATCGGGTCATTGCACTCCAGCCTGGACAACAAAAGTGGATCTCTGTCTCAAAAAAGAAAAAGAAAAAGAGGGCCAAGTGCAGTGGCTCATGCCTGTAATCCCAGTACTTTGGGAGGCCGAGGCGGACAGATCACAAGGTCAAGAGTTCGAGACCAGCCTGGCCAACATGGTGAAACCCCACCTTTACTAAGAATACAAAAATTAGCCAGACGTGGTGGTACGTGCCTGTCATCCCAGCTACTCGAGAGACTGAGGCAGGAGAATCGCTTGAACCTGGGAGGCGGAGCTTGCAGTGAGCCAAGATCCTGCCACTGAACTCCAGCCTGGGCAAGAGAGCAAGACTCCATTTCAAAAAAAAAAAAAAAAGAAAAGAAAAGAAAAAGAAAAGAAATAAATAACATGATTAGATTTTAGATATATACAGTGCATGTACAGTGTCCCCCCAAATCTCTCCCCTGAGGCCCAGCAGGGACATAACCCCAGGTCACTCACAGTGAATGAGGCAGGGATGGCAATGGGTGGGCCCCTGTGTTTGGAGGCTCTGGCGCTGTTCTCTCGCGTGCTCACCTCCCACCGTGCCCCAGCCTGGAGTTTTTTCTCTTTCTGCTCTTTAGTAGCACTCCTCCGGTGCCCTTTTCTCTCTCCCTTTTTTTACCTTCTTCAAGAGGCTGAGGTCAAGCCCTTTTCTCGTTAAGACTAAGTAACCTACGGACAGAACCTCTGTGTTCCCCAAATGTGTTCCTATAATGTCATCACATATGGGTCACAGGACAACCCTGCATGCCCCTTTATTTCACACACCAGGCTGTGCCAAGAGCTCATGACCAAACACTAGCAAAGGGCAGAGCCACGGCTTCCACACGAGTCTTGGCCATCAAATCTCCCTGTATTCTTTCCTCTGTTCCTGGCTGCCTGGCTCCCCCAGGCACACACAACTCCTATTCCAGGACACCCTTGAACGTGGCCAAGCCTCCCTCTTCCTTCGTCCTCCATTCTGTTCCTCCCCTTCCATCACCATTTCTTCCTCTTTATACTTTTCATTCACAGCATTTGGCGACTTCCTCCCCCATTTTCTACGTAAAGCTTTAGTTTTCTAGCACTTTCAACCTGACTTTGAAAAGCTTGCAAATGGGAAAGACCCTTATAGTTTTCTGCCTGGGATTTTTCCCCACGCCTTTTACTGCTTGAGAAACTGAGAATCCTTATAATCACAGTGGGTTACATTTTGGTTTTGCTTCTCATTATGATTTTTGAATTATTAATATAGTGTAAGTCCATTATAGAATAGTTGGAGAATAGAGAAGGGAAAACAATACCGTAAATACCATAATATAATGTCAACCAACACCCCTGCACTTAGTCTATTTTAAGAATGATGTTTTAAGAAGAAATTGACTCTCCACTTACTCCTATAATTACCGCACTATTTTTGCACTTAGAATGTCTTTTCAGCTCATGGGTCCTTTCCAAGACACTAGTCAATTCATGAGCACAGGGTACCATTGACTGCTCAGCCGTGGTCTATTAGAGAGCCACAAATTCAGTTTCATTTAAGGAACTAATCAACTTGTTTTAAACACTTCTATTGCCTGCTAGGTCAAAGAAGGCCTCTATGAGAAGAGCATTTGGACTGGCTGATCTTTGGATAACAATAACCGTGCTTAACCAACACAACCTTGTCCAGATCTAGCTATTCAAATATTCCTTGCAATGTAGGCAAGTACAGAATACACCCTCTGTTCGTGGAGGGGGTTACTTAGGGATAGAAGGAATATCTAAAATCAGTCTATATAGACAGAGACTCTTGAGCCCAGGATTTTGTCCTCAGCCTGGGCAACACAGCAAGACCCCGTCTCTATAAACAAACAAACAAAAAACAACAAAAGAAAACGTTTTTAAAATAAAAAAATGAAATAAAAGAATATATAGACTCATTTTATATAGTCCTTCTATCCCTAAGTAACCCCTGCCATGAACAGAGGATGTATTCTGTACTTGCCTACATTGTAAGAAATGTTTGAATGGCTAGATCTGGACAAGGTTGTGTTGGGTTAAACACAGTCCTGAGCTCAGGAGTTCAAGACCAACCTGGGCAACATGGCAAAACCTCGTCTCTACAAAAAATACAAAAATTAGCCACGTGTGGTGGTGTAATGCCTGGAGTCCCAGATACTTGAGAGGCCGAGGCAGGAGAATTGCTTGAGCCTGGGAGGTGGAGGTTGCAGTGAGTCCAGATCACCACTGCACTCCAGTCTGGGCAACAGAGTGTGGAGATCTGTCTCAAAAACAACAGAAAGAATGGTTGGTGGTTGTGGTTGATGTGTAGGGGGAGGGTATACCAGAATCACCTGGAGATGGCCACACGTGTAACAGATGAAGCGTTAGATTCAAAAGGTACAAAAAGCTAATAAAGAGCTGGGCGCGGCGGCTCAAGCCTGTAATCCCACCACTTTGGGAGGCCGAGGCAGGTGGATAACCTGAGGTCAGGAGTTCAAGACCAGCCTGGCCAACATGGTGAAATCCCGTCTCTAGTAAAAACACAAAAATTAGCTGGGCATGGTGGTGGATGCCTATAATCCCAACTACTCAGAAGGCTGAGGCAGGAGAATCGCTTGAACCCGGCAGGCAGAGGTTGCAGTGAGTCAAGATCATGCCATTGCACTCCAGCCTGGACAACAAGAGTGAAATTCTGTCTCAAAAAAAAAAAAAAAAAAAGCCTACTAAAACTCAATAGGAAAAACATAAACAGCCCAGCAGAGAAATGGGCAAAGAATTTGAACAGTACTGTGCAGAAAAAGAAACTCAATGGACAAATGTGAAAACAGGCTCCACTCACTAGCAACCGGGGACACGCAATTTAAAAACAACAATAAGCTGGGCGCGGTGGCTCACGCCTGTAATCCCAGCACTTTGGGAGGCCGAGACAGGCGGATCACGAGGTCAGGAGATCGAGACCATCCTGGCGAACACGGTGAAACCCCGTCTCTACTAAAAAATACAAAAAACTAGCCGGGCGAGGTGGCGGCGCCTGTAGTCCCAGCTACTCGGGAGGCTGAGGCAGGAGAATGGCGTGAACCCGGGAGGCGGAGCTTGCAGTGAGCTGAGATCCGGCCACTGCACTCCAGCCTGGGCAGCAGAGCAAGACTCCGTCTCAAAAAAAAAAAAAAAAAAAAAAACAACAATAAGATACAATTTCACACCCATGGAACCGGCCAAAAGTAAATGTTTGACAATAGCACATGTTGGCAAAGATGTATGAAAATGAGAACTCTCATGCTCATCTGGCCGAAGTGTAAAGGACAAGGTCATTTGTGAGAATAACTTGACAACATCTAGAAAACTTGAAAATGTCCATAGTCTAAGACCTTGCAATCCACTTCTAGGTCATATTCAAATCAGCTTTTCTCAACTGAGATTCTTCTTCTGAACCATAGAAAACAGAAAATTATTTGAATGATTATTTTCCTCAACTCTCCCAAGGATGGTACATAACTAGTATCATTCTAGATACACAGGAGAAAAGTTAATTATTACATACAGTGGTTGCATTATGACATTAGAGTTTGTCTTGTTAAACCCAGTTAAGAAAAACCGCAAGGGAATCTCCCAAACATATTTATAATGCCTCACTACTAGTAATAATAAAAAAAATTGGAGGCCGGACATGGTGGCTCATGCCTGTAATCCCAGCACTTTGGGAGGCTGAGGTGGGCGGATCACGAGGTCAGGAGATCAAGACCAGCCTGGTCAACATGGTGAAATCCCATCTCTACTAAAGATACAAAAAAAATTAGGCAGGTGTGGTGGGGCACACCTGTAATCCCAGCTACTCGGGAGGCTGAGGCAGGAGAATCACTTGAACCTGGGAGGTGGAGGTTACAGTGAGCCAAGATTGCGCCACTGCACTCCAGCCTGGGCAACAGGGTGAAACTCCATCTCAAAAAAAAAAAAAAAAGGAAATACTTTGTTCATTTGTAGGAGAATAGACAAATAAATCACAGTATATTTCTATTTATTTATTTATTATTATTATTATTTTTTGAGATGGAGTCTCACTCTGCCACCCAGACTGGAGTGCAGTGGCGCGATCTTGGCTCACTGCAAGCTCCGCCTCCCGGGTTCACGCCATTCTCCTGCCTCAGCCTCACGAGCAAGCTGGGACTACAGGCGCCCGCCACCACACCCGACTAATTTTTTTGTATTTTTAGTAGAGACGGGGTTTCACCGTGTTCGCCAGGATGGTCTCGACCTCCTGACCTCATGATCCGCCCGACTCGGCCTCCCAACACAGTATATTTCTAATGTGGAATATTCTATATAATAGTTTAAATCAGTGAACTAGATCTGTATGATTCAGCATTGATAAATCCTGAAAATAAAATATTGACTCAAAATGGTACAACATTATAAAAGGATGATCCCATAACAAATATTTTATAAAATATGCAAATGAATACCATATATTACAGTGTATTTGTAGTGAAAATATAAAATAGGGTTTAGATACACATCACATTCATGTGGCTTCTTCTAGTGGGAGAGGGAAGTCATTAGATTCTCTTTAAGAATCTTTCTGGCCAGGCGCAGTGGCTCACGCCTGTAATCCCAGCACTTCGGGAGGCCGAGGCGGACGGATCACAAGGTCAGGAGATCGAGACCATCCTGGCCAACACGGTGAAACCCTGTCTCTATTAAAATACAAAAAAAAAAAAAAATTAGCCATGCATGGTGGCGTGTGCCTGTAGTCACAGCTACTCAGGAGGCCGAGACAGGGGAATCGCCTGAACCCGGGAGGTGGAGATTGCAGTGAGCCGAGATCGCGCCATTGCACTCCAGCCTGGCGACAGAGCAAGACTCCATCTCAAAAAAAAAAAAAAAAAAAAAAAAAAAAAAAAAAAAAATCTTCTGGATTTCCTTCCAGTACATGGTAGGATTATATGTCCTTACATTCTTTGAAGTTAGGCACAACCATATGACTTACTGTGGCCAATAAAATGTAACTGGAAGTGTCACTTTTGGGTGGAAGATCTAAGAACGATACGCACAGTTTGCCGAGCTCTTCCCTTTGCTGCAGTGATCATCAATGTTTCAGATTTCCGTGTTTCAGTCCACTTCATCCTCTGGGTCCTCGAGTGAAGACAGTGTACGACAGTTTCCAAATGAGCCACCATGAGCGTGAGGCATGACTGAGAAATGGACCTCTGTCTCCTTAAGCCACTGAAATTTTGGGAGTATATGTTTGTTAACTGTAGCATGGCTAGCCCATCACATTGATACAGAGATTTCAATTTTATCTGTAATGTTTCATTCCTTCTTTTTATTTTTAAGGTCTAGAGAACATATGACTAAGTGTTAACATTTGTTCATTTTGAATGGACAGTGCTGAGTCTTATATTATCCTCATTCTTTTTAGACTTTTGTGATTAAAGTCTCTGGAATTGGCTGGGCATGGTGGCTCATGCCTGTAATCCCAGCACTTTGGGAGGCAGAGATGGGCAGATTGCCTGAGGTCAGGAGATCGAGACCAGCCTGGCCAACATGGTGAAACCCCATCTCTATTAAAAATACAAAAATTAGCTGGGCGTGGTGGCAGATGCCTGTAATCCCAGCTACTCGGGAGGCTGAGGCAAGAGAATTGCTTGAACCCGGGAGGCAGAGGTTGAAGTGAGCCGAGATGGCACCACTGCACTCCAGCCTGGGCAACAAAGTGAGACTCTGTCTCAAACAAAAACAAAAACAAAACAAACAACAACAACAAAACAATTCTGATATGCATGTTCTTCCTTTTAAGCCATCTCAAACCTCTTCAGAAAACAGAAGTGATACAATGTGAATCCTCCATCACATCATCCCCTTTTCAGGTCCTCTGCACTGACGGTGCCTCCTTTCTCCTACAGCAAGGGGACCTCTACCGCAGGAGAGACCTGCTCGTCAGTCCTTAGCATGGCCACTGTGCTACATCCAAGCCCAGTGTGAGCAGGGTGAGCCTGTGACGTGGGATTGGTGCTGACCTCTCACATGGGTATAATAAAGGAGTGCTGTCTGCGGAAATAAACCTTTGTGTCTACTTCATATTTGTAAAACAGATGCTTCCATGACTTCCTTTTCTTCCCACACAGTATTTTATATTAAATATCTAAATGAGAAACACAGAGTCAAGATCATTCAAATGGCTCAGCAATACACCTCATCTATAAATCAAAGCAAAGGAACACTTCACTAGTGAAAACCAGTCTGTGCCAGGAGACAGGATACTTCTCTCCTATTTGTGGGTGTGCTACTGTCCTGCCATGTGATCTGGCCTCTGTAGGACTTGGCGTCCTTTTTGTATAACATGACATTTCTCCTAACACTAACTTTCTATTAATACTTACATTTTAAAATTAGAAGTGACTATTTTCTTGTATTATTTTAAGTTTTTAATCTCAAAATTAAAAACAAAAGAAAAATTACAAATTAAAAAAATAACTTGGCGGGGGCCAGTGGCTCATGCCTGTAATGCCAGCACTTTGGGAGGCCAAGGCGGGTGGATCACCTGAGGTCAGGAGTTCAAGACCAGCCTGACCAACATGGAGAAAACTACTAAAAATACAAAATTAGCCGGGTATTGTGGTGTGCGCTTGTAATCCCAGCTACTTGGGAAGCTGAGGCAGGAGAATCGCTTGAACCCGGGAGGTGGAGGTTGCAATGAGCCGAGATAGCACCGTTGTATTCCAGCCTGGGCAACAAGAGTGAAACTCCATCTCAAAAATAAAATAAAGTAACTTAAAAACCAAATAGAGTTAAAATATTACACATTAGTAAGCATGTGATCAAAGGCAGGCAGTTGCCCAGGCATGTAGCAACAGGTGACACAGGAATGGAATCTTAGTTCCCAGGGTGGGGCTAGGGTAACACAGGGGTAGGATGATTTCAGACACAGGATTTGTTTTTGGTTTTGGATTTGTTTCGGCATTCCAGAAGCAGCTTTCTTTTATAACATAAAGAAATTAGAAAAGTAGTTTTCAAGCCAGTATGATCAACGA
The DNA here is from genome assembly GCF_007565055.1 of Rhinopithecus roxellana. Lineage (NCBI taxonomy): Eukaryota > Metazoa > Chordata > Mammalia > Primates > Cercopithecidae > Rhinopithecus > Rhinopithecus roxellana. The sequence goes on from NC_044558.1 coordinate 8,062,350, forward strand.
AGACACTATTTCCCAAACTAGTGCTCTGAGGAGCACTATCGTCAGAGTTCCTAAGTGGGTACACTTAGTGGTCAGATTTGGAAAATGATGTATGCTCTTTCTCTTGGAGAATCATCATGCATATTATCTTATGAAAGACTGAGAAATCCTACAGAAAAAAAAACCCACCTATTTTAACTTTGTTTAATCCAGCATTCACAAATTTATCTGTGCATGGATCAGTTTTTTGCTCACTTCCATTACCACCTTCCACGTCAACACGGGGAGCGCTGCGCTAAGACAACATCGCTAAGACAACATCGTGGCCTGTGAAGCCACAGGCTCTTGTGTGTGTTTCTGCCACGGCATTGCTGAGTAACTGGGTCAGCCCTCTACTGGGGTCTTGATTTCTCCACCTGAAAAATGAGGAAGATAACACTTGTCCACACTTCATAGAGATGAGCTAGATAATGTCCATGAGGGCTTTGAACCTTTAAAGCAGGTTCTATAGAAACAATGTTATTATCTCAACCACATAAAGCACGATGGGATAATAAGTCACATCGTTAGGTTCTATTATACACACCCGGTCCTAGCAGGTGCTGCACACTTACCTGTCTGTCCTGGTCCCTGAGGGCTGTATATAAATTCCATAGACTCCAGTAAGCAAAGCCATTTCATGCTGGTTCCTGTTTCAAACAGACCGAAAAGGCAAGAAAGGAAATAAAGAGAAACAGACCAAGTGAAGAAAGAGAGAGTGCAGGAACAACAACAATGGTTAACATTGACTGAGTACTTACTAGGTGTTACGCATATGCCAGGCAGTTGAAACACAGTGTTTAAGTCATCCCATCGAGGGCTGGGTGCAGTGGCTCATGTCTGTAATTCCAGTACTTGGAAGGTCGACGCAGGAGGATCATTTGAGCCCAGGAGTTCGAGACCAGCCTGAGCAATATAGTGAGACGCACATCTACACACACAGACACACACACAAATTGACCCATCTAGCCCTCACCAAAATCCTAAGGAAGACACAATTATTATGACCCAATTGGAGGTTAGAGAGTGTGTCTTGCCCAAGGACATACAAGTATTACCTGAACAGGCCTGCCTGATTCCAAAGCCTGTATGGCATTGTTTCCTAAGGTGGTACACATAAAATGATCTTAGGTGGTAAAAAACAATTATTTTAATAGTTTTGCATTTTAATGTATATGTGAAAAAATATAATATGTATTGCAAAGCCATGGTTTCATTCAAAAATATCATGGGCGAAGATAAGAAAATAATAAAGTCTAATTAAGAAAATAATAGTACAACTGATGTGTGGAAATGTCAAAAATCATGAACGTGGTGTGCTAGTGAATGACGCTGGGGAATCATTGCAACGCATCCTTCTACCTTCCAAACACCTTCTACCTCCCAAAAAAGAGAAGGTAAGTCAAAGCCCAGTTAGAGTCACCTTAACAAGGCTGTTTGTTTTGTTTTGACTCTCCCTCTGTCATCCAGGCTGGAGGGCAGTGGCGTGATCATAGCTCATTGTAGCCTTGAACTCCTGGGCTCAAGGGATCCTCCTCCCTCAGCCTCCTGAGTAGCTGGGATCGCAGGCCCGCACCGCCACGCCCGGCAGACTCACATTAACAAGGCTTTAAGCTTGCTTCTGTCTCCTCTAGGCTCAAGTGCAAGAGAGGAAATGAAGTTCAGTGAAGGTGAAGGTTGGCAACGGTTGCTATGTTTATCTGCAGTGGGGAGGTGGGGGCAGAGAGGCATATCTGTGATTGTGAGATCTGATTCACAGAAAATCACAGACTGACAAGCACCATCTCCTACAGAGAAGGAAACGATATCTTTAAGTTCTTGGCAACCCTCTCCCTGACCTTCCAACTGTGCGCAGCTGCCTGGTTCATCTCTCAGCTCTGTGGAGAAGGGGAGGGTCTTAGTGAAGACTTCTTGGTTGCAAAAGCAACCCACTCAATTAGTTCAAGTCAACCAGAAAAAAGAAAGGCTTTTGTAGATACTGGGTTTTGTATAGACCACAAAAAGATGGGAGCTGGAGTGGGAGTGAGGACCCACAGCTGCTGTTTGTTTTTTGGGCGTCTCTCATCTCTGCTCCTGTGAGGTTCTCCTTCATTCTTTCTGAGCTTCACCAGGCGTGACCATCTGGCCTAGCCTTACATCACTGCACAATTCTAGCCCTTACCAGACAAGGCACCGTGTTTCTTGGCCTCAATTCTAAGTTGCCATTAGCAAGTCAGATTGGCCCAGCTAGAGTCGGGGGTTCATTGCTGCACGGTGCATTATAGCGAGGTTAGGTCAAGGTGTAAGCAATTAACAGCCCTTCTGAAATCCAGCAGCCTCACCCTCGATGGTTCCTGTGTTTTTTTTTTTTTTAAAGGGCTGATCCTGTTTATTTGGCAGGAAAACTAGACAATCCAGCAGCCCAGGAGAGAAAGGTGGGCTTAATCCTCCTCCTCGTCGTCTCCAGCCCCGGCCCCACCCTGGCCCTGCTTGGCGTTCTTCCTCTTCACGCGGCCCAGGCGGCCACCCCCATAGGGAGAGCGCAGGGAGAAGTCCAGGCGGACAATGAAGGACGGGACATTCACCACCTGCTTGCGGACCCTGATGTGGCGCTGGCGGATCAGCACGCGAGCCTGGTGGATGGACTTGGCCAAGCCCAGCTTGAAGACTTGGGTCTGTAGGCGTCTCTCTAAGAAATCCTCGATCTGCAGGCCCAGGATGTAATCCAGCTTCATCTTGCCCTCATCCAGCACCCCAGTGCGGACCAGCCGCCGCAGCAGGGCCTTGCCCTCGAACAGACGCCGTGGGTCCTTCTCATCAAGCGTCAGCAGTCCCCGGGCGGCCTTGCGGATCTTGGCCAGGGTAAATTTGACCCTCCAGACCTCACGTTTGTTCCGGAGCCCATACTCGCCGATCCGCTTCAGCCCTTGGTGGAGACGAGATTTCTCAAAGGGTCTCCGCGGGGTCACGTAAGTTTTGCGACAAACCCAGCTCCGGGCCACCGGCATGTTGGCTCCGCTTACCCGTCTGCGCCTAGGCGCAAAACCCGGCCACGGAGAAAGAGGTTCCTGTGATTTTTAATAGGCAAGAGCTGGGTCAACTTCCCTGATACTGTGGCCAGTATAGTCCCAGCTTTCCTGCTGTTTCAGTACAGCAAGTTGCATTTGGACCTTTGAAATAGAGCATTGGGTTTCTTGCATCAGTAACAGTGCTGCTTTCATTCTACCCACTCTGGTCACCTTGAGTCTTGAAGACGATTGATGTTACAGGGCGATAAACGTAATCATTTGGCATAGAGAAAAAAGGGTTAAGAAGTTGTGCTGTCAGTAATGGTTGTGGAGTCCCCACTGGCACTGTGTGGGGGGCTGTGGGAACAGCTGAAGTGATGATGTTGATTATGATGCCAAAGATGATGGTAATAACAGTAAAAGAATTGAGACGGATGAGCCTCCTGAAAAAACATAAGAATACAATAGAGAAAAGGAACACAAATAATTAGATCTCCATGTAGTGAAAATAATCTTGAGTTAAAGACTCAAAGACTTGGGTTCTAGACGTGGCTTTGCCCCTTAACTACGTGAGTTAAGATCATTCACATAGCCATCTCACACTCATCACTTGGCTAGCTGTGGTCCACATCTGTAAAGATTGGAATGACTTTCTAAGCCAGAAATGTCTGGGATCCTACAGTCTATAATTTCTATGCCTGGAGGATAAAGTGGATCTTGGAATAAATGAGGTGATTAGAGCCAGGTGAGGATCAGTAAGGTCTGGTTTCCTAGGAGATGAGTCTTCAAGAGAGATTCAAAAGGCGTGAGGACAGCCTTTGGTGTGCAAACCCTAAAGTATCTGAGAAAATCTCATTCAAGCCAGTCGCGGTGGCTCAGGCCTGTAATCCCGGCACTTTGGGAGGCCGAGGTGGGTGGATCATGAGGTCAAGAGTTCGAGACCAGCCTGACCAACACAGTGAAACTAGACTAAAAATACAAAAATTAGCCAGTCGTGGTGGTGTGCGTCTGTAATCCCAGCTACTCAGGAGGCTGAGGCAGGAGAACTGCTTGAACCCAGGAGGCAGAGGTTGCAGTGAGCCAAGATCGTACCACCACACTCCAGCCTGGGCAACACAGTGAGACTATGTCTCAAAAAAAAAAAAAAAAAAAAGAAAATCTCATTCCATTTAAAAAGTGTATTTTGCCAAGGTTAAGAATGCATCCGTGACACAGTCTCAGCCCAGGTGCTTAGGATAAAGCTTGCCTTTATACATTTTGGGGAGATATGAGACATCGGTCAATAAATGTAAGATTACATTGGTTTGACCTGGAAGGGTGGGACATTTCAAAATGGGGGGCTTCCAGGTTATAGGTAGATTTTAAGGTTTTCTGATTGGCAATTGGTCGAAGAGTTATTATCAATAGAAAGAAATGTCTAGGTTACAATAAGAGGTTGTGGAGACCAAGACTTCATCATGCAGATGAAGCCTCCAAGTAGCAGGCTTCGCAGAGAATAGATTACAAACGTTTCTTTTTAGACTAACAAGACTTAAGGTCTGTGTTAATGTTAATGCTGGTCAGCTTTTCCTGAATTCCAAAAGGGAGGAGCGTATATGAGGAATGTCAGACCCCCGCTTCCAATCATGGCCTGAACTAGTTTTTCAGGTTAACTTTGGAATGCACTTGGCCAAGAGGAGGGGTCCATTCAGATGGTTGGAGGGGGCCTTAGAATTTTATTTTTGATTACAGGCGGAGGGGAAAAGGCAAGGTCTAGGGTAGAAGACAGGGCCCACTATAATGGCTTGAGAGTACGCTGATCTAAAGGGTAAAAATCGAAAATGTAAGCAGAGAGTTAATTTGAGCCACGTTTAAGCACTGCAACTTGGAAGCATAGATTCAAGGTGCCCTGAATGTATGCTCTGATTAGCAGCAGTTACAAGTAAGTTTTTAAAGGAAAAGAAGAGACAAGTTCTGGAGTTGTTTATCAAGAAGTTACATTAAAATGATATAAGATATTCATTGGCTATACATTTTTCTTTGCCTCAAAAATTCCAGGAACATGAAGACAATGAGTGAAGCAGCTAGTCTGAAAACTATAGGGAAGAAAAGAAAGAACAGCATGTCTTCAAATAATCGCCCCTGGGTATGGGTGGGGGCATGTATGTGACTGAAGTCCCATACTCGCTTCTCTCTGGGACAGGTAAATTTTGCATACCTCACATAGCTCTGACTGCTCTGAGCTATTTTTCTTTTCCATTTCTCGCTTTTGATCAGAATTTTTCTCTTCTAAAAGTATTGATGATCAGCCGGCACGGTGGCTCATGCCCCGTAATCCCAGCACTTTGGGAGGCGGAGGAGGGTGGACCACCTGAGGTCGGGAGATCGAGACCATCCTGGCTAAGATAGTGAAACCTTGTCTCTACTAAACATAGAAAAAAGTAGCCAGGCGTGGTGGCACATGCCTGTAATCCCAACTACTTGGAAGGCTGAGGCAGGAGAATCACTTGAACCTGGGAGGCAGAAGTTATGGGATCGTGCCGAGATCGTGCCATTGCTGTCCAGCCTGAGTAACAAGAGCGAAACTCCATCTCAAAAAAAAAAAAGTGTTGATGATCAACATTTTAGATGTCTGTCCCACATCACCACGAAGCACATTGAAGGGAAAGAGGAAACAGGTACTATGGCTCAAGAACATAGAGAAGTCTCAAGTCCAGATTGATTGGCAGCACAAAGGTGAGGTAGGAGAATAGGGAATTAGGGTAGCCAAGGGTTGGGGCATAAGCAAAGGAACGGCAGGTGCAGTTAATTCTCATAAGCAAAGGAACAGCAGATGCAGTTAGTTCCCATAAGCAAGAGAGCAGCACGTGCGGCCAGTGCTAGGCAAGACTGCAGCATGCAGGCCACATCGTCACGTCTGTGGAACAGGAGTTTCCACTTCAGCTTCTGATTGACTGCAGGCCAAGCCTCCACCTCAGCCTCTGATTGGTCTCAGGCCAATCCTTCATAGGGTGTAACCAATCGGAGGCCTCGAAAAGGCCCCTAGGGGTGTTGCCAAGTTCTTTCGGCTCAATAAAAACCCTACTTGAGGCGTTACTTTAGCTGCTTGCTCACACCTGCTTTTACTCTGAGTTGTACTTTTGCTTCTTCAACAAATCTGTGCCTTTGTTACTCCATTCAAAGGGCAGGGACCATCTGGGTCCTGAATTATATACCAGACACAGAGCTCAGGACAGAGGACAGAGCTGTAAAGACGCCTAAGGAGGCCAGCCCTTCCCAGCATGTCCCCAGGAGGCACAGCTGGGCCAGGGAGGACATGCTGAGTTTGGTCCTGCCCTGCAGCTAGTGTCCTTGGTGCTATGGACACACCAATGTCTTCAGGTCCCACCAAGACCACCTGTATAGACCCCAGAACCTAATGGGTCTAAACCAAAGATGTGAGCTCACTGTAAAATGTGTGCAAGGGTTGGGGGAAGCCCAGCAGCCAGCCCTCACCACTTTAGCTCACAGACAAATTCAGCAGGTATCAAAAATATCACAGAAGCAATAGGGGTTTTTTGTTGTTTTTTGGGGTTTCTTTTTGAGACAGAGTCTCACTCTGTTGCCCAGGCTGGAGCCCAGTGGCACGATCTTAGCTCACTACAATCTCCACCTCTTGAGTTCCAGTGATTCTAGTGCCTCAGCCTCCAGAGTAGCTGGGATCACAGGTATGTGCAACCACACCCAGGTAATCAAGTAATCCATCCGCCTCTGCCTCCCAAAGTGCTGGGGTTATAGGCATGAGCCACTGCACTCAGCTGAGGCAACAGTTTTATAATCTTAAAACATCTAGCAGAGTCGGTATACATCTGTTTAACCAATAGACCAGGCAAAAATGTCTGAACTATATTTAGTCTTCAAACTTTCTAATTTAATTTTAACAACAATTTAAAAACTAATTTTATTTCCCAAAGGTTACTGAAAATCATGTGAACTCGAAAAGCATTTGGGCTTATCGACTTAATTTATGAGTGTTCACTTATTTAGAAGTCAACTTGGTATCATGTAGACAATATAAAAACATAGCATGTACACAGATACACATAAAAAATAGACACTGCCAGGCACGGTGGCTCACACCTGTAATCCCAGCACTTTGGGAGGCTGAGGCAGGTGGATCACCTGAGGTCGGGAGTTTGAGACCAGCCTGACGAACACAGAGAACCCCATCTCTATTAAAAATATAAAAATAGCCTGGCATGGTGGCACAGGCCTGTAATCCCAGCTACTCGGGAGGCTGAGGCAGGAGAATCGCTTGAACCTGGGAGGCGGAGGTTGCGGTGAGCTGAAATCGCACCATTGCACTCCCGCCTGGGCAACAAGAGCGAAACTCCATCTCAAAAAAAAAAAAGAAAAAATAGACACAGACACAAATTAAGATTTTTATAGCTTTGGCTGGGTGCAGTGGCTCACGCCTATAATCACAACACTTTGGGAAGCTGAGGCAGGTGGATCACTTGAGGTGAGGAGTTCGAGGCTAGCCTGGCCAACGTGGCAAAAACCTGTCTCTACTAAAAATACAAAAATTAACCTGGCATGGTGACGCGCACCTGTAGTCCCAGGTACTCAGGAGGCTGAGGCAGAAGAATCACTTGAGCCCAGGAGGCAGAGGTTGCAGTGAGCCGAGATTATGCCATTGCACTCCAGCCTGGGCCACAGAGTAAGACTGTCTCAACAAAAAGAAAAAAATATATTTTTACAGCTTTGATTTTAAAATTTTAGTCATCAGACAGGTAAAACTCCCTAGTTTAAAAGGACAGTTGGGTTAAATTCTGTCTCCGTAAACGGAACAGATTAAAGTTTTTGCAAGCCTTTATGGAGTTTTAAAGAAAACAGGGAAGTGAATTTGTGTCTCAAAGCAGAGAGAATGTAAACATTTTCAAGAAGGAGTTCAGATGTGTCAAAGGAAGATTAACAGTGGATGTCAAGGTAATGCAAAATCCTAGGAATTCACTAGAAAGTTTTACAAGGAAATACATAGATGGGCCTAGAAAAACTTCAGAAACTGAGGTAGGAGGCAGGACTCAACTCTGGAGGTGGAGCTTGGACACCAGACCAAACTGAAGACTCGCTGAAACAGGTGCAAGGAGGAAGCAGCTTCCGTAAGATGCACCCACCAGTGTGCCATGTCAGTTTACCATCGCCATGGCAACACCCAGCCGCCACTGCCCCTTTTCATGGCAACACTGGAGGACCCAGTAGTTACTCCCCTCACCTTAGAAAATTCTATATAAACCACCCCTTAATTTGCATATAATTAACAGGGGATGTAATAATTATGACAGCAGAACCACCTCTGAGCTGCTGCTCTGCTACCCTGGGTTACTATGGGGCAGCCCTGCTCCAGAAGGAGCAGTGCTTGTGCTGCTGTACCCTCTGCCACTTCCATAAAAGTTGCTGAGTTCGTTCCTGGGCAAAGCCAGGAACCCTCCTGGGCTAAGCCCCCATTTTGGGGCTTGCGTGTCCCGAACCAAAACCTTTTCAAAATAGCCAAATGCCAGAAAGTTGTACTTTGAAGACCAATCTAGTTGGATAGGTGGATTTTTTAAATTTAGTTTCCATTTCTTAACTGGATTACTGAGCTTGGGGTGGAGCCCATTAACAAATAGGCCCAAGAAAGTATTTGCAGTTCTCAGGGCCTCATAATTGAACACGTGAAAAGCAGGCACAGCTAGGAAGGCAATCTCGCTCTTTAAAAATCAAGAATCCCACTTTTACTTTGAATCGCAGGTCCCCAAAAGAGGAAAGAGTGCCGTGGGTCCAGGGCCACACAATGTCGCCACAGTGCTCCTCGCACCATCGGCCCATCCTGTGCTCAGCCCGTCCCCACAGAAGTCTTATCCCTTGTGGGAGAGTGTTTTCTTTCTTTTTTTTTTTTTTTGTTTTGAGACGGAGTCTCGCTCTGTCGCCCAGGCTGGAGTGCTGTGGCTGGATCTCAGCTCACTGCAAGCTCTGCCTCCCAGGTTTACGCCATTCTCCTGCCTCAGCCTCCCGAGTAGCTGGGACTACAGGCGCCCGCCACCTCGCCCGGCTAGTTTTTTGTATTTTTTAGTAGAGACGGGGTTTCACCGTGTTAGCCAGGATGGTCTCGATCTCCTGACCTCGTGATCCGCCTGTCTCGGCCTCCCAAAGTGCTGGGATTACAGGCTTGAGCCACCGCGCCCGGCCGGGAGAGTGTTTTCATCACCTCCAAGCCTTCAAACTTCACCTTTCTTATGGAAATGCACCAAGAAACAAGTAGCCCCTGCAGTAATAACCATTCACCACATTTGCTGTCGGCTACTTCTGAAACTGCAGCTTTTGCCGGTGACATGCCAGCCATTGCACACACAAAGGTCAAGTTCTCTCTCAATACAAAGTAATCCTTTTGTACTCCAAAAGCCAGAGATCAGGAAACCCAATGCAACAAACAGCAGCGCTCTAGACCTGAGAAAAGCATGCCCACAATTCTCAGGACTCCACGAGAGAGAGAGAGAGAGAGAGAGAGAGAGAGAGAGAGAGTGAGTGTGTGTGTGTGTGTGTGTGTGGTGCCTTTTCCTGTGTTCCTCAAGGGGTCTCAGCAGTCTCTGCTGGAAGTCTCCTCTAGATTTCTTCACGGGGTAGCGAAGATGGCCAAAGAAAGGAGGAGCAGAAGCGGAAGGAAATGGAAGAACAAGTCCTAGAGGAGGTAATTTGGAAAGATTTTAAATTTTCTGAAAGGCCAATGAAGTTTTCCATTTTTCTCGGCAAAATCATGCCAACAAGAAAGGAAGCACACAGAGGGATTAAACTTTTTTTTTTTTTTCCCCCAAAGGGAGTTTCAGTCGACTGAAGAAAGAATTCCCAGAAACGGGATCCCAGGGAGAAAAAGCAGAAAGATCCTCCTTGTCAATAAAAATGATAGCTTGAATATCAGCTTTTAATGAAGCTGATTTCTAACCATAGAGCTCTTAAAAAAAAAAAAAAAAACTTCTCAAATCTTTTATCAGATTTCAGCCAGGACACATAGAAAGTAGGTCTCCCATTCTGTTTGGTTCTAAAACAACTTTTATTTTATTTTATCTTATTTTTCTGATCGAGTGCACAAATGAGTTATTTTAGGCACGTCAAAGGCCCTCCATTTTGGCCTTTGTAATTTAGGGTCATCTGAAGTCCTGTGGGCCCATTTGTTCAAATATCTGCAAGACGAAGTTCCGCCGGTGCTATACAGAAAAGCAGCCCATGTTTCCAAGGGAGGCTGCGTCCTCAGGGAGTCTTCGGACTTGAATGCTTTGTTACCCATAATGTAGAGGCCTGAATCATTCACCGCCAAGCTCTGGGCTGTGTTTTGGGTCCAAATGTGCTGCTTGTGAGTGTAACTCCTCAGTGCATCACTACTGAGTTGTGTCCACTTTTTTATGTGTCTCAGAAACGCTGAGTCCCCGGAGGGTCAAGAGTCCTCACGAGTGCTGGGTGACCAGCCTTTACGGGCACTTGCTGGCAGAGTGAGAGAGATGATGGATGTTCTCCTGAGAGAGGAAACCCTTTAAGGCACGCAAGTCCCAATACCCCCAGGAAGTCTCCAGTGATTCAGGGTCCCTAACGAGCTGGAGGGAGCAAGTGCCTTTTATCTTTGGAGTGAAGAATCCACTCTCATCCATTAGAAAAAGGGAATCTAAGAGAGGTTGGTCACGCATAAAAGTTTGATTTCCAAAATGAAAGGTCATGATGCAACAATGTCTTGACCGAAAATGAAAGCAAACTGCCAACTCCAGACCTATGAGTGGCCAGAAAAATATCCTGATCTCCTGACTTAAATAGGAAAGTCAGAGACAGAACCCTCATTCAGAGAGAGTCAAAGAGAAACCGCTCAAATGAAATCTACACCTCCACCAAAGCAACGGGGGTCTGGATTCAGGAGAACTCACCCGCAACACCAGTGACACTTCTGAAGGTGGAGAACGCAATGGGTTTGTGCCAGTACCACGCACCGCCTTCAGAGAAAAACAGTGGGTGGTTGGTGTGGGGGGTTCGCGCTGAATCCTGCTGACTTAAGCCAGCTATATCAACCTAAGGGAAAATACTTTCTGAGTTGACAGTTTACTTGGGCCAAGTTTGAGGACTGCAACCCAGAAGCATAGATTCAAGCTGCCCTGAATCTCTCCTCCCAGTAGCAGTAGTCGTGTGTGTGTGTGTGTGTGTGTGTGTGTGTGTGTGTGTTTAATCTATTTATTTATTTATTTATTGACTGGGTTATGAGACTGGCTAAGTTTTGTATTTTTGATAGAGATGGGGCTTTCACCATGTCGCCCAGGCTAGTCTCGAACTCCTGGGCTTAAGTGATCCACCCACCTCAGCCTCCCAAAGTGCTGGGAATCCAGGCGGGAGTCACCGCACCTGCCTACAAGTGGGTTTTTCTTTTCTTTACTTTTCTTTTTCTGGAACTTTATTTCTTGTAACAGGTACAAGTGGTAGTAGATTTTCCTTCTTTTAAAGGAAAAATAAAGGAAAAGAAAAAGGCAGTTCCTATTTACCAAGAATTTACATAAAAATAACGTAACATATTGACTGCCTATACATTGTTATTTGTATCACACATCCCAGGAACATGAAGATAATGGGTGAGGCAGCTAGTCAGGAAACTATAGGGAAGAAAAGAAAGAACAAAATGCCTTTAAACAGTTGCGCCCAGGGGCCTGGAGGTGGGGTTTGGGGAATACAGGTGGTTATGGGGAGGGCCACTTCTCAAGCAGGAATAGAAGTGTGATGCTGGAGAAAGAAACCTGGACCAAAATGGGGTGTGGGTAACTTGTTTCTCTTTTCTGGGTCTCAACTTCCTCCAGCTCGGTTGTTCAGAGAAGGAAGTTGCATGGGAAAGGAAATGGCAGTCAGGTTTGTCTGGCTGAAGCAGTCTAAGTTGAAGTATAAAAAAAAATTAAGGTGGGCTGGAGTGAGAGGAAGGCTGGAGAAAGCTGGTGAGGTATCTTCAAACCTGTGTTAAGGAATTTCCCTGGCTTAGAACAGGGCAATTGGTTTTTACCATTAAAATCCCTTTGGTTTTTACCATTAAAATTCCAAAGTTACGGCCCTTTCTTCCTCTTTGTCAATGTTGGTTAGCCACTATTGGACATTACCAATGCTCAGGGGAAACTAGTTGAGATTAGAAGAAACAATTCTAAACAGTAAAGTAGAGGTTCTTCTTCAGACTTTCCTCCCCATCTAATTAGGAATAAATAGTAACTTCTCTTAGAAGCAAAATTTATTCAAAGACCTGTGCTAATGTTCTTAAATATCTGCTAACCGTAATAAAGAAATGACTTTATGTTCTTAGCTCCCACAATTTAGCCTAAATATTTGCCCTGGCATGCTTTACTGATCCAAGCAAGCATTAGGTCATAGCCTGTTCCTCTTCCTTATTTGAAGGTGTTTTTACCTTCCTCAGCATTCCACAAGTTACTCCTCCTTCCTTTGTTCTCCTCTGCCTTTGCCTCTTTTAAAAAGTTCTAAGTTGCAGCCAATCGGGACAAATACGGAATGTAAGGTCCTGTTCCAGTCAGTGGAAACCGGACACAGTGGTAGGGTGGGCGCCTCAGGTTCTAAATGACCCTGCTCCTTTGTTCGGTGCACTCTCATGGCAAAACTGCTGGCGAGTGTACCCTTTCTGCAGAAAGTAAAAATGGCCTTGCTGAGGAAATTAAATTAATGTTCAAGTGCTATTTCTTTATGGCACCAGGGAACAAGCATTTCTAACACAATTTTACACATTGGTAGTCACAGCAGGTCTGCAAGGTTGACTCCAGCAGAGAAAGTCAGGAAGACAGTTATTGCAGCCAAAGAACTAAAACCTAGGGAGGAGACAGAACAGTCTATTTCAAAGAAAAGATCCTTCGAATATGCAGAATTACAATCTCTGAACACAATTCCCTGGCCTCTATTTTGATTTTAATTGACTGCATGGTTCAAGATTAAGGGCTGGTGAATTGAGACCTGAATTCTCCTTCAGCAACAACCAGGGGGAGTTGGAGGAATGGGGGGTGGTGTACTGTACTCCCCATTTTTCTTTTTTTTTTTCTTTTTTTTTTTTTTTGAGACGGAGTCTGGCTCTGTCGCCCAGGCTGGAGTGCAGTGGCCGGATCTCAGCTCACTGCAAACTCTGCCTCCCAGGTTCACGCCATTCTCCTGCCTCAGCCTCCCGAGTAGCTGGGATTACAGGCGCCTGCCACCTCGCCCGGCTAGTTTTTTGTATTTTTTAGTAGAGATGGGGTTTCACCGTGTGAGCCAGGAGCCAGGATGGTCTCGATCTCCTGACCTCGTGATCCGCCCGCCTCGACCTCCCAAAGTGCTGGGATTACAGGCTTGAGCCACCGCGCCCGGCCAACTCACCCATTTTTCAAATTAAGTCTTTAAGGCTCCTAGTAAGCCAACTGAAAGGACGTAGTTCCTCAGGCTAAAAGAGCACAGAAGTGGCTCTGTGGGATGGGCACCCCGTGCCTCACACCTATAATCCCAGCACTTTGGGAGGCTACGGAGGGATCACTTGAGGCCAGGAGTTTAAGACCAGCCTGGGCTGGTGAGACTGTCTCTACAAAAAATTTAAAAATTAGCCAGGCATGGTGGCACATGTCTGTGGTCCCACATACTTGGGAGGCTGAGAAGGCATGATGGCTTGAGCCCAGGAGTTCGAGGCTGCAGTGAGCTGTGATTGTACCACTGCACTTCAGCCTGGGTGACACCCTGTCTCAAATAAACAAACAAACCAATTAGCCCGGTGTGGTGATACATGTCTGCAGTCCTAGCTACTCGGGAGGCTCAGGTGGGAGCTCAGGAACCTGAGGCTGCAGTGAGCTCTGACTATGGGGCTGGACTCCAGCCTGGGTGACAGAGTAAGGCCCCATTTCGATAATTTAAACGATTTTTTTCAGAAATGTTGCTATGTGGGCTGGGAGCGGTGACTCACACCTGTAATCCTAGCACTTTGGGAGGCCAAGGTGGGTGGATCACCTGAGGTCAGGAGTTCAAGACCAGCCTGACCAACATGGTGAAAGTCTGTCTCTACTAAAAATATAAAAATTAGCTGGGTGAGGAGGCGGGCGCCTGTAATCCCAGCTGCTCAGGAGGCTTAGGCAGAAGAATCACTTAAACCCAGGAGGCAGAGGTTGCATTTAGCCGAGATCATGCCACTGCACTCCAACCTGGGTGACACAGTGAGACTCTGTCTCAAAAAAAAAAAAAAGTTGCTATGTGAAGGTAGAAGGAAAATAAAATAGGCAGAAGGCAATGAGTTCTGAGGACTTGCTTTTAATTGTATACTAAAGTGTAAGAACTCTCAAATATCCTGCATTCTTTTCGAATGACTTTAGTGTGTTTTTCCTCCTACAGCTACATTGAGACCAGAGTACCAGCTTTCCCTGCAGAGAGAGAAAGGGAGTGAGAAGGGGAGAGAGAAACAATGATGAAAATGATAAATGATGATGATTGTTTCTTCTGAGATAAAAACCTGAGCTCTACGCTAAGGAAAGAAAACTGGCTCTCTAGGATTTTTTTCTTCACCCTTCATGTCTTATTCAGGAAGGAATAACAAAAGAGAGGAAGATAAAGAATGCTGACGTTTACTGAGGTCCTTTTGTGAACTAGGCACTTTCTCCTCCACGGTTTCTTTTAATCTCCACATTTTTATATGTGAGGAAGCTGGAGGGTCAGAGTATTTAAGTAACAAGTCCTCTCCATTATAAAAGGCAGAAGTGGGATTCTTCTATTAAGGCCTCGCTTTTTCCACACCAAAGGAGAATCAGCCAGGCATCCTACAGGCCGTTAGCCACTAGAGGCGCCGGATGAGTTGAGTGGCTTAGAGCACTGTTCTCTAACCGAAGCGCGGCGCAGAATCTCGTGGGGAGCCTTTTAAAACACGGAAGACCCCGCCTCTGAGTTTCTGGTCCTGTAGGTCTGGAGTGGAACCAGACACTTTACGTTTCTAAGAAGGTGTCAGTCCATCCAGAACCACACCTTGAGATGAACTACCTTAGAGCTGATAGTCTCCAGGAATGGAAAAAGCACTTCCCGGTTCACATTCTAATGACAGTGGGGTCAGGGAATGTGACAGTGTCACTCTCCTGTGGGAAGGCTAACGCATCCCAAAGTGCCCTTAAATAGAATTCCCTATGTTCTGAGAGGTGATAGAACCACGTGCTCTTGACTCCTGATTCCACTGCAAGATTTCACCCACAAATATTTTCATTCTTGAATGTGCATGGTTACAATCAATCCTCATTATTCCTGGATTGCATCTTTGGGAATTTGCCTACTCTCTGAAATTTATTTGGAACCCCCAAATCCATCCTTGCAGGACTTTCAGTCGTTCACGGACATGCGTAGAGAAGTGAAAGGTTTGAGTCACTCAGACCACGGTGATGCCCATTTCCAGCGGCAGTTGAACAAAGCCAGGCCCCGCCTTCTTGTTTTAGCTCTCCACGGTACAGCAGCATCCTTCCTGTTTGCAGTATATGTAGTGTCAGGTTTTGACATTTTTGTGCTTTTTGTTGGTGATTTTGCTCTTTAAAAAATGGTCCCCAAGCATAGTGCTGAAGTGCTGTCGACCGTTCCTAAGGGCAAGAAAGCTGTGATACGTCTTACGGAGAAAATACGTGTGTTAAATGAGCTTCATTCTGGCGTGAGTTACAGTGCTGTTGGCCATGGATCTAATGTTAATGGATCAACAATATAGAATAATTATCTTTAAACACAAGCACACGTAATTGATTGGTTGATGAGACATATGATCAGAGGCTCACAGGAACCTCACCCTGTGTTGCCCCTGGGAGCAACACCTCGGTATTCACAGTAACCGTATGGAAAATGAGAATCAGCTGCATACCATAGGGAATCTGATGGCTCAAGGCACACGAAAGAACCACAAAAATCAAGAGAAGAAAAAAAATGAAAAAAACTTGAAAATTGACTCAAAGACTTGGCAAATGCAAATATATATGTAATATAAAAATGTTATTTTATTTTTCATAGAGAAGGGGGTCTCACTATGTCACATATCATGTCGTTTCTCTACTTATTTGATACGCCAGAATACAGGAAATGGTTATAGGGAAAACAGTTGTTGGAACATCTCAGCCTTCCCCTGTTATCCTTACGGACGACATTTTGTCGGTAAAAGGGGAGCCTCATGCCCCCATCTTCATCAGCTCTGTTCTTCAAGGACTGTCAGAACCCTCTGTGCTAATAATGCCAAGCTCCTCACGTTCAGTGCCCAGGCCTGGAGGGAGGAAGGGCAGGGTCCTCGCAGCTGCTGTTTATCTCACTCCTGTTGTAACCAGAGAACAATGGGTCCTGCTAAGGGAGGGATGAGAATAATACTTCCATTGTTGGCATAGCAGCTAAAGATGGGGCTCTGAACGTGGGGACCAGTCCCGCTCCTCTCCTTTCATTCTGAGTATTCTCAGAAGCCCAGCCACTTTTCAAAGATATACAGTTATGCTGGGAAGCCAGGGGGAGGAATCTAGTATCCAATACAGCCTTGAACCATGCACACACTAAGAATGCAAATAGTTGGGCATGGGGCACATCCTGTAATCCCAGCGCTTTGAGAGGCTGAGGTGGGAGGATCACTTGAGGCCAAGAGTTCAAGACCAGCCTGAGTGACACAGTGAGACCCCCTTTCTCTGCAAAAAATAAATTAACCAGGTGTGGTGGTGCATACCTGGAGTCCCAGCTACTTGGGAGGCTGAGGCAGGAGGATCGTTGGAACCCAGGCGATCAAGGCTGCAGGTGAGCTATAACCATGCCTTTGCCCTCCAGCCTGGGCAATAGAACGAGACCAGGACTCTAAAATAATAAGAATAAGAATAAGAATAAGAATACAAATAAATGGCCTGGAACTCAGACTGTACCTGTCTGAGAAAGAGAACTCCATCCTGGCAGGTTTGGGTGGGGTAAACTCTTCAGAATCCTCCAGGACACAGTGTGCGCACAGCAGGACTAACACGTCTGGGAAGAAGTTAAGCTCACACAGATGGGACAGGGACAGGACTCTCATTTAGTCAGAGCAATGACAGATGATTGTCAGTCAAGTATACCAAGATGCTCTAACCTTTTTGTTTTTAAGTTCTGTCTTGGAAAATGTGTGATTTTTACATATGTCCTCACAGTCTTCATTCCCTCTGTCACAGAATGTAGACCGAGTCTGTGTGCTCTTGACGGTTCCATTACACTCCAGTTTCTTTCCTCTGGGACACATGGCGGCTCGGTGTAAAGGGGATGGGAGGGACTATTTTCTCACCACGAGGTTTACAGGTTTCCACTCCTGTCGACGCCTGTGTTAGGTTTAGAGAGTGCACTGCACTTGCCTTTGAAACGTGGCCACTTTGACACCTCCTAGCAATTGGTCAGTAGGGGTTGGGGCTTGAAAAATGCGTAGGAAGAAGGTGAAATAGAACGGGATGGCTGGAAAGAGGAAGAGAGAGTGGGAATCCCAAGCAATTTTCAATTTTGCTACAACTAAGATCCTTTTTTTTTTTTTTTTTTTTTGAGACAAAGTCTCGCTCTTGTCGCTCAGGCTGGAGTGCAGTGGCGTGATCTCAGCTCACTGCAAACTCCGCCTCCCGGGTTTAAGCGCTTCTCCTACCTCAGCCTCTTGAGTAACGGGGATTGCCACCATGCCAGGCTAATCTTTGTATTTTTAGTAGAGATGGAGTTTCACCATATTGGCCAGGCTGGTCTCGCAATCCTGACCTCAGGCAATTCGCCCGCCTCAGCCTCCCAAAGTGCTGGGATTACAGGCGTGAGCCACCACGCCCGGCCTAATACTATACACGTAAAAATGGTTAAAATGGTAAATGTTATGTGTTTTTTAATCTCAATTAAAAAAAAAAACTCTTCATGAGGACAGACTTCAAAACTAAATTTTGGCAAGGGAACCTTTTTCAGAGAGCCTTTCTCAAACGTGCTCGTGGGCATATAATTCTCTGAAAACGGTAATAAATCTGAGATCTTGCCCAGTTGTAAGCCTTGGAAAGAGAGATGTAAATTTTTCCCCAACGTATGCAACCAGAGAAAGACAAAGCCTTGAAGAACCATGAAAAAGAAGAAAAAGAACAAGCAGGAAGTTCTCAGGGGAAATAGTGCCAAGTGTAGGCGTGCCTGCCATAAGCCACAAGCGTTGATGTGTGGTGTCTGTGGGGACAGGCACTTTTTGTGTCCTGCCAGGGTACTCTGAGTGAGGAAGAATGAGGAAGAGCGTGGAGCAAGCACTTGGGTTCACTCAGGGCTGCAAACTAACTGAAGGTAGTTGCATGCCACGGCCAAAATAAACTGGAAGGAAAACCCTTTTGTTGTGACTTTGCTGTGAGAGTCATCACAATGGGTGCTAAACAGGAAGAACCCAAAAAACAATTCTGGAAACCCCATTCAGCGCCTCTGGAGAAAAATGCCTCAAAGCACTCCAAGACTGAAGTTTTGAAAGCAAAGATGGGCCGGGCCAGGTGGCTCACGCCTGAAATCCCAGCATTTTGGGAGGCTGAGGTGGATGAATCATTTGAGGTCAGGAGTTCGAGACCAGCCTGGCCAACATGGTGAAACCCCGTCTCTACTAAAAATTCAAACATTAGCCGGGTGTGGTGGCACATGCCTGTAATCCCATCTACTTGGGAGGCTAAGGCAGGAGAATCACTTGAACCTGGTGGGCAGAATTTGCAGTGAGCTGAGATCATGCCACTGTATTCCAGCCTGGGTGACAGAGAGAGATTCCATCTCAAAAAACAAAACAAAACAAACAAACAAGCAAAGATGACAACAGGCATGGATCAGTGTGTGGACTCTCGTAACCTGGGACAGGAGCTAAAGAGATGCTGTGATCATGGATCCAAGTCCCTCTTGCATCCTTGGGTGCCAGGTGGTGATCTGGCCTTGGCCTTGGCTCACAACAGTGAAAGAGGAGCCACACAAACAAATCAAGAGGAGAGCTAAACCTTGTAGGGTTTGATTTCAGAGTAACCCCAGCCAACTGACAACCTGAAACCACTTTCTCAAGGCATTGTCACTACCAGGTGCCCTAGCTAGAAACGCCCCGTGTGATGTACAGATGACAATGACCTGTCCAGCTCATAAATCCACCTTGTTTCCTTTCCCAAAGGCCCTTAAACATTGCCTTATGCAATTAAGATGATACAGGTTGCCCTGGATGTTGTCGAAGAGGTCCCTTTGGAGTATTTTCAGTACTGTTTTCCTTCCTTCCCTCCTTCTTTCCTTCCTTCCCTCACTCTCTCTCTCCTTCCTTCTTTCCCTCCTTCCTTTCTTCTTTCCTCCCTTTCTTCCTTCCTTTCTTCCTTCCCTCTCCTCCTTCTGTCCTTCCTCCCTCCTTCCTTCCTTATTGTGGCAAAACATACATATCAACATTTACCTTTAAAAAAGGTTTTATTTTTGGTTTTGTTTTTTATTACAGACAGGGTCTCACTATGTTGCCCAGGCTGAACTCAAACTCCTGGGCTCAAGCAGTCCTCCTGCCTCAGCCTACTGAGTAGCTGAGTAACCCCCTGCCCCTGGTAACCTCTCATTTCCTTTCTATCTCTAAGAATTTGCCTATTCTACCTCAGATAAGTGGAACCATGCAATCTTTGTCCTTTGTGAAATATGTTGCTGGCTTATTTCACTGAGCATAACGTTTTCAAGGTTTATTCACGTAGCATGTATCAAAGCTTCATTCCTTGGTAAGGCTGAATCATATTCTATTCTAAGTGTAGACCACATTTTGTTTATCCGTTCCTCTATTGATGCACATTTGGGTTGTTTCTAACTTTTGGCTGCTGCTACACATTGTGGATATAATGCTGCTATGAACATGGTGTGTAGGTATCTGTTTCAGTCCCTGTTTTCAATTATTTGGAGGTGTGTCCCCAGGAGTAAAACTGCTGGATGAAATAGTAATTCTATGTTTAATCTTTTAAGGAACTGCCAAACTGCTTTCCACAGCAGCTGCACCATTTTGCATTCTTACCAGCAGTGCACAAGTGTTCTAGCTTCTATACATCTTTACCAGCTTTTGATTTTGTGGTGTGTTTTTTTTTTTAAAAAAAATAGCCATCCTAATGATTATAAAGTGGTATCTCATTGTGTTTTAAATTTGCATTTCTCTAATGACTAGTGAAGTTGAACATCTTTTATGTGGTTATTGGCCATCTGCATATTTTCTTTATGATAGACATTTAAATTTATTTATTTATTTATTGAGATGAAGTCTTGCACTGTCACCCGGCTGGAGTGCAGTGGCACGATCTTGACTCACTGCAACCTCCACCTCCCAGGTTCAAGCGATTCTCCTGCCTCAGCCTCTGGAGTAGCTGGGATTACAGGCACCCGCCACCGTGCTAAATTTTTTGTATTTTTAGTAGAGACGAGGTTTCACTATGTTGGTCAGGCTGGTCTCGAACTCCTGACCTCGTGATCCGCCCTCCTTGGCCTCCCAAAGTGCTGGGATTGCAGGCGTGAGCCACCGTGCCCGGCCCTATTTTTTGTTTTCTTTTCTGTGATTTTGGTGTCATATGCAAGACATCATCACCAAACCCAATGTCATAAAAATGTTATGCTAATTCTTCTAAGAGTTTCTAAGAGTTGTAGTGCTTACATTTATAGTTTTAGGTCTTTGATCTATTTTGAGCTAATTTTTGTAAATGCAGAAAGGTAAGAGTTCAACTTCATTCTCTTCTTGTAGGTATCCAGTTTCCCCAGCACCATTTGTTGAAGAGGCTGTCCTTTCCCAGGCTTAATTTCTTTTATATTTACATGTTTTTAGTTTCCTTGTTATGGAAGGAAAAGTGGTAATTACAAAAATTGTAAGCAATGCATAAGCAACATATATTTATGTATTTATTTATTTATTTATTATTTATTTTGAGACGGAGTCTCGCTCTGTCACCCATATTGGAGTGCGCTGGCGCCATCTCGGCTCACTGCAAGCTCCACCTCCTGGGTTCACGCCATTCTCCTGCCTCACCCTCCTGAGTAGCTGGGACTACAGGTGCCCGCCACCACGCCTGCTGGCTAATTTTTTGTATTTTTAGTAGAGACAGGGTTTCACCATGTTAGCCAGGGTGGTCTCCATCTCCTGACCTCGTGATCCACCCACCTCGGCCTCCCAAAGTGCTGGGATTACAGGCGTGAGCCACTGTGCCCGGCCTGTTAACATATATTTAAATAAATATGAGAATTAAACCGGGTAACTATTACATAGGTTAATATTGCAAATCTAAGTTTTACCTTGTTTATGATGCCCTACCTCCTCAGCCTAGAGCGAGTCCTTTCTTTCATTCAGCTCTTAGCATTCATTGTCTGTAATGTTTCTTAAATTATTAAAAAAGTTTAAACTATCAAAGTTATTAAAATTAACCTTTCAGTCCAGCCACTGTTGAGGCAACTGAATTTTCTTTTTTCTTTTCTTTTTTTTTTTTTTTTTTGAGACAGAGTCTTACTTCGTCACCCAGCCTGGAGTGCAGTGGCTCAATCTTGGCTCACTACAACCTCTGCCTCCCGGGTTCAAGCAATTCTCCTGCCTCAGCCTCCTGAGTAGTTGGGATTACAGGTGCCCACCACTACGCCTGGCTAAATTTTGTATTTTTAGTAGAGACGGGGTTTCACCGTGTTGGCCAGGCTGGTCTCGAACTCCTGACCTCAGGTGATCTACCCACCTTGGCCTCCCAAAGTGCTGGGATTACAGGCATGAGCCACTGCACTCGGCCGGCAACCTACTTTTCTTGAGCATAATTCCTGTGTTCTGTCCCAGAACTTGAAGACTGAGGTGGTGAATGCATGCAAAACCCACTACTCACCCGTGCAAGCGTGTCCATGGGGCAAACCTTGACCAGTGGGGACAGGAACTAGTCCTTCCTTATGTCAGGTGGATCATTCCGAGGTCATTCTGTATGGCTCCCCAGAAGGCCCCAGAGAGAGAGACTGCCAGTTGCCCCCAGTGAATGATTTGAGAAGATGCCTTTATAATGGTTTTTCCTGCTTTCATGTTTCACTCTTCCCAGTTCCATGAGATCAGTCTCTTCCTCCCGCTCCCCACACCATCTTGGCTCACTGCAGCCTTGACTCCCAGGCTCATGCAATCCTCCTGACTCAGCCTTCCAAGTAGCTGGGACTACGGGCTCATGCCACCACCCCTGGCTAGTTTTTGCATTTTTCGTAGAGATGGGGTTTCACCATGTTGCCAGGCACATCTTGAACAATTGGGCTGAAGCAATCTGCCCACCTTGGCCTCCCAGTGTTAGGGTTACAGGTGTGAGCTATCGTGCCCAGCCATCTCGCATATATATATTTTTAAGTCTAAAATAACAAATGATTTCCTGCAACTATAATATAAGACTAAGAGGAAAGTGACTGTTGGGAATTGGAAAGGATTTGCTATGTGATTAAGAGAGAAATACTTGATTTTTGTGTTGCGCTAAGCAAAGGCAATAGCCTGAAAATAGCCACTCTTACTTGGAAGTCACTATCAGTAAACTGGAAGCTGTAATTTCTACTGTCTGTCATTACAGTGCTCTCTTCACAAGACATGGCTGTATGCGGAGAGCGGGTGGAATAATCTTTCATATCGAACTGTGTCATACTCTTTCCCCTTGCCTTTAAAAAAATGGTTTTAAGTGTACAATTCAGTAGTTTTTAGCGTGTTCACAAAGTCATGCAATCACCACCACTATTTAATTCCTCAACATTTTGACTATTCCAAGCAGAAACCCATGAATTAGGGTGGAGCTTCCCTGCCCTCTCCAGGGCACCATCCTCCCAGCACTTTAATGTGTTCACCAACCCAAAAGTTCTCCGAGCCCTGCTGTGTAGGGGTTTTATGGAGGTTTCATTACATGGGCATGATGGATTAAATCGTTGGCCATTGGTGATTGGGAACTAGATCTCCAGCCCTTCTCCCCTCCCTGGAGGCCGGAGGTGGAAGATGAGGGTGAAACCCTGTAATCAAGGGTTGGCAACCAGCTTCCATGGTGAAGTTATCAACACCCACCTCCCACCAGCAAGAGGCATCTCGTTAGTACAAACTCAGGTATGGCTGAAAGAAGTTCATTATGAACAACAGAAGACACTCCAATCCCCCTATCACAAGGGTTTTAGGAGCTCTGTGCCAGGAAGCAGAAACAAAGACCAAATATATTTTCTTTTCCTTTTCTTTTCTTTCTTTCTTTTTTTTTTTTTTTTTGAGACCGAGTCTCACTCTCATTCTGTTGCCCAGGCTGGAGTGCAGTGGCACAATCTCAGCTCACTGCAACCTCTGCCTCCAGGCACCAAGCAATTCTCCTGCCTCAGCCTCCTGAGTAGCTGGGATTATAGGCGTGCACCACCACACCTGGCTAATTTTTGTATTTTTAGTAGAGACAGGGTTTCATCATATTGGTCAGGCTGGTCTCGAACTCCTGACCTCATGATCCGCCTGCCTCAGCCTCCCAAAGTGCTGGGATTATAGGCGTGAGCTACTGTGCCTGGCTTTCTATTTTTTTTTTTTTTTTTAGCAAATGGAAATTTTGATTTATCTCATCTTTTTTTGTTGTTATTTTATTTTATTTTCATTGTGTTAATTTCTTTTATATTTTAAAAATTATATATATATATATATATATATATATATTTTTTTTTTTTTTTTTTTTTTTGAGAGGGAGTCTCACTCTGTGGCCCAGGCTGGAGTGCAGTGGAGCAATCTCAGCTCACCACAACCGCTGCTTCCTGGGTTCAAGTGATTCTCCTGCCTCAGCATCCTGAGTAGCTGGGATTACAGGTCGTGCCACCACGCCCAGCTAATTTTTGTATTTTTAGTAGAGATGGGGTTTCACCATGTTGGGCAGGCTGGTCTCGAACTTCTGACCTCAAGTGATCTGCCTGTCTCAGCCTCCCAAAGTGCTGGAATTACAGGTGTGAGTCACCACACCCAGCCTAAAAAATTACATCTATATTAGTTATACATATTTTGGGGGTATCTGTGATATTTTAATACTTGTATACAATGTGTAATGATCAACTCAGGGTAATTGGGCTAGTCATCACCTCAAACATTCGTCTTTTCATTTATTTTCTTTTCTTCTTTTCTTTTCTTTTTTTTTCTTTTGAGACAGGGTATTGCTCTGTCACCCAGACTGGAGTGCAGTGGCACAATCATGGCTCACTGCAGCCTCGACCTTCTGGGCTCAACCAATCCTCCCACCTCAGCCTCCCGATTGCAGGCATTCGTCACCACACCCAGCTAATTTTTTTATTATCTCTATAGACGGGGTCTTGCTATGTTGCCCAGGCTAGTCTCACACTCCTAGCTTCAAGTGATCCTATCATCTCAGCCTCCAAAAGTGCTGGGATTACAGGCATGAGCCACTGCCCCCAACCTCATTAATCTTTTTTTTATGTTGGAGCATTACAAATGTCTCCTCGCTATTTTGAAACACACAATAAAGTGTCATTAACTAAACCCCCTACTGTACTCTTGAGTTATCTTATGATACCACAATGTTTTCTTCCTTTGCATGAATAAAATCCTGCTGAGTGACACTCTGGTTTTTGGGTACACCACATTCTGTGTGTCCATGCCTTGGCTGATAGACATCTGGCTTGTTTCTGCCTTTTGGCTACTGTGACCAGTACTGCTGCGAACACTCGCATACACGTTTTTGTGTGGGCATGTGTTTCATTGCTCTTAAGCAAATACCTAGAAGTGGAATTGTTGGATCAAATAGTTATCCCATGTTACTTTTTGAGGAACTGCCAAACTGTGAAACTATCTTCAAAAGTGCTTATATACACACACACACACACACACATATATATATACACACACACACATATATACACACACACACACACACATATATATACACACACACATACACACACACACACACACACATATTTAAC
This sequence comes from Rhinopithecus roxellana, assembly GCF_007565055.1. NCBI lineage: Eukaryota > Metazoa > Chordata > Mammalia > Primates > Cercopithecidae > Rhinopithecus > Rhinopithecus roxellana. Next base: position 8,087,237 of record NC_044558.1, read on the forward strand.
TTTCTAGATATAGTATTTAGGTTTGTAAATCAAAAAGTGTCTGGGAAAGGTCTCAATCAATTTAGAAGTTTATTTTGCCAAGGTTAAGGAAATGCTCAGAAGAAAATAACATGGAGTCTCAGAAACAGTCTGTGGTCTATGTCTTTCTCCAAAGATGATTTTGAAGTCTTCAATATTTAAAAGGGAAAAGTGGGCTGGAGAGAAACGAGGAGGATGTGGTGATCCATATGTTGCAAGAAAAAGGAGCAGGTAGGGGAACAGTCAATTATTTGTTCATCTGATGCTCAGTAAGTTGGCACTGTACGTAAGATAAGGTGAACATGGAGTAGCTACCTGTGGAGGTCTTTAGCCTTTTCTCTGTAGCTTTCTGCGTAGGAACAAAAGGAAAGGCTGCTTCTTGCATGACTCAGCTTTCAGTTTTATTTTTTTTCTTTCTGCAGAATGAATTGGGGTGCTGACTTTTCACTTTCCTTTCACAGGTCTTTATCTCCCAATTAACTTCATAAACTCCTTGAAGGAAGGAACAGTTTTCTACTTCCTGGCATCTGCCACAGTATCTACGTTAATGCCTACACCTAGTATTTGTGTGTGAATATGTAATTAAGACAATATGTCCTCTATCCTGAGAGTCAGTACAGAAACAGTCTTACTGTCAGCTGGCTGGGGGACATGTACATATATATAGCTTTCTTTGTTTTCCTTACTTAACATGCTGGAGAAATTCAAGCAGCTGTGGGTGTGTGTATGTCACGGGGAATAGACAGTTTGGTGATGGTGGTTGGCGGGTGGTGGTGTAAGGGAGATGCGGGTTAGGAAGAGTGGCTTACCTAATCCTCCGCTACAGTGTTCATCCAGAGTCCCAGGAGAGAAGAATCCATTCTTGTTTTGTTTTGTTTTGTTTTGTTTTTGTTGTTTTTTTGAGACAGAGTCTCTCTCTGTCTCCCAAGCTGGAGTACAGTGGCGCGATCTTGGCTCACTGCAACCTCTGCCTCCCAGGTTCAAGCGATTCTCCCGCCTCGGCCTCCTGAGTAGCTGGGATTACAGGCATGTGCCACTATGTCCAGATAATTTTTGTATTTTTAGTAGAGACGGGGTTTCGCCATGTTGGTCAGGCTGGTCACAAACCCCTGACCTTGTGATCCACCCGCCTCGGCCTCCCAAAGTGCTGGGATTACAGGCGTGAACCACCACGCTTGGCCAAATCTGTTCTTATTCAAAGTGATAGAGCTGGCTTAAGCTACATTCACAGACCGGTGGTGACTTGGGAGAATCTTCCCTGCACTCTTCAACTCCTCTCAATCTGTTCTTGCTTAGGGAGCCTTATTCCAGAGGCTAGTCAGGACTTTCTCAGTGTCAAGTGCCAGAAAACTAACTTAAACTAATTTAAGCCTATCTCTGCTCCCCACCAAAAAAAAAAAAAAAAAAAAAAAGCAGGAGAGGAATGTATATTTGGCTCTCAGTATTAGAGCACCTAAGCTTCAGACGAGGCTGGGGCGATGGTCATCAGATTGTGCACTTGTGCTCCGTGTCCTCCTGACTCGAAGGGCTCTGCTTTATTCTGTCTTGGCTTTATTCTCAGAAAGGTTCTTTTCACCTGGCAGTGAAATGTTCCCTGGCAGTGAGATGTTCCCTGGCAGTGAGATGTTCCCCAGCAGCTCCCTTTCCCGTCATTACTTCTTTGACACAAACATGAGAAAGCAAGGCAACTCAGTTGTATTTACCAATCTGCCTGTAACAATAGTAACTTAATATCCAGCTAAAGTCAATCTCATCATGGTGGAAACTCTGGAGATACCCTCAGAGTCACCCAGTGTCACTGCTTTTCTCCACACAAGTTCTTGTGGAAATGCTAGGCTCACCAACTTGCAACTCATGTTCAGATAGCAAGCACCGAAACCCGTCTGTACGTATTGGCAACATCGGTGAAAATCACCTGTCGAATGCTTGGAAAATAATCGTGTTTCGGGACCCGTTCTTTGACACTGCCTGCCATTCCTTTCCTTCTCATACCTTTGCTTTGGTCCTGCTCTTCTGTCCTGCAAGGGGCCTGGTGCTGCTGAGCAGGCATTCCTGGAAGAGGACTTCAGGGTGCAGGAGGCTGAGCCAGGTGGTGTGCAGGGCATGGTGTAGAGCGCACACCTGAGCACTTTCTTCAGCTGACCCCAGCATTCCTGCTGGGCTCATGGTACTAACATAACACTTAGGCTTTTCCAATATTAGGAAACGAATCCCTACAATGATGACTGTGTTAGTCCACTCTTGTGTTTCCATGAAGAAATACTTTAAGGTGGGGTGTGGTGGCTCACGCCTGTAATCCCAGAACATTGGGAGGCCGAGGTGGGCGGATCACGAGGTCAGGAGTTTGAGACCAGCCTGGCCAACATGGTGAAACCCTGTCTCTACTAAAAATAGAAAAATTAGCCGGGCGTGGTGGTGCACACCTGTAATTCCAGCTACCCGGGAGGCTGAGGCAGGAGAATCGCTTGAACCCAGGAGGTGAAGGTTGCAGTGAGCCAAGATTGTGCCACTGCACTCCAGCCTGGGCAACAGAGCAAGACTCTATCTCAAACAAACAAACAAACAAACAAAACACACAAAAAAAACTTGAGGCTGCCCACGGTGGTTCATGCCTGTAATCCCAGCACTTTGGGAGGCTGAGGTGGGAGAATCCCTTGAACCTGGGAGGTCGAGGCTACGGTGAGCTGTTACGGCAGCTCTGCACTCCCGCCTGAGCAAGAGTGAGACCAGGTCTCAAAATTATAAATAAAATAAAGAAAAAAATAATAAAAAAGAAATACCCAAGACTGGGTACTTTATAAAGAAAAGAGGTTTAACTGGCTCACGGTTCTGCAGGTTGTACACAAAGCACAGTGCCAGCATCATGTCACATGTGCACAGCGAGAGCAAGAGGGAAAGCAGGGAAGTCCTAGACTTTTAAATAACCGATCTCTCATGAATTAACTGAGTGAGAACTCACCACCAAGGGGATGGTGCTAAGCCATTAATGAAGGATCCATCCACTTCCACGATCAAGTCACCTCCCACCAGGCCCCACATTGGCCCAGCATTGGGAATCACATTTCAATGTAAGATTTGGAGAGGGCAAACATCTGAACCATAATAAAATTAGTAATAAAAACTAGGATGCCTTCGCAAGCTCAGCTCAATTCAGGGATGAGACTTGGAAGTTCTTTTCTTCTAATATTTAATAGAAATGGGATCTCACTATGATGCTCAAGCTGGTCTCAAACTCCTGGGCTCAAGCGAACCTCTCACCTTGACCTCCCAAAGTGCTGGGATTACAGGCATGAACCACTGCACCTGGCCTCTTTTTTTTTTTTTTTTTTTTTTTTTTTTTTTGAGATGGAGTCTCACTCTGTTGCCCAGGCTGGAGAGCAGTGGCACGATCTTGGTTAACTGCAACCTCCACCTCCCAGGTTCAAGTGATCCTCCTGCCTCAGCACCCCCTAGTAACTGGGATTACAGGCATGCAACACCATGCCCAACTAAGGTTTGTATTTTTAGTAAAGACGGGGTTTTACCATGTTGGCCAGGCTGGTCTTGAACTCCTGGCCTCAGGTGATCCACCTGCCTCTGCCTCCCAAAGTGCTGGGATTGCAGGTATGAGCCAACACACCCGGCCTTTTTTTCTTTTTTTTAATACAGAGTCTCTCTCTCTGTCATCCAGGTGGGAGTGTGGTGGTGCAGTCATGGCTCACTGCAGCCTCAACCTCCTGGGCTCACACAATGATCCTCCTACCTCAGCCTCCTGGGTAGCTAGGACTACAGGCACATGCCAGCCTTCCTGGATATTTTTTTTTTTTTTTACTTTTTTTGTAAAGACTGAGACGGGAGGGTCTCATTATGTTGCCCAAGCTGGTCTTGAACTCCTGGACTCAAGCAAGCCTTCCACCTCAGCCTCCCAAAGTGCTGGGATTACAGGCATTTAGCCACCGACCCTGGAAAAATTTGAAAGTTTTTTTATCCTCTATTTCTTCTGGCCCTCTGTGGCTCCTTCTCTATCATCCCCTAACATTTTTTGAGCCAAGGATGGGAAAAGAAATGGAGAGGACCAGAGTCTGGCTCACCTCACACAATTGTGTTCCTGCAAGAACTCCAAGGAGATCCAAACTTCTAAATTTAAGCCTGGTCAACATTATGACAACATATTTGTCAAGGTAGAAGACTATAACATGTCAACAATTTGCTTGCTTAATTTATAAATTTTAAATATCAAGTCTAGAGTTTCTTTCTTCATCTGTGCCTTGGGCCTTGCAAATGTTAGAAGCGATCCTCCCTTTCTTTTTTTCCTCTTCTTGCCAACTCTGCTGAGGTATAGGTCTTAGCATTCGCATTAAAAGAAGGGAACCCAAAGCACTTACCTTGCCCTCTCCTGTCTTGAAGGTGTATCAGCTTATCAGCTGTGCCTTCTATGTAGGAGAATCACTGACAGACTCAAACGCTAGCGAGCAGAGACAGCTTAGGAAAGAGTATGATGTGATCAATGTACTTAGGTCTCCTTTGGCAAAGGTTGTTGGGTGTTAAAAGGAAGAAAAAAAAGAGCATGTCAGAGTGGGTTAAGAATAGAAAGCTTCATCAGCAGCTGCAAGAAGCCCAGGCACGATAAGCAGGGGTATGCAACACGTGTGAGCACTCGCCTCACGGAAGAAAACGCCTCCCAGGAGGGGTCACAGAACTTTCCGTGTCTTTCATTGACAACTTGCATTCACTGTCACACTACCTACCCGGGAAGGGAGATTTACTATGGTTTCTTGAAGACAAGGAAACAGGCACAAATAACTCAAGTATTTATGGTATGTTAATTATATCTCAGTTTTTTTTTTTTTGAGACGGAGTCTCGCTCTGTTGCCCAGGCTGGAGTGCAGTGGCGCAGTCTCGGCTCACTGCAAGCTCCACCTCTCTGGTTCATGCCATTCTCCTGCCTCAGCCTCCCAAGTAGCTGGGACTACAGGCGCCATCACCACGCCTGGCTAATTTTTTGTATTTTTAGTAGAGGCGGGGTTTCACCGTGTTAGCCAGGATGGTCTTGATCTCCTAACCTCGTGATCCACCCACCTCAGCCTCCCAAACTGCTGGGATTACAGGCATGAGCCACCACGCCCGGCCTTTTTTTTTTTTTTTTTTTTTTTTTTTGAGGTAGGGTCTTGCTCTGTTGCCCAGGCTAGAGTGAAGTGGTATAACCACAGCTCACTGCAGCCTCGACCTCCCAGGCACAAGCCATCCTCCCACCTCAGTCTCCTAAGTAGCTGGCACCACAAGCATGTGCCGCCATGCCTGGCTAACTTTTAAATTATTTGTAGAGAGGGGGTCTTCCTGTGTTGCTCAGACTGGTCTCAAACTCCTGGGCTCAAGTGATCCTCCTGACTTGGCCCCGCAAAATGCTGGGATTACAGGGGTGAGCCACCACTCCCAGACATAGAGCAATTTTCTTTTTTTTTTTTTTTTTTGAGACGGAGTCTCACTCTGTCGCCCAGGCTGGAGTGAAGTGGCTCACTGCAACCTCCACCTCCCAGGTTCAAGCGATTCTCCTGCCTCAGCCTCCCAAGTAGCTGGGATTATAGGCTCAGCCTCCTGAGTAACTGGGATTACAGGTGTGTACTACCACGCTGGCTAATTTTTTTTGTTTTGTTTTTTTTGAGACGGAGTCTCACCCTGTTGCCCAGGCTGGAATGCAATGGTGAGATCTCAGCTCACTGCAACCTCCGCCTCCTGGGTTCAAGCAATTCTCCTGCCTTAGCCTCCCGAGTAGCTGGGATTACAGGAGCGTGCCACCACGCCCGGCTAAGTTGTTGTATCTTTAGGAGAGACGGAGTTTCACCAGGTTGGCCAGGCTGGTCTCGAACTCCTGACCTCAGAAGATCCACCCGCCCTGGCCTCCCAAAGTGCTGGGATTACAGGCATGAGCCACTGTGCCCCACCAGCTCAATTTTTTTTTTTTAAGTCAAATATCTTGCCCAAGGTCACAAAATAAGACTACTAAATCATAATGTTTGACCAGGACCAGTTACAGAATGTATAGGGCCCATTTACAGAAAGGCCCATTTACAAAAAGAAAATGTGGGACCCCTTGTTCAATTACTATGAGGAATTGCAGGACAGTGACAGCAGAGCAGTAAACCAGGTGTGAGAACTCTGGCCCTCTATAGGCCGCTTGCCCAGGAAGCCGGCCCTTTCCATGGTACAGGTAAAGTCAGACATAGACCTCAGGTCTTGGGGTTCCCAATCAGGTGTGTGAATGTCTCAAGCAGACCAGTGGTTCTCAAACAGAGGGACACCAATGCCTGGGGTTCCTCTGTTACATTTCTCTATCGGTTAGACTTTCTGGGGTTGCTTTCCTGTCATCACTCAAGTTTGAGAAACACTGGGGCAGCTCTCTTCCTATCAAAGGCCAGTCCCTCCACACAGGGACAGAACCATGTTTTGTGGGGGCCTGAAACCTACATAACTCGAGGGGCCTCTTTAAGAAAAAGAACATAAAATTATAAATAAAATGTAAGTGTTGAAAGATGGCCCATGTAAGTGAGGAGCCCTAAGTCTTTGGCTTCACTGACTTTGTGATAAATCTTTCTCTTCCTGCACCCGTGTCCCTGACGTCATCTTCTCTCACCTTCTCAAGGACTTGGCTTCTTTGATTATCCCTTCCCTTTCCTGTGTCTTTAATTTCACTCCATCTACCACTATTTACACGTGTCTGTCCTCTTTGACTTCTCGTCTCTCTCCAGGAGCCTTCCTTGTCTCTGATCTCTTCAGAGGCGACCTTCTTGGAAGAGTTAAGTCTTCTTTGCACGCTACTCCTTCGCCTTCCATTCCCCTTCCTCCTGTTCCTACTGGAACTGAAGTGCAAGTCAGTCATTCTGCTTGCAGAGTTCAACTAACAAGAGTGAGGTCTGGTAGAAAGAAAGTGATTTATTTCCAAAGCTAGCTTAGGGGAAGAGGCACAGGCATCCTGCCTTTAAACATACACTTCTCTTTTGGAGCAGAAAGCAAGCACTTTTAAAAGGCAGGGGAGGAAGCAAGCAAGGTAGGGCCTTATCTGCTGGGCAGCCGAGCTGGTGACTGCAGGCATCTTACTAGACTGAAAACTCTCCAAGTGGGAGAGAGTAGTGGGCATGCTTTTTGACTGCTATTTCTCTAGGCAACCTCCTGGAGAGTGAGAGTTCCATTGTGAGCACACTTTGGTCGGCCAGTGGACTGTTGACTGTCGAGGAGAGGTCGATCTGGAAGCACAGTTAGATGAACTTGCCCTGTGGAGTGTCTGGTGAAGGGGAAGTAAAAGGCTATCTTTGCATTTCTAAAAGGCTAAGTAGGAAATGAGGAACTCAGGGAGTGAGAAAAAAAAAGAGAGAGAAGAGAATAATTTAAATATCTCTTAGAAAAAACTGTGAATACTCGGTTACGCTACGTTGCTTCTGTTCCCATCCCTTCACTGAAAAATGGATTTTGTCATGTTTCTCAACACTATATAGCTTGCTTATTGCTTGAACCTATGAATCCGCACTCATTTCTACTACCGGACCTCTCAGCAGCCTTCGCCATAGCTGGGAACTCTGTTTTTCTTCAAGCTCCTTTCTTGACACCACAACCTCCTTGTTTTACTCTTAGGTCGCTGATTTTTCCTTTTGTTCTCTTTTGCAGGGCCCTTGTGTTCTACCCAAACTCTAATACTGTGATAGGTAAAGTAACTAAACGATACAGGGCTCAGTCCGTTTTCAGCCTGAGACTGGGTAATCTATAAACAAAAGAGGTTTAATTGACTCACAGTTCTGCATGGCTGGGGAGGCCTCAGGAAACTTACAATCATGGTGGAAGGCAAAGGGGAAGGGAAGATCTCTTCACATGGTGGCAGGAAAGAGAGAGAGAAGAGCACAGGCAAAACTGCCACTTCTAAAACCATCAGATCTCCTGAGAACTCCCTCACTATCACAAAACAGCATGGGGGAACTGTCCCATGATCCCGTCACCTCCCACCAGGTCTCTTCCTCCACACGTGGGGATGACAATTTGAGATTAGATTTGGGTGGGGACACAAAGCCAAACCATATCACCTAGAGCCCTGATCTCTCTCTCTCTCTCTCTCTTTTTTTTTTTTTTTTTTTTTTGAGATGGCTCTGTCACCCAGGCTAGAGTGCAGTGGGGCGATCTCTGCTCACTGCAACCTCCGCCTCTCAGGTTGAAACGATTCTCCAGCCTTAGCCTCCCAAGTAGCTGGGATTACAGGCATGTGCCACTGCGTCCAGTTAAGTTTTTTTTTTTTTTTTTGGTACTTTTAGTAGAGATGGGGTTTCGCGATGTTGGCCAGGCTGGTCTTGAACTCCTGACCTCAGGTGATCCGCCCGCCTCGGCCTCCCAAAGTGCTGGGATTACAGACGTGAGCCACTGGGTTGGGCCATAGCCCCCATCTCTTTTCTATTTATACTGTGTTACTAACCACTGAGATGGTGATATTTGCATCAAGAACTTAAGGAGGTGAAAATATGTGGCCATCTGAAGTAAGAGCATTCCAGGCAAGAAGGAGACAGCCAGGAGGCCAGTGTGGTGGAGTGAGTCGATGACAGGGAAAGAAGCTGGAGATGAGGTCACAGATAGTGAGGATGGCGGACGGATCACGTGAAGCCGAAGTCGGCCATTGTAACGCTTTTGCCTTTGGTTTTTCCTCTGAGCAAGGTGAGACGCCAGTGTAGGGCTATAGGCAGAGGATGCCATGGTTCTGGCTTATATCTTAGTAGGATCACTCTCATGTGCTACATGTGAAAGAATGGGTGAACAAACAGAGGAGTGAATGAAGAAAATGGAGACGAGAAAGAAAATAGAGGGCCAGGCACAGTGGCTCACACCTGTAATCCTAGCACTTTGGGAGGCCAAGGCCGGTGGATCACCTGAGGTCAGGAGTTCGAGACCAGCCTGACCAACATGGAGAAACCCCATCTCTACTAAAAGTATAAAATTAGCCGGGTGTGGTGGCACATGCCTGTAATCCCAGCTACTCGGGAGGCTGAGGCAGAAGAATTGCTTGAACCCGGGAGACAGAGGTTGCAGTGAGCTGAGATCATGCCATTGCACTCCAGCCTGGGCAACAAGAGTGAAATTCTGTCTCAAAATGAAAACAAAAATTATCCGGGCATGGCAGCAAGTGCCTATAATCCCAGCTACTGGGGAGGCTGAGGCAGAAGAATTGCTTGAACCTGGGAGGCGGAGGTTGCAGTGAGCTGAGATCGCGCCACTGAACTCCAGCCTGCGACAGAGCCAGACTCCTTCAAGGAAAGAAAGAGAGAGAGAGAGAGAGAGAGAGTGAAAGAGAGAGAGAGAGAGAGAGAGAGAGAGAGAGAGAGAAAGGAAAGAAAGCAAGAAAGCAAGAAAGCAAGAAAGAAAGAAGAAAGAAGGGAGGGAGGGAAGGAAGGAAGAAAGGAAGAAACGAGGGAGGGAGGGAAGGAAGAAAGGAAGGAAGGAAGGAAGGAAGGAAGGAAGGAAGGAAGGAAGGAAGGAAGGAAGGAAGGAAGGAAGGAAGGAAGGAAAGAAATAGGAGGACTCATAGAGAAGTGTAACTCCAGGGTCACTTCCTCACCTAATTACAGACATGAAGACCATTTAAGGTGCCAGCGTTGCTTGCCGCAGCTCTCTCCTTAGGCTTGCAGCTCTGTCGGAGGGGCAGGGAAGACACTTGAGCTCAGGAGAGAAAAGCAGCTGGCTGCTGGTGAGGTGGGAGGAAGACCCGAGGCAGCTTCATTGTCACTAGAAACCTGACCCTTTTTGGTTTAGCCAGACAATGACCGCCTTGGTTGGGGAATGTTAGGGAAACCTGCCAAGTGTGCAGTCTGCCTCTCAGCCTAGACAGCCTCTGACAGAGGAGTGTATCTCTTGAATTGGCAGAAATGAGACAGAGCAGGGGGAAGAACTAACGTTTCTCCTTAGTACACCGTGCAGCCGGTCAAAATGAGTTGCCGAATCTATTTTATTCTAACCGTGAGAAAGTAAGACATCCGTAAACAGAGGAGAAGTTATAATTGTGGGGTTTAGAATTTAAGGAGCTCCAAAATGGCTCCTCTAGATAAATTTATCTCTACTAATCATTGTTTACCTCTGCTGTGTTCTTTTATTTATTTATTTTTTTTAAGAATGAAATTAAATTTTTCCTTGTCATAAAAATAGTGTATGTGGGTTAAAAATTCCAGCAGTACAAAGGGTATGCAATGCTAAGGAAGTCTTTCAACAACATAAACATGTAAAGTCTTCCTAAATTCATCTATAGCTTTAACCCTATCCCAGTAAAAATTGCTATCAGAATATTTTAGGATCACACAAGGCAACACTGAAGTATATTGGGAAAAGTAAATGTGCAAAAACATGATGAAAATTCGGAAACAGAAAATAGCAGAGGAAGATTTACCCAAGAAGGTGAAAATGTAAAAGTATCATAATTAAAAGCTTGGTAGTGGCACAGGAATAGACAGATTAATGGTACAAAACAGTATATAGAAATAGCCCAAATATACAGGGAAATGGAGTGTAAGACAGAGGTCAAATTTTAAGATCTGAGGGAAAAGATTACTAATAAATGGAGCTGAACCATTTACCTTAGTATCTAGAAAAACATAAAATTGGATCCCTATCTCATTCCTTATATAAACAAAATTCAGATGAATCACATATTTAACCTTTAAAAATAAAGCATAAAAGTACTGAAATAGGCCAGGCGCGGTGGCTCAAGCCTGTAATCCCAGCACTTTGGGAGGCCGAGACGGGTGGATCACGAGGTCAGGAGATCGAGACCATCCTGGCTAACACGGTGAAACCCCGTCTCTACTAAAAAATACAAAAAATTAGCCGGGCGAGGTGGTGGGCGCCTGTAGTCCCAGCTACTCGGGAGGCTGAGGCAGGAGAATGGCATAAACCTGGGAGGCGGAGCTTGTAGTGAGCTGAGATCCAGCCACTGCACTCCAGCCTGGGTGACAGAGCAAGACTCCGTCTCAAAAAAAAAAAAAAAAAAAAAAAAAGTACTGAAATAAAACACGGGAGAATTTAAAAAATAATTCCGAGTAATGTTATCAACTGAGTTGTGTTCCCCAAAATTCATGTTTGAAACTCTAACTCCCAGTATCTCGGAATGTGACTGCATTTAGAGATAGGGTCTTTGGAAAGGTAATTAAGTTAAAATGAAGTTGTTAGGGTGGGCCCTAATCCAACGTGACTGGTGTCCTTATAAGAAGAGATCAGGACCCAGGCAAGCAGAGACAAGACCGTGTGAAGACACATGCAGACGGTACCTTACAAGTCACGGACAGAGTTCTCAGAAGAAACCAACCCTGCCTACACCTCGATCGTGGACTTCTAGCCTCCAGAACTGTGAGGAAATAAATGTCTTTGTAGTTGAAGCCACTCAGCCTATGGTACTCTATTATGGAAGCCCTAGCCAACCAATGTGGGGATTAAATCTTTCTAAGCAAGATACAAGGTTCAGAAGCAGTAAAATAAATGATTGATAAATTTAACTGCATAAAAATGGAAAATTTCTGCAGAAAAACAAAAACAAACTGCAGCAGCAATAAAAAGCTCCCCCCAACCAATTCGAAAAAGAAATAATAAGTTGGGAAAACATAACGACACCCAAAGACCTAATTTCCTTAGATTGCCAGATCCATTTACTCTCATTCTCTCTCGTCTCGCTCTCTCTCTCTTCCCTTCAAAGCTGGAATTCCAAATTTTCATACGCTGTCTCCTGAAGGTTTCATGTTGAAAACTAATTTGATTTTTAAACACACTGTACAAGCCAACACAGCGTGGGGCGCCTGGTTTGGGATCTCTGGTCTAGACCACCACCACAGGGGGCCTTCCCTTGTGCAGGTCAGTCCAAAATGGTCTATGAGTCCTTTTTCAGATCTCACTGCCACTGAGTGATGCAGAATGAAGATTTCGTCTTAGTCATCCAGGATTACACACACACACACACGCATGCCCAGTTAATATTCTCTCTCTCATACAGTATAATTTGGAGCTGTATTATGGAAGGAAACCATTTCCCTATATGCAACATAACATGTGTTGACCCTTACCCTGCCCAAATGGGAACAGTGCTTTAGGTTTTTTGTGCAGGGCTGTGTGAGTTGCTTCCTTTCTCCTTGCCTTATATGGTAGCACCAGGCCCAGAGGCCTACCTGCAGAAGCAGCAGGAGGCTTCCCAGAGCTGCCTGTTGATGGACGGCTACACTGAGAACCTGAAATAGCGTGCAAATAACTCCCTTCTCTGTACTTGAAGCCAAATCGCATTCCCAGGCAGACATGTCCAGAGGGGAAAGAAGGAACAAGAAAATGAAGGATCCACTTACCCAAGAATCTCCTCCTATGAGCAAGTGTTAGGTGAGGGTAGGGATAAGATGCCTGTCTCGGGGGACAGGGCTGTAAAAAAGCATACGTTGAATTTTTAACTGTGGTTAATCTTGGATAGTGGGATTTGGGATACATTTGCTTTTATTATCTGTAATGGTCTGTATTTCTGAATTTTCTACAATGAGCTCGTATTGCTTTTATGGACAAGAAAAAGAACAATAAATGCCATAAAAATCATGTAGTATATTAATCTTATCTTCCTAACAAGACTATACAAGCTCCCTGAGAGAGGGAGTCACTTGTGTGCATGTGGTAGCCTTTCCCACACCTGCAGTGTTGGGCTCATGGTATCCACTTAGTGAACGCTTGCTGACAGTCATTGATTTGGAGTCTTCTCCAGAGCTAGTCCTGATGAAGGTCACTCGACAGAAGTCTTGCCTAGGTCAGACTGACGCTTGTGGAACTGACTGGAAAGCAGATCTGTGGGTTGGACAGGTTTTGCCTCGTGTTGATCTTGCCCCATGGGCACCCAGATGCACAGTGCTGTATTCCAGGACTCTGTACCAGCAGCCTGTCATTTGGTATTATTTTTGACTTCAGTTAGTGTTTGCTGGTTTACAATGGGGTTTCCACTCAGGTTTAAAACCGATTGTGTTTATTATCTATCAGCTTGAATGTTATTTCAACCAAGAAGCCTCCCCGATCTCCTTACCTAGAAGTAATCTTTTCTTCCTCTAAGTTTTATTACATGCTTTTTACCTCCACATCACCCATCACTTTCTAAATTTGTGTTACAGTTATTTATGCACACAGCTCATCTCCCCTCCTGGACTCTGTGTTTCCTAAGATTCGGATCCATTCTTCCATGGCCTGCTTTGTCCTATGATAAGATAACATGGTTCAAGCAGTTACTTGTGTGCCAGGCCCTTTACACAGACAATGCTGCTTAAGCCTCACAACTACTTCCCATGAAGCATTTTCATCTTCATTTTACAAGCGATAAACCTGAAGTCCCAAAAGATTAATATCACATCTGGCATAATGTGACACAGCTACTGAGTTGGTGCAGCCTGGACTTGAATTCAAATAGCCTGACTTGAGAGTCTATGCTCTTAACCACTGGGCCAGAGCACCCCTGAATAACTGCTTTCTGCACATTGTCAGCAGTAAAAATGCAGTAGACACCTGTTACACGAATTCATTAATCAGTTCATCCATGATCCAAGGATGTTGGGCAGCTGTTAGGAGACCATCCCAGTTTCAGACACCTCTTCTGACCTACACCTTAGGACAGCTAAGACCATAAAGGACTTAGGAATAAAATCAGGGTGAGATCCTTTGATATCCAAACCACTATCAAACTGAGTTCTTGCAAGACTAACATTAGTAATATTAGAGTTAACCCAAGACACAGCTTCACAGTGCCATGCAGACCTAGCCAAGTCTGATGACTTCCTAAAAAGGAGACGTTACACATCTCAGAGAACTAAATTACGTAACTCTGTGAACTGTGGTGTTTGTTGTGTGTGTCGGGGGCGGGGGGGGGGGGGGCAGCCATATCTACCTTGTAGGGCTGTGGTGAGGTTTAATGAGATAATGCGAAGTGTCCAGAACAGTGCTTGGTACATAGAAAGAACTTCACACGTTAACACTACCCTCCCCTCTAGCCTCATCCCTGCTGTGCAGCTAAGCTGAAAGAAGGCACAAAGCCAACAGGAGAGATGAAAGATGACAGCTGGCAACACGAGAGGTGTTGGTCGGATTCCACAGGGTTACGTGATTGTGAATCAGAGGTGTCAAGGTCCACTCCCGAGATTCCAAAGAGCAGCTTTTAGTCTTGCAGGAAAAGTGAGGCAGGAGAGGGATCAGTGAGAGGCCTAATGGAAGAAAGAGGAAGGATTTATTCCTAGCAGAGGGTGAAATTCGTCCTTGGGATTCTTTTACTGTGATGAGTGACGACTGTGTTGGCCAGAATTGGATTAGTGTAAGGGCATTCAAAGATCTACGGAGCTCACTGAGTTGTCTGCATTTTACTGAGGAATGGGAAGATTAATTGCGGGCACCTGCCAGTCTAGTCATCCCACTTAATGTAACCAGCCCCAGAAAATTCCTCTCTCATTCCAGAAACCACTAAGTCTCCTGACTCTGTGAAGTTTGCATATCTGTCTGGAAAAAGACAGTTCAGGTCTCATTTTTCCCAAGCAGTAGAAGAAGCCCATCTCAATAAAGCTAGAAGTTTGTCCTAAGAACCTGGAGGGTTACTTAAAAGCTATTTCAACAACCTATGTCTTAGGTGAAGCTCCCCAGAAACAGACTCCTGGACAGAGATGTGCATGCAGGGCTCATTGGTTTGCTGTTCACGGCGAGTACAGAGTGACAGCTCCTGGGAGTCAGGGAAGCAGAACTGGGCAGGGGGAGAAGCTGAAGAATAGTATCATTGCTCTAGAGGCTTCAGCTGGGCTTACGGGGCACAGAGTGACAAAACTGCTAAGTTACCCCCAGTGAGGCAAGGTGTGGGCCTTTGTATCCATTAGCGACCATTCAATGCTGCGTGACCCCAGGGAAGGGGTGTAGGCTCGTGCAAGGCCCTTGCTGAGAGCCATTCCAGGAGATGCACTCAGCTATGAGGTGCCAACAGCTACCGGTGTGAGGATCCGAGTATCCCCCATAGCCTGCTGTGCAACTCTGAATCATATTTAAATCTCAAAATCTATGAGAAATGTTGGCTTGTTGGTTTATTTTTTATTTATTTATTTTTTATTTTTTTTATTTTTTGAGATGGAGTCTTGCTCTGTCGCCCAGGTTGGAGTGCAGTGGCTTGATCTCGGCTCACTGCAAGCTCCGCCTCCCGGGTTCACGCCATTCTCCTGCCTCAGCCTCCCGAGTAACTGGGACTACAGGCGCCCGCCACCATGCCCTGCTAATTTTTTGTATTTTTTAGTAGAGACAGGGTTTCACCGTGTTAGCCAGGATGGTCTCGATCTCCTGACCTCGTGATCCACCCACCTCAGCCTCCCAAAGTGCTGGGATTACAGGCGTGAGCCACCGCGCCCGGCCTATTTTTTATTTTTTAGAGACAAGGTCTGTGTCACACAGGCTGGACTGCAGCAGCAATTCAACCTTAAATTCCTAGGCTCAAACAACCCTCTACCACCTCAGCCTCACAACTAAGGATTGCTGGAGTCCAGTAGGTCAAGGCTACAGTGAGCTATGATCATGCCACTGCACTCTAGCCTGGGTGACAACAGCAACAAAATGCCCTCATTTGTCAGGCGCTTGGAAGCCCTTGGAAGAAAAGATGAGAGTTTGTTAGGTCTTGGGGAAAAAAAGAAAAAAAAGAAATAGTCAAGCCGTATCACCCACCCAGTGGTTCCCCTCTATGGCTGACCCCTTACATTCCCAAAGCACTTTTTCTTGTCTCTATCACTTAGAATCTGTCTTATATTAAATAACTTTTTGTTTTATTTTTGTTTGTTTTTCAGAAATCCATTGCTTGCTAATGTTTGTTGGTTTGTTTTTGGAGCTGGTGTCTGACTTCTCCACCGGTTGTGAGTTCCTGGAAAGATCTCAAGACCTACCCCATTCTCCTCCTAGTGAAGGACAATATTCATACTAGTTGACACTCAGTACAGCACAGACACCAACCAATTCAAGCTAACAGAGGTCTTTCTTTTTTTTTTTTTTTTTTGAGACGGAGTCTCGCTCTGTCACCCAGGCTGGAGTGCAGTGGCCGGATCTCAGCTCACTGCAAGCTCCACCTCCCGGGTTCACGCCATTCTCCTGCCTCAGCCTCCCTCCCCAGTAGCTGGGACTACAGGCGCCGCCACCTCGCCCAGCTAGTTTTTTGTATTTTTTTAGTAGAGACGGGGTTTCACCGTGTTAGCCAGAGATGGTCTCGATCTCCTGACCTCGTGATCCACCCGTCACGGCCTCCCAAAGTGCTGGGATTACAGGCTTGAGCCACCGCGCCTGGCAGAGGTCGTAAGCAAGTTGCATGGCAATCGTGGTGTATAGAGCTGAATATTTGTGCTACACGTAGAAAGCATCCAAAAGCAATTTTGAATTGAATGTTATTGATTTAGTAGACCTGGTTGTGGTATCTAATGGCTTTCTTTCAGAAGTCAGGCAGCTTTTTATTTTTTTTTTGTCAAAATATGATCATAATGACTTTTTTCCTCCTTGATTTAGATTCTACAGGAGTCTGTGAGAAATTTTGAAGACCTTTGCAAAAAGCAGGACACTCTGTGCCTGCAATGCCCAATGTATAGCTTCTAGCCACATGTAGAAGGTTGTTAGGTAAAATACGGCATGCTCAGTTAAATTTGAATTTCAGATAAAAAAGGATAATTTTAGAGTATAAGTGTGTTCCATGCAAGATTTGGAGTGTACTTCAGTTACAGAATTGTGTGTTGCTGATTTGTAAGTGAAAATTAACTAAGCATCCTGTACTTTATTTGTTAAATCTAATAACCCTACTCATGAATATCTGAATTTAACTTAATTAAAATTTAATTTAAAATTTAGTTCCTCAGTCTACTAGTCACATTTTAAGCACTCAGTAGCCACATGTGGCTAATAGTTACCATCTTGAACAGTACAAATATAGAACATTTCCATCATCACAGAACGTTCCATTGGACATCACGTTTGCCAAGCAAAAGATAGCTTGTAAGAAACTATTTTACAGCTTGTTAAAAAAACTATGTTTGAGGCTGGGAAACTGCCAGGAAACCCTAGAAGGCCCCTTCTGACCTAGCCAAGCCACAGTCTTCCTGTTCATCTGTTACTCTTACTGAATACGCAAGGTGTTTGACGAAAAGGGAGAAGGCATCTTTGTTCCAGAAAAAAACCAAGTTGATATGACAGAAGCAGCTTTTGTGGATCTACGTTTGTGGAGGCACTTGTTCTGCTTTCCTTCTGGACTAGCAGAAAATAAGCTATCCGTCCAAAGCAAGCAAAAATTTAAAAGCTCCTAAATGAAAAACGAGTGTATATCACTTACTAGTATTATTATTCATAGATTGTCTTAAAGTAATAATCAGAGAGCATCATCTACTAGAATATCTGCTTAAAGCCCAAGTCATTGATTCACTTGGTAAACACAGCAGGAGGACGGCCTCTCTTAATTAGCCTGTTGGGAGAAACCATGTTTTGAATTGCTGCCTATAGCCCTGGGAATCTTTTAAGAGCAGGAGCCGATTAAGATCTAGAAGAGATAATGTGCCAAAAGCTGATTTTTACATATGACTTGGCAAGTCTTAACAGAATCTGGCTGTCATACCAAATGGGGCCAGCTAAAAGTGAAGGAAACCTATATCGACATCAAAGGCAGAAATCATAAAGAAAACAACGGATAGACTTGACCCAAGATACTCAAAAGTTGTCCATCAAAGTTATAAAAAGTAGGTCAGCTAGGGGTTCAAGTCCAGCCTGGGCAACATAGTCTGACTCCACCTCTAAAAAGAAAAAAATAAGATATTAAAAACAAAATAAAGGCAGATGACTTAAATTTGAAAATACTGTTCTGTAGGTGACATAGTACACAGACAGTAAATAGCCACCACGTGAATAAACGTCTATGAAAGAATGTTTGACTTCAGGACTGACGTAAGAATGACAAATTAAAATATAACAGTGACATATCGTTTTCACCTGTCAGCTTGGCAATAGTGAAAAAAATTAATACCCAGTGTCGGTAATGGTGAGGAGAAATATGCCATATACACATTGTTGATGGGAACGTAAAGCGGTATAAACTTTCTGATGGGCAAGTTGACAACATGTGAAAAAAATTTGTCCAAAACCTTTGACACAGCAATTTCATTTTGAGGTAGTTATTCCGAGAGAATACTTACAGATGCCCAAACCTTTGTGTACAATGGCAATGTAGATGATATATGTATTAGTCTATTCGCACATTGCTATAAATAAATATTTGAGGTTGGATAATTTGTAAAGAAAAGAGGTTTAATCGGATCATGGTTCTGCAGTCTGTACAGGAAACATAGTGGCATCTGCTTCTGGGGAGGCCTCAGAAAAGTTAAAATCATGGTGGAAGGCGAATTCAAAGCAGGCCTGTCTTACGTGGCCAGAGCAGAAGGAAGAGAGAGAGTTGGGGGGAGGTGCCACACACTTTTAAACAGCCAGACCTCGTGAGAACTTTATTACCAGCACAGCACCAAAGGGGGAAATCTGTCTCCCATTATCCAGTCACCTCCCACCAGGCCCCACCTCCAACAATGGGGATTACAATTCGATCTGAGATTTGGGCAGGGACACACATCCAAACCATGTCCACATGAACGTTTTGTTGGTTCGTTGGGTCAATCCTTGTAATATCCTCTTGACTTCAGTGTTTGCTACAAGACACAGACATGAGATGCCACTCTTATAGAATTATCCAAGCCGGAGATAGAAGAGGAGTTCTGTCTGTGGCCTCTGGCATTCTGGCTATGTGGTTGGGATTCTAGAACTATCAGTAGCCATATCTTCCACGAGAATGTGGTCAACATACAGAAGTAGAGATCAGCTGGAGAGACAGTGAAAGAGAAAGCATACTGGTATAATTTGAGATGATCTATCCTGTTAATCTTAAGGCCAGTGTATTTTCTTCCTTGCTATGGTTGGATGACGTGAGCCAATTAATTCTACCTTTTTTGCTAAACATAGCATGAGTGTGGATGTCTACTTCTGATCCAGATGGAATAACAGTGATCACATTTACCTTCCATCAGAAATTACTAAACATTCAGACAAAATATATTTTTAAAAGTAACTGTTTTCAACAAGTGGGACATCAGGCCACGAGGAACAATAATTTATGAGAGAGGGGAAACAAAGGAGGTGAGCCCTATGATTGCCCAGCTGACGGCCTGGAGAGAGTTTCCAGGTGGTGGCACAGAAAGGTGGATCCTAGGTAGAGCCTGGCAGAGCCTGAGGTGAGGAGATGGAGCTGAGAGTCCAGGGTGACCAAGACAGCTAGAGTGGACAGGGCAGAACAGCAGATAGGAGAGAACTGTACAGAGAGAGAAAAAAGACGCACAGCAACAACAAATCCACAGATCTTCAGAGAGCCCCCCTGAGTACACAGCACAGTACTCGATAGGACATGAATGTGAGGATACTGCTCCAGGCTGGGGACAGAACCACCTGAAAGGATTGAGGCCCCAGTAGCTAGAACTACATGGGGCCAGAAGTAGTGCCTGTTCCCACCAGGCATACTGGAAATCTATAATTCACAGGGCATTGGTTAAAGTATTCAGGAGGGTCGGCCGGGTGCGATGGCTCACCCTGTAATCCCAGCACTTTGGGAGGCTGAGGCGGGCGGATCACTAAGTCAAGAGATCGAGACCATCCTGGCGAACACGGTGAAACCCCGTCTCTCGTAAAAATACAAAAACTTAGCCAGGCGAGGTGGCGGGCGCCTGCAGTCCCAGCTCCTCGGGAGGCTGAGGCAGGAGAATGGCATGGACCCGGGAGGCAGAGCTTGCAGTGAGCTGAGATCGCGCTACTGCACTCCAGCCTGGGCGACAGAGCGAGACTCCATCTCAAAAAAAATAAAAAAATAAAAAAATAAAGTATTCAGGAGGGTCTTGCCTCAGTTCTGGACCAAAATTGTCCCTAGCCTAAAGGCTGCTCTGGTTCTGCCTAACAAATCTTAAAAGCAAGACCTTAAAGGATTAAACTGTTTCCAAATAACTGTGTCCCAGAACTAACTCAAGAATATTTGTGGGACTATAAACATATCCAGCCCCTAACAAGGTACATTCACTATAAATAATATTAAATAAAAATTACCGAGTGTACAAAGAGCAGGAAAGGATGACCCAAATGAGGAATGTAATTAATCAATCAAACTGACCTGGAACCTATGCAGATATTAGAATTAGCAGGCAAGAGCATTACAATAGTTACTATAACTCTATTCTGTATGTTCAAAAAGCTAGGCTGGGCACGGTGGCTCACGCCTGTAATCCCAGCACTTTGGGAGGCTGAGGCAGGTGGATCACCTGAAGTCGGGAGTTCGAGACCAGCCTGACCAACATGGAGAAACCCCATCTCTACTAAAAATACAAA
Organism: Rhinopithecus roxellana; assembly: GCF_007565055.1. NCBI lineage: Eukaryota > Metazoa > Chordata > Mammalia > Primates > Cercopithecidae > Rhinopithecus > Rhinopithecus roxellana. Next base: position 8,107,655 of record NC_044558.1, read on the forward strand.
ATTAGCCAGGCATGGTGGCACATACCTGTAATCCCAGCTACTTGGGAGGCTGAGGCAGGAAAATCACTTGAACCTGGGAGGCAGAGGTTGTCGTAAACCGAGATCGCGGCATTGCGCTCCAGCCTGGGCAACAAGAGCAAAACTCTGTCTTGAAAAAAATAATAATAATAAAGCTAGGGGAAAGACTAAATATATTAAGTAGAGACATGGAAGATAGTAAAAGACCCAAATTTAACTTTTATAAATGAAAACTACAATGTCTGAGATGACCACTATACTGGATGGGATAAATGACAGATTATCCATCATGTTTTAAAAGTTTATCCATGTTTTAGTCTGTAACAGTACTTCATTCTTTTTTATGCCTGAATAATATTCAATTGTATGGATATGCACATTTTTATTTATCTATCAATTGATGGACATTTGGGTTGGCTGTTATGAATAATACTGCTATGAACATTCATGTACAAGTTATTGTGTGGATATATGTTTTTATTTTTCATGAGTATGTACCTCGGAGTGGAATTGCTGGAACAAGCTAGAATTGCCAAAATTGTATGGCAACTTTGTGTTGAAACTTTTTGTTGTTTGAGACAGAATCTTGTTCTGTTGTGTAGGCTGGAGTACAGTGGTGCAATGATGGCTCACTGAAGCTTTGGTCTCCTGGGCTCAAGCCATCTTCCCACTCCAGCCTCCAAGTAGCTAGGACTACAGGTGTGTGGCACCACAACTGGCTAATTTTTAATTTTTTTTTTTTTTTTTTTTTTTTTTTTAGATAGGGTCTCACTAGAATGGTCTTGAACTCCTGGGCTCAAGGGATATTCCTGCCACAGCCTCCCAAAGTGCTGAGATTACAGGCCTAAGTAACTGCCTCCCCACCACTTGTGTTGAACCTTTTGAGGAAGTGCAAGACTGTTTTCCAAGTCTGTAATGTACATCACCTTATATTCCCACCAATAGTAAATGAGGGTTCCAATTTCTCCACATCCTCACCAATACTTATTATTATCTTTGTTTGTTTGTTTGTTTGAGATGAAGTCTCACTCTGTTGCCCAGGCTGGAGTGCAATGGTGCAATCTCGGCTCACTGCAACCTCCACCTACCAGTTCAAGTGATTCTCCTGCCTCAGTCTCCCAAGTAGCTTCCACCATGCTTGACTAATTTTTGTATTTTTAGTAGATACAGGGTTTCACCATGTTGACCAGGTTGGTCTCAAACTCCTGACCTCAGGTGATCCACTCACCTCAGCCTCCCAAAGTGCTGGGATTACAGGCATGAGCCACCATGCCCGGCCTATCTTTCTTTTTGATTATAGTCATCCTAGTGGATGTGATCAGTACATCATTATGGTTTTGACTATCATCAATCCAGTAGCATCTTTTCATGTGTTAATTGAACATTTGTGTGTATATATGTATTATATATAGTTTGTGTGTGTGTGTATAGGCTTTTTTTAGAGATAGAGTCTCACTCTGTCACCCAGGTTGAAGTGCAGTGGCACAATCATCCTCGAACTCCTGGGTTCAAGCAATCCTCCCACCTCAGCCTCTCGAGTAATAGCCTAATGGTCACAAAGATTTATTCCTGTTTTATTCTAAGTATTTTATAGTTGTACCTCTTACAATTAGGTCTATAATCCATTCTGAGTTAACTTTTATGTATGGTGTGAGGTAGGTGTTCAGTTTCATTCTTTTGCCTGTGGCTATCTAATTGCCTTAGCACCATTTGTTGAAAAGACTATTCTTTCTCCCATTGAATTGGATTCTTTCTTGTCACCCTTGTTGAAAATGAATTTGTCATAAATGTGAGGAATTATTTCTGAATGCTCAATTCTATTTCATTGATCTCTACATTTATTCTATCCGAATGCCACACTGTTTGATTACTGTAGTTTTGTAGAATGTTTTGAAATCAATAAGTGTGCTTTAACTTTGTTCTTCTTTTTCATGATGATTCTCTTGACATTTTACACAAATTTTAGTATTAACTTGTCAGTTTTTGCAAAGAAGCCAAGTGGAATTTTAATAAGGATCATACTGAATCTGTAGTTTAATTCAGAAGTATTTCCATCTTAACAATATTAAGTCTTCTAAACAGAACATGAGATGTCTTTTTATTTATATTTATTTAGGCATTTAACTTCTTTTTGCAATGTTTTGTGATTTTTTTTAAGACTAGTTGAGTCCAGTAGTGAGAAGGGGAAAGAATAGACCAGGGAGTTTACAAGATCTGTCAAGTTTTGTAATTTTTAGAGTATAAGTTTTGAGAATAAGTTTAGAGTATAAGTTTTGTACTTCTTTTGTTAAACTTATTTCTAAGTGTTTTATTCTTTTTTATGCTATTGTAAATGGAATTACAGGGGCCAGGCACGGTGACCCACACCTGTAACCCCAGCAGTTTGGGAGGCTGAGGCAGGTGGATCACTTGAGGCCAGGAGTTTGAGACCAGCCTGGCCAATATGGTGAAATCCTGTCTCTACTAAAAATACAAAAATTAGCTGGTTGTGGTGACACATTCCTGAGTCCCAGCTACTAGGGAGGTTGAGGCATGAGAATTACCTGAACCTGGGAGGCGGGGACTGTAGTGAGCCAAGATGGTGCCACTGCACTCCAGAGAGAGAGAGAGACTCTGTCTCAAATAAATAAGTAAATAAATAAACAAATAAGTGGAATTACAATACAATAAATGTCAGGATCTTGAGCAAATACCTTTGTTTCCTTAGGCCACAGTTTCCTTATCTATTTTTGAAAAGTGGCTGGGATCCCAAATAGGACTAGATTTAACTCTAAGTGCTCTGCAAGTTTCTTCTAAGACCCTGTTTTATGTTTCCATTTAAGTCACTTTTTTTCTCCAGAAAGGTACTATTTTATACGCTCCATTAAATGTAACTGGAAAAATACAAGGTAGATAAAAAACACTTTTCATTCTTATTTTGGGATGATGGGAAGGGGTGCTAAAGAATCTGTCTGTGTCAAGACAAGGATCAGGAAATGACAGACTCCTGGAGCCGAAAGAGTCCTTAGAGGCCACTCATTCCGGCCGAAGGTCCAATGTGGAAATTGCCCTTGGTATCGCTGACTGATGATCCAGCTCCTGCTTGAACATTTTCTTTTTTTTTTTGAGACGGAGTCTCGCTCTGTCCCCAAGGCTGGAGTGCAGTGGCGCGATCTTGGCTCACTGCAAGCTCCACCTCCCGGGTTTACGCCATTCTCCTGCCTCAGCCTCCCGAGTAGCTGGGACTACAGGCGCCCGCCACCTCGCCCGGCTAATTTTTTGTATTTTTAGTAGAGACAGGGTTTCGCCATGTTCGCCAGGGTAGTCTCGATCTCCTGACCTCGTGATCCGCCCGCCTCGGCCTCCCAAAGTGCTGGGATTACAGGCGTGAGCCACGGCGCCCAGCTGAACATTTTCTATAACAAGGAGCTCACACAACAGTCGATTCCAATTTAGGGAAGCTTTAATCATTAGCAAATTGTTGCTTATACTAAAGCTGAAATCTACCTCCTTGTAACTTCCACCCTTCTGCCTGTTGGAGCCATACAGAATAAATCTCATCCATTTTACACACACAAGTCCTTCGGATATTTGAAGAATGTCATCTTGTCCCCAACGCAAATTATCTTATCCATGCTGTTTTCCAGGTTTCCGCAACAACTTTCACAGGACGTGATTTCCAAACCTTTTGCCCCCCCAGGCTCCAATATTTGGCACTTGTTTTGTCAATTTCTTCTTTAAAAATAGCGGTCAGGCTGGGTGCAGTGGCTCATACCTATAATCCCAGCATTTTCAGAAGCTGAGATGGGAGGATTTCTTGAGCCCAGGAATTCTGGCCTGAACAACATGGCGAGACTCTGTCTCTACAAAAAATTTACAAATTAGCTGGGTATGGTGGTATGTGCCTGTAGTCTCAGCTACTTGGGAGGCTGAGGTGGGAGGATCACTTCAGCCAGGGAGTTTGAGGATGCAGTGAGCCATGATCACATCACTGTTGACAGAGCGAGACTCTGTTTCCCAAAAAAATTTGTTTTTAATAGTGGTCAGGGCTGGGCACAGTGGTTCACACCTGTAATTCCAGTACTTTGGGAGGCTGAGGCAGAAGGATTACTTGACTCCAGGAGTTTAAGACCAGCCTGGACAACATAGTGAGATCCCATCTCTAAAACTAAAAAAATATATAGTGGCCAGAACTCAGCATCGTACTATCTACAGATTAAGGGTTCTTAAGCTCTATCTTTTTTTTTTTTTTGAGGAGGTGGGGGTCAAACACACCTTTGGGAGTCCAGTGAAAACTATGCACCCTTCCTATAAAGGAATATAGACACAAAATTCTTTATTTGCTGAGGCATGGTATTAATATTAATCAACAAACCAACCAAGCCCATGGCTCAGAAAATTTGGTTGGTGTTTCTTTTAGTGTTTACTGAGTCATTAAGATGTTGAATAGTATAGATCAAGGACATTTGGCATGTGCGTGAAGTCCTCCCTCCACACAGCTGTGCTCTTGATATCTGCCAGCTCACATTTCTCCATCATGCCCATGAAAATATCCTAAAAGACTTCGTAATAAGCCTTGATGAAAATAGGACACCATGTCTTACAGCATTTCCTTGATTCAGCAGGTTAGAGTTCTTATCAGAAAAGGAGGCAGGCGGCGGGGGCTGGGGGTGTGGGACGGGCGCAGTGACTCACTCCTGTAATCCCAGCACTTTGGGAGGCCGAGGAGGGCGGATCACGAGGTCAGGAGATCGAGACCATCCTGGCGAACACGGTGAAACCCCGTGTCTACTAAAAAATACAAAAAACTAGCCGGGCGAGGTGGTGGCGCCTGTAGTCCCAGCTACTCGGGAGGCTGAGGCAGGAGAATGGCGTGAACCTGAGAGGTGGAGGTTGCAGTGAGCCGAGATTGCACCACTGCCCTCCAGCCTGGGGACAGAGCAAGACTCCGTCTCAAAAAAAAAAAAAAAAAAAAAAAGAAATAAAAGGAAGCAGGCATTATAACAAGGAGTTTTAGGGTTGATACCATATTTATCATTTTATGCAACAGTTGTGCTTCTAAGATTTGTACAAATAATACATTAATAATGACCAACATATATAGAGCTTACTAATAGGGGCTGTTCTAAAGGATTTACGCCCACTTGCTAATTTAATCTAACAACTGATGCCATGGGTGCTACTATTATCCGCATTTTATAGACAAGGGAAAAGGCGGAGGGAGATTAAGGAGCTTGGACAAGTTAAGGAGCTACTATGTGACAGAGCCAGGGTTTGTCTAGAGAATTCATGTGCATATACAGCCTGGTAATGTTACAATCTCAGACTTAGAGGAGCACTGAACTTTTAATAATGATCTGCAAATCTGGTTTCCTCTCTCAGGATGTCTATCCTGGTTCCATGCTATTTACCTGTCAAAGAGCATCCTTAGCACTTGCTATTTGCCTAGAAAAATATGTTGTAAGGTAGGCAAGTTTCTTTCTAACCAGTAAATATGAGAGGGGGAAAATCCTAAGATTCACTAGGATTCAGTGTCTTGGGTCTAGATGGAGGTTATATTTGGACATACAATAACCTACTAGTAAAGTTAGTCACTGGGTAGGTGGCTCTACAGCCGAACTCATCCCCTTTCTGTGTCTCAGTTTCCCCATCTAGTTTATCCCAGTTTGCACCCTTCCTCAAAGGGACTGTGGGAGAAGGAGGATAAGTATATGAGTTTGAGAAAAAGATACTAGAAAAATACAAGGTGCCATTAGAAGTTATTTGTCCTGAACGATAAGCCATTACAGACCAATAAACAGGCCAGGTGCGGTGTCAGGCACCTGTAGTCCTAGCTACTGGGGAGGCTGAGGTGGGAGGATCATTTGAGCCCAGGAGTTGAAAGCTGCAGTGAGTTGAGATCACGCCACTGCACTCCAGCCTGGGTGACAGAGTGAGACCCTGCCTGCCCCTGCCAAAAAGAAAAGAAATGAAAAATACAGTTTTGGAATTAAAACTATAGTAAAATAACCAGTTTGAGTGGGCCATTGCATCACCTTTTAAAAATACAGACATACAAGCCCAGCTAGAAAACGAATCCTAAATTTTACACGAGGATTAGGCCTGCCAGCCTCATTTAAATTAAGAGTCACATAAATTGCCAGCTGTAACTTCAGGGACTATTGTTAATGAGGGATTTTAATGGTGAAGTGGACTGTTGTCAGGATCAGGAAGCAGGTCAGACTTTATTTGACACAACATTGACTGTCCCTTGTGCCTTTATTTTTACCTAAAAAAAAATAAAAACTGACTGCGAAGGCCCTTTAAAACCCCAGTTAATATCATATAAATACTAAAAGCTTATAGTGTGTTAGAAGCTGACAAGCTATCACAATATCTAAATGGATCTGTTGACCTTTAAAATGGAGCTTGGCTCTCATGTCCATTTGTCACAATTTCCTACTTATTTCCTTCCCCACCTTTTCCCCATTGTCAACTCCTGTTATTCTCAGTGGTCACGGGAAAAAAAAAAAATTACTTTGAGGGCCTTAATGTGATCAAAAACAACACAGACTGGCAGGTCATCTCAGAAAAAAATAAAAAAAATAAAATAAAATACGTTTTGGTTCAGCCATATGATGGAAGACTATGCTACGACTTAAAATATGATAATTAAAAACTTAGCGAAATGAAAGTATATCATGAGATAAAAATTATAAGACAATAATATACAGTAAAAAAAGAAGAAACAAACACCCACACATAAAAGCACAGAGAAATATTGTAAAGAAATATAGTAAATGTGAATGAGGTTATCTCTCTGTGGTAGGAATTACGAGTAGCTTTTACTTCTTTTGGCTTTTTTTGTTTTTTTGTTTTTTTGACACAGAGTCTTACTCTGTCACCAGGCTGGAGTGCAGTGGCAGGATCTCGGCTCACTGCAACCTCCACCTCCTGGGTTCAAGCAATTCTCCTGCCTCAGCCTCCTGAGTAGCTGGGATTTCAGGCATGTGCCACCATGCCCAGCTAATATTTGTATTTTTAGTAGAGATGGGGTTTCACCATGTTGGCCAGGATGGTCTCGATCTTTTGACCTCGTGATCTGCCCACCTCCACCTCCCTAAGTGCTGGGATACAGGCCTCAACCACCGCGCCCCGCCTTATTCTTATTTTTTAAGTTTTCTAAAAAATAAGACTAAAAGGACATGTATTACTGCTAGAATGAAAAAGTAATGAAAGTTACTTTTTACAAGATTACAATAAAAAAAAAGTGAAATACCATGATTTTCTGGCCTTTGAAGAGATAATGTAATTTTTTTTTTTTTTTTTTTTTTTTTTTTTGAGACGGAGTCTCGCTCTGTCGCCCAGGCTGGAGTGCAGTGGCTGGATCTCAGCTCACTGCAAGCTCTGCCTCCCGGGTTCACGCCATTCTCCTGCCTCAGCCTCCCGAGTAGCTGGGACTACAGGCGCCAGCCACCTCGCCCGGCTAGTTTTTTTGTACTTTTTAGTAGAGACGGGGTTTCACCGTGTTAGCCAGGATGGTCTCGATCTCCTGACCTCGTGATCCGCCTGTCTCGGCCTCCCAAAGTGCTGGGATTACAGGCTTGAGCCACCGCGCCCGGCCGAGATAATGTAATTTTTAAACTTATGTCTTTGGCCGGGCATGGTTGCTCACGCCTGTAATCCCAGCACTTTGGGAGGCCAAGGCGGGCAGATGACCTGAGGTCGGGAGTTCGAGACCAACCTGACCAACATGGAGAAACCCCCGTCTCTACTAAAAATACAAAAATTAGCCAGGCGTGGTGGCGCATGCTTGTAATCCCAGCTACTCGGGAGTCTGAGGCAGGAGAATTGACTAAACCCAGGAAGTGGAGGTTGCGGTGAGCCGAGATCGTGCCATTGTACTCCAGCCTGGGCAACAAGAGTGAAACTCTGTCTCAAGAAAAATAAATAAATAAAATAAAAGTATATCTTTTACTATTATGATGAACACATTTCATTAAGAAACCTAGTTTGTTCTGTGTGTGTGTGTATGTATCAGCGTGCATGAATGTGTGTGAGGGTGGGCTTGGATACACAAAATTAAATTTAACATTTTGAGTCAATCACGTAGTTAATCAACATCTGCTGTGCCCAAGGCCGTCTTAGAACACAAGTAAGCGCGAGGCCTAGACCTTATTCTCAGCCGGCTTACCTCTGATTGTGGAAATATGTGGGAATGTCAACCATGATCCTCCCGGTTAGCTGATAAGTTTTTCAACAAACTGCTACACAGATTTTCATTCATGTAACTCGATGATCAGAAGATGCTTCTTGAGAGGATTGTACACTTGAAAACCTCTTAGGAAATCTATTTTGGAATATCATCCAACTTTAGGTGATGGCTATGTATCACAGGTGTCTGCAGAGGTAACACCTTTTTTCCATTTCAAAAATTGAATCAGAATTGATTTGGCAATAAGGGCTAAGTCTTTACAGGGGCTTCACATTGTTCTTTGGGCTGGTATTCAGCCCTCTAGGCTTCCTTCTAATAACCACCTGTGGGCAAAGACAGCCTGACAGACTTTATTTTTCTAATCAAGACCTAGCCCTGGTGTCCTGATTCTTGTTGAAAGCCAATCCAACACTTCAACCTGTCCTGGCTTGTTATAGGCAGAGACAAGTGATAAGATCCCCTGGTCCTATCCTGTCATAAGGTAATACCTCTGTCAAAGCTCCATGGTGAGATCTGTAGAGATGCATAGATAGAGAGCTGAAATCAGCCTGGCAGCTGACAGGGTCTAATTTGAGAAGCTACTCCCTACCTGTACTAAGCGATGAGGCCACACTACCTTGTTTTTCTCTAGGAACCCCCACATTCATATCTAGTTTCCTTGTACACATGCATATCCATAGCCTGGCCCCTTTATCATCATGACTATAATTATTGCTTAGCACCCTTATTGAAGAATGAAAATTGCATAGCACACAAGATGTGAAATTCAACCTGCTTCCTCTCCAGTGGGAACCTCATCTAGATATGCATACGAAAGACATTTCAGAGTGTCTTAGGAAGGGTGGGGGAGGGAAAACACAGGAGGGTGAAATAAATAATCATTTTAGGATTTTTCTAGTAAGAAACTTCACAGGAAGTGGGTTCCAAAGGGAGTAGGTTGAGGTAACTTGCCACTCTGAAATGGAATGCCAACTTATTAATTCAGTTCAACGAAGGGCCCAACTCTGGGAAGGTCAGCTTGCTAAGATCTCATCCACTACGGACCTCAGTGGCCCAGGTTCCTTTTCTTCATCTTCTTCCCCTATTGTTTCCTGCTATAATTTCATGAGCTTTGTGATTATTATTATTTTTTAGGAGTCTCGCTCTGTCACCCAGACTGGAGTGCGGTGTCTCAATCTTCGCTCACTGCAAACTCCGCCTCCTGGATTCAAGTGATTCTCCTGCCTCAGTCTCTCAGGTAGCTGGGACTATAGGCGCCTGCCACCACGCCCAGCTAATTTTTGTATTTTTAGTAGAGACAGGGTTTTGCCATGTTGGCCAGGCTTGTCTTGAACTCCTGAGCTCAGGTGGTTCACTCACCTTGGCCTCCCAGAGTGCTGGGATTACAGGTGTGAGCCACTGCACCTGGCCGAGACTACTATTCAAAGAGTATTATTACTGTCTTAAGAGAATGTATACTTCTGTCTTCTGAGGAGTATTACCCACTACAGAGGTTGGCACTCTTTTCCTAATTCCCAGCTATTCTAAGGAAGTCAATTTACCATATCTTCAATTGGTGCAAACACAGGCAGACATTGGAAGATGATAATATTATTGCTGTTGTTGAATTTGCTACATACGCTTTTTAGTTACAGAATTAACCTGACTGTAGAGGTTAATTAAGCAAAATATGTTCAGTAAAATTATCTTAAGATTCAGAAAATTGGCTGGGCGCGGTGGCTTATGCCTGTAATCCCAGCACTTTGGAAGGCCAAGGCGGGCAGATCACCTGAGGTCGGGAGTTTGAGACCAGCCTGGCCAGCACGGTGAAACCCCGTTTCTACTAAAAATACAAAAATTAGCCCGGCGTGGTGGCAGGTGCCTGTAATCCCAGCTACTTGGGAAGCTGAGGCAGGAGAATTGTTTGAACCTGGGAGGCGGAGGTTGCAGTGAGCTGAGATTGTGCCATTGTACTCCAGCCTGGGCAACAGAGCAAGACTCTGTCTCAAAAAAAAAAAGATTCAAAAAATTATCACTGAATGTCAAATTATGAATATATAAGTAGCATACAGAATGTGCCTTGATCATAAATGACTAAATAAAGTAAGCAAACTCTTAGAGATCATAAGGAGTTGGGAAGCTCATCTTTCTATTTACTAGTAAGGAGGTACTCAGATGAGCATTGATTATGTTCAGAATATCTGTCTTGATAGCTATCCCTATCCCTCCAAACCATCGAAATGGATGAAAATGACCACTGCTTAAAGGTTTTTCAAACTGAACTAGTAATACCATTTTTTCATTTTTACCATAAAGTTTATATAGACTTTTCAGTTACGTTTCATATCTCTTGGGTATTGAGATAAATAGTTTGTAAGCAGAATAGGGTGCTTTATAGAGTATATTATGTTTCAATAATTTTGGCAGAACGAAATATCATTTAAAAAATCTGATTTCTTGAAGAATAACTTGTATACAATAAAAAATTGCCCATTTAAAATATAGCCAGGGCCAGGTGCGGTGGCTCACACCTGTAATCCCAGCACTTTGGGAGGCCAAGGTAGGATGATCACTAACATAGCAAGATCCTCATCTCTACAAAAAAAAAAAAAAGTAGCTTGGGGTGGTGGTGTTCATCTATAGTCCCAGCTACTCGGGAGGCTGAGGTCTGAGGATCCCTTGAGCCCAGGAGTTTGAGGCTGTGATGAGCTATGATTGCACCACAGCACTCTAGCCTGGGCAACAGAGCAAGACCCTGTCTTTAAAAAAAAAAAAAAAAGGATAATCACCCACTTAATGAGTTTTGAATGAATACAGTCACGTGACCATCACCAAACTTAAGACGGAAAACATTCTCATCACTCAAAAAATTATCTGTGCTCCTTTGCAGTTCTTTTCCTTCCCCTCTAACCCCAGAACCGATCGTTCTGCTATCAGTTTTGCGTTTTCTAGATGGTCATGTAAATGAAATCAGTGGACTTCTGTGTCTGGCTCCTTTCCTTTAGCATAATGCTTTCGAGAGTTATCCATATTATTGTACATAGCACTCTGTTTATTTTTATTGCTGAGTAGCATTCCATCATAAGGACACATCACAATTTACTTGCCTGTTCACCAGTTGATAGATATTTGGTTTGTTTCTAGTTTTCGGCCATCATGAGTAAAATTGTTCTGAAATTTTCCATGCAACTCTTTGTGTGGACATATGTTTCCATTTCTCTGGGGCAAATATCTAGCAGTGGAACTGCTGGATCATATGGTAAGTATATGTTCAACTTTAATTATTAGAGCGTCAAGCTATTTCCCAAATTGGCTGAACCACTGTACTCCCACTAGCAACGTGCGAGAAACGAGTTGCTCCTACATCCTCAGCAACCATTTTTAATTGTAGTGATTTTACTGGCTATGTGGCGCTATTTCATAGTAATTTTAATTTTCACTTCCTTAATGACTAATGATGGACATCTTTTCAAGTGCCTATTTATCCATTCATTTATATTGTTTGGTGAAGTATCTGTTCAAATCTTTTGCACACATTTTTACTGTACTATTATCTTAAGGTTGACTTGTAAGAGTTTCCTATATATTCTGTTTACAAATATTTTTTCAGATCTTTGTTTTGCAATATTGACTCCCAGTCTGTGGCCCTTTCGTTTTCATAACATCATCTTTAAAGCACAAAAATGTCTGGCTGGGCACAGTGGTTCACACCTGTAATCCCAGCACTTTGGCAGGCTGAGGCAGGAAGTTTCCTTGAGCCCAGGAGTTTGAGACCAGCCTGGGTAACACAGAAAGACTTTGTCTCTATTCTATAAAAAACAAACAAAACAAACAAAAAGAACACAAATTTCTAATTTTGGTGAAGTCCAGTTTAACTATTTTTTCTTTTATGGTTTGTGCTTTTTGTGTCCTTAAAAGTCTTTTATTTTTATTTTCTGTAGAGACAGGGTTTTACTATGTTGCCCAAGCTGGTCTTGAACTCCTGGTCTCGAGTAATCTTCCTAGGCTCCTAAAGTGTTGGGATCACAGATGTGAGCCGCTGCCGCCGGACCTAAAAGTTCTTCATTTAGGCCAGGTGTGGTGGTTCACGCCTGTAATCCCAGCACTTTGGGAGGCTGAGGCGGGCAGATCACGAGGTCAAGAGATTGAGACCATCCTGGCCAACAGGGTGAAACCCCGTCTCTACTAAAAATACAAAAATTAGCTGGGCGTGGTGGCACGTGCCTATAGTCCCAGCTACTTGGGAGGCTGAGGCAGGAGAATTGCTTGAACCTGGGAGGTGGAAGTTGCAGTGAGCCAAGATCGTGCCATTGCACTGCAGCCTGGCGACAGAGCGAGACTGTCTCAGAAAAAAAAAAATTATTTGCTTAACCCAGAGTCACAAAGATTTTCTCCTGTTTTCTTCTCAAAGCGTTACAGTTTTAACCCTTATTTAGAATTGAAATGTCTTCTTGAGGAATTGACCTCTTTGTAATTATGAGAGATCCCTTTCTATCCCTGTTAATAGTCCTTGTTTTGTATTAATAGAGCCACTCTTGTTTTATTTTGATTGGTGTTTTCTTGGTATTTTTTTATCCTTTTAATCTGTGTTTTAATCTTTAAAGTTTTTTTTTTATAGGCAGTATGTAGTATGGTGTTGTTTTTTATCCAATCTCTTAATGTCTTCCATTGAATTGGAGAGTTTAAAAGAATTTAAACCATTTAATTTTAACATAATTGTCAGTGTGGTTGAACTGAAATCCTCTTGTTGGTCAGTTTTCTAGTCATTTCATTTGCTCTCTTTTTGTTCTTTTTCTTCCTTCTTCTGAATTATTTAAGTACTTTTTAATGACTCAATTTTATCCCTACTACTGGTTTATTACCTATACCTCTGTATCTGATAATTTTAGTGATTGCTTCAGTGTTTCCAATATGCAACTTGAACTTATTATAGTTTACCTTCAAATAATATTATGCCATTTCATATATAGTATAAGACCCTAATAATGTTATTCTTCCATTTCCTTCCTCCTGTCCCTTATGCTATAACCATTATACATTTACTTCTATATATATATATATATATATATATATATATATATATATATTTTAATTTTATTTACTTCAAAATATTTTTTGTTTTTTAGAGACAAGGTCTCACTATGTTGCCCAGGTTGCTCTCAAACTCCTGGCCTCAAGTGATCCTCACACCTCGGCCTTCCAAAGTGTTAGGATTACAGGCATGAGCCACCATGTCCCGCTTACTTCTTCATATATTATAATGCATATCATACCTTGTTATTACATTTGCTTGAAGCCATCATTTACCTTTTAACACGACTAATAAAATGCCTTTTATGTTTTCTTTTATTTATTTTCTTTTTTATTTTCTGGCCTTTTATATTTTCCAACATATTTTTGTTTCTGGTATTTTCATTCCTTGTTTAAATCCTAATTTACTAATCCTTTTACTAATATACTAATACTTTCCTTTAAAAATTTCTTGCAACACAGGTCTGCTTGCAATGAATTCTCTCACCAAAAAATATATCTAGATTGCATGGGGAGTAGTGGTGAAACAGTCCAACAGGTGTATTTTGTAAAAGCTTCCTAGGTGATTCTGATAAATCTTTTCCTGTCAGAGCATGTTAAAGCCTGGGACATTTAAAATATTTTCCCCTATGTTCCTTCCAGATAATGTGAAAGACTTATACTTGGTAATGTCATATGGTGAAATACTATGCAGTTATTAAAGAATGATGTTTCCAGAGAGTATGTAATACACTGGAAAAACTTATGACATGATTATAAAATTTTTATCTGTCTGGAAAGAAATACGCCTACATATTAAAGGTTGCTATCTATGGCTGGGTAGATTTTCTGGCAAATTTCACTTTCTTCCATACTTTATTCTGTAACGTTCAAATTATCTGCAATGAGTGAGAATGTATTAAGAAATTCACAAAATAAAGATATGGGTATTAGGCTGGGCTCACACCTGGCCAACACGGTGAAACCCCACCACTACTAAAAATACAAAAAATGAGCCGGGCATGGTGGTGTATGCCTGTAGTCTCAGCTTCTTGGGAGGTTAAGGCAGGAGAATCACTTGAACCCGGGAGGCAGAGGTTGCAGTGAGCCAAGATTGTACCACTGCACTCCAGCCTGGGCGACAGGGCGAGACTCCGTCTCAAAAAAGAAACAACACACTTTGGGAGGCCGAGGCGGGCGGATCACGAGGTCAGGAGATCGAGACTATCCTGGTTAACATGGTGAAACCCCGTCTCTACTAAAAACACAAAAAATTAGCCAGGCGTGGTGGCGGGCGCCCGTAGTCCCAGCTACTCGGGAGGCTGAGGCAGGAGAATGGCATGAACCCAGGAGGCAGAGCTTCCAGTGAGCCCAGACCGCGCCACTGCACCCCAGCCTGGGCGAGACAGCAAGATTCCATCTCAAAAAAAAAAAAAAAAAAAAAAACAACAACAAAAAAGATCTGAGTATTCCCCAGAAGTAACCCCCCTTTTCATTTTGGTGTGTACTACCTAGACTTTTTCTGCATGCCTTTAAATACACATAGAAACATAACTTTTAAAAAAAATACAAGATGTGATCTAGTGCATATTATCCTGAAACTTGAGTCTTTCACTTAATAGTTATGGCACCACATAGATATTTATCTCCTTTTTCCTACTGTTGCATGGTGTACCCCAAATTGGATATACCATAGTTTAACTATTTTCTTTTTGATGAACATGCAGATCATTTGGATTTTTTGTTACAGATAAAGCCACAGTGAATGGTTTTTTGTTTTGTTTTTGTTTTTTAGAGACAGGGTCTTGCTCTGTCACTCAGATTGGAGTGCAGTGGCGTGATCATAGCTCACTGCAGCCTTGACCTCCTGGGTTCAAGTAATTCTCCCACCTCAACCTCCCAAGTAGCTGACTACAAGCACACACCACTGCACCTGGCTATAATGAATATTCTTATAGATATTTCTTTTCTTCTTCTTCTTTTTGTTTTTTGAGACAGAGTCTTGCACTGTTGCCCAGACTGGAGTGCAGTGGCGCGATCGTGGCTCATTGCAACCTCTGCCTCCCGGTTCACGTGATTCTCCTGCCTTAGCCTCCCGAGTAGCTGGGATTACAGGCGCCCACCACCCCACCTGGCTAATTTTTTGTATTTTTAGTAGAGACGGGGTTTCACCACGTTGGCCAGACTGATCTCGGACTCCTGACCTTGTGATCCGCCCGCCTCGGCCTCTCAAAGTGTTGGGATTCCAGGCATGAGCCACTGCACCCAGCCTCTTATAGATATTTCTTAGGAAATACATGCAAGTGTTTTTCCAAGATTGGTACCAAAACGAAAGAAAAAGGTGATGCACATTGTACATTTTAATAATTGCTGACACACTGCCCTCAAAAAAGGTTGTACTAAGTTACCATATCATTAACAGCACGCTTCCCCACATCCTTGCCAACACTTGATATTACCAATCCTTAAAAATTTTGCAAATTGCCATGATGGGGACACTAAAAGAAAAAAAAAACTTTCTTTTTTTGTGCTCAATTTACACCAGGTGTGGTGGTTCACGCCTGCAATCCTAGCACTTTGGGAGGCTGAAATAGGAGAACTGCTTAAGTCCAGAGAGTTCAGACCAGCCAAGGTAACATAGTGAGACTTCAACTCTACAAAACACTTAAAAATTAGCTGGACATGGTGGTGCACACTTGTGGTCCCAGCTACTTGGCAGGCTTGAGCCCAGAAGTATGAGGGTACAGTGAGCTGTGATTGCATCACTGCACTCCAGCCTGGACAACAGAGTGAGACTCTGTCTCAAAAAGATAATCTTTCAATTTTATGAGAGAAAATATTATATTTTAATCTGCATTTTGCTAGCTGAGTTTCAGCATTTTTTTCATGTTTATTTTTGTTATTTGCATTTACTGCTTTATTTTATTGTTTTTGAGACAGAGTCTCGCTTTGTTGCCCAGGCTGGAGTGCAGTGGTGCAAAATCTCGGCTCACTGCAACTTCCGCCTCCTGGGTTCAAGTGCTTCTCATGCCTCAACCTCCTGGGTAGCTGGGACTATAGGCGCGCACCACCATACTCGGCTAATTTTTGTATTTTTAGTAAAGATGGGGTTTCACCATGTTGGCCAGGCTGGTCTCGAACTCCTGACCTCAAGTGATCCTCCCACTGAGGTCTCCCAAAGTGCTGGGATTACAGGTGTAAGCCACCATGGCATTTACTGCTTTCTAAATTATCTTTTCATATCCTCCTTTTCTATACAGTGGTTTGCCTTTTTCTCAGAGATTTAAGAGGTTTTTTTTTCTCAAAAGCCATATCTTTTGGATATTAATCTTTTGTTATACAGTCTCCAGAGTTTTTTTCTGGCAGCTTGTGTTTTGTTGAATAGATTATCAATTTTGATATTGTCAAATATTTTTCTTTGTGGCTCCTGGATTGTTCTTTGAAGCCCTTTAGTACCTTATGTTCTCCTATATTTAAAAAATTCTTTAGAGATTTTTTTTAAAGTTTAGTTATTCAATCTATGTGGAAATTAATTTTGTGAACAGTCTGAAGTAAACTGACTGCATTTATTTTTCTTTTTTTTTTTTCTTTTTTTGGGACGGAGTCTCGCTCTGTCGCCCAGGCTGGAGTGCAGTGGCCGGATCTCAGCTCACTGCAAGCTCCGCCTCCCGGGTTCATGCCATTCTCCTGCCTCAGCCTCCCGAGTAGCTGGGACTACAGGCGCCCGCCACCTTGCCTGGCTAGTTTTTTGTATTTTTAGTAGAGACGGGGTTTCGCCATGTTAGCCAGGATGGTCTCGATCTCCTGACCTTGTGATCCGCCCGTCTCGGCCTCCCAAAGTGCTGGGATTACAGGCTTGAGCCACGCGCCCGGCCTTATTTTTCAAATGAATAACTAATTGTCCAAGCACTGTTTATTATTTCGCCTTAATGACTTCAAATGCAATTTTCCTTATATATGAACTTCCCATACATATATGAGACTGTTTCTGTACTCTCTTCTTTTCCATTGCCTATGCTTACCTCAATACCATACAGATTTAATTTTGTGGTTTTATAATATACTTTGATATAAGTAAAATCCCATCCCCTTTATTTCATTTATAATATAAAGTTCTTAAAAACTATTCTTCATCGTTTAGCTGCCTGATTTTCACTGCCTACTTCCAGATGACAGGGTTCCAGATGACAAAGAGGTAAAATAAAAATTACCCATAGGCAAGACAAAGGAGCACGGGAAAATGAGGGGAAGGAGACAAAGAAAAAAAGAGAAATACTCTTAAGATGGGACAATTTTTCCCCTACACTTCAAGAAGCAACTTTATGTATTAATATTATGCCACATTCAAAGTAAGGTAGATTTTGTGTGTTCAGGATATTTCAGTCACTGTCTAAATCAAAGGTGTCTCTTTCATTGCTAGCTAGTTACCAATGGCAGAAACCATGTAAACGAAAAATGTGAATGGATGGGAATAGAAAGAAACATGAATCAATCAATGTGAGAACATGAACAAGAACTAGAGAGAACAGAGAAATGGTGAGAGAGAATAACATACTTGTATTCTTGTGGAACCAAATGTCAGGAAGTCAAACCTCTGAGCTTAGTGCATTCATTGTATCCTGGTTTCCTTGTTATCTCTGTTTACAGTCACTTGATGTTTTATACGGAATACAGAGAGGTTGATTCTTTACTCGATAATTGAAACGACAGAGAAAGGAAAAGTACTATTAGGAATTACAGTAACGAGTAACAGAAAACATCATTTACTTGGAGATAGGTTGGTAAGCATTAAAAAGAACTGAGTGAGCCGGGATCAAGCCACTGGACTCCAGCCTGGGTAACAGAATGAGACTCTCTCTCAAAAAAAAAAAAAAAAAAACCTGAACAAAAAAGTGTTAGTAAAATATGCACACTAAACAACATAACTTTTAAATCTAATCATTGTACATAATAAGATTATATTCAACTTAAAATTGTATCTGTTTTCATTGTAAAGCTAACATTACACAAGTGGGAAAAGCTGTCTCCTAGGGAAGTGTGGTTTCAAGTCAACAGTTAATTAAATTACTTACAATGAATTTAGTTGTTCCTGGTTGAAAAGACATGTTGATAGGGCATGGTGATTATCAAGGGACTTGTGTCCAATGCAGTATGGCCAAAGTTTCAGGGCTCAGTAAACAGGAACAGGCAATAATAAAATCCTTTAATAACCACTCACACAAAAATATCCTAATTTTTTTATGGTGCCAAAAGGGAACATTATGATTTACTGATCTTCTTTTAACTTGCCAATTTGTAATTAGCTGCCTTATGTTTAAAATCAGACTATTTTTCCTCCTGAAGCAACAATTGGGCAAGTTTTATTTGACTCAAGAAGTATAATAAAAATGTATTTTACGGCCATTTCTTCCCTTGCTTACAGTAGGTTTACGGTTAGAAATACACTCTTAATTCCATTTACCATAATGAGATTATTTACCATTACCAACAGCAAACGAATGAAAGATACATTTTCTAAAGCAATGGAACACTAATATTTTAGTACTCCAGTTGTTCTTACTGAATTGGCATTTTAAAATGTTCACAACCTGTCAGCTTCATGAAACCTCACAATCATTGGCTTAAAACATTTTTGTAAACTTGAAAGTGTAGCTTGCGATAAACAACAAAAAAAAGAAAGAAAATAGCATTAACCATTTTACGTATCAGATGAATTAACATGAACTGTGCGGCAAGAATTCTGCAGGTGGAGCTCATCCGATAACTGTGCTAAGGAACCTCCCGCCAAGTTCCTCGCTAGCAGCTCGCTCGCAGCGTGGTCCTCGGCCGGGACGCGCGCTTCCGAGCTGGTTCCGCAGCGGGCGCCGAGGAGAGGCGGCCGCGTCCGGACGCTCTGATGCGGCTGCGTACGTTTTCAGCGCTTCCCGCTCTCCACCGGTTGGACCGAGGCTTTTAAACTGCCATCTGCTCCCGAGTCCGGCTTCCTACTCCGTCTGGTGCCCCCTGGTGCTCATGCCCTCCACATCTTGAGTAGTTGCGAGGAGCACAGGGGTCCAGGGAGACAAGGATGCTTTCAAGAAAAACCTTCTATGGCGGCGAGCCGCAGGGATCCACATTTCCCGGGCCCAGAGCCCTGGTAGACATTGCATGTGGACATTGAGGAGCTCTAGAGAAAGAGGGGGTGTTGTTTCACGAAGCCACCCAGCAGAAGAAAGGTGGAAAATAAGTTTCTACCAACTACAAAGGCAGAAGTCAGCCCAGCCCCCCAAGTGTGGTCAAAGACCCATAGATCCGTAGACCTTATCTTTTCTTGAATCCACCGCTCCCCCAACCCCCGCTTTTATTATCTTTCAGGCAAAGCAAAGAGAGTTCACTAGGATCCACCATTTCAGTAAGGCAGCCCTTTTTTGAGAGCCAGAATGTCCGTGTCGGGCAGGAGCTGAGAATGTGGCCTTAATTGTTGAGGGGAGGAGGATGGAAGATAATCCTCCCTGTCTCCTCCTCCAATCCATTTAATCAATATTAATTTCATGCACCATCTTCACAAAGTTTCTTTTCCCCTCCTCCAACTCAGAACTCAGGCTCCGGTTATCCTGCTTTACCCTTCCCCTCCACCCCCACAGCCCTGCAGTCACTCAACACTACTGCGGCTCTCTCCATTAAAGATGAACAACAGATCATTTTTCATTGCATGGCAACCCTAAGAGCTCTCTCGCTTAGCAGAGCATGATGGGAGTCTTTCCATGTCCCCCCCACCTTCCTCTTCTTTTTTTTCCCCTTCCTTCCCTTATTCCACAATTAATCCCTAAATAATGATTTTCCTAAGCTCGCGCGGACTTCAGGATGGGGTTGAGCGACCCGCGATGACGCTCCCATCAGCCTTTCAGAAGGGACGGTTTCTAAAGAAAACTACAACTCCCACGAGGCATCAGGCTACAGCAACCGCGAGGCATCATGGAAGTCGTAGGCACTTTTCTCCTAGGTCCCGTTCATCTCCTCCAGCCCGTAAACTATAAGTCCCAAGGTGCCTCGGGGCTGGCACGCCTGCGCAAAACCCCGGAGCGAGGTGGGGGGTGGGGCTGCCCCGGGCGGCGGGGGGCGGGATCCGAGCGGGCTGTGTGGAGGCTTCAGACTCCCGGCGCCATTTAGCGCAGAGAGTTTCCCGGGCGGACGCGGCTCCTCTCTCGGCCACTCCGCACCCCCGTCTTCGGTGACAGAAGGCGCCTGGTGGGGGTGACTGCTCTTTTCTCTCCCTATTCCCCCTCACCCAGTCCTCTAGGTCTCCTCTCCTCTTGCCTCAGAGAAGCAGCGGAGCTCGGGCCCCGCGGTGAGCGGCCCTCCCCTCCCCACCGTTCCCTCCGCCGTCAGCCCCCGGCACCGGCCCGGGAGGAGACGGGTTTGCCAGGCCTGGGGCGGGCGGGGAGGCCTCGGGGAAGGGGGGGCCCGCTCCTCAGGCGCCGAGGCTCCGAGGCTCCGGCCCTTCGCCTCTGGGCGATGGGCGACCTGTGAGGCCGGTCCCCATCGCTGGGGGCGCGTGTGGGAGGAGGCGGCCGCCGAGTGACCGGAGCCGGGCCGCGGCCTTCCCTCGCTCGCCTCGGCCCCTCCCACTCCCCTGCCCCGGGGCTGCCACCGCCCGGGCGTCGGACCTGGTCCCGTGCTCGCGGCGCCGCCGCCCTCTGGGCCTAGCCCGCCCAGCTCGGCGAGCGGCGGCCGTGGGAGCCGCGTCCGCCGCATCCGCCTCGACTCGGTGCCGGCCCCTGGCCCTCCCCTCATGACTGCGGCGCCTCCGCTGCCACCGCCCGCCCGGCCGCCGCTCGCCGCAGGATGGATGCGGACCGTGCGGCGCTAACCCCCGTGGCTCCGCTCCCGACTCGCCCGCCTTCGAGCCCTCCTCGCGAGCCGCCGCAGTCTCGGTGCCAGCAGCCGCCGCAGCCGGGCCCCGCGGTCCGCCTCTCCCTCGCTGCGGCTGGTGGGTGCTGAGTGAGGCGTCGTCCGGGTCGGCGCGAACCCGCGCGGCCGCGGTGCCCTGCGGACCTCTGCGCGGGCGGCTCGGCCCTTCACGCCCTTTGCATCCACGACTCCGAGCCCGCTCGCCTCTCGCCAGCGAACCGACCATGTCTGGCGGCGCCGCAGAGAAGCAGAGCAGCACTCCCGGTTCCCTGTTCCTCTCGCCGCCGGCTCCTGTCCCCAAGAATGGCTCCAGCTCCGATTCCTCCGTGGGGGAGAAACTGGGGGCCGCGGCCGCCGACGCTGTGACCGGCAGGACTGAGGAGTACCGGCGCCGCCGCCACACTATGGACAAGGACAGCCGCGGGGCGGCCGCGACCACCACCACCACTGAGCACCGCTTCTTCCGCCGGAGTGTCATCTGCGACTCCAACGCCACTGCGCTGGAGCTGCCCGGCCTCCCTCTTGCCCTCCCCCAGCCCAGCATCCCCGCGGTCGCCCCGCAGAGTGCTCCACCGGAGCCCCACCGGGAGGAGACCGTGGCCGCCACCGCCGCTTCTCAGGTAGCCCAGCAGCCTCCAGCCGCTGCCGCCCCTGGGGAACAGGCCGTCGCGGGCCCTGCCCCCTCGACTGTCCCCAGCAGTACCAGCAAAGACCGCGCAGTGTCCCAGCCTAGCCTTGTGGGGAGCAAAGAGGAGCCGCCGCCAGCGAGAAGTGGCAGCGGCGGCGGCAGCGCCAAGGAGCCGCAGGAGGAACGGAGCCAGCAGCAGGATGATATCGAAGAGCTGGAGACCAAGGCCGTGGGAATGTCGAACGATGGCCGCTTTCTCAAGTTTGACATCGAAATCGGCAGAGGCTCCTTTAAGACGGTCTACAAAGGTCTGGACACTGAAACCACTGTGGAAGTCGCCTGGTGTGAACTGCAGGTAAAGCCCCACCTACTTCTTTATTTGAAGGTCCTTTGGATCCTAAATGTGGCTTGGCGAAGCAGTTCACCGTTCACTGGGCATTCTCTAACTGTTGGACTCCGAGTGGGAGGGGAGGCCAACTTTTGAAAGGGGTGGAAATTAGGAGAATTGGAGCATGTGCCTCGGTGTTGGGATAGGATAAGAATTACTGGTAGCCAGAGGGATTTGCTACCGGGCAGGGGTGGTGAAGGTTATCTTAGTATAAACGAATTGTCTCCTGGTTTAGTGTCTGGCAAGAAACTTGGAATGAGTGGGGAAGTTGAAAGTACAGATGCTTCTTCCTCTGTGCGTTTCAGTCTCATCAAAGGCTCTGCAGTGATGAGCTGCCTCTGGGCGTAGAAGCGTGTTTCCATTCCTGAGATCAGGCTGTTCTTTTTAAATGAGAACGACCTTGTACCTCTGGATATATCTTGCTTGATGGTTGCACAGGCATTTAGTATAAAATAAGTATTAAAAAAGACTCTTCTCTGCCCCTTTTGGATGAATGCCTTGACAGTAGTGACGTGCAAATAAATGTTTGATGTTGTTCTACCTAATGATGCTTAAGCCTTGCAGTAGCAGCATTGCTCTGACATTGTTCGTTAAACTAACGTCTTTCAGCCCATTCACTATACAGCGAATAGTACAGGAGCCCATGCAAAATTGTGTAAATGCTTTGAGAGTTGTAATGTCATCATCATTGTTTTAATCTTATAAAATATTTTTAAGCTAAACTTTCCCAAGAGTCCAAAGGAGTCGCAATACTTCCTTTTTTAACCTCTAGTGGTGTAAATAATGGTGTGTCATTCTGGTTGACTAGTACATTCTAGGTTTAAACAGCTGAGTTTGGGCTACTTGTTGCTTAACTAACTGAAGCAGCTTGCTTGAATATTGCCCTGACTGGGCATAGGTGAACATAGGTTATTAGTAGGAGCAGGGTTATAGTGAAGGAAAAAAGTCAGCCACATTATGCATACATAAAAATATGTCATTAGACCAGCCTGATACAGGATATGAAAATAACTGAATGATCTTGGAACTTGTTTTATCCATGAACTAATATGTTAACATGTAACCCTTTGAATGTCAGGTTCCAAATAATTAAGGCCATATCAAATGTGAAATTAACACAGCATGTGGAAATAAACTTAAAAACTAAGAAGTTCTTTACAAACATAGTCATTTCTTAACCTTTACAGTTAATGATGTAGAACTTCTAAGGTAGTGTGAAATTAAAACTACTCATTAATTTTATAGTATTTTAGAATTGGAAAGGTGACAGATCTTAAAAAAAAAAAAAACCTCGTCAAACGAAAACTATTCATTTTGGTCAGTCATACTCAAAAAACGTAGTCTGGGCCAGGCACGGTGGCTCACGCCTGTAATCCCAGCACTTTGGGAAGCCAAGGCGGGTGGATCATGGGGTCAGGAGTTTGAGACCAGCCTGACCAACATAGCGAAACCCCGACTCTACTAAAAATATAAAAATTAGTCGGGTATGGTGGCGGGCGCCTGTAATCCCAACTACTCGGGAGGCTGAGGCAGGATAATAGCTTGAACCCGAGAGGCAGAGGTTGCAGTGAGCGGAGATCACACCATTGCACTGCAGCGTGGTGACAGAGCGAGAGACTCCGTCTCAAAAACAAAAACAACTTATGTCTGATTCCTTTTGGTTTACAGGCAGAAATTTACAGAATTTACATTTCTTTCTTGTACTTTCGACGCCTATTGCTACTGATGCTGGAATTTTATTCTTCCATTATAGTTTTATATTTGAATAGGTGCTTTTTAACAATTTTTTTTTCCTTAACCGGTTGCCTTACTTTTTTGAGACTGGACCCAATTACTTGTTGAGCACTTTATGAATTAATTTTGTTAGTTTTAATTATTTCACTTCTGAGACTTTTCAGAATGTGATGTGTGTTTTCCCTTTATCACCTGGAATTTTCTGATACTTTATTATCTTGGAACTGATAATACAGTGAAAAAAAACTTAATTTGTCTAATATCACGATACAAAGTTTGTCTAAGCTTCTCAGGTTTTCTTAGAACTGGTAACTTTTTGGATTTTTAATTATCTAGGCATGGACATGACCAAACTAAAGAAAATCTTACATTGCATATTATTTTTGAGTCATTTCCGGATTTGGCTGCAGAACTAGATGAATCCTTGCTTATTAAGTGGTACCTGGTTTAGAAACTTCCATGTCATTTGTCTGTGCTTCTATAATTTTTTGTTTTGATTTTGAAAAGATTATCCTATCTGAAAAATCCTTTATAGCAGTAGTATTTTTGGTTTTTTGACCAGGACAGTTGCACTGTATGCCTAATAAAGTATTCACTGGGTCAGTGTTTGAACTTTTATCTTTGGAGCCAAATTAAAGGACAAGCCCAAGGGATTACTAAAGCATTGGGAAGATAGAAACTTTTTCGCTAAATGTATCCTTTTAATATACACGTATTTCTGAAGCAAGACAGGAGAATATTGTGTTAAGTTGTTGAGTTAAAAATCTTGTGTATTAAAACTGGAAGAAATCTTAGGTTATCCTGCCCAGCTATTTATTTGGCAAATAAAAAAAGTGAAATCATAGAGCAGGTAAATAACTTGATTAGGTAGATGAAGAACAAAAGCTAGTTAGGATCTAATAATTTGGGAGATGACAAAGTATTTGTAGTCCAGTAGATGGCTAATAAGTAATTTCAAATGAAGCCATATTGTTTTGGTGTGGAAGTGGCTGTTGGAGATCCAGAGGAACCTGGTCCTACTAGGGCAAATTTCAGGCTTCTGTTTTGGGTATTGATTTTCATCACTTCAAATTGAGATATAAATAGACTTTCGTGGATGGGTGAAGGTGGTATACAAATCAAGCTGTTTTCTGCCAAGCTTATTTTTTAAAGAGTCATGTTATGCTATGCATTGCTCTTTAGTAAAACAAGCATCAATTCTTTTTTTTTTTTTTTTTCAAAAAAAAAAAAAAGGAGATGGAGTCTTGCTCTATCTCCAGGCTAGAGTGCAGTGGCTCAATCTCAGCTCACTGCAACCTCCACCTCCTGGGTTCAAGCAATTCTCCTGCCTCAGCCTCCCAAGTAGCTGGGAATACAGGCGCCCACCACACCCAGCTAATTACAAGCATCAATTCTTAGTAAATAATACGTAGGTAATATTTTGACACCACAGGATCTTCAGTAATTACTGAGTTGTTTAAGATGCAGATTTCTTTACCTGGTTTTATTAGACAAGTAGTGCACCTTAATTTTAATATTTGATTGTCTTGGTCAGAAAATACTACTGTTGGGCTGTGTCTGCAGAGTTTACATTGCTTTTCTAGAAAGGGATCTTGTTTTTCAAAAAAGCACAATTTCCTTTAAGAAAGCCTTGATGCAGCCGGATGTGGTGGCTCATGCCTGTAATCCCAGCACTTTGGGAGGCCAAGGTGGGCGAATCACATGGTCAGGAGTTCGAGACCAGCCTGGCTAACATGGTGAAACCCCATCTCTACTAAAAATACAAAAATTAGCTGGGCGTGCTCCATGCGCCTGTAATCCCAGCTACTCGGAAGGCTGAGGCAGGAGAATCGTTTGAACCCGGGAGGCGGAGGTTGAAGTGAGACGAGATCGCGCCATTGCACTCCAACCTGGGCGAAAGGGCGAGACTCCGTTTCAAAAAAAAAAAAATAAAACATTGATGCACAGATTTAAGAATGATTTATTTTAAGCACCTTCCCCCCAAGTTGCCTTTGAAGAGTTCGTATGATGCATTATATGTTGATGAGATTGTTTACACATCTACCTGAAAAGAGATCAAATCATATTTTTGTCGAAGCTCCAATATACTTAATTGCTTACTTTTCTCTTTTATTAAGACTATATGTCATGAGTATATGACATTAATATTTTGTGAAAAGTTTAGCAGTGTTACAGAAATGGGATGCGGTTCTGTGATTAAGAAACCATAATTTATTTCTTTGCTGTAGTTCTTAAAATATCTCATTGAACTGAATCTCTCTATTTGAATGTTGGTGATTTTTTCCCTCTTTTTAAATTTGTACCACATTCCTTATTTTTAGGATGAGAATCAGCGTAACTTTCCATCTCAGGGAATAGTTTTTGGAGTTTGTTCTTAAATCCTCAAAGTCAGCGATTAGGAGTATTGGCAAAATTTTTTCTCTTACCTTTTTTCTGACCCGTGGTAACACAGTCTGAGAAGTAATCTAAAAACCTGGAAAGAGGTTGTTTTTGTGTAAAACAAACTAGGAATCTATTGTTGCTTGGTGACGGTTCATTTCTTGACATTCAAATTCATTTAAAATTCATCTTATTCCACCAGCAGCTTATCAAAGAAATTCAAAAAATAAAAAATATATGTATATAAATATAAATAAAATTCATCTTAGTTCAATTAAAACTGGGCTCTCATTTTCAGAAATCATCCTAAACCTGTTATTTGGTTTTTCTGGTAGTTTTTACACTTTTTTAGATTTTTCTTTTTTTTTTTTTTTTTTTTTTGAGACGGAGTCTCGCTCTGTTGACCAGGCTGGAGTGAAGTGGCCGGATCTCAGCTCACTGCAAGCTCCGCCTCCCGGGTTTATGCCATTCTCCTGCCTCAGCCTCCCGAGTAGCTGGGACTACAGGCGCCTGCCACCTCGCCCGGCTAATTTTTTGTATTTTTTAGTAGAGACGGGGTTTCACCGTGTTAGCCAGGATGGTCTCGATCTCCTGACCTCGTGATCCGCCCGTCTCGGCCTCCCAAAGTGCTGGGATTACAGGCTTGAGCCACCGCGCCCGGCCCACTTTTTTAGATAAAGCTGTAAAAGCAGCAAGAGTAGCTATACTCAATTATCATTTCTGAAAATATTTAGCATACTATGAAATAATTCATAATTACAATTAGTACACTTTTGCTATACCAATTCTTTAAATTATGTTGATAATTTAAATTATATATTTAGTAACTTGCATTTTATTTGAGTTTTTGTTTTGTTTGTTTGCTTTTTGAGACAGAGTCTCACTCTGATGCCCAGGCTGGAGTACAGTGGCTCGACCTCGGCTCACTGCAACCTCCACCTCCCGGGTTCAAGCGATTCCCCTGCCTCAGCCTCCTGAATAGCTAGGATTACAGGTGCCCGCCACCACACCTGGCTAATTTTTGTATTTTTAGTGTAGACGGGGTTTCACCATGTTGGCCCGGCTGGTCTTGAACACCTGACCTCGTGATCTGCCTGCCTTGGCCTCCCAAAGCGCTGGGATTACAGGCTTGAGCCACCATGCCCAGACGTTTTGTTTTGTTTTAAAACCTGGTCTGCAGGAATAGGTGAGACTTAGCATGACCTCAGTTTATGTTTGAAGAGGCCATTTTTCTGCCTTGAAACATAGTAGTTAAGAACTAGATTGCCTGGATTCAATAAGCAAGTCTTGTGCTACAGTTTCCTGTCTGTAAAATGGGTGTAAAAAAGAGCACCCACTTTATAGAGTTGTGCTGATTAAATGAATGAACCTATATAAAACATGTAGGACAGGGCCTGCCACATAAATGTTAACTATGATGATGCAGCATCTTTTTTAGGATGTCCTTTTGAGGGAATCTGTGAAGATTTTGTTTGTTTATATTTATGCTTGAAAAATCATATAGCAAAACTTAACTACTATTCTTGGAGGAGGAGGAAAGCAGGTATTGACCTTTATGTACTGGTGCTTTTAAATTCCTTAGCTTTACCTGGCCTTTGCCTAATATTCTAATTCTGTGACCCATCACCCAAATGCCGACGTTTCTGAACTGCTTATTTTCAGAATCTGCTAAGTTCCTTGTCTCATCTACTTTGCATGAATCTGGAAAGCAGATTTTCTTTTGGTGGATCTCATATATAATTCTTACAGTGTTTATTTATCATATTGAAATTGTTTATATACTTTGTCTAATCCATTAGTCTTCAGAAAGTTCACTATGGTGTAGTAGAATACTATACACTGAAAAGGAGCACCAAGGCAGAACCCTTGAGTTCTAGATTACCCAATTTTCTGACCTTGAGTAAGGAACTTAATCTGTAATGCTCATTTATTAGCAATATGTCTTACTGATTTAGGATTGTTGAAGATCAACTGAAATACTATGTGAAAGTACTTTGAAAAATGTTAAGTGTTATATAAAATATAACAAAGGATACTTAAATATTCATTTAGAAGGCTATAAGTTATCACCTGTTACAAATGGAATATATTAAAGTTAGTTGGATTTGGGGAGCTTTTTGCTTTGTCAACTTAATTTCTCAAATCTTAAAAGGGGAGCTTTTCAGTTTGAAGAGAAATTGTCAGAAGCTCTTAATATTTTGTTTGGAAGAGGATTATGCCTTTGACAGGTAGCAGACTTAATTTTATATGTAGTTTTTTTTTTTTTTTTGAGACGGAGTCTTGCTCTGTCGCCCAGGCTGGAGTGCAGTGGCCGGATCTCAGCTCACTGCAAGCTCCGTCTCCCAGGTTTACGGCCATTCTCCTGCCTCAGCCTCCAGAGTAGCTGGGACTACAGGCGGCCACCACCTCTCCCGGCTAGTTTTTTTTTTTTTTTTGTATTTTTAGTAGAGACGGGGTTTCACCATGTTAGCCAGGATGGTCTCGATCTCCTGACCTCGTGATCCGCCCGTCTCGGCCTCCCAAAGTGCTGGGATTACAGGCTTGAGCCACCGCGCCTGGCCATGTAGGTTTTGTTTTGTTGTTGTTGTTGTTGTTTTGATGGGGTCTCGCTCTGTCGCCCAGGCTGGAGTACAATGGCGTGATCTTGGGATCCTGGCTCACTGAAACCTCCACCTCCTGCATTCAAGCGATTCTCCTGCCTCAGCCTCCAGTGTAGCTGGGATTGCAGGCACCCACCACCACACCTGGCTAATTTTTTATTTATTTATTTATTTATTTATTTTTTGTATTTTTATAGAGACAGTTTCACCGTGTTGGACAGGCTGGTCTCAAACTCCTGACCTCAGGTGATTCTCCTGCCTTGGCCTCTCAAAGTGCTGGGATTACAGGCGTGACCCACCGTTCCTGGCCTATATGTAGTTTTTAAAAGATTGGTTACTTGTACTTTTTACATAAGAGGAAAAGCATCAGTAAGCTGTGGTTTTGTGACCAACTTAATTGATCATATAATATCTCCACCTTCATTTATATTAATTTAGATTTTTCAGGTGGGGTTTCATAAATCATTTACTTTTTAGTGTTGTGACTTGAATCTTGGCCTTGCCAAATTACCATATTAAATACATTATGCTAAATGAATGTGTTGAATGATTTTTTAGAAGAGAGTCCTCAGATAAGCTATTAGTCATTACAAGCAAATAATTTTCTCAGGAATGTAAGAATTCTTAAGAAATTTAACAGTTTGAATTTAGGAGTGTTTGGAAATTTGCTTGTTAAAATCATCATACTCAGGTTAGTTAAGAAAAAGCATACTGTCTTTCCTGTAGATACCTTTTGTGCAACTGAGGTTCACCTTCTCAGAGACAATATTATTTTTGTCAGTATATATGTGATAGATGGTCTAGTTAATCAAACACACACTAATGTATAAACCAAACAGTGAGAGATGAAATTAATTAGTGAATCAAATTATTAATGTGCACATTCTCTATTACTAGATAGAGATTAACAGATTTCTTGGGATAAGAGCATTTTCATGGCTGAGAGTTTTGAGCTATATAACCTGATATATCTATCTTTATGTGGGTAATCTCCTTACATGGACTGGTAGATTATTGTGGATTAAGGTAAACTGGGAGATGCAACAGATTTATCTCTTTAACATGCTAAAGAGTTACTAGGTATCACTGTCGTATTAAAATGTTCTTTGAACTCTTTATACTGCTCCTCTCACACACAGTCATCATCCCTCAGTATACACAGGAGATTGGTTCCAGACAGCCCCCACCATAGGATACCAAAATTCACGAATGCACAAGTCTCTTAAATAAAATGGTGTATTTTCATATAACTTACAGTAGTACATCCTCCTGTATAGTTTATTTTTTTAATTTAATTTTTTTTTTTTTTGAGACTGAGTCTTGCCCTGTCGCCCAGGCTGGAGTGCAGTGGCACAATCTCAGCTCACTGCTACCTCTGTCTCCTGGGTTCAAGCGATTGTCATGCCTCAGCCTCCTGAGTAGCTGGGATTACAGGCACATGCCACCATGCCTGGCTAATTTTTGTATTTTTAGTAGAGATGGGGGTTTCACCGTGTTGGCCAGGCTGGTTTTGAACTCCTGACCTCAAGTGATCCGTCTGCCTCTGCCTCCCAAAACGCTGAGATTACAGGTGTGGCTCCTCATGTATAGTTTAAATCATCGCTAAATTACTTGTAATGCCTAATACAATGTAAGTGCTATGTAAATAGTTTTTATACTGTAGTGTTTTAAAATTCATGTTTTTTTTATTATTGAGTTTTGTTACTGTTTTTTCCCCCAATATTTTCATCTGCAGTTAGTTGAATCCATGGATGCAGAACCTGTGGATATGGAACCTGAGGATGTGGAGGGCGGACTCTTCTTATGTATAGAAAGTAGAGAGTAACGGAAGAGTTGAATTTTATTTTTTATTTTTTATTTTTTTTTGAGGCGGAGTCTCGCTCTGTCGCCCAGACGGGAGTGCAGTGGCCAGATCTCAGCTCACTGCAAGCTCCGCCTCCCGGGTTTACGCCATTCTCCTGCCTCAGCCTCCCAAGTAGCTGAGACTACAGGCACCCGCCACCTCGCCCGGCTAGTTTTTGTATTTTTAGTAGAGACGGGGTTTCACCGTGTTAGCCAGGATGGTCTCGATCTCCTGACCTCGTGATCCGCCCGTCTCGGCCTCCCAAAGTGCTGGGATTACAGGCTTGAGCCACCGCGCCCGGCCGGAAGAGTTGAATTTTAAACAGAGAAATTAATTGGTTAGATTTGCCTAGCAGTAATTGTCCAAGAATGGATTAAAGGCATACAGGGGGAAGTGTAGAGATTCCAGTAGTCCCTGCTCTTCTTCTTAGGGAATAATGATTATTTTTTTCTCCTGCTTTTCTTTTTTTTTCCGTTTTTTTCTTTTTTCTTTTCTTTCTTTCTTTTTTTTTTTTTTTTTTGAGACTGAGTTTTGCTCTTGTTGCCCAACTGGAGCGCAATGGCGCGATCTCGGCTCACCACAACCTTTGCCTCCCGGGTTCAAGGGATTCTCCTACCTCAGCCTCCCGAGTAGCTGGGATTACAGGAGGGCGCCACCATGCCCGGCTAATTTTGTATTTTTAGTAGAGATGGGGTTTCTCCGTGTTGGTCAGGCTGGTCTCCAACTCCTGACCTCAGGTGATCCACCAGCCTCGGCCTCCCAAAGTGCTGGAATTATAGGTGTGAGCCATCACTCCTGGTCCATATTTTTATCTTTTGATTCTGTTTTCTTTGCGGTTTGCAAGACCCCTCAGTGGATACCTGAAGCTACAGACACTACCGAACCCTATGCATACTGTGCATTTTCCATCCCATAACCCATTCGACTAAGTGACTAAAGGACGAGATGGGTGGGTGGCATTAACAGTGTGAATATGCTGAACAAAGGGATGATATATGTCCCATTCAAGATTTCATCACACTACTCAGAATGGCACACAATTTAAAAGTTATGAATTGTTGGCCAGGTATGGTGGTTCACGCTTGTAATCCCAACACTTTGGGAGGCCGAGGCTAGTGGATAACCTGAGGTCAGAAGTTTGAGACCAGCCTAATCAACATGGTGAAACCCTGTCTCTACTGAAAATACAAAAAAAATTAGCCGGGCATGGTGGCGCATGCCTGTAATCTCAGCTACTTGGGAAGTTGAGGCAGGAGAATCACTTGAACCCAGGTGGTAGAGGTTGCAGTGAGCCAAGATTGCGCCATTGCACTCCATCCTGGGCGACAAAAGGGAAACTCCATCTCAAAAAAAAAAAAGTTTTGAATTGTTTATTTCTGGAATTTTCCATTTAATATTTTTGGATGGTGGGAAGTGAAGCCTCAAGTAAGGGAGGGCTACTCTAGTTAGGATATGAATGTGAGATTTTTAGGACCTAAACTAGGGAGATAACAGAAGGAATAGAACATTTAAATATTTAGGAGATAAAATATTTAGGGTTTAGTGATTAATTGGTGTTTGGAGGAAAAATGAAGCATAGATAAGAGGTTGGGGTTGATAGTGCTGTCAACTGAGGGAGAAAAATCAAAGGTTTTTTTTTTAAGTTTTAAGGTTTTTTGTTTTTTAGATGGGAGGAGGTATGGAGATGTATTCAGTTGGACATGTTGAGTGTGAGATTCTTGTGAAATCTCCAGAAGAAGTTCAGTAGGCAGTTGGATATATTACTGAAACTTGAAGATGAGGCCTGAGATGGAGATAAAAGCTAACGATTCCCAAAAACGTATGTATTAGTTGTAGCTGGAATAATGGAAGTAAATGAGATAAGCTAGGGAGAGGATATAAAGTTACAGAAAAATTAGAGAGGGGGAGAGGGAAGAATAATGGTCCTTAGGCAAAATAGTAACAATTACCAAGGGAATAAAATTTCAAGAAAATAATATGTAAGAGAAGTTCTGTTTTCATAGTAGTAATTGTGGAGAATGAATTTAACAGGTACTAAAGAAGTATAGTAGTTAGGCTGTTGAAATTGTTGTACTTGGCTATTAAGAAATCATTAACCGGGCACAGTGGCTCACGCCTATAATCCCAGCACTTTGGGAGGCTGAGGTGGGTGGATCACCTGAGGTCAGAAGTTGGAGACCAGCCTGACCAACATGGAGAAACCCCGTCTCTACTAAAAATACAAAAATCAGCTGGGCCTGGTGGCGCATACCTATAATCCCAACTACTCGGCAGGCTGAGGCAGGAGAATCGCTTGAATCTGGGAGGCGGAGGTTGTGGTGAGCCGAGTTCACGGCATTGCACTCCAGCCTGGGCAACAAGAGTAAAACTCCGTCTCAAAAAAGAAAAAAAGAAATCATTAACATTCACACTGAGAAACAGCCCTGACAAAAAGAAATTTTAAAAAAAGTCATTAACAATTAAATTTAAGGTTGCCTAAGTAAGGGGGAGGTTGAATAAGAGAGAAGCACATAAATACATGTAAGTCACTGGTAATGCCCTAGATTTCTGCACTGTTCACTATCTAATACAGTATCCACCAGCCTCATGTGGCTATTTCCCTCTTGCCACCCAGGCTGGAGTGCAGTGGCGTGATCTCAGCTCACTGTA
Source organism: Rhinopithecus roxellana (assembly GCF_007565055.1). NCBI lineage: Eukaryota > Metazoa > Chordata > Mammalia > Primates > Cercopithecidae > Rhinopithecus > Rhinopithecus roxellana. Next base: position 8,140,946 of record NC_044558.1, read on the forward strand.
ACCTCTGCCTCCTAGGTTCAAGCATTCTGCCTCAGCCTCCTGAGTAGCTGGGATTACAGGCACGTGCCACCATGCCCAGCTAATTTTGTATTTTTAGTAGAGACGGGGTTTTGCCATGTTGGCCAGGCTGGTCTGGAACTCCTAAGCTCAGATGATGCACCCACCTCAGTTTTCCAAAGTGCTGAGATTACAGGTGTGAGCCACTGCATCCAGCCTTTATGTGGCTATTCAAATTTAAATGAATTAAAATGAAATTTTTAAAACTTAATTTTCTTGTACTAGCCACATTTCGAGTGCTCAGTGACAACATGTGTCTATAATATTGGATTGCACAGATAAATAACATTTTCAGGCTGGGCATGGTGGCTTATACCTGTAATCTCAACACTTTGGAAGGCTGAGGCAGGAGGATTGCTTGAGCCCAGCGGTTACAAGACCAGTCTGGGCAACATAGCAAGACCCTGCCTCTACAAAAAATTTAAAAATTAGCTGGGCCTGGTGGTGTGCATCTGTAGTCCCAGCTACTTTAAGAGACTGAGCTGGGTGGATTGCTTGAGCTGGGGAGGTCAGGGCTGCAGTGAGGCTTGATCATGCCACTTGCACTTCAGCCTGGGTGACAGAGCTATGACCCTGTCTCAAAAACAAATTTTTTTTTAATCATTGCAGAAAATTCTTTTGGAATGCACTGTATCAGATCTTGGGTCAAGTTGTGCTTTTTAAAAATATAACTATATCAAGACTGGGCATGGCGGCTCATACTTCTAATCTCAGCACTTTTGGGAGGCCAAGCTGAGAGCATTGCTTGAGGCCAGGAGTTTAAGACTAGCTGGGACAACGTAGCAAGATCTGAGTCTCCAAAAATTTTTAAAAATAAAAATAATAACTTTATTATTTTAACCATAATTCGACTTTAAAAAGTTTGACTTTAACCATAAAGTTCATCCCTTTAAAGTATATAGAGTGTTGTTTTTAGAACTGAAGTTACACATTTAAATATGTATACTCTATTAATAAAGAAAAAATAGTTATTTTTTTGGAAAATATACAAAGGATGTTATCACAAACATACATGCACAATTAATAAAGGTTAACTATATGTCATAGTTACTCAATATTTGGTGACCTTACAGTTTCAGAAGAGGGGAAAATTTGCAGTGGGTTTAATGAGTGGATGAGAGGAAGTTTAGAAAGTAGAGACAATAAGTGTAGGCTGGGGTGAGGGTTGAAAAACTACATATTGGGTACAATGTTCACTATTTGGGTGATAACGTTAAGTAACTAGAAACTCTAACCTCAGCATTATGCAGTATATCCATGTAGCAAACTTGCACATATACCCCCTGAATCCATAATAAAATATATGTATGTAAATAAAAATTAAAAAATAAAACCATGAACAAAATAAGTGTAGGCCATTTCTTCTGGTAATTTTGAATGAATAAGATCAGGGAAGGTTGGGTAAGTAGAAAGCACGGTCAAGGTTGAGATGAATAGATGAGCTGGAAAAGGTCTTTAAAAGTTGAAGCATTGAACTGTAATGTTTTGTCTGCTTTGGTATCATAAGTCTGTTCCAAGCCAATTACTGCTTTAGCTTTGATTATTCTTTTTTTTTTTTTTGAGACAGTCTCGCTCTGTCACCCAGGCTGGAGTGCAGTGATGCAATCTCGGCTCACTGCAACCTCTGCCTCCTGGGTTCAAGTGATTCTCCTGCCTCAGCCTCCGGAGTAGCTAGGACTACAGGCGCGCACCACCACGCCCGGCTAATTTTTGTATTTTTAGTAGAGACGGGGTTTCACCATGTTGGTCAGGCTGGTCTCCAAGTCCTGACCTCGTGATCCACCCGCCTTGGCTTCCCACAGTGCTGGGATTACAGGCTTGAGCCACCACGCCTGGCCGGGTCGATAGGGGTTTTCAGCCTTACCTGCACATGCAAATCTCCTTTCCCTCTGTAATCCCCAAATTTAGACTAATTCTCTGTCTTTCAAGGTGAGTTGCCTTACTCTGTGTGGATTCAGGGTGAGGGAAACTTTGCTGCCAGTTTATGTCATTGAAGTACATGGAAGTTTATCGGGGAATTTCTAATAATAGTAAACTTAAAACGGAAGGCCTTGGAGTTGCAGTTGTTTACCAGAAGAGTTTGTGGCATTTTCTGCATACTTCTACACACCTCTTAACTCCCTTCCTAATATTATTGATAGAGACAGCTTTTTATCAAGTCACACATAGAATCTGCTACTCCCTTTCAATTCAAATCTGTTTGCTTCAATGACGTAACAGAAGGACCACTCTAGGTGGCTCCTTTCTACCTAGACATGCTCTTTTCTACCTAGACAAAAAAAGCCATCAGCCATTAGTAAATAGTAAACTATCAACTCAAATATTTGTTCTGCCTACCCAGGCACCCTGCTACATAGAGGGGCTAGTTTAGGTTTTAGTTTGGTGACAAATTGTTTGTGTTGCATTGTATCAGGTTTTTTGTTTGTTTGTTTGTTTTTGAGGCAGAGTCTCTCTCTGTCCAGGCCCAGGCTGGAGTGCAGTGGAGAGATGTATTGGCTCACTGCAACCTCCATTTCCCGGGTTCAGGCGATTATCATTCCTCAACCTCCCGAGTAGCTGGGATTACAGGCGCCTGCAACCACGCCCAGCTAATTTTTGTATTTTTAGTAGAGATGGAGTTTCACCATGTTGGCCAGGCTGGTCTAGAACTCCTGACCTCAAGTGATCTGCCCTCCTTGGCCTCCCAAAGTGCTGGGATTACAGGCGTGAGGTACCATGCCCAGCCTGCTTGTATCAGTTTCTTTATGTCTCCACAGATTTTTTTTTTGTTTTCAGGGACGTAAGTGGGGAGCATAGAGATATTTTGCTAGTGATCATCCTCTGGCGAAAGCATAGTTTGATTTCTGTGATGAGAATCTTGACCATATTCTATCCCTCTTAGAAGGGCAGAAATGAAACTGCCATATTACCCATAGATATCACTATTAAAGGCTTTCACAAATTTACTGAATGTGCACTTGGTGTGAATACCTCATTAATATTTTAAACATCTGCCATTCTTATTCTCTTAATGAGTAAAGTTCTTCAACAACCAGTACTTAGCTAAATATTACACAATACAATTTTTCCCTTTCTTCATGTAATGGATGTAGTAATTTTTTTTTTTTAGACGGAGTCTTGCTCTGTCACCAGGCTGGAGTGCAGTGGTGCAATCTCGGCTCACTGCCACCTCTGCTTCCCAGGTTCAAGGAATTTTCCTGCCTCAGCCTCCCGAGTAGCTGGGATTACAGGCACGCATCACCACACCCGGCTAATTTTTTTTTGTATTTTAGTAGAGACGGGGTTTCATATGTAGTAATATTTAAAGAACAAACTTCAAGAAAACTCTTGACTGTGAAATACTTTCAAACATAACAGTTGTCCCAGATTTGGCTAGAAGCTACCTTCCGTTTCCTTTTTTTTTTTTTTTGAGACAGATTCTAACTCTGTCACCCAGGCTGGAGGCGCCATCTTTGCTCACTGCACACTCTGCCTCCTGGCTTCAAGTGATTCTCATGCCTCAGCCTCCCACATTGCTGGGATTACAGGCGCATGCCACCACGACCGGCTAATTTTTGTATTTTTGGTAAAGACAGATTTCGCCATGTTGGCCAGGCTGGTCTCAGACTCCTGACTGACCTTAAGTAATCCCATCTCAGCCTCCCAAAGTGCTGGGATTACAGGTGTGAGCCACCATGCCTGGCCTCTTCTGCGTCCTGGTTGTTAACATGTCCCTACCATGTTTTGATGACATCCTTACTTTCTGTACAAGATGTTCTCAGTTCATTTTATTATTTCCCCAGCCCAGTCCTGTGCCAGCCATTTCTCCTAGAGCCCTGGTTCTTTTTGCTGTAGAAAGGTATTCAGAAAAATATGGGTGCCAGGTGTGCTCGGCTACTGGGCCTGTTTTCGGTGAAGAATTAGTGTCTTAGTTCGTTTGCGCTACTATTAACATAATATATGAAGAACAGAAGTTTGTTTCCTTGCAGTTCTGTAGGCCTAGAAGTCCAAGCAAGACACTGGCATCATCATGAGTTACTTGGGAAGTTGAGGGCTTTCTTGCCACATGCTCACATGGCAGAGGGCCTGAGGGCAAGAGAGTGTGAACCCACACTCAAAAGCCCTTTTTACAGCTGCATTAATTCATTCATGGAGGCAGAGCCCCACTTCTGAGAACACTGTTGCATTGGGGATTAAGTTTCTTTTTTCCTTTTTTTTTTTTTTTTTGAGATGGAGCATCACTGTTGGTGTCCAGGCTGGAGTGCAATGGTGTGATCTCAGCTCACCGCAACCTCCGCCTCCCGGGTTCAAGCGATTCTTCTGCCTCAGCCTCCCTGAGTAGCTGGCATTACAGGCATGTGCCACCACACCTGGCTAATTTTGTATTTTTAGTGGAGATGGAGTTTCTCCATGTTGGTCAGGCTGGTCTCAAACTCCTGACCTCAGGTGATCCACCTGCCTCGGCCTCCCAGTGTGCTGGGATTATAGGCGTGAGCCACTGCACCCAGCCCAGGATTAAGTTTCGGATGCATGAATTTGGTGGGGAGGAAGCATTTAGACTATAGGAGTTAGGAAATATTTATAAGTAAGCATGTGTGTTTTGGATTTTGAAAATTTAGTATAAAAAAGAAAAACATTTGTTTCCAAAAAATTGGATTACATATTGAAGTGATGATGTTTAGGTATATTTTTTAAATATATTAATCTGTTTCTTTTCACATTTTTAATGTAACTACTAGAAAATTAAATTGCATTTAGCTCACATTATGTTTCTGTTGACCATCGCTAATTTAGAATATTCTATTAAAATGCTGTGAAAGTTGATGCTACAGTAAGTTTACTACTTCCTTTTTAAAAATATCTTAACACCTTCCTTTTTGTGGTTTCTTGCATTAGCATCCTTTAGAAGCCATAATTCTTTGCTGTTGCTGAACACAGAAATTTAAGATTGTTAAGAAAATTGGAATCCTCATCCTGTAAAATATTATCTTTTGTTATTTGCCAACATGTCCAGTAATCAGAAATGGCATTTCTTTATGGCTTTGTTCTTTGAGTACTTTAGTCATTGTTAAGAGAATACTAGAAGGGTTTTACTGTAAATATCTTGAAATATTTGGTAAATATTTTGGTTTATTTCAGATAAACTGCTAGTGTGTGTTTGGAATACATTAAATGCATAAACTTAACTGCTTTATATTCTGTTTTTTTTTTTTTTTTTTTTTTTTTTTGGAGACGGAGTCTCGCTCTTCGCCCAGGCTGGAGTGCAGTGGTGTGATCTTGGCTCACTACAACCTCCACCTGCTGGGTTCAAGCGACTCTCCTGCCTCCACCTCTTGAGTAGCTGGGACTACAGGCGCGTGCCACCGCGCCCGGCTAATTTTTTGTATTTTTAGTAGAGATGGGGTTTCACCGTGTTAGCCAGGATGGTCTTGGTCTCCTGTCCTGACCTTGCGATCTGCCCACCTCGGCCTCCCAAAGTGCTGGGATGACAGGCGTGAGCTACTGTGCCCGGCGTTTTATATTCTTTAGTAATTTCTGGCCATTGTGGCTCCTTAAGCTTGTTAATTAATTTAGTGTCCATATTCATATCTTAATGATACTGAGAAATGGTTTCAGTTGGTTTTTGGTGTCTGGCTCTTGCTTATGAAAGATAAACTGTAGTTCAGCTATTTATTAGCATTGAGTTTTTCTAGAAGCGTTACATTTTTTTGTTTTTGAGATAGGATCTTGTTCTGCCCCCTGGGTTCAAGTGATTCTCCTGACTCAGCCTCCTCAGTAGCTGGGATTACAGGGGTGCGCCACCACGCCCAGCTAATTTTTGTATTTTTAGTAGAGACTGGGTTTCACCGTATTGGCCCAGTTGATCTTGAACTCCTGACCTCAGGTGATCTGCCCGCCTCGGCCTCCCAGTGTTGGGATTACAGGCGTGAGCCACTGCACCCAGCCTTAACTGATTTATTTTAATAAAGTTGTAATATATTTGAGGTGGCAAGACCATTCTCTTCAAACTGTTAATGGTAATTTTTTAAAATTATTTTTTATTTTTAGACTGGGTTACACACTGTCACCCAGGCTGGTCTTGAACTCCTAGGTTCAAACAATCCTCCTGTCTCAGCCTCCTGAAGGGAAGTATTGGGATTACAGGCTTGAGAAACCCTCTTAATTTAATGACTATAGAAGCTTACTTTCTTTTTGCATAAGGGCCTTTGATAGTCATTGTTTATGGCTACAAATGAATTTGATTTTGACTAAATTATCTGAGTTATAAATTTCTTTTATTTCCACCTTTGTTATTGTAACCATCCTTAAATCATACACAAAAAAGATGCTTTAAAAAATTAGTAAAACACTCTCATTATAAAAGTTAGGAAATTAGAGGAGGAAAAAAGAAATAAAAAACCACCTGCAGTCAGTACCTTTATCCAGAGATAAGCGTTGTTACTATGTATGACATACTGGTTTCTGTGTGTTTGAACTCTGTTTTTATAGTTATCATTATATTGTATGGTTGTACAGTTTGCCTGTTTTACCACATAGCAAAAGCATTTTCCCATTTAAGAATTTGAGGTTTATAGATTAAAAAACAGCAAAATATTTGTACACAGTAATCAAAATGGGTGTGTGTGTATGTATGTATGTGTGTGTGTATCTATGTATAGGGGTGTGTGTATGTGTATGTATATATGTATGCCACCATACAGCAATGTAATTATGAGTATACATACGTATGCACACACATAGTTATGTTGCTGTGTGGTGGCATAATTTGCCAGATTTGCCGTAGAGGAAAACCATTTCCCACATTAAAATTTTGAAGTTATGTATAAAAAACACTCGAATTATTGAGTATATATTATTTTTTTAATTCTCAGTAAGAGAAAATTAGAATGTTTGTCCCACAGATGCAAACATTTAGTTAGAACTAAATCTAGTAAATTGATCATAAATACATTTGATCACTGTGAACAGAAGTTTAGAAGTCATGGTTGATATATGACAAAGCTAAATTAGTCTTCTCACTTCCAGCCTTTGTTCAGAGATTTGCAAGAAAGTGCATTTACTGCTTCGCATATAATTTGGGGTATTATCAGAACATTATAATTCAGTAGTTTGTTTTTAGAACAGTGGTACTGTGTGGTTCAGAAATTTGTAAAAGCCAAGTATTAGGGGCTTGAATAACATTACGTTGAACATTCTTTAAGGAGCCTGGCGCGATGGCTCACGCCTGTAATCCAGCACTTTGGGAGGCCAAGGCGGGCGGATCGCCTGAGGTCAGGAGTTCAAGACCAGCCTGACCAACATGGAGAAACCCCGTCTCTGCTAAAAATACAAAATTAGCTGGGCGTGGTGGCGCATGCCTGTAATCCCAGCTACTCGGGAGGCTGAGGCAGGAGAATTGCTTGAACCCAGGAGGCAGAGGTTGTGGTGAGCTGAGATCACGCCATTACATATTCCAGCCTGGGCAACAAGAGCAAAACTCCGTCTCAAAAAAAAAAAAAAAAAAAAAAAGTTCTTTGAGGAAGTTTAGTTTCGTATATTGACTAAGCTATAGGGGGAAAACCTTAGTGTGCCTTTTCCACTTCCTACCCTCTCAAGATATCCCAAGTCGGCTTCCTTTATTTAAACTGTTAAATCTACTCTAGAGCATACCAAAGATATTTTGAAAATATAGGAAATTCTTAATGCATTTAAAAGGAACTACTTCCCAGTTTTTTCCCATCTTAGAAGTAATTCCTCAGAGATATCTTAGGAAACAAGGAAAAATAAAAACCAAAATAACCCCACTGAAGTTTCATCAGAAAAGACAATGTCGATATATGATTTAGAATGTTGGCCTGTTCCCTTTCATGATGGATTTTAATATTTATTCACCAAATGTTTATTGTACTCCTATGTGCTTGAGGCTGTCTTAGGTAGCAAATAGAGAAAAAATTCTGCCTTCGTGAAACTTGTGTTTTAGTGGGATCATAGATGTATGTTTGCAATTTTATATCCTGAAAATTTTATAATTCAGTGTAACATAAGAATTAGTATAAATATTTTTAATAGCTGCTTGACAGTTGCTTATGTGCATATACCATAATTTCCTTCGTTTCCCTGCAGTGTTAGGTATTGTTATTTTTTCTATTGTAAATATAGTGGGCTAGGGTCTTACTCCACAGGGTTGTAACCATGAAACAATATTTTATGAAAACCAAATGTAATCTGTGTTGTATCCTTACCTAATTGAATTGGCCATTATTTCCCTGTACAAATCTTCCTCCCCCATATCCTTGGTGAACTTCATACATTCTATCAGGAAAGGGCTTTCCTGCAGTCTTTCACCTACACCGCTTGTCATTGACATGCCCGTTTATGTAAGTCTGGAAGGTTTCTTTAAGGCCTTGTTACAGAGAATATTGGGTAATAGGATCTTTGCATAATGTTCCAAAGGAAAGTTTTTACCATTATTGTCTCTCCATTGTCCTCCCTTCTCCCTGCAGCTCACAAGGAGGATGAGTGTATTGATCTTGTCTGGATGAATCCTCCAATCCCTTCCTTTCCTCCAGCATCTACCTCTCAAACTCCGTTCTCATCCCCTCCCTCTTGAATATAATCCAGCCAAACTCCTTTGTTTGGGCCTGGACTTTCTCAGACAGAAGCCAGCTGAGGAGACTGTCTTCTAATTGCTGGTTCTAAAACAACAGTCTTGAGGCTAGAGGCCCACAAGGGCTTGGAATAGGAGAAGGGAATTTACCTACTTAGCCTTGTGAACAAAACACTTATTAATACCTCAGATTTCACTGTTTAGAACTATTTTCTTAGGATTAAATTTCAGAAATGGAATTACTGGTTCTAAGGGCATGAACATTTAAATACTTTCTATTCATCGTAAGATTGTTTTCCAAAAGAGTTATATAGATTTTCAGTGACCCAAGTGAGAGTTCTTATTTTACTAACCCTATTTATCAATACTATTAAATATTTCATAAACTATAGTTTATGTCTGCAGAACTTTCCCCCACATGCTTTGATAATAATAACTAATTGTATTTCCTCTGTTGTCTTTTGGTATATTTTTGCCTTCAGATGCTTTTCTCCCCTAACCAATTTTCATAAGTTCCTTATATCAGAATGAATCCTTTTGTATTTTCTGCAAATATTTTTCAATGGCGAGAATTTAATGTCAATAGTATAGCACTGTTTATACCATCAAATTGGTTAATCATCTTAATTCTGTTTTTCTTTTTTTCATTTAAGTATAGTGAATCTTATCTCTGAACTTGATAGGTGAATTTCTTGTATTTTATCTTCTTGCTATTGGTATTTAAAATTGATTTATCTTCATGGATATTTTTACGTTATAGTATTAAAATCTAAAATTGAACTTAGTATACAAAAAATAGATTTTTAAAATGTTTATGCTAGCTCCTTATCAATGTTTAAAATTTTACTTTTGCAGTTACAGTAATGGTTATTCCCTTATTTCTGTATTTACTAGTAGAGAGTAAATGAAGACATTACTGAATACAATAAGATAAATGGCATATCAAGTAATAGTCTTTCTTGTAACACAAATGAGTTCTTAGATCAGTTGTCTTTAAATTTGTCTTGTTATGGCAAGTTGTGTTTTTAATGGCAACTTTTTTTAGGGCCTAATGTAAAGTTTGATCAAAAGTTTGGCGTGTAATCCCAGCACTTTGGGAGTCCAAGGCGAGAGGATCACTTGAGACCGAGAAGTTGAGACCAGCCTGTGCAACATAGCAAGACCTCATCTCTGCAAAAAAATTAACATATTAGCTGAGTGAGGTGGTACGTGCCTGGAGTCCTAGCTGTAGTTCAAGGCTGCAGTGAGCTATGGTCGTGCCACTGCACTCTAGCCTGGGCAGTAGAGCAACACGTTGTCTCAAAAAAAAAAGTTTGAACGGTGTATGTTTGAAGGACTTTTGTTCTCAAAATGGTGAGAAAAGGGTGGCGATTTGATAATATTTATGAAGCACTGTGTTTTATGTATATTCTCATATATTCTTGTGTCACTTGAATAAGGTATTAGTCCCATTTTACAGGGTGAAGAGACTGAAATGAAATAATTTGCCAAACTTACATTCAACAAACATAGAAGTGGGAGTGGAGCCTAGATCATTCTTGTTTGTTTGTTTTTCATTTTTGTTTTAAAAGCTGAGCATGCTTCTCTTCAAACGTCATAATTACCTTGTAGTGCACATTAAAACTAATAGGTCAGGTTGTCTGTGACCCCAAAGACAATAAAGACAGGATCTCATTCTGTGGCCCAGACTGGAGTTGAGTGGCAGGATCATGGCTTACTGCAGTTTTGGACTCCTGGGCTCAAGCAGTCCTTCCCCTTTAGCCTCCCAAGTAGCTGGGACTACAGGCATGTACCATCATGCCTGGCTAATTTTTCCAATTTTTTGTAGAGATGGGGTCAAGCTGTTTTGCCCAGGCTGGTCTCGAACTCTTGGCCACAAGTGATCCTTTGCCTCAGCCTCCCAACGTGCTGGGATTATAGGTGTGAGACACTGTGGTCTTTTTCAGTTTTTAAGCTTCTGTTTGTTGTTACATTTTAAAAATGTGAAGTTAAAGTCAGATCTCTGTGTGTGTGTGTGTGTGTGTGTGTGTGTGTGTGTGTGTTTGTGTTTCTTGAGACAGAGTCTCACTTTATTGCCAGGCTGGAGTGCAGTAGCGTGATCTTGGCTCACTGCAACCTCCACCTCCCGGATTCAAGCGATTCTCCTGCCTCAGCCTCCCGAGTAGCTGGGACTACAGGCACCTGCCACCACGCCTGGCTAATTTTTTGTATTTTTAGGAGAGATGGAGTTTCACCATGTTGGCCAGGATGGTCTTGCTCTCTTTACCTTGTGATCTGCCCACCTCGGTCTCCCAAAGTGCTGAGGTTGCAGGTGTGAGCCACTATGCCTGGCCCAGATCTCAATGTGTTCTCACTCTATATGGTATTTGTACCTGGGCTGGTGCTTTGGGAGAGAAGTTGCATTGTATGGTTGTTCAAGAACTTCTAAGAGACAGTAAAAGAAAATTAGGATTTATTATAAATTAGAATGTGAACTATAAAGAAATGACCCATAATGCTATGTTTGAGTCATAATAACCGACTAGAGTGTTTACGAAGACTTTTTCACACAGAGTAGGTATTCATTCAGAAGTGTTGAAGATAAATAGACTCTGTACTAAATGAGCTCTTGGTCCCTTTATTGTTACTATTCTGTGATTTATTGAGAATTATGTGTATATTTAAACTCACTCCATGATGTGCAGTGTTAACTTTTTAGTTACTTTTCTTATTGGATAAAATTAGTCAGCATCCAGAGCGAGAGTCCGTCTCAAAAAAAAAAAAAATTAGCATCTGTGCTTATCATTTGGAGGGTTTTTTGTTTGTTTGTTTTTTGTTTTTTTTTTGGGACGGAGTCTCACTCTGTTGCCAGGGTGGAGTGCAGTGGTGCGATCTCGGCTCACTGCAACCTCTGCCTCCTGGGTTCAAGCAATTCTGGTACCTCGGCCTCCCGAGTAGCTGGGACTACAGGCGCACGCCACCACGCCCAGCTAATTTTTGTATTTTTAGTAGAAACGGGGTTTTACCATGTTGACCAAGATGGTCTCGTTCTCCTGACATCGTGATCTGCCTGCCTCAGCCTCCCAAAGTGCTGGGATTACAGGTGTGAGCCACTGCACCCAGCCTGGAGTTTTTAAGTAGCTGAAGAATTAGATTTGTTTTTATGTGAAAGATATGATTTTGTCATAGAGTTAGGCACTTGTGTTACTTTGGACCAAACGTAGTCTGCTAGAATTTTGAGATAGAGCTAGATATGTAGATACGATCTACCATGGAACTATAATTCGGCTATGTAATTTCTTAAGTGTTAGTGTATTATGAACTGGGAAGCATTTGAAGAGAAACAGTGAAAGCAAAGCTCCTTGTATTTTTCATGAAATGACAAGTGGTAAATAGTATCTGTTAAAGTTCACTGTAGTTGCTCAGTGAAACACATCATACATGGTAGCTATTTAAGAAAAATAACTTACCACAGACTCAGGAAACTTTACAGTGTTTGACTTCCAACAATTTACAGTATTTATCGTCTGTCTTTGTTTGCTGTTCAGATATGGTAGATTTGTTATATTAAACACAATAGTGGTAAATGTGACTCTAAAACATAATCCAAAACTTTGGCAATGGATGCCTTGTTACTTACGTTAGAAGGACTTTACACCTCACTTTGTATTTAGTGCTCTAGCTATCAAATCTATAAGTAGTAGCTGAGTCCTGGTTACTTAAATGATTTAAATGATGATATTTTCACCTAAAAGGACTCATTTACCAACCTAAGCAATTTTCACCTCTTTGCTTATAATTAGGGTTAAATTTTGCTTAAACTGTTTACTTGACCTGTGGGAAACCAGAAGAAGGCTACTCCCTTATACTATTGAATATTTAGAATTTTAATACCCGTGATTGTGGTTTGATGTTTCAGTTTTAAAAGGCATTGAAAATCTTGAAATTTATGTAAAATCATCTTTTTAATTTTTTTATTAATTGTTTTTTCTTTTTCCTTTTTCTTTCTTTTTTTCTGAGATGGAGTCTTGCCCTGTCACCCAAGCTAGAGTGCAGTGGCGCGATCTCGGCTCATTGCAACTTCTACCTCCCGGGTTCAAGCAGTTCTCCTGCCTCAGCCTCCTGAGTAGCTGGGATTACAGGCACGCCACCATGCCTGGCTAATTTTTATATTTTCAGTAGAGATGGAGTTTCACTATGTTGGCCAGGCTGACCTCGAACTCCTGACCTCAATTGATCCACCCGCCTCAGCCTCCCAAAGTGCTGGTATTACAGGTGTGAGCCACTGCACCCTGCCAATGGTCTTTTTTTTTTTTTTTTTTTAAAGTAATTCATAGAAATTGGAATGAAATATCTATCTTGCTAACAGTCATTGTTATTAGAGTTTGAGATTATGAGTGACTTATTAAAATATAAAATTAAAAGGACAGGACATGTAACTAGAACAAAAATTTTAAATTCTTAGTAATACTGGTAGTAGTTATTAATACAGGTGTGACTTCTGTCTCATGTTCTTTCTGGCGAACACCACCACAGGGTCACAGTAAGGTTCTAAAAATATGAGCAAAAGCTGGTACTACCAGGAAATTCAAATTCCATACCTAGGAATCTCAGAACTCGGGGAGGAATAAACATTACAGAGGAAGCAAACAATAATGGGGAGTATTGTTTGGGAAATAAGAAATTAAGAATTTTACTGCTCTAAAATGTAAAAGTAAAACAGATGAAGTCTGGATTTTCTTTTGTTTTTACAAAGTTCAGTGGGAGAGCATTCTCTTCTGTTAAAATTGCCACTAATTATGTGTTTTTTATAAATCATGTTGTCTACTTTTCTCCAAAAGAGTTGAATAATGTACTCGTTTTCATAACATTTTAGAAAAATGAGTAAATTTTTGGCAGTTATTTTATTTGAGATGTGAGTGGTATTCGCTTTCAGATTTCTAATTCCCTGTTGGGAAAGTAATTTAGGTTATGTTGCTGTGACTATAATATTAAAATGCACAGATACATTATAAATTCCCTTTCACTTAATTTTCTTTTTTCTCTTCTTTTCTTTTCTTTTCTTTTCTTTTCTTTTCTTTTCTTTTTTTGAGACATAGTTTCACTTTGTCGCCCAGGCTGGAGTGCAGTGGCGCGATCTGGGCTCACTGCAACCTCTTCCTCCTGAGTTCAAGCAATTCTCCTGTCTTAGCCTCCTGAGTAGCTAGGATTACAGGTGTGTGCCACACCTGGCTAATCTTTGTATTTTTAGTACATACGGGGTTTCACCATATTGGCCAGGCTGGTCTCAAACTCCTGACCTCAAGTGATCCACCTGCCTCAGCCTCCCAAAGTGCTGGGATTACAGGTATGAGCCCTGTGCCTGGCTCCTTTCCCTTAATTTTCTGAAAGAAAAATTCACATACAGCCATGTGAATTGACTGGACTGTGAAATTAAAATAGTGGATTTTTTTGGTCTTTATACTGCAAGTTTGAGAAATAAAGAATAAAGCATTTTATTTGTGGATGCAAAGAACTCTGTACCTGACTCAGCTTCCTTTTTCTCTTGCCTGCATTTTTTGTGTACTTCACTGACTTGATTAGACATCGTAAGGCTTGGTACCTCTGCCATTCCCAATGTTAAGCAATTTTTTAATATTTGGAATTTGGTGGATAATCATTAACAGAGTTGCTTAAAGGGTAATAATGTTATTTTCTTTATGGAAATAATTTGAGGCACCTTCTCAGGGGTTCTTTGCAAGTAATGTTATGAGTTTATTATGGATATTTAGGAAAGAGGATGTGGAAACAAACCTGTACTTGTAGTATGAAGCTATGATAATCTGCCCCATCTTTGTCTAATTCTGTTTTAACTTCTCTCCTTAACATGTTTCTCTTCTTACTGACTCAGTTGTCAGTGAAGATTTATTTATCAGGAGATGGGAATGGAGTATTTTGGATATACTTCAAGTTTTGAATGATATCTGTTAAAATACATATAATGTTTTAATAGTGAGGTACACTGATCACAGAAATATGGTCTGATTTAACTTGATTTTGTAGTACTTTGCTTCTAAGTTTAGACAGATGATAGAAATTCACGAAAATTTCAGTCATAGTTATGGCCACAGTTATGCATTCCCAAAGGAAGTGTGTTGCATTCCTAAGTACAGTGTGTTGCATGCACTACTGAGCATAATGGGAAAAGAAAAGTGCTATAAAATCCTAAGTACCAAGTAACTAGCTAGAAAAAGCTTTTAATGGGAGAGCTGGCATGGTCATTAATCTGGTAGAATAGTATTTGAGGAAACAGTTGCATGTGTTAAGCTGCAGTTTCTTTTGGTTATTGAAAACCAAATAGGAAATTCTGAATTAATACTTACATGCTAAAGTGTCTTTGTGGAGCTTATTTTGAGCATTAGAGTGGGAGACTTAGTTCTAATGCAAACTATAGAAGAATGACCTTGGGTAAGTTTGTTGTCTAATTAGTAAACTGAGTGGTAGAATTGGATAATCCAGTCAGCTTTAGGCCCATGCCTTAAAAATACGCTTCTTACTCTCTCACAGTCAAAAAGAGTACAGTCTGATACTCTTGGTACAGTCTGATTCCTGCAAAACCCCTCCAGTTACTGAATGTATAGTAGTTTGCTATAGACAGACTACTTTGCATGGCTTTCAAACCTTTCTGAGACTCATTTTAAGAAATACATTTACATTGTGACTTAGTATATGCACACATAAAAAGAAGAAAGTTTCACAAAATAGTTTCCTTACTAGCGATGAGCCGTTTTTTGTTTTATTTCATTAACAACAACAACAAAAACTGTTAACCATCTTTTTGTTGGGGTTGCACTACTGTCCAGTGAGCACATAGTGAGGGCAGTACTGCTGAGGCCTATACAACATGCCTGCATCATCTAGAGCTTTGCTTTACCTTGGTACTATTTTTGGAAAAATGAAAAACTGCTTTTCCACAGGGGGAAAAAACTGTTTACTGCCCACTCTTTGAAAAACGTTTTCCTCAGAGCATAAACTTGAAGCTTTCGATCCTTTTAACCACTTAATTAAATCATTTGGTAAGTTGTTGATAGCTATTTGCCACAAAATGAAAATATAGTGGCCATATGAATTTTAGCTCCTGTCATTGTTCATTTTTCATAACATAAGCTCTGAACACAGTGTTCCTTCTTAGAAAGGAACAAACGATTATGATTTTGTGTAACAATTGAAGTTAGGTGTGTTTGAAGTTTTATAATTGCTGGTCTTCATTAGATAAATTATAATTAAATGATCTGTTAATTAAATGATCTGTTTTATTTTTGCTTTTTGTTTAGTCTCTTATTAATAGGCACAATACTGGCATTAGCTATAACACAAACCAATGGCACTAAAAATCTTCAGAACCTTTTTGGATTTGAGTTTTTGAAAGATATTTTGTGGAGACTACAGATTTAATTTTAAAGTATAAATGTGTTCTTATTTTAAACAAATGGGCTTTATATTTTGTGTTCTAATGATTGAGATAACTTTTTTTTGAGAACTTAAATTAAAATTCCCAGTTTTCTCTAGTTCTGTCAGATTTCTTTGTTCCCCCTCCCCAGTGGTTGAGTTCTTATGGGATTTGTGGCTTATTTTTAAAATCTAATGATTAAAATGAAGTTTTCTGGCAATATTAATATTTGTATGAATCTGGATATCCTACTCACTTAACTTCTAAGCCTTTTTCTTCATCTGAAAATGATAATTTTGTATACTTGGCTGGATTATTTTAAGTAACAAATAACAAAAAATGTGGTAGACTAACAGTACAGTTTGAAGTTTCATATAATTTTAAATCATTGTCATAGACTGACTTTGGAAAGTGAGTTCTGAGATTTTTGGTCTGAAGTGACCCTGAAAGTTTATGACCTAATTGTCATTTTATTAGGCCTGAGTGTGAATGTTGCATTTGAGAGAAAATAGTGTGGAAGTAGTTACATTGCTGCATGCCTGATCTAGCAAGTCCCTAACAGTGCCACTAAGCTGTCCTGTAGTACATCTTACTTAGTTCTCTCAATAGCTACATAGTATGTTGTCATTCCTGTTTTATAGATGAGAAAACCAAGGCAACTAGTTGATAGAATAATTTTTCCAAAATCAGAGATCTAATCTTAGAAGGTGTAGTTGAATAACATGGGATTTATTACTCTGGGGTTCCTGAGTCTATGAATTAATGGGAATTTTGAAATCTAATTGAAATCCAAGGAGAAAGTGATAGAAATAAAATTGTAGTGAGCGATATCAGCTCACTGCAACCTCCACCTCCCAGGTTTAAGCGATTCTCCTGCCTCCACCTCCCGAGCAGCTAAGATTACAGGCATGCACCACCACCCCTGGCTAATTTTTGTATTTTTATAGAGATGAGGTTTTACCGTGTTGGCCAGGCTGATCTCGAACTCCTGACCTCAAGTGATCCACCTGCCTCAGCCTCCCAAAGTGCTGGGATTACAGACATGAGCCACTGCGCCCAACCTAGTTTAAATTTTCTAGTGGCCACATTTAAAAAAAACAGGTGGAATTAATTTGGTAATATGTTTCATATAACCCAGTGTATCCAAACATTGTTTCTTTTTTTTTTCTGAGACAGAGTCTTGCCCTGTCACCCAGGCTGGAGTGCAGTGACTGGTGTACAACCATGGCTTACTGCAGCTTCAAACTCCTGGGCTTAAGCAATCCTCCGGCCTTAGCTTTCCAAGTAGCTGGGACTACAAGCATGTGCCACCACACTCTGCTAATGTTTAAAATTTTTTTTTTTTTTTTTTTTTTTTGAGGCGGAGTCTCGCTCTGTCGCCCGGACTGGAGTGCAGTGGCCAGATCTCAGCTCACTGCAAGCTCCGCCTCCCGGGTTCACGCCATTCTCCTGCCTCAGCCTCCCGAGTAGCTGGGACTACAGGCACCCGCCACCTCGCCCGGCTAGTTTTTGTATTTTTAGTAGAGACGGGGTTTCACCGTGTTAGCCAGGATGGTCTCGATCTCCTGACCTCGTGATCCGCCCGTCTCGGCCTCCCAAAGTGCTGGGATTATAAGTGTGAGCCACCATCCTGGCCTAAACATCTTTCAGCATATAATCAATATAAAAATTATAGGCCGGGCGCGGTGGCTCAAGCCTGTAATCCCAGCACTTTGGGAGGCCGAGACGGGTGGATCGCGAGGTCAGGAGATCGAGACCATCCTGGCTAACACGGCGAAACCCCGTCTCTACTAAAAAATACAAAAAAAAAAACTAGCCGGGCGAGTTGGCGGGTGCCTGTAGTCCCAGCTGCTTGGGAGGCTGAGGCAGGAGAATGGCGTAAACCCGGGAGGCGGAGCTTGCAGTGAGCTGAGATCCGGCCACTGCACTCCAGCCTGGGCGACAGAGCGAGACTCCGTCTCAAAAAAAAAAAAAAAAAAAAAAAAAAATTATAAAGATACTATATATTCTTTTCTATTACATCTTCAAAATCTGTTGTGTGTTTTACATTTAACATATCTCAGTTCACACCAGCAACATTTCAGTGAAGTACTCAATAACCATACTTGGGGCCAGGCATGGTGACACATACATGCCTGAATCCCAGCACTTTGGGAGGCTGAGGTGGGAGGATTGCTAGAGCCCAGGAGTTTGAGACCAGGCTAGGCAACAAACCAAGATGCTGTCTCCACCGAAAAAATAAAACATTATCCAGTGGCATGTGCCTGTAGTCCCAGCTATTTGGGAGGCTGAGGTTGGAGGATTGCTTGAGCCGAGGAGCTTCAGGCCACAGTGAGCCATGATCGTGCCACTGTACTCCAGCCTGGGCATCAGAGCAAGATTCCCATCTCTAAATAAATTGTATTTTATTTATTTTATTTTTACAGCCCAGATGTGTGAATCTTGAGGGAATTTTTTTTAATTGTCTAATGGCTACGATTACTGGACAACTCAATTTCTGAATGCCAAGTACCTCTCGTTAAACTGTTCTTCAACAACCTTTCCCTACCATCTCAAGAAGTTGGTGATAAAAATTATCAGTAATGAATTGGAGTTTTAAAATTTTTGCCTTTGATGTAATTGTGTCTTATTTTATAATATGCTAGCATTTAATATGAATATTTTTGTTGACATTTATTTCTTAAAATAGCATTATTGAAGTATAATTGACATAATAAAATGTACATATTTAAAAGGTACAAATTTAATTAGTTGTCCACATCCATGAAACCATCACCACAGTCAAGATATTTATTACTATTTTCCTGAAGTCTTCTTTCCTAGTTGTGTAAATCTCCTGTGTCTACATTAAAACTTTTAGATATCCTTCTTTTTTGGAGATAACCTCTCTTAAACTTCTAAACTTCATCATTTGTACCGGTTGCATTCTAGGTTGTTGTTTAGGTTGGGGATCTTCATTCATTCTCATTTTGGAGATTCTTCTTACATCTAACTGATTTTTGATCCTGCTTCCAGAATCCCATTTCATTCTGTTTCTTGGTCTCCTCATTTGTGAAAGAATAACTTCATAACTCTTTGAGAAAAGTCATTTGGGAGATAACTATATTTTTGAGAACTTACATGTCTGAAAATATCTTCCTTCATCTTCCTTTCCCTTTCCTCTTTAATAGGTAGTTTGGATAACAAATTCTAGATTGGAAATAATTTATTTCAGAATTTTAAAGACATTCATTCTATTTTCTTCTAGCTTCCGGTACTGCTGTTAAAAGTCTGAGGCTAGTAGGATTCTCTGTTCCCTGTAACCTATTTTTTTTTTCCTCTGGAAGTTTTCAGGTTTTTTGTCTTGTCCTCAGCGTTTTGAAATTTCAGCAGTGTGCCTTGGTATGGGTATTGTGGCTTTCTGTCTGGAAACTCACTGGCCATCAATTCTGAAAATTTACCTTCTACTCATTTCATTTCTTGCCCTCTGTTTTTATGTTACCCCTTCTAGAACTCCTGTTACATATATGTTGGTTCTCCCACACGAATGGTCTAATAGCCATCATTTTCTCCCCGCCCCTCCACTCCCCTGAAATGGAGTCTTGCTCTGTCACCCAGAGCTGGAGTGCAATGGTGTGATCTTGCCTCACTGTAACCTCCGCCTCCCAGGTTCAAGCAGTTCTGCCTCAGCCTGCCGAGTAGCTGGGATTACAGACGCCCACCACCACACCCAGCTAATTTTTGTATTTTTAGTAGAGATGGGGGTTTCACCATGTTGACCAGGCTGGTCTCAAACTCCTGACCTCGTGGTCCACCCGCTTCGGACTCTCAAAGTGCTGGGATTACAGGCGTGAGGCACTGCGCCCAGCCTGTCCATATCTTTTTCTCCTTTTTTTCACATTATTTTTTGGTTTTGTTTTCTATGAGATTTCCTAATGGAAAATCATGGCTTGATCATCCTATTGAGTTTCATTTTTGCCATTATATATTTTTAACTTCCAAGAGATTTTTTTTTTCTTTTTTTCCTTTTTTTTTTTTTGAGACGGAGTCTCACTCTGTCGCCCAGGCTGGAGTGCAGTGACCGGATCTCAGCTCACTGCAAGCTCCGCCTCCCGGGTTCACGCCATTCTCCTGCCTCAGCCTCCCGAGTAGCTGGGACTACAGGCGCCGCCACCTCGCCCGGCTAATTTTTTGTCTTTTTAGTAGAGACGGGGTTTCGCCATGTTCGCCAAGATAGTCTCGATCTCCTGACCTCGTGATCCGCCCCCCTCAGCTTCCCAAAGTGCTGGGATTACAGGCGTGAGCCACTGCGCCTGGCCTGCTTTTCCTTTTTTTCTAAGACGAGATCTTGCTCTGCTGCCCAGGCTATAGTGCAGTGGCGTGATCACAGTTGGTTGCAGCTAGTTCACTGGAACTCCTGGGCTCCAGTGAATCTGACACCTCAGCCTCCCAGCTAGCTGGGCCTACAGGCGCCCGCCACCATGCCCAGCTAATTTTTTAAAAAGTTTTTTCTAGAGATGAGGTCTTGCTGTGTTGCCCAAGCCTGTTTCAAACTTCTGGGCTCAAGCAATCCTTCCACCTCAGCTTCCCAAAGTGCGGGGATTACAGACATGAGCCACCACATGACTCTGCGTTTTCCAGATTCCTTTTTTTGGTTGTTGTTGTTTGTTACTGATTTTAGTTGCTCTTTAATTTTATTTATTTTTTTGCTTCCCTTGTCGATTGGATGCTCTTTAATTTTAAAAGCTTTATTCAAGTAATCCCATGAGCCTTGGTTGTCGCTTTTGAGTTGGGCACTGAAAACTGTGAATGGGGTTTCCTGATTGTGGGGCTCACTGTAATCTGTGCTGTTCTGGCATCTTACAAAATGCAGATGTTGGGATCTTTAGATCTGTTCATTTATGCTACTCAGAACCCTCGTTTTTTACGCCAAAGTATAACTTATGCTTTATGTGATTTCTACTTTAGAGATTTTATTAAAACTTTTTGTTTATAGTGTAATGTATGGTGTTTGAAAAATTAAAACTACGTTTATTTGAAAATGGTATATTCTATTAAGGGGAAAAATTCTGTATTTGTTAATTGTATTGCTTAAATCTCATATATTTTTGTTGCATTAGACTACTTGATTAGCTGATATTTGATAAACGTGTCAGCCCTATAAAATAATTGTGGATTTGTCAATTTCTGTATTTCTAACAGTTTTTATGTTACATATTCATTGCTTTATATTTAGGCTGGGTTAAGCATGAATGTTATATACTTAAATAGTTGCACTTTTTATCAATATAAAATATGCAGCATTTTCTTAAATAATTCTCTTTGCTTAACACATTCCTTTTTTATATTGTCATTCTTTTTTCACATTTGTCTTACTTGTACCTATATCTTACTTTTTTTTTCTTTGAGACAGAATTTTACTCTTGTTGCCCAGGCTGGAGTGCAATGGCATGATCTTGGCTCACTGCAACTTCTGCCTCCAGGGTTTAAACGATTCTCCTGTCTCAGCCTCCTGAGTAGCTGAGATTATAAACTCCCGCCACTAGGCCTGGCTAATTTTTGCATTTTAGTAGAGATGGGGTTTCATCATGTTGGTTAGGTTGGTGTCGAACTCCTGACCTCAGGTGATCCACCCACCTCAGCCTCCCAAAGTGTTGGGATTACCAGTGTGAGCCACTGTGCCCGGCCCTTTATCTTTTTTATGTCAGTTTAATTTTGATGTGTTTCTTATAAATAAACAGTGTTTAGCTAGACTTTTTTTTAAAGCCTGTTCCATGGGTTTTTTGGAAGAGAGAACTTTAACGTATTCACATTTGTGGTAATAATTGGTATGTTTGGAGTTGGTCTTCCTGCCTTCTGTGTGTTTTGTTTCTGCCTTGTCTTTCTTAGATAGATTTTCTTTGCATTTTACACCTAGTAGTCTGTGTTTCATGCAGTTTTCGTTATTTAAGTGACTTAAATGAAATTATGTAATTTTCATTATTTTTTAAAACACCTACACTTTAGACTGTAAATCTGCTTTTAAAAAATAACATTATTTCTCTACTTGCATAGGTGATATTGTGGAATGGCAAAGCACAGACTCTAGAACAAGACAGCTTATGTTTACATCTTGGCTTGGCTTTGCCACTTTTTTGTTGTAATCCTCTTGTGCATCCATTTCTTTTTTGGTTAAAGTAGAAATGGGGTCTCACTATTGCTGATCTGAAACTCTGGGCTCAAGTGATCCTCCTGCCTCAGCCTCCCAAAGTGCTAGGATTTCAGGCGTGAGCCACCAAGCCGAAGTAGGTACTTACTTCACAGAGGTGTTACTGAGTTTCAATATGTTAATATATGTAAAGCACCAGAACAGGGTCTGGAAGTCAATAAATGTTAGCTATTATTATTAGGTGTCGTTATTAACAAAAGCTTGAAACTACATTATTAGCGTAGTTTCTCTGGGTTCCTGTGTTTAATGCTTGCCTGGGTCTTAACCCATATTAGCTTTCTGTGCATTTAAAAAAATTCTTTCTTTTTGTAAGTTGATTTTCATTATTCTTACACACTTTAATGTATGTAGCCTGCTCTGTTATAAAGACCGTCTGTCTTCTGCTAGGCTGAGGATCTGTGCATTTCCACTCTTTCTCCATCTCAGGACAGGCACAACAAAAAAATGTTAAAAGCTTGAATGTTGTCATTGATATATGGATGCTTTACATGGCGGGTGTGTGTGTGTGTGTAGTGTTAGTGTGAAAAATGGTATCAGGTTTCTCCAAGGCAACAAAACCATTAGAAGATTTTGTATATAACAGATAGATATTACATGTCATTTCCAGGAATTAGCTTACTTGGTTGTTGGGGCCGGCAAGTCTGAAATCTGTCTTCTGGTTGAGCTGGCCATTGAGTTGGGAACTCTAGGACAGGAGCTGATGCTGCAATCTTTAGCCAGGATTTCTCAGGAAATCCCAGTTTACTGTGTTGTAAGTGATTACATGAGACCCACCCACATAATTGAAGGTAGTCTCCCTTACATGTAGTCAGCTGATTGTAGGTTTAACCACATCTACAAAAATACCTTTATAGCAACACCTAGTTAGTGTTTGATAGAATAATTGAGTATTGTAGCAAAATTGTAACATAAAACTAACCATCATAGATGGGTATATTGTTTCATGATAGATTGTCCTTCACATCAGCTTCTTGAAATAAAAAAAAGCTATTGCGTGTGATACTATATGGAAATTAAACATTGTCCATATTTTTAGTAAAATAATTTATAGTTATATTCTGCTAACAAGAGATCAACTTACACACTAATGGATCATATTTCTAAAAGTTTGTGAGTTGTTTGTTGACTTAAGTGAAAAAGGCCTATAATTCCAGTACCGGAAATGATTGTTCCCAGAATAACCAGCAAAAACTGATACCCAGACAGTATATCTGAAATATATTACATATGGAAAACATATTTAAAAATGGAAGTGAGAGGACCAGGCAAGATGGCTCACGCCTGTAATCCCAGCACTTTGGAGGCCGAGGCAGGTGGATCACAAGGTCAGGAGTTCGAAACCAGCCTGGCCAAAATGGTGAAACCCCCATCTCTACTAAGAATACGAAAATTAGCCAGGCGTGGTGGCAGGTGCCTGTAATCCCAGCTACCCAGGAGGCTGAGGGAGGAGAATTGCTTGAACCCACGAGGCAGAGGTTCCAGTGAGCCGAGATCGTGCCTCTGCACTCCAGTCTGGGTGACAGAGCAAGACTCCATCTCGGGGAAGGGGTAGGGGGAAGAAAGAGAGCAATGTTAACACTGTACATCTGTTCGGTGCCAGTAATGTTAATAGTTTAGACTTTAACCTTTGCTTATAACAGTTTTTGTGGGAAAGTTTATTAGTTGGTTCTCAAATATGAAGGCCACATGCTTCCTTCAATTAAGGGATAATAATGAAATAATATACTGAGGCTACATTACATCTTTGTTGGTGAAATCAGGAGTAGAGAAAAGGGTAGAAACTAGAACAGATACAGATTGGGAAGTGGAGAGGTAAGATTCTTAGCCCATAATTTTGAGAGAAAGTAGTTTTTTGTTGATGGCACTAAACAGGGCTCCTGATTTATGATAAAGAATCATAAATTTGATAAAAGTTACAGTCTGAAGTACAAAACCCCACTGTTTTTCCATTCTAGTTCTTCTGTGAGAAGCTTAACAGTGTACTATGTATAGGTAGATAAGAATAAAGTAAAAGGCATAGAATTATTTGCTGTTAAAAATGAAAGAATAATTTTTACCTAGTATAGTATGGTACTATACTAATAAATGTTACACCCTGCTAGTCATAAAATTTAGATTTTGTCCCCAGTTCTACCTGTATTATTAGTCCTTTGTTCTCTGTTCGGTGTCCTAGTAGAAACTGTGGTTATACTTCTTTTTTTTTTTTTTGAGACAGAGTCTCGCTCTGTCACTCAGACTGGAATGCAGTGGTTCAATACGCACTGCAGCCTCGAACTCCTGGGCTCAAGCAGTCCTCCCACTGAGTAGCTGGGACTACAGGTGTATGCCACCAAACGTCAGGCTAAGTTTTTAAAAAAATTCTAGGATGGGTGCAGTGGCTCAAACGCCTGTCATCCCAGCACTTTGGGAGGCCGAGGTGGGTGGACCATGAGGTCAGGAGTTTGAGACCAGCCTGGCCAACATGGTGAAACACCATATCTACTAAAAATACAAAAATTGGGTGTGGTGGTGCGTGCCTGTCATCACAGCTACTCGGGAGACGGAGGCAGGAGAATCGCTTGAACCCGGGAGGCGGAGGTTGTGGTGAATCCAGATCGCGCCTTTGCACTCCAGCCTGGGTGACAGAGCAAGACTGTGTCTCAAAAATCAAAAGCACAAAAAAACAACAATAGCGTTTCTAGAGATAGGGTCTCACTGCGTTGCCCAGGCTGCTCTTGAACTCCTGGCTTAACTTAGCTAAGTCTTTTTCAGTCAACCAGCATTTTTTAGCCTCAACTCCTCTTCCCACTGTACACACATACACTAGCGTAGTTATTCAGGGAACATGTATTGAGGATGTATACTCTGATTTTAGATGCTGCAAGGATCCAGAGGCTATTCTCTGCCTTTGAGTTGCAAGTAATCTTTGTTAAAATGGAGTGAGAAAAATCCTGTAATAGAAGTATTTTCTGTGATATTTCTGCCTTGATAAAGCATCTTCTGAAAGCACAGAGTTTTCAGGATGTTTTTATAATTTTTCATAGACAGTAAGGCAGTGTCAGATTGATTCAGTTATGTCATCAAATGTCTCTCTGGCATTCTCAGCATGTATATCAGGCGAATGCCCCTTGTGGCCCTGTTTTCTGCCATCACATACATCCTGGACAGCATTCTGCAGCAGGAGCAGCAGTTTCGTTTACAATTTACAACGCCTCACATCTTACTGGTCAGAGTTGTGGGTCACATGGCTTTGTCTAGATCAAATACTGAACATGGAACTTCCATGACTGGGTTAGGCCAGTTATGACTTTCTTGACTGAAGATGGGGCTTGCTTTTCCTCTAGTACAAGATAGATACTTAAACCAAATAAAGAATTATGGCTAGCAAGGAGGAGGGGGTTTGGGAATGACCCAGTAGTAGACTGCCAACATTGTCTGCTACTTAACTCAATCTTGCGAGACAGGGAAGTAAGATACTTAACACAGTTTTGAGGGTTGGGGCTATAGTAGAATAGAAGGAAATGACTTTTTGGAGAAAGTGGTTTCTTTTTATCTTTTCATATTTTTATTTTTTATTAATTTTTTTTTTTTTTTTTTTTTTTTTTACTTAGAGATGGGGTCTTGCTATGCTGACCAAGCTTCTCGCAAACTCCTGGCCTCAAGCCATCCTGTCATCTCGGCCTCCCAAAATGGTGGGATTACAGGCATGAGTCACTGTGCCCAGTCTGGAGAAAGTGATTTGTAAACTAAGTTTAGTGGACAAGTGGAGATTATTAGGGAGAAAGACTTTTCCTTATCCTCCTGAGCCCTTGGTTGTCTATGGGTACTGTTGCTTGTTTTTATTTTTAAGGATAGTAAACATACTTAACATTTCCCAAGGAATCTGTCTTGACCTGTGTATGTGTGTGTAAAAGCTGCATTGTGGACTTTTTGAAAAAGAACATATAATAACCAGTTCAGTTGAGTGCAACATGGTCTGAGATTAAGGGCTTATAAAAAAGTGCTAATCACAGTTTTATTTATTTATTTATTTTTATTATTTTTTTTTTTTTAGTAGAGACGGGGTTTCACCGTGTTAGCCAGGATAGTCTCGATCTCCTGACCTCGTGATCCGCCTGTCTCGGCCTCCCAAAGTGCTGGGATTACAGGCTTGAGCCACCGCGCCCGGCCTAATCACAGTTTTAAAAAGATAATCTTTTGATGTCTCATATCTTAGTGTTACTGAGTTTATAGCCTGTTATTTTGTTTAGTGTTTACTCTGTCTTTTTTTTTTCCTTCCTTCCTTTCCTTTTCTTTCTTTCTTTCTTTTCTTTTGGAAGGGAACTTTAGTACATCTTTTGGTTCTTTCTGCCTGATCTCTCCCTCTTAATTTTAGAAATGAAGATATAGAAGTCCAAAGAGGATTTACTTGATCATTTGACTAGGAAAGCTAGGTTTAATCAGGTCTTCTACAGAAATGAATTATAGCGATAGTGAAAAAATAAGGGAAATGTACTATGTTTAGATACTAGAGATAATTCTCTAGAAGAGAAAATCTTCTAAACCCAAGACAGCTTGATATTTGAAAAAGGGGGTATAAAACCTTTTTTTAAGGGTTGGCAGATCGTAGTTAATATTGTGGATGTCATAGTACCACAAGGTATAATAATTAAGTAACATGCTTAGAATAGAAATCTAGAAATGTCAGTAACAGAATTTTACTGTTTCTCTCACTCTCTCTCTCTCTCTCTCTCTCTCTCTCTCTCTCTCACACACACACACACACACACACAATTATGAACACATAGTAAAGGACTTTCTCATAACTAAGAAAAAGAGATAATTACTAAATGAGTAAAGAGGCCTATCTGGAAATTTTCATGTATATGCACAACATTTCAGTGGTAACAGAGTGCTATTATGAATAATGATCATAAAGGGATGTTATAAATTATACCATGTATGTGAAAATTGTTATTTGTACAGTATGGTTCTTAATTTATCTAAAACATAGATCTTTGCTTTTCTTTAATACTAGTCTCTTATAGGTTTCAGCTTATACTTGACCCAAGAGGTTCTTTGAGAGAGCTTCTTTTTTAAAAAAACTACATTTCCTATGACATTTTATACCGAGCCTGCCACCCTAAGGTGGAAATCCGTTTTAGTTCATCAGGTATTTATTAATGGTTTAACTTTGTGAAAGATATTTAAGAGGGCAGATAAAATTGTTGTTTACAGCTTACTTAGCACAGTACATTGTGCTTAAAATACATGACATTAATATAAATGATGCCCTTTCTTGATGATATTTTTTGATCTCTAATCTTAAACTGGGGGAGGATGTTTCTTTTTAGTCTTTTTATTTTTATACATATGGTGGTCCAAGAGTCATGTATTAACCCAGGTTTAGAACACATCATAATGTCACTGCCTCCACTTCCCAGGCTCCAATAGGAAATAGCAGTTTTATTCTACCCAGGTCTTATCAGAGGGGGCAAAACAGATGAGGGGAATTGCAGGAGTTTCCAGTACACCAAACTGTTGGTCGGCCTTCCTGCCTTTCTTTCCCACATAGACCTAAATACAGGAACCTTTTAATTATCTTGGTTATACCTAAACATTGCTACTCCCCTACCCTAGCCCTGCAAAAGTGAGAGAGCTTGTCAAGGCAAAGTTTTTTGACGGAAGAAGCCATGTAAATGTATTCCTCAATGTATTCTCAAGAAATGGGAGAGGGAAATAATGTATATTGTAAGCTTAGGAAGTGCAGAGGTCTAAAGGTGAGAGAGAGCTTGGCACAGAACTACAGTAGTATATATATTAGTTCTGATTAATAAATGTTTCAATTTTTGTGGTACTGTTACTTTTTTGTTTGTTTGTTTTTGTTTTGAGAGGGAGTCTCACTCTGTTGCCCAGGCTGAAGTGCAGAGGTGTGATCTGGGCTTACTGTAACCTCTGCCTCCTGGCTTCAAGCGATTCTCCCTGCTTCAGCCTCCTAAGTAGCTGGGACTACAGGCACCCGCCACCACGCCCGGCTAATTTTTTTGTACTTTCAGTAGATACAGAGTTTCACCGTGTTGGCCAGCCTGGTCTGGAACTCCTGACCTCGTGATCCGCCCACCTTGGCCTCCCAAAGTGCTGGGATTACAGGTGTGAGCCACCACGCCCAGCCGATACTGTTATTCTTGTAATGAAAAAGCTTACATTGAGGAATACATTTACATTGTGTTAAGATTAAAGCCATATAAAAAATTTACAGCAGAACGTGAAAGTTCCTTCTTGACCCTAGCCTCCTTTATTCCTTAGCCTAGAGGCAACTATATATTTGTATGTATTTCCAATTCTTCATGCTCTTACACAAATATGTACTCACATAAAATATATATGTATTTTTATATATCTATACGTAAACATATTCTGTGACCTTTATTTTTGCTTTAATTCATAGAATTCTTATCAGGTCTAGTGAACTCAGGACAAGAGACACAACTTGGATTTAAATACCTTTAAGCCTCTGTTTTCTTCATGTGTAAAATGAGGGTAATGACATCTATCTTTTAAGGTTATTACAAGGTTTAGATGAGACTACATATGGACACCTTAGCGTGGTAATTAAGTCTGGGTAACCAAGTCACGGTAGCTGCTATTATTAATAAACAAGGCTAACATACTTCTATGTGATCCTCCTGTACCTAAGAAAGAAACTTACAGCAATAGAGCACAATCAGCCAGCCATTTAATTTTAGAGAATAACATCTTCATGTGGCCCAGTAAAAATGACTGCTACCAAGTAACAGGCTTTTTACGATGAATGAATGAGTCAGACGTTTTCTCTGTAGTTTTTAGAATCATTGAGATACCATATTCTTAGCTGTTTAATGGAAGAACTTTATAGAGTTTACTGAAGTTGGGTGACTAGAAAAGCCTGTAAAGTTAAAAAGGAGAAAACCTGTTGGTTCTTCTAATTAATGTACATTAAAACAAGGAGACCGCCTACAAGAGCTAAATAGTAAATTTAGGTAAAAAATGATAGTATTTCTTTTTTCAACTGGTAGTAAACATTGGAAATAATTATCCCAAATGAAAAGAGAGGTTGCTAACAGTTTTCAAAAGGATCAGGATAATAGAGATTCATATTGGGTGACAGTATGATGTTAGAACTATCTTTCCTATTCTTCCTAAATGAAGTGGGCCATTTCTTCTTACTGTATATATATTCTTTTCTGGCCCTGAGACAGAACACTGGATTAGAAGCACTATAGGTTTGACTAAATATGGCAGTTTTCTTTCTTTCTTTCTTTTTTTTTTTTTTTTTGAGACAGTCTTACTCTGTCGCCCAGGCTGGAGTACAGTGGTGTGATCTTGGCTCACTGCAAGCTCCACCTCCTGGGTTCACGCCATTCTCCTGCCTCAGCCTTCCGAGTAACTGGGACTACAGGTGCCCAACACCGCGCCCGGCTAGTTTTTTGTATTTTTTAGTAGAGACAGGGTTAGCCAGGATGGTCTCTATCTCCTGACCTCGTGATCCGCCCGTCTCGGCCTCCCAAAGTGCTGGGATTACAGGCTTGAGCCACTGCGCCCGGCCGGCAGTTCTTAAATCTATATAATGATGGTTTACATTATTTTATTGTTAACTTGCCATTTGGATTTTTATAAACAGCTTTATTGAAATAATTCACATACTATACAATTCACTTGGTTAAAATATACAATTCAGTGGTTTTAAAAGTATATTCAGAATTGTGCAGCCATCACAGTACTAAATTTTAGAACATTTTGATCACCTCCTCCAAAAAAAACAAAGAAAACCCCATTTCCCCTCAACTCTTCCAGTTGTGTGGATAACCACTAACCTACTTTGTCTCTAGATTTGCCTATTCTGGACATTTTATATAAGTGGAACCATGTAATACATGGTCTCTTGTGACTGGCTTTTTTCACTTAGTGTAATGTTTTTTTTTTTTTTTTTTTTTTTTTTTTTTTTTTTTTTGAGACGGAGTCTCGCTGTGCCGCCCAGGCTGGAGTGCAGTGGCCGGATCTCAGCTCACTGCAAGCTCCGCCTCCCGGGTTCCCGCCATTCTCCCGCCTCAGCCTCCGAGTAGCTGGGACTACAGGTGCCCGCCACCACGCCCGGCTAGTTTTTTCTATTTTTAGTAGAGACGGGGTTTCACCGTGTTAGCCAGGAGGGTCTCGATCTCCTGACCTCGTGATCCGCCCGCCTCGGCCTCCCAAAGTGCTGGGATTACAGGCTTGAGCCACCGCGCCCGGCCAGTGTAATGTTTTTAATGTTCGTCCATGTTATAGCATGGATCAGTGCTTGATTTTTATGGTTGAGTAATATTTGATTGTATGGAGATACCACTGTGTTTATTCATCAGTTGATTGACATTTGTGGTGTTTCCAGTTTTGGGTTATAATGAATAATACTGCTATACACGTTCATTTATAAGGTTTTATAACCTTATTTATAACCTTATATATATATTATATATTATATATAATTAATATATATTTTAATTTCTCTTGAGCAGATACTAAAGAGTGAAATTGCTGGATCATAAGGTAATTCTGTTGAACCTTTTAAGGAACTGCCAACCTGTTTTTCAAGGTGGCTGTACCATTTTACATTCTCTTCAGCAGCGAATGAGGGTTCCAATTTCTCTACATCCTCATCTGCACTAGTAAGGTTAAGTGTAATGTTAGCTGTGGAGTTTTCCTAGATGTCCTTTATCCAACTGAAGATGTTCCTTTTTCCTAGTTGGTTGAATGTTTTTTAAAAAATGAAAGGATGTTGGACTTTGGTGCTTTTTCTGTGTCTACGGAGATAATCGTATGGACTTTGTGCTCTATGGGATGTACTCTGCTAATTTTTGGATGTTAAACCTTGCATTCCTGGGATAAATCCCGTGTGACCATGGGAAATAATCCTTTTTAGTTATTGCTGGATTTGGTTTGCTTGTATTTTGGTGAGGATTTTTGTGTTTGTATTTATAAGGAATATTGCTCTTTTAAAATACTTATGTATTTATTTATTAGAGACAGTCTTGCTCTGTCATCTTGGCTGGAGTGCAGAGGTGCAATCATGGCTCACTGTAACCTCAAACTCCTGAGCTCAGGTAGTCTTCCCAACTCTGTCTCCCAGGTAGCTAAGACTGTGGGTGTGCATCATTGTGCCTGGCTAATTTTTTTTTAAATTTTTGTGGAGACAAGGTCCTGGTGTGTTGCCCAAGCTGGTCTTGTTCTAACCTGAAGCAATCCTCCTGCCTTGGCCTCCTGAAGAGCTAGGATTACAGTCATGAGCTACCATGCCTGGCCAAGATACTGTTCTTTAGTTTTCTTGTGATGTCTCTATCTGGTGTTGGTGTTAGGTTAATACTGGCCTCATAGAATTCCTCTTACATTTTTTGGAAGAATTTGTGAAGAATTGATGTCAATTATTTAAGTGTTTTATAGAACTCATCAGTGAAGTGATCTGAGCCTGGGCTTTTCATTGTGGAAAGTTTGTTAAATTACTAATTCAGTCTCCTTTCTTGTTATAGGTCTATTCAGATTTTCTGGTTTTTTTGTTTGTTTGTTTTCTTGAGTCAGTTTCTGATATGGTTTGGCTCTGTATCCCTACCCAAGTCTCACTTTGAATTGTAATAATCTCCACGTGTCAATGGCGGTTCCAGCTGGAGATAATTGAATCATCGGGGCTGTTTCCTCCATAGTGTTCTCATGATAGTGAATAAGTCTCATGAGATCTGATGGTTTGATAAGGGGAAACTGTTTTGCTTGGTTGGTTCTTACTTTCTGTCTGCTGACATTGATGTAAGACATGATTTGCTCCTCTTTGCCTTCTGCCATGATTCTGAGGCCTCCCCAGCCACATGGAACTGTGAGTCCAGTTAAACCCAGTCTTGGATATGTCTATCAGCAGCATGGAAACTGACCAATACAGTTTGTATAGTTCATGTCTTTCTAGGAATTGCTTTCCATTTTATCTAGATCATCTACTCTTTTGCTATACAGTTTCTTGAAGTTTGCCTATTATAATAGGCCATGTAAATGTAATAGCTTTACTGATACCGTTGCTTACCGTTTTCTCTTTGTTCCTTTAAAGAAAAAAAATTTTATGCCTTAGGGTTAATTTAACATTTCTCTTTTTATTCATTGGCTTCATAAGTATCTTCTTTTCTTCTTCTTTTTGAGACAGAGTCACACTCTGTCACCCAGGCTGGAGTGCACTGGTGCAAATCTCAGCTGACTGTAATCTTTGCCTCCCGGGTTCAAGTGACCTTCCCACCGCAGCCTCTCGAGTAGCCTGCCACCATGCCCAGCTAATGTTTGTATGTGTTTGTAGAGACAGGGTTTCACCATGTTGTCCAGGCTGGTCTTGAATTCCTGAACTCAAGTGATCTGCCCTTCCTGGCCTCCCAAAGTGTTGGGATTACAGGCGTGAGCCACCACTCCTGATCATGTATCTTATTTTTAATATTTTTTAGTGGTTGCTCTTGTGCTTATAATATACATTTTAAATTAATCTACCTTCAAATAATATTCTACCCTTCAAGATTAGTATAAAGACCGTGTAACAGTATATTCTTAATTCCTTTATTCTATCCATTGTGCTACTTGTCATTTATTTTTCTGAAGTATAGGAACCAGAGAAATCATAAGGCAGAGGAGTAGGAAATACATACTTTCCTGTATTATGCAATAAGGAGCTTGATAATTGGAAAGGGAAAGGGAAATGAATATATGAGAAATTCAGAAAGAATATAATCAGAATTCTTAATGAAATTTGAAACCTCAGGTGATCCACCTGCCTTGGCCTCCCAAAGTGCTGGGATTAGGTGTGAGCCACTGCACCCATCTGAAATCTCAAATTGAAGTTGAATGATCAATTTGGGATAACTTAAATTTCTTTGTGGCTATAGACAGATCTATTTCAAGAAGTCTCACTACCTAACCGTTTTTCCTGCCCGTAAAAAACAAAACCAGAAAGTTCTGAGAATCATCCTAGACTTCTCTTCCTCCTTTATATCTTCATTTTCCATTTCTAATCAGCCACCTTGTCATCTTGATTCTCCCTCATCTGTACCAATATATCAACCAAAAATAATCTTCCTAAGCCTAATTACACTTCTGTCTGTTCCACACCAATGCAAGCATGATCAATATTACGAAGATGCAAATCTGATCACATCTTTTAAAATTTTCAGTGGTACTCTATTCTCCACAGTATAAATATTAATCTCCTTATTGTTATGTGAAGTTCTCAAGATTTTAGTGTTTATCCAATCTTCTCTCCTACCATCTCTTCTAAAATTATATAAACAATTCCCAGACTTTAAGTTACTATACACATGCTGATTTTCATTACCACACGCACATTCTTCTTTTTGCATTCCTATTTATTCATTAAAATAAATAAATGTTTCTTTAAAGAATCCTCTCAGAAATTAATTTTTTTGTCTCCTTGTTGTACTTATACGTTCTTCTTATAATGATGTGTCATTCTTACTGTGATTACTGTGTTCTTTAAGGCTGTACCTTTTATTGTTGGATGGATATTGTGTTCAATAAAGATTGGCAGAATTTAACTAGAGTTTAGTAACATTTTTACAATTACCTTCTATATAAGAGAAACACCAGATTAGTGGTTTTGAATCAGTATTGTAATGTAAAATTTCTTTATACCAGTCAATTTAACTTTTATAAAAAGGTAGATTTGGGGGAATGTTAAATTTTTAAATGATCATAATAATACAGCAGCAGACCTAATGCTAGTATGCAAATTATCAGCATTCAGTTGGTGTCAATTTCAACTTTAGGTATTCTGCCTATGCCATACTTTTTATTACTGCATCAAATGCAGTTTCCACTCTCTGCTTTGTAAGATGACCATAATACTCTCACTCTCTTAAAATCACTATCTGGCCAGGCGGCGGTGGCTCATGCCTGTAATCCCAGCACTTTGGGAGGCCGAGGCTGGTAGATCACTTGAGGTCAAGAGTTCGAGACCAGCCTGCCAACACCGTGAAACCCCATCTCTACTAAAAATACAAAAAAATTAGCTGGACATGGTGGCGGGCGCCTGTAATCTCAGCTACTCAGGAGGCTGAGACAGGATAATCGCTTGAACCCAGGAGGTGGAGGTTGCAGTGAGCCGAGATCACACCACTGTACTCCAGCCTGGGCGACAGAGTGAGAATCTGTCTCCAAAAAAAAAAAAAAATCACTATCTAACCTCTGTTCTATGTATTTTACATTGTGAAGATGAGTAATATTAATATCTGCCTTCTGTGTTTTAAAATTGTCTAAAAGGGAAAATCAAGTGTGTCTGACTGACATTCTCTAAGGTAACTAGTTATGGATAGAGTTCCTTTTTGTACTTCCTTGTTCTGCTTTCTGTTTTTCCTGTCATCTCAAATTGCCTTGGTTTTTTTCTTATTGCATTTTCTTATTGCATTTTCAAAGTTTTCATTTTCCCATCCAGTATATCGAGTCTTCTGCCTTCCTAGGGAATTCTTCAGACTTTTCTATCCTGCTAATCTGAACTTACTGCTTTCTGAGTATGCTGCACAACTGTCTTTTTTTCCCTTTAATTGTGTTCCTATTTTTAATAAATTATTTAAAAATCTATGAATACATATTTAAGTGTCTTGCTAGTAAGAAAATATGCATGTATAATAAACTGTGCCTCCACATATGAAAATGCTTTTCCTTTTTTAAAAAATCTGGTTTTGTTTAGGATTCTGTTTATTTCATTTTCCTCCCTGACGCTCCTGGTATTTCTCCCCATCCCCTAGATATTTTTTGGTTTTGGAAACTTCTCTTAAAGGAATGAGCCTCCCCTCTTTAGTTTTGTTTTTACTTTTTCTCTACCATCTATTGTACTGGGTTGTTAATAGACCCTTGTAAATATGTTTTTCTGTTTTGGGAAGTGTTCTAATTCTTGGATAATTTTCACTCATTCATTTTTCTCTATTCTCTTTTTTTGGGGAGGCATATATTATTTGTATGTTGGAATTCCTGTAACAACCTTCCCCCCATCCCCAACTACTTGCCTGACATTTTAGGTCGACATTATTTTTGCAAACTTTCATTGAATTTTTGTTTTGGTGAGCATGTCTCTTTTGAGACAGAGTCTCGCTCTGTTGCCCAGGCTGGATTGCAGTGGCGCAGTTTCAGCTTACTGCAGCCTCAACCTCCTGGGCTCAAGCTATCCTCCCACCTCAGCCTCCTGAGTAACTGAGACCTCAGGCATGCACCACCATGTCTGTCTAATTTTTTTTTTTTTTTGGTAGAGATAGGGTTTTACCCTGTTTCCCAGACTGGTCGTGAACTCCTGAGCTCAAGCAATCTGGCCGCCTTGGCCTCCCAAAGTGCTGTGATTACAGGCATGAGTCACCGCACATGGCCTGCATGTCTTTCATTCTAAGTTTCTTCTGATTTTCTCGCCCCTAAACATTTTCTCTTCTTGCTTTATATTGCAGTATTTTTATGCCTTCTCTAAAGTAAAAGATTTCTTATAAAATTATGAAAGTAGATTGGGCAGGGTAGCTTACACCTTGTAATCTCAGAGTTTTAGGAGGCTGAAACAGGAGGATCACTTGAAACCAAGAATTCAGGGCCAACCTGGGTAACATAGTGAGACCCTGCCATTACAAAAAGTTTTTATTTATTTATTTTTTGAGATAGAATCTCGCTGTCGTCCAGGCTGGAGTGCAGTGGCACAATCTCAGCTTGCTGCAACCTCCGCCTCCCGGGTTCAAATGATTCTCCTGCGTTAGCCTCTCAGGTAGCTGGGATTACAGGTGCATGCCACCACACCTGGCTAATTTTTGTATTTTTAGTAGAGATGGGGTTTCACCATGTTGGCCAGGCTGTTCTCAAACTCCTGACCTCAAGTGATCCACCTGCCTCGGCCTCCCAAAGTGCTGGGATTACACTGCACTCGGCCTACAAAAATTTTTAAAGAAAATTCATTAGGCATGGTGGTGCACACCCATAGTCCCAGCTACGGGGGAGGCTGAGATGGTAGCATCACTTGAGCCTGAGAGGTTAAGGCTGCAATGGTCTAGGATTGGAGTTCTGCGCTCCAGTCTGGGCAACAGTAAGACCCCGTCTCAAAAAAAAAAAAAAAAAAAAAAAATTTAAAACTGAATATTTATTTGGACTGAAAGAAGAAATGACAGCAAATTATAAAGTTAAAAGAAGTCATATCAAAAAATCACAAAATCCAGAAAAAAACATTTATTAAGTACTGGACACATCCTACTTTTGCTTTTCCTTCATTTTTTGGCTGCTTTTTCTTTGATCGCCTTTTTATTTGGCAGTGACTTTGTAATACTTTTATACAGAAAATAAAAAGATCATATAGCTTTCCTCTAGCATTCAGGTGTTTTGCTGTATGGGAGTCAATTTTTATTTTAATTGCCTGCTATAATTATTTTTTATTTTGGTAAAATATATAGCTTAACATTTACCATTTAAAAAAGTATATTCTATTTCCTGAATTTTTTGTTTCTCTGAGGGAGTTTCCCCTTTTTGATGGGAAGAATGTTTTATCTTTGTGAGTTCTCCCGTGTGATGATCTGTGGGCCTGCTGATATTTAGGAATGAGGCTTTCCGTGAGGCAAACTCTGTGTTTAGAGTTTGTCTGTATTTAGAGCTCATAGTTAAGTCTCATTACTTGTTAATGGTCAGACTTCATTATCGGGTGAATGGTCAGGGAACCTCCAAAATGATAAATGGTAACTGGTTTTGTTCTGGGATGTTAATTTGCACTCTAATGGCCCTACTAGTTGTTTTGATATCTTCAGAGTAGAACCTTAATTTCCTGCCTACCCAAGGGTAAGCATTGGGTGATCATTTTGCTATGTGCACAGAAGGTAAGAGGCATTGATTAGTGTGTCCTACAGATTCTTCATTTTTAAAAATCTCATGTCTCATTTCTGCTTTGCTGGATCTCTCATTGTTTTTTGGAGGAAAGGTATTGGTTCCTTTCTCAGGTACCCCCCAATGATAGTTTAGGCGGTTACTTCTTGGGCCAGAATTTCACCATTTGTATCTGCTGATGGCTCCTCTCTCATCCTCTTTATTGTTTGCATTTAATATTTTATTTCTGTAACTTTCTTGAGTTATGTTAATGGAATCTCAAGGGAAAGTAGGTAACAGTAAAGTAAGCTGTTTATACTGTCATTCGGAATTGTAAGCCCCTGCAGACTTCTTGAGTGATGTTAATGGATGTTGAATCACCTTTCAATGTGGAGGCACAAGCCTGTTTCTTGGTGTCACGTGTATTGCTCTTTGGTTGTTTGCTTAGCAGCGATGAAAATTGAGAAGGCAGACGTGTATGTATAAATTTGGTTCAGGATAGTATCTCACTAGCAGCTCCCAATATAACCTTTCTTTCCTTCCTTCCTTCCTTCCTTCCTTCCTTCCTTCCTTCCTTCCTTCCTTCCTTCCTTCCGTCCGTCCGTCCGTCCGTCCGTGTGTGCGTGCGCAGTGGCGTGATCACACTCATTGCAGCCTCAACCTCCTGGGCTTAAGGGATCCTCCCACCTCAGCCTCCCCACTAGCTGGGACTACAGCCATGTGCCACCATGCCTGACCTTTTTTTTTTTTTTTTAAGAGACAAGGTCTTGCTCTGTTGCCCAGGCTGGTCTCGAACTCCTGGCCTCAAGTGGTCCTCCTGCCTTGGCCTCCCAAAGTACTAGGATTATAGGCGTCAGCCATTGTGTCCAGCAAACCATTCCTATTTTTCCCACTAAAATAATCATAAAATCAGAAATGAATGAAAGCTGCAATCATTACTACAAATGAAAATTGACAGATACAAAGACAGAACTCTGGGAGTAAGGGGTACAAATGATGAGGCAGATTGAATCAGAGAAATACTATATAAATTTCAATTTGTACAACGTGTATTTACTTTGTTTTTTGAAATGATGACTACCAGGAGGAAAAATCCTTGTCCTCATTGTTTGTTCAAAAGTCAGACCTGGAGCCACTGCTAACCAGAAAACTGAGCAGTCATCAACTTCCCCTCACAGTTTTTCTACATATAAGCATATTAGTAAAATTAGGGTGATGGGGAAGAGGACTGTGGAAATGGGAAACTGATAGTGTACATGTAGTATAATTGTGCATTATTATCCAAAATATGATACGTATACTTCTAGAAATAGTAGATATTTTAGGTTGTATGTGAATGAACGTTTTAAAACCCCAAAATTTCTTTTAATAACAGCAATACTAACTAGTTATGAGGATGCTAAATTAGGTAGTAAGGACCTGTTTTATGATGTTAAAAATATCAAGTAAATATTATAGTTGTTTATTAGTTTTGGCAAAACATTATGAAAGTAGTAGACAAATGACAGAAGCTTGAAACATTTCCTCTAGATAAAAGCTTGCTAGAAGCTGGCAATAGTACTGCCTTTTATACATACCACAGTTGTAAATATGGGAGTTTGACACCCACTTGTGTGTCAGACAGTGGAGTCATAAACAGTAAGTTTGGAGGATCTATCCTTGCTCAATATAGAAGTTCTATTATGATTGATAGGGAAATGACTTTGACTTATTGTTGAAGCCCTGATACTAAACTAATCTGATTTCGTTTGAATCTTTTTTCCTCTAGAAGTAAAAAAAGGCAATTAAAAAAAAATCGTTTACTTAATTTTCAGTTTCTTCTTTGAATAGCAAAGTTTGGAAATGTAGGAGGTTGGAACTGATCTCTTGTCACAGAGTTTAAAGGTTAAGACTGGGGAATTATATTTGTTTCTAAATGAAAATATTATGATTATACATAAACTGAAACTACAGTGTGAAGATGGGCAGTAAATGAGATACATATTTTTGAAGCAGCAACTGGTTTTGTTTTTGTCAGACCCTGCAGCCAGCCTGCGGCCATAAATAAATGTAGTCAGAACTAGTTTCATAAAGTTAGATGAATATGTTCAATAAATAAGAGCCATTCTCCATAGTATTCATATTTTGAACATGATGAACAAGATTTAGCCAAAAAATATGTGCATATTCTTATGACTCAGGGACATCACACAAAAAAGAAAAAGAATAAAATTGAAAAAATTAATGTGTGTATTCTTTTTTCCCTAGATTGATAAGCAGCTTCTAATAGAATGCTAATTCAAAGGTTAGTTTTATGTATTGTAAACTATAGTTAGATAAATAATGGTTACTTTGAAAATCCACAGTAAATGCTGCTGATTTGACAAGGAAATGTGTTTATTTAGTTATACTCTAAGGATGGTCTTCTCTGTTGGGGTAGAAAATTAGTTCATTTTAAAAGATCAAAATAGCAGGATTGAGCAATATAAATACAGAAATAACATTTATATAAAAATCGAAGTGCAAAACAGTATAGTATGTCATTCATGAATAAGTAATATGTTGTAAAACTATAAAAATGTACAATAGTGTGATAAATGCCATATTCCAGATAGTGGCTCTGGGGATGTGGAGAGAGGAATAGTGGTATTATTTCATAGAAAACAATCTAGAAGAAATATGGCAGTTGGGCACAGTGGCTTATGCCTGTAATCCCAGCACTTTGGGAGGCCGAGGCGGGTGGATCACCTGAGGTCAGGAGTTCGAGACCAGCCTGGCCAACCCAGTGAAACCCTGTCTACTCCCAGCTACTCAGGAGGCTGAGGCAGGAGAATCGCTTGAACCCAGGAAGCAGGTGTTGCAGTGAGCCGAGATTGTGCCACTGCACTCCAGCCTGGGTGACAGAGTGAGACTCCGTCTCAAAAATTAAAAATAATAAAAAAAGAAATATGGCAAAACATTAAGAAGTGACAAGTATCGGAGGGACATATATAGGTACTTATATATTCCACATTTCTGTATGCTTGGAAAAGTTTATGTAAATTTTTTTATGTGTGATTACCCACTGATCTACAGTGACTTTTTAAAAGTAATATGCTAAAACCAATCCATTGAGTGAAATGACAATTGGATTAAATTATAACAGTATTAATGCAGACAACTCTATTTTCTAGTTACAGTTATCAAGAAGTCAGTATTGAATTATTTGCTTGCTTTGCAAATAAGAAAATGTAAAATTTTTAACTTTTATTTAAGGACCTAAGATGACCAATGGACTCTATTTCTCATGTACATCAAGTCCTTACCAAGTCTAAGAAGTAGAGCAGCATCTGCATCTCCGAAGTTCTCAGTGTGCTTCCCCTAGTGACATCTCCCTGCCTCCCCTGTCCTGAA
This sequence comes from Rhinopithecus roxellana, assembly GCF_007565055.1. Classification (NCBI taxonomy): domain Eukaryota; kingdom Metazoa; phylum Chordata; class Mammalia; order Primates; family Cercopithecidae; genus Rhinopithecus; species Rhinopithecus roxellana. Next base: position 8,181,359 of record NC_044558.1, read on the forward strand.
TTTTGCATTTCATTTTCTTGTCTTAAGTGTCAAGGGAAAGGTTCGTCAAAGTCAAGTCATATTCAGCCTTTTTGGTAGTGAAATATACATAACGTAAATTTACCATTTTAACCATTTACAGGTAACTTAAAAGTATACAATTTTGTGGCATTAAGCACATTCACAGTGTTGTGCAATTACTGTCATCCACATCTAGAACCTTTTCAGCATCCCAAACTGAAACTTTTTTTTTTGAGACAGAGTCTTGCTCTGTCGCCCAGACTGGAGTGCAATGGCGTGATCTTGGCTCACTGGAACCTATGTGTCCCAGGTTCAGGTGATTTTCCTACCTCACCCTCCTGAGTAGCTGGGATTACATCCCGCCGCCATGCCTAGCTAATTTTTGTATTTTTAGTAGAGACGGGGGATTCACTATGTTGGCCAGGCTGGTCTTGAACTCCTCACCTCAGGTGATCTGCCTGCCTTGGCCTCCCAAAGTACTGGGATTACAGGTGTGAGCCACTGTGCCTGGCCCCAAACCAAAACTCTTAGCTCTTAAAAACTAAGTCCCTGTTGTCCCCTTTCCCTGGTCCCTGGTAACCTTTTTTCTACTTTGTTTCTATGAATTTGCATATTCTAGATGTACCTCATATAAGTAGACTCAGACATTATTTATCCTTTTGTGTCTGGCTTATTTTACCTAGCGTAATGTTCTCAAGGTTCATCTGAGTTGTACCGTGTGTCAAAATTTCATTCCTTTTTAATATTAAATAATATTCCTTTATATGTGTATATTTTGTTTTCTGTTCATTTGTTGCTGGACACTTGGGTCATTTTTATCCTTTGACTATTGTAAAAAATGCTGCTATTAACATTGGTGTTCATGTATCTGTTGGAGTGTCTGCTTTCAGCTTCTCGGGGCATATACTTAGAAGTGAAGTTGCTGAATTATATGATAGTTCTGTGTTCAACTTTTTGAGGAACTATCATGTTCTCTTCCACATTGTCTATGCCATTTTACAATCACAGCAGTGCATGAGGATTTCAGTTTGTCCACATCCTTACCAACACTTTTTTGTTCCCTACTGGCCCTATTTTTTGGGGGGGGTGGATAATAGCCATCCTGATTGGTGTGAAGTGGTATCTTACTGCTAGATATGTTTTAAAGGAAAAAAGGACAGTTCTTTAATGTGATTTAAATTGTTAAAATATTGTATGTGTAAGTGAAAAAAATACATATACACTTCTTGTGACTTACGATCTTACACAGCTATAACAGCAAAACGAATTTTCAATTTAAGTGCAAAATAAAACCTATTAAAATTAATGTTTTTGACAGTGTAAACCAAATTGTGGCTGTCTTACTTTATAAATAACTTAGTCTTATGTGAGACTATCTATTTCAGTTACAAATTATAACTGCAGAAACTTTAACTGGTAAAGGAATTCAGAGTATATAGTTAGGGAAGTTTGCTGACATTAGGACTTGCCAAACTACCTATAGTCAAAATTAATTAACAAAATTAACGATTAATGTGTCAGACTTATAAATTGTCATTTAGTTTATCATTTGGTTGCTAGTATGATTCAAAAAGCAAACTGCCTAATGAAATCTTGTGGTCACCTACATGAGCCATAATATACATATATTTATTTTTAATTAATTGTCTAAGTTAGAACCCAAAATTCTTTTTTCTGAAATTTAAAGAAAAAAAATAAAATTAGTTTTGCCACCTCTGATAATATCGATAGCCCAAAATTAAGAAAATGCTAACTTCTCCCGATGACTTCTTCAACAGCCTGTTTCAGCCTGTGAAACATATTCAGGAATACATATGGGAGAATAAATCAATGTGAATGGGGTAGCTGCCATAAAAATAATGTTCTTAATTTGTGTAATTATTTTCAGTTTTCAGAGCACACTTACAGTATGTTGAATCCTCAAAATAATTCTTAGCTATTCAGGAAAGATGGTGTTTTCATTTTACAAGCAAGGAAACTAAAACTCATGGCGGTTACTTTAGAAATAGGAGTGCAAAAGAAGAAATAAGCATGGCATGTGAAAATAACAAGAGTCCTTATCTGTATTGGGTTGTTTTTGGAAAGTATTGAGAAATAAGCTGGATCCAAGTGACTCTGGAATTTGGATTTGATGTAATGGAGTATTTTCCAAACTTGCTGGTCATAAGAAGTCCCTTCCTTGGAGACTGGGGCCAGGGTCCTAGAATCCTTACTTAACAAGTGCTCCTGAAGATTCTTATACTTAAGCCAAATTGGTTAATTACGCATTTATTATTTTTGAGCAAGGAGCTTGGTGTCATAAAAATAGTGTCGGGGGAATATATCTAAAGAGTAGGGTTGAAGGGTAAAGAGAGTCATAAGACAATGTTTATTTTTATATGAGGTAGTTGTGGCTTTTATTAGTTTGCGACTATGGAAATGAGATATGGGGAATCATGGAATTATAGAGATTGCCTGGGAAAACAAAGGAAAATAGGGAATGAGTGATTTGTGGAGAGATTTTATAGGCTTGAACATATATTGAGTCTTTGTTCATAAAATGTCCAGTAGATATTTGAAAATCTAATTTGAATTCCAGAATTGGTAAAACATTACACTTAAGTCAGACCTTGCCAGGCTAAAGATATTGTATATTCTTATGTACATTCTCAGTATCATATATTCTCAATATTAAACTCAGTTGCAGGTTGCATTGGTTGTAGAAATTCTGCTTTCAGTTTTTGTTTTTCCTGACTCTTCAAATCTTCTCGCTAGGCTTCTGGGCTAGATCTCCCATAAATTTGAAATAGTTACTCCTTACTCCCCAAGTAAGTATGGAAAAGAGAGACAAAAAGGTTAAGATTGAGCTGATAAGGAGAAGACCCTGGGGGTGCGGGGGAGGTAGTACACAGTATTTAAAGTTAACAGGAGCTGGGTGTGGTTGTTAACACCTGTAATCCCAGCACTTTGGGAGGCCAAGGCAGAGAATCAATTGAGGCTGAGAATTCTAGACCAGCCTGGGCAACAGAGTGAGACCCTGTCTCTATTTTTTTTTTTTTTTTCCCGAAACTAATGAGTCCTCCCTCTTTTGCTTTTAGTTCTTTAAGTGAAAGCCACATCAGGCACACTGAAAACCTAACTCTTTGTTTTTATATACTGGTCTTATTTTTTTTCTTGATTTCTTTCCTGAACAAAATGAAACAATTCTTTGAGATGCTTGTCTTTGTGATGTGCACAGCCACTTTTGCTTTCCTGTGGTGGCAGATTCTTACAGGATGACCCACTAAGTTTCAGTGCTAATGACTCCATTTGAGCTTTTCAGTTCTGTTTTGCTGGTTTCCCCTTTGGCAAACCCTCATTACCCTATTCAAAAAACTTTGGGAACTGTTTCTACCCCATTTACTGCAGAGTAACATTTGTCTCTGAAGTGTAAGATTTCCTTCCCATAGTGAGCAATAAGTTTTCTGTTTTTGTTCTCATTCACAGTCATCTTTCCTTTTTCTCCCTTTCTCAGCCTTCTTGCTTTCTTCAGGAAGATCTCCTGCAAGATCTCACCTATGGTAGTCTGAGTTTAACCCTGTTAATTAGCTGCTTTCACATTGAAATCAATCTAATCTACTTTAATAGAAAACTTTTCAAATGTATGTGAATGACTAGGTATTGTTCGAAGTTTTGCTATGCAATAGATAATGTAAGTCACTTAGTGAAAATAGTTTGCCTTTTTTTTTCTTTTTACTTTTAGTGATGGGGTTTTGTTGTAGGCTGGTCTCAAGCTCCTGGCCTCAAGCAGTTCTTCTGCCCCATCCTCCCAAAGTACTGCGATTATAGATGTGAGCCATCATGCCCAGACCTAGTTTGCCATTTTCTATTTTATTTATTAATATATTTTTATTTATTGCCCTTTTCCACATGTTCTAAGCCATTTTCTAATAGAACTAAAGGTGTTTTTTTTCCTTTTGTGGTTCAGCTATTATATGTATCTGCTACTTTTAGCATTAACCTAAAGCTTCCTGTATATGCCAAGTCCCATGTATTTTGGAATTCCATGTGGCTCTTGTGCCCTCCAAAGAAGGGTGGAGAGAACCTCTTAGACCCCAACTTCTGGATACTCTTGGCCTAGATTTGGGGATTAAGTGAAGGGTACCTAATGAATAGAACCTATACATTCGTATACATCTGGCTTGAGAAAACTCCCCTCTCTCTCTCTGTCCTTTTTTTTTTTTTTTTTTTTTTTTTTTGAGATGGAGTTCCGCTCTTGTTGCCTATGCTGGAGTGCAGTGGTGAGATCTTGACTCACTTCACTGGATTCACTGCAATCGCTGCTTCTCAGGTTCAAGTGATTCTCTGGCCTCAGCCTCCCGAGTGTCTGGGATTACAGGTGCCTGCCACCACGCCCCGCTAATTTTTGTGGTTTTAATAGAAATGGGGTTTCACCATCTTGGCCAGTCTGGTCTTGAACTCCTGACCTCAGGTGATCCGCCCACCTCGGCCTCCCAAAATGCTGGGATTACAGGCGTGAGCCACCGCACCTGGTCTCCTATCTCTCTTATAAGTAGACTTTTCTTCTTGCTTCTTTGAAACAGAAACTTTTTGTAAATAAATAAAGTGTATAAAGGTGAGCCATATTGGGAAGAAGGGGCTAATAGAGGAGTTAGAACAACCAGGTAAGCAGATTTTTTTTTCCTATTCTTTTGAAAAAAAAAAAAAAAAAATTTTTTTTTTTTTTTTTTGGTCTTTCTGAAACTGGTACTATTTCAGAATGATAGGTAAAAGTCTCCATGGAGAAGCAGGGGATGTGATGCCATGTTTACTTGCCCCCTATCCCCATAATTATCTTTTCACCTATTGAGGAAAGTTGGGCTCACATAGACTCTCTTCTTCATGGGACAGACCCTGAGTTTCATGTCTAAGAGTACCAAACTGGAAAGTCATAAAGAAATCTGCAGTAGGAATTTAATCTGTAGATTTGGCCACATAAAGTGCGGGTGTACTTTTTATGTTATACTTCAAAACACCTTGAAAGCCATGTTAGTCTTTTTGCTGTCTTTAACAGTTAAGAATTTTTGCATGAGAATTACCTATTTTGTTTCTAGTAGTAGTTTTTCCAACCTTTCCCAGGCCTTCAATCTGTAATTCTGAAGTTTTTAAGAAGAGTTAGTTACCTACAGTTAATACTTCTGTCATCTTTGAATTGCTGTTATACCATATAGGTCTATGAGAGAGAGTTGCCAGACTTAAATAATTATTTATATGCTTAATTTCTTTCAACATACAGAATAATTGTTTAAAAATTTTTTTTCTCTGTAAACTGTAACTGAAACCCATGCTGCACTGGAAAGCAGTGTTTCAAACTGCTGTACCCTCTGCCTGAAGACAAGTTTTTATTTCTTTATCCTAATACCCAACAACAATTAGTATCACTTTAAAAGATGAAATAGAGGCCGGGCATGGTGGCTCACGTTTGTAATCCCCGTACTTGGGGTGGCGGAGGCGGGTGGATCACAAGGTCAGGAGTCCGAGACCAGCCTGACCAACTTGGCGAAACCCTGTCTCTAAAAATACAAAAATTAGCCAGGTGCGGTAGCACACGCCTGTAATCCCAGCTACTCAGGAGGCTGAGGCAGAATTGCTTGAACCCGGGAGGCAGAGGTTGCAGTGAGCCGAGATTGCGTCACCGCACTCCAGCCTGTGCAACAGAGCAAGACTCTGTCTCAAAAAAAAAAAAAAAAAAAAAAAAAAAAAAAAAAAAAAAAGATGAAATAGATGCCCATGTCTTTGCTAAGTCAGTGTGGTGCAGAAAATGATAAGGAGGGAGTATTCCAATAGTGACCTAAAGTATTTTAATCAAGAATTCCAGACACTTTTCTCCACCCATATTTTGATACGTGGATTTAACATATGCCGTCTTAATTTAGTAGTAAAATGTTGAATATTGCACATATATACTAGAGAAATGTATAAATGTTAATAAGACTTGAGGACCAGATAATTTTGGGGATACAGTTGTTAGCTGTAAAGTAAAAATTTCAAGTTTAATGATTGAAAACCAGTCTCACTGCTTCATTAGCACAATTGGTTTGGAAGGTTTGCTTCTGGGCGAATGAAGTGAACAGTAGCAAAGGATGGGATTGCTACTTTAAAAATACTAAAATATGAGGATAAAGAGAGATGTCTGTCAGAGGATGTTTAAAATGAAGTAACTTCTTAAAAGCAAGGGACTGAAGATGTGCAAATGGTTATGAGGTCATTGTATTAAACATTAGCATTGTGCTTCTCAAGAAGAAATTAGCAGATAATCTACTGAGCACTATAATTTGGGAAGTACTGAGATGAACAATTGTTTTAGTTGTTGCCTGACCCACACCCCACCCCCAGTAGTCTGGAACTGTGCATGTTATGAAGAGGTCATGTGACGCTGATCCTTGGTTTTGCTCATTTATCCTGTCAAAACAACTTAATGTAGATGGAAAGAAATGAACAAAATGAATAGAATGGGTTATGCATCAGCTTTAGTTTATATTGAAGGTAATTAATGCTGCAATTGGGATAATATAGTATATTAAGGCCCCAGGAATATCCAGCTCCATAATGATGAAGAGAAGGTTCTAAAAAGCAACAGTGGCTAACCCATTCTAAGTCTCACTTGACGTTTTAATGCTACTTTTTGATACGGTATTTTAAAATTTTATCATTGTATTCATGATAATTTGATTGACAGTTGGTAATATTTAAACAATACATGATTCCTCTTATTTTACCTTCAGCTGTAATTTAGTATAAAGTTCCTATTTCTTTTCAGTAATTATTATATAATAACAAACATGAATCTTCTGAGAAGAAAATTATTTTAGAAGTTTTGCAAAGTATTTAGGGTTTGTTGTCAGTGAAACATGAGTTTTGAAGCAAACCTTCATTTGTCTCTTAGTTCTGCTTTTCCTGTGAGTTTGAGGGAGATAATAAAATTTTCTGAGTCAGTTCATCTCACAACGTTTTTCTGAGAATTAAATGAAGTAAAGCAGCCAGCCAGTAAATAGCAAATACTTGGCAAAAATTATTTTTAAAACCCCAGGTGTTCCTTCTGATCTGTGTCTTATGTTAGTTTTGGTCTACTTTATTATTGTCTTAAAGTCTTTTGGGTGCTAAAATAATGTACTTCTATAAGATATTTTGTGAAATGTTCCTAGATTTAAAAAAAAAAAACAAAATTTAGTTACAGAGGAAACACGTAGACGAATTATTGAAAGAAGCCCTAAATTGTGTGTTTAGGTCCCCCCATTTCCTGCTTTGCTGATGACAATCTGGTGTCCTGTCTTTCTAACTTCAAACAGTAAGCAGGGGTTCCCAGATCCCTTAACATAAATAATACGTTTCAGAAAGGATAGAAACACTTAGATCTAGAAAGTAGCCTGTATTGATAGTATAGATGTCTTCTGGGCAAATTAGAGATAGAATAATCTAAATATTTCTATGGAATTTTTAGTTTGCCATTCAGTGTATTCTCAAGGAAAATTAAATACGGATTTTTGATGGCAAAGAAGTCCCCCCTGTTTTTTTCCCTCTGCACCTTGCTATAAATAAGTAGTTGGCAGCTTTTTTACAATAAACTTTTACAAACCATTTTTAAAAATCAAGAGCTGTTTGCAAGTTGATCATTCTGCACAGGTTGTATTGGAGTTAACTGAGATTCAGAGGCCCAATTTCAATTATCATTTTTCTTTTAAGTCACAGGAATTTTTTATCCTTGGGGAAATGCTAATTGCTTATTAAGGACACACACACACACACACACACACACTTTTAAAGGGGTATTGCAGGGGAAAAGACATTTATGGAATTCATTCAACAAATGGCTGTTGAACAAGTCACTATGCTAGGTTGTCAGGTGCTAAAGATAGAACACCAAAAAGGTATTTTGTCATTGCTTTTTCATGACAAAATAAAGCCTCTGAGGGCTTATTCTGCAGGGATAAGAGTCAATATAATGTTGCCTGTAATTAAGTGTTTTGTAAGAGGCATGTACCTAGTATCCATTGGTTTTGACGCTATTGGGCAGAGTAGAAACAGGAGTAGTAACTTGGTTTCCTTTTATTACATTCTTCATTGGGTACTTTTGGTGACAGAGTGAGAACCTTAAAGTTCAATTAATAATTGATATAATAACCAAAGAGAAAAATTAATGAACAAGAAGGTAGATCAGAAAACATTGCCCAGAAAGTAGCATAGAGAAGGAAATGGAAAATGAAAGAGAAATTAAAGGATAAAATAAGGTTATATACACATACACACACATTTAAAAATTGTTTAAAAAGAAGAATTGGGAGGGGAAAAAAGAGAATGAGAGGAGACAGTGTTTAGAGAGATAATAACTGAGAATTTTCCTGACTTAAAGACAAATACTTGAGTATTTAAGTTATTGCTTAAAAAAAAAAAAAAAAAATTAGGCTTCGTGCAGTGGCTCACACCTGTAATCCCAGGCTTTGGGATGCCAAAGTAGGATCGCCAGAAGTTCAAGACCAGCCAGTGCATCATAGCAAGACCTCATCTCTACAGAAAATTTAAAAATTAGCCAAGCAAGGTGGCACATGCCTGTAGTCCTAGCTACTTTGGAGGCTGAGGTGGGAGGATCCCTTGAGCCCAGAATCTGAGGCTACAGTGAGCTATGATAGCACCACTGCATTCCAGCCTTGGTCACAGAGTGAGCGCCTGTCTTTCAATCAAACAAAAATAAAAACAATGTTTTGGTTAAAGATAGATTGATTTTAATCAAGGCAAAGGTAGAACTGGAATTTATATTTAGGTCTTTCTGCTTCTAAAGCCTATGTTCATTTCCTGACATTAAATTGCGTGTCTAGCAATTGATGACTTATTTTGGATGTGGAAAGTTAACTGCACCTTACAAAAGTGAGACTGTATCTGAGTTACACATTAACAGTAAAGATACTAAAATGATCTCAAGCATGAATTTATATAACCCAAATCTATCATTTATAACTTCAGCATTTGCATGTTTTAAACACCATCGATCATGATTTAGTAATGTTTAGTATCTAAGATTAACTGTCTTGATTTAGTGTTTTATCATTTTAAACCACATTCTGTTTTGGTTTTTCATTTTAGGATCGAAAATTAACAAAGTCTGAGAGGCAGAGATTTAAAGAAGAAGCTGAAATGTTAAAGGGTCTTCAGCATCCCAATATTGTTAGATTTTATGATTCCTGGGAATCCACAGTAAAAGGAAAGAAGTGCATTGTTTTGGTGACTGAACTTATGACATCTGGAACACTTAAAACGTAAGTTCATCAATATTACAAAAGCTGACCAAGAAGTATGAGAGAGTTTGATTTCTTAAATTTCAGGTCTCCCAGTTTTACTTTTGTTGTCCAGCGTACTAAGAAGGGAACAATCCTTCCAACTGTTACTGTATTAGCATATTTCCTTGCCCACAAAGTCCTCTGGTATATAAAGTGATTTGATAATTATTTCTTGGTAAGTATTGAAATGAGAAGTTATGGCCGAGCGTGGTGGCTCACGCCTGTAATCCCAGCACTTTGGGAGGCCGAGGCAGGCAGATCACCTGAGGTCAGGAGTTCGAGACTAGCCTGGCCAACATGGTGAAACCCCGTCTCTACTAAAAATGCAAATAGCTGGGCATGGTGGCGTGCACCTGTAATCCCAGCTACTCAGGAGGCTGAGGCAGGAGAATCGCTTGAACCCAGGAGGTGGAGGTTGCAGTGAACCGAGATCACCCCACTGCATTCCAGCCTAGGTGACAGAGTGAGACTCCGCCTCAAAAAAAAAAAAAAAAAAAAAAAAATTGAGTGGCTAAGGGATCAGAAATCAAATGTCAAGGTAGCCCTCTGGTGGTTAAAATGAGATTAAGATTTATTAAGAAACTACCTGTTTTTTTTTTTTGTTTGTATTGTGCTTTGCTATATCCCTGCAACTTTTATATCAAATGCAGATTATATTGTGACAGTTATCACTTAAAAAATACTTTTAGGCCGGGCGCGGTGGCTCAAGCCTGTAATCCCAGCACTTTGGGAGGCCGAGACGGGCGGATCACGAGGTCAGGAGATCGAGACCATCCTGGCGAACATGGTGAAACCCCGTCTCTACTAAAAAATACAAAAACTAGCCGGGCGAGGTGGCGGGCGTCTGTAGTCCCAGCTACTTGGGAGGCTGAGGCAGGAGAATGGCGTAAACCCGGGAGGCGGAGCTTGCAGTGAGCTGAGATCCGGCCACTGCACTCCAGCCTGGGCGACAGAGCAAGACTCCGCCTCAAAAAAAAAAAAAAAAAAAAAAAAAAATACTTTTAGTTCCATTTCCCATAGCATCAGAAATTAATCCCCAAATAGCTAGTTCTGTCATTCCTTTCACGGAAAAAGGTTTAATGCAGAAATTTCTCATTACTTATTGTAAAGAGCTTTTGGTAAGAGTTGGAGTATGCCTTTGTAATCCCAGGTTTCTTAGAGCAGCAGTCCTCAAACTTTTTGGCACCAGGGATTGGTTTCGTGGAAGACAGTTTTTCCATGAACTGGTGGGGGGGGGTGGGGTTGGGGGAGTTTGGACCGATTCAAGCACATTACATTTATTGTGCACTTTATTTCTATTATTATCACATTAAAATATATAATGAAGTAGTTATACAACTCACCATAATGTAGAATCAGTGGGAGCCCTGAGCTTGTTTTCCTGCAAGTAAACTGTCCTATCTGCGGGTGATGGGAGACAGGACAGATAATCAGGCATTAGATTCTCATAAAGAACGCTTAACCTGGATCCCTTGCATCCACAGTTTACAGTAGCGTTCATGGTCCTGTGAGAAATCTAATGCTGCTGACAGGAGGCAGAGCTCAGGTGGTAATGCGAGCAACGAGGGAGCAGCTGTAAATACAGATGAAGCTTTGCTTCCTTGCCTGCCACCCACCTCCTGCTGTGTGGCCAAGTTCCTAAAAGGCCATGGACTGGTATCAACCTGTGGTCCAGTGGTTGGGGACCCCTGGTGTCTTAGAGGATCTATTTTTACCCAGAGAAGAACCTGTTTTAAGTTACCTTGTATAAATTTTTTATTTGGTGAAATTCGATATTTTAAAATTGTCACTATGGCGATATATTCTTTATTAATTGTTAAGGTTAATACTGCTGAGCTGATTAATTCCAGATCATTGGAATACAGTGTTGCAGCACCTGGATATAGTCACTTGCATGTATTCTGAAATGCTTACAGTTAACATGTTGAAACATCAACAGATCATTTCTGTCCTGCAAATTCTAATTTCTTTATCCAACTTCCACTCTTGTTTATGGCAATACCTTTACCCTCGTTAGACAGGCTTCTTGATATTCTCTTTTCTTCCACTAGAATGTGCTAACTAGCACTATATACCTGGCACTATGAACAAGTGCTAGATATCACATTCTGGCGGAAGTATCTCATACTGAATGAAAGTGTTTGAATGAATTAAGGAGATTATGTGGTAGTAATTATGTGTACATCTTGAGATTCTTTCCATTGGTTTGGATACTTAGTTGGTTGTCAACTGTTTGTCTGGCATGCCTAAGATTACTCTAAAATACAATGGTTTACTTGTTTTAAAAACTATATTGAGGGGCTTTGGGTAGCATAGTGGGATAAGCCCCCGTGGAATGGCTGTCCCCCAGCGACAAACTGAAATGTGGAATATAATAAAAGTTTTTTCCAATACATATCTAAGCTTTAAGGAAAGAGAGGTTAACCTCCAGATCATAAGCAGAGATAACTCGAAGCCAAAACAGGAACTTATACTCTGGGATTTTAGACCACATATTGGTTGAGGAGTTGATGCTAATTTTAATGTCCATGCAAGGACAGAAAGCCTTAGAACTAGGTAGAGAGGGGAGCTAGAATGTAGCCTGTGTCAAATAACTGAATTATCCATGAAGAGAGAGATCTTAATGCCCCAGCTAGTGAAAGCTGCAAGGAATTTTACCTGTGTGCAGAAGACTATGGATAAGAGGCGAGACCTATGAAAAATAGAAATTCCCATCAAATGCTAACAGTGTTCTTAATTATTCTTTAATCTAATCTTATTTTTCTTTTTTTGGAGACAGGGTCTCACTCTGTTGCCCAGGACGGAGTGCAGCGGCACAATCATAGCTCACTGCACCCTCAAACTCCTGGGCTCAGGGAATCCTTCCACCTCAGCCTCCCCAGTACTTGGGACTATAGTTGCTCACCACCATACCTGGCTAATTTAAACAAAATTTTTTTTTGTAGAGACAGTGTGTATTTTGTTGCCCAGGCTGCTCTCAAACTCCTGAGCTCATCCCGATTTGGCCTCATCCCCATTTGACCTCCCAAACTGCTGGAATTACAAGCATGAGTCACGGTGCCCAGCCTGTTTGGTATTCTTCCATCTCATGTGTAGATGGCGCTGTAACATAAATTTATACCATCTACTTGGTACAGGAGTCCCAAACCAAAGAACGTACATCATAATTGATCAGGAACTGAAAGAAAACTCCCAGGGACATTTTCACAGTTCCTTGGTCAGTGTCCAGAGGCAAAACAGTTTCCAGAGAAGATGACCTCACAAATTACAGATCCTACCAATGAAGGGGAATAGACACAACCAGAAAATAGCACTGCAACAATTAAAGATATCATGGACAAGTCTGAAAGTGATTACGATTATTTACATAATGATGTCAGTAAAGATATATGTAAGTGTATATGAAGTATATAAGAGAAAAGAAGGAATTGAAGGAATAAGACACCATCAAAGAAAAAAAGGCATAATTTAAAAGCTTCTGAAGAACTTCTAGAAATGTGAACATTAAAATTCAAACTTAAATGGTTTAACGGTTAAACAACAGACTAAATTGAATTGACAGGAATAATAACTATGAAGAAATGAGCAACAGAAGGCACAAAAAAGACAGAAAATATTAAAAGAGGATGACATAGTAGTGAGAATACCTAGTTAGATTTAATTATCTAAAAGGGGTTTGTCTGTAATCCCAGCTACTCTGTAGGCTGAGGCAGAGAATCACTTGAGCCCAGGAGGTGGAGGCTGCAATGAGCCGAGATCGTGCCTCTGCACTCCAGCCTGGGTGCCACAGCGAGACTCCATCTCAACAATAAAAATGAAAAAGTAGAGAGAATGAGAAAAAGAAAAATTTCAGAATTTAAGACTTCTGATTGAGAATGTATACAGATTCCTAAGCGAGTAGGTTGAAAACATTCATATTCATTTCTGGAAGAATGAATAACTAGGAACATTGGCAGCATTTGGAGAGGCAAATTGGGAAGGAATAGGAATGAACTCCAAAATACATGCTTTTTGGACCTTTTGAGTTTCTACCTTTGTTCTATATGTATATTTACATTGAAGCAGATAAAACACCCATAGCTGAAAAATGAGATGGGAATGTATGAGTTAGAAAATTTGGATTAAGGCCGGGTGTGGTAGTTCACACCTGTAATCCCAGCACTTTGAGAGACCGAGGTGGGTGGATCATCTGAGGTCAGGATCACCTGAGGTCAGCTCGAAACCAGCCTGTCCAACATGGTAAAACCCTGTCTGTACTAAAAATACAAAAATTAGCTGGACATGATGGCGGGCACCTGTAATCCCAGCTACTCGGGAGGCTGAGGCAAGAGAATCACTTGACCCTGCAGGTGGAGGTTGCAGTGAGCCGAGATTGTGCCACTGCACTCTAGCCTGGGTGACAGAGTGAGACTCCGTCTCAAAAAAAGAAAAAAGAAAATTTGGATTAAAAATTGAAATAAATTTAGACTTATTTTTTTTACATAGACATGAAATTCGAATATCATACAATTAACCGTTTTAGAATGTACAATTCAGTGGCACTTAGTACATTCACAATGTTTTGTAAGTACCACATCTATCAAGTTACTAAACATTTTCATCACCTCAAAAGAACACTCTGTGCCCATTAAGCAGTTACTCCGCATTTCCCTTCTTCCAGCCAGGCAGCATATTTTTTCTTTAATTGCACATTATCTAAGTTCTTTTTCTTTTTACATTTAAAAAGAAATTTTCAGTTTCTGAGCTTCAGAGGCTTATGCCAACAGGAGGGTTTATTTAGTAGAAAGAGTGCTAGACTTGGAGTAGAAGTTGTGACTACTCCCAGTGCTGCCCCTGATCAACTGTGATTTTGGGCAAATAGCTAACCTTTTTTGGGTCTCAGTTCCCCATGTACATGTAAAACAAGTGGTTGGACTACCTGATCTCTGGGACCATCCATTCGTGGATGGGATTTTTTTATTGTAAAAAACATAACAAAATTTACCATCTTAACCATTTTTAAGTGTACAGTTCAGTAGTGTTAATACATACACATTTCTGTGCAATTTCTAGAATGCTTTTCATCTCACAAAACTAAACTCTATGCCCATGGAACAATTTCCCATTTCTCCCAACCCTCAGCTCCTGACAACTACCAACTTTTTACCATCTGTATGGATTTGTCTCATCAGGATATGTCCTATGAGTAGACTCAAAGTATGTTATGGATCCTTGTGTTTGGCATCTTTGACTTAGCACAGTGTTTTCGAGGATCATCATGATTGCACGCATCAGTACTTCATTCCCTTTTATGACTAAATACCATTCCATTCCATGGAAATATCTGCTGCTGCTATAAATATTTGTGCACAAGTATTTTTTTTTTTTTTTTTTTTTTTTTTTTTTGAGACGGAGTCTCGCTCTGTCACCCGGGCTGGAGTGCAGTGGCCCGATCTCAGCTCACTGCAAGCTCCGCCTCCCGGATTTACGCCATTCTCCTGCCTCAGCCTCCGGAGTAGCTGGGACTACAGGCGCCCGCCACCTCGCCCGGCTAGTTTTTTGTATTTTTTAGTAGAGACGGGGTTTCACCGTGTTAGCCAGGATGGTCTCGATCTCCTGACCTCGTGATCCGCCCGTCTCGGCCTCCCAAAGTGCTGGGATTACAGGCTTGAGCCACCGCGCCCGGCCAGCACAAGTATTTTTTTGAGTACCTGTTTTCATTTCTTTTGGCTGTACACTAGGAATGGAATTGCTGAGTCATGTGGAAATCTTTGTTTAACTATTTGAGGAGCCATCTTACTGGGAGTGACATGGTATCTCATTATGGATTAGATTTGCATTTCCCTAATGATTAATGATGTGGAACATCTTTTCATATGCTTATTGGCTATTTGTATATCTTTGGAGAAATGTTTATTCAAGTTCTTTGCTCATTTTTTATTGGATTGCTTGTCTTTTTGTTGATTTATAAGAGTTCTTTATGTATTTTAGAAACTAGACCCTTGTCCATGATTTACAGGTATTTTCTCCTCTAGGTAGCCTTTTTTGCTCCTTGATAATGTGCTGTGACATACAGATTGAGTGTAGTATCTCTTATCCAAAATTCTTGGGACCAGAAGTGTTTTGGGCTTTGAATTTTTTCAGATATTGAAACTTTGAATTATACTTACCAGTTGAGCCTCCTAAATCTGAACTCCAAAATGTTCAAATGAGCATTTTTGTTGTGTGTCATGTTGGTGCTCAAAAAGTTTCAGATTTTGGATTGGAGCATTTTGGATCTTGGATTTTCTGATTGGGATGCTCAAGCCTGTGCCAAGTTTTAAATTTTGATAAAATGCAGTGTACCTGTTTTGTCTTTTGATGGTTGGGCTTTTGGTGTCATGTAAGACTCCATTGTCATAAATAACCAAGGTCATACAGATTTATACCTAAGTTTTCTTCTAAGAGTTCTATCAATTTAACTCTTCTATTTAGGCTGTTGTTCCATTTTTAAGTTAACTTTTGTATATGCCGTGAGGTAGGGTCTGATTTCATTCTTTTGCATGTTGATACCCAGTTATCCCAGCATCATTTGTTGAAGAGACTTTTTCCCCCATTGAATGGTCTTGGTACCCTTCTCAAAAATTATTTGATGATATGTATAGGTTTATTTCTGGACTCTCAATTCTGTTTCACTGATTTACATGTCTGTTCTTAGGCCAGTACCACACTGCTCTGATTACTGTAGTTTTGTGGTAAATTTTGAAAATTAGAAGTGATTTCCTCTAATTTTGTTCTTCTTTTTCACTATTTTTTTTTTTTTTTTTTTTTTTTTTTTTTTTTTTGAGATGGAGTCTCGCTCTGTCGCCCGGGCTGGAGTGCAGTGGCCGGATCTCAGCTCATTGCAAGCTCCGCCTCCCGGGTTTACGCCATTCTCCTGCCTCAGCCTCCCGAGTGGCTGGGACCACAGGCGCCCGCCATCTCGCCCGGCTAGTTTTTTGTATTTTTTAGTAGAGACGGGGTTTCACCGTCTAGACCAGGATGGTCTCGATCTCCTGACCTCGTGATCCACCCGTTTCGGCCTCCCAAAGTGCTGGGATTACAGGCTTGAGCCACCGCGCCCGGCCTCACTATTGTTTTTGACAGTTGAGGTCTTCTTGAAATTTCATGTGAATTTGAGGATTAGATTTCCATTTCTACAAGAAAAGGATGGTGGAATTTTGACAGAGATTGTGTTGAATCTGTAGATCACTTTGTGTAGCATCACCATCTTTAACTATATTGTCTTCTAATCCATGAACACAGGGTGTCTGTCCATTTATTTATGTCTTTTTAAATTTCTTTCAGCAATGTTTTGTAGTTTCATTATTCAAGTCTTTCACATCCTTGGTTAAATTTATTCCTGGATCCTTTATATGCTATTGCAAATGAAATTGTTTTCTTAATTTCCTTTTCAGATTGTTGATTGCTGGTATATATAAAACAACTAATTTTTGTGTGTCAGTCTTGTACTTTTGCAGATTTGCTGAATTCTTGTATTAGCTCGTCTGTGTGTATGTGTTCATTCTTTGGGGTTTTTTTTTTTTTTTAAACAAATGGGGTTTCACTCTGTCACCCAGGCTGGAGTGCAGTGGTGCAGTCATAGCTCACTACAGACTTGAACTCCTAGGCTTAAAGGATCCTCCCACTTCAGTCTCCTGAGTAGCTGGGACTCCAGGTGTGTACCACCATGCCCGGCTAATTTTCAAATTTTTTATAAAGATAGGGACTCAATATATTGCTTAAGCTGGTCACAAATTCCTGGCCTCAGGTGATCTCCTTGCCTCTGACTCCCAAAGTGCTGAGATTCAGGTGTTTGCCACCACACTTAACGATTCTTTGGGATTTTTATATATTGGATCAAGTCATATGTGAATAGATCTTTCTGGTTTGAATGCCTTTATTTTTCTTGTCTAATTGTTTTGGCTAGAACTTGAATTATGATTAGCACTGATTATCCTTGTCATATTCTTGATTTTAAGGAGAAAGCTTTTGGTCTTTCACCATTGAGTATATGTTAGCTGTGAGTTTTTCATAAATATTCTTTATCATGTTGAGGAAGTTCTCTGCTAGTCCTATCCTAGTTTGTTGGTTTTTTTTTTTGATGGAAAGGTATTAGATTTTCTCAAATGCTATTCTGCATCAAGTTAGATAATCATGAGACTGCTTCGTTCTATTAGTGTGATACATTATACTGATTAATTTTCTTATGTTGAATCACCTTGCATTTCATAGATAAATGGCGTATAATCCTTTTACTATGCAGTTGGGTTTGGCTTGCCAATATTTTGTTGAGAGTTTTTACATCTACATTAATAACAGTGTTAGTCTATAGTTTTCTTGTGGTATTTTCAGTGTCAGGGCAATACTGGCCTCATAGGATGATTTAGAAAATGTTTCCTCTATTTCTACTTTTTGGAAGAGTAGGATTTGTGTTAATTCTCCTTTAAATGTTTGGTAGAACTCATCAGTGAAGCCATCCAGTCCTAGACTTTTCTTTGGAGATTAAATAATTTAAATGTATTTATTTTTCTTTCGTAGTATACCGTTTTGATTCCTTTCTCATTTCCTTTTGTGTATATATTTAGATATTTTTTCAGTGATTATCTTGAGGATCACAACTAACATCGTAAACCTCCAACAGCCTACCCTGAATTGATACCAACTTAGCTTTAATATTATAGCATACAAATCTCTGATCCTATACAGCGTCACTCCTCCTTCCCATTTTATGTTTTCGTTGTCTCAGATTTTATCTTTATACATTGTCTACTCATTAACATAGTTTTATAATCATTATTTTACATGCATTTGTCTTTTAAATCATGTAGGAAATAAAAGGAGTTATAAACCAAAAATACATTAATATTGGTTTTAATATTTAGATGTGTGATGGACTTTACCAGAGATTTGATTTGGTTTTATGGCTTCAAGTTATTATCTAGTGTTCTTTTATTTCCTCTAAGGATTCTCTTTAGCATTTCTTAATAGGGAAGGTGTACTACTATCACACTCCTCCAGCTTTTATTTACCTGGCAATGTCTTAATTTCTCTTTCATTTCTGTAGTATAATTTTGCTGGATATATAATTCTTGGTTGGCAGTCTTAAGTTTTTTTGGGGGTTTTGCTTTTGTTTCTTTTTAGCACTTTAAATGTGTCATTCCATTGCTTTCTGCCCTCCATGGTTTTTGCTGAAAAATCAGCTCATAATCTTATCGAGGATCCCATGGTCATAAGTCACTCTCCCTTGCTACTTTCAAGATTCTCTCTTTGTCTTTGCCTTTTAGCAGTTTGAATATAATGTTGCTCATTGTGGATCTATTTGCATTTATCCTTAGAGTTTGTTGAACTTTTTGGATGTGTAGATTCATGTCTTTTACTGAGTTTGGGAAATTTGTGGCCATTATTTTCTTAAATATTCTTTTTGCCCTTTTCTCTCTTCTTTATCTAGGACTCCCATTGTGTATATTTTGGTCAACTTGATGGTGTCCCACAGGTCTTATAGACTGCTCGTTTCTGCTCCTCAGACTGTATAGTTTCACTTCCTATTTTCAAGTTGATTGCCTTTTTCTTCCTTGTGTTCACATATGCTGTTGAAATCCATTAGTGAATCTTCACTGTGTTTTTCAGCACCTGAATTTCTACTTGGTTCTTTTTTAAAGTTTCTGTCTCTGTTGATATTCTCTACTTGAATGGAATATTCTTTGTACTCTAACATTTAGCAACCATTGTTCTCAGCATTTAGTCTGCCAGTTTTTGGCATAGGTACTGTAGTTATCCCCGTTTAACCATGAGTTGATTGTTTTTAGTAAATATCTTAGTACTGAAGAACTGATTAAGAGCTCTGCTTATGAGAGTGGAGCTTTTCAGCAACTGGGTTTTTTCTTCAATGTGATTGGGCAAAAATCAGTCATAATGGAAGACCCTGAAGTGCTTGATATATCAGAGACATCTCTTTTTTTTTTTTTTGGAGGTGAGTCTGTCGCCCAGGGTGGAGTACAGTGGTGTGATCTCGGCTCACTGCAACCTCTGCCTCCCGGGTTGAAGCGATTCTCTGACCTCAGCCTCCCGAGTAGCTGGGACTACAGGTGCATGCCACCATGCCCAGCTAGTTTTTATATTTTTAGTAGACACCGTGTTTCACCATATTGGTCAGGCTGGTCTTGAACTCCTGACCTCAGGTGATCCACCCACCTCAGCCTCCCAAAGTGCTGGGAGTGAGCCAGCGTGAGCCATTGCACCCGGCAGAGACATCTTTTTTTTTGTCCTGTCTGCACCAGTGGTGCCTGATTGTCACTTTTCTTTCTCAAGATGTGGTTGGTTATGGTGATTTTAATTAATATTCATATTTCTAGAACCACTTTTCATTCTCACCAAACTTAGCTTCTCTGAGTTTAGAAATGTTCCATTTGTAATATGGAGCAGATTGGATCCTTTCTTGTCCTTATACTTTCCTTATGAACGTTGCTATAATAATCATGTTTGTACACAATTCCCATAGAATAGGTTCCTAAAATGAAATGTGAATCATAATATATGTGTAATTTTCATTTGAATAGCAGTTGAGACAAAGGTACGATTTCCTGCTGGCTGGGATAATCTTGAAGGTCTTTACTAAAATGATAGATACAATTTAAGTAGATCTTAAAGGATAGACAGGCTTTCTGTAATTAGGGAGGTGCTACAGGAATAGTTAAAAGAGAGAGGTGGAAGTAATATAAAGTTCATGGTAGGATACCCTTTTGTTTAAAAATAGGATGTTTATAAGAAGGACTAATGACAAACAAAGTTTCCAGTATTTTAATATAAAATTCTAAAAATTATATAGAAAAGGCAAAAGAACCATACAGTGAGCACACACTCAGCACCAAGATTCTATTGTTACTTTTTGCATCACTTGCATTACCATATTATTAATACATCCATTTATTCATCATCCTTCTATCTTACTCATTCCATAATAAAATAAATAGTAGATATCATTATGCTTCACCTATAAACTATTCAGTATGCATTTCAGTAGAGTTCTAATATTTGTGTACTTTTTCTTTTTCTTTTTTTTTTTTTTGAGACGGAGTCTCGCTCTGTCGCCCAGGCTGGAGTGCGGTGGCGCGATCTCAGCTCACTGCAAGCTCTGCCGCCTCCCGGGTTAATGCCATTCTCCTGCCTCAGCCTCCCTAGAAGCTGGGACTACAGGTGCCCGCCACCACGCCCGGCTAATTTTCTTGTATTTTCAGTAGAGACAGGGTTTCACCGTGTTCGCCAGGATGGTCTCAATCTCCTGACCTCGTGATCCGCCTGCCTCGGCCTCCCAAAGTGCTGGGATTACAGGCGTGAGCCACCGGGCCCGGCCTGTGTACTTTTTCTTTTACCTCCAAGCAGCATCAGGATATAATAAATTATTATCGTATGATTGAATGAGTTTTGACAAGGCATTCATTTGTGTAACCAAAACTCTTAAGATAGAGAACATTTCCATCATATCAGAAAATGCCCTTATGCCGCTTTCCAGGCAGCCTTTTCCTTACCCTCCATCCAGCATTACTGTTTTGATATATTTTTTAAACCACAAAACCCACTTTTGCTATTAGTTTTCTTCAGTTAACCCACCCAAATGAAGTAAAATTTTATTTTAGTTCTACTATTTGATTTTTAGTTAGATCTGGATCTCTGCATGTTTTTCATTTTAAGTAGTTGCCCTGAAGATTACATTTACGTTGTTACTTTTCACTATTTAGGACTAATACTTTACAATTTCATGTAAAATATAAGACCTTTGCACAAATGAAGTTTTCATTTAACCCCTCTACCACTTGTTTTGTATGCTGTAATTTTCATATCTTACATAAGTACATAGAAAATGGTAAGTCATTATTAAATGGGAGTAATTACAGTACCTATTCAACAAAATTGGAATACTAAATGCAGGAAACAGTGACAGGCAAATGTTAAGAGTATAGAAAATTTTAGCTCAACAAATAGAGAATATCAGTAAAGACATAGAAATTATAAAAATGAGACATTCAGGAACTGAAAAACAATAACTATATAATATAATATGTAAGCATATCATATATATCACAGTATTATAGATTTTCCTTTAACTAATCGTGTGTGTATTTTAAAGATACTGAAAGGAAAATGTAGTCTTTTATATTTAACATTTTTAGTGCTCTTTTTTTTCCCTGAATATTGCCAGATAAAGTAGGCATTGGAACTCAATCCCCAGATTGAGTTCATAATAATAATAATAACCCACTGAGTTCTACAGTGGGTAGCATCAGAGGTCTCTGTTCAGTTCTTTTAGCATACTTGGGCTGCTTGGAATCTTTCCTACATATACGTATTTCAGAGGTCAACTAGAGATTTGGGCAGAGTGAATACACAGAATTTAGGACTCTCCTTTGGTGCCTGCTTTCTGAGATTTCCTCCTTTCCTTTCTAGATCTGTGCTGTCCAGTAGAACTTTCTGCCATTATGGAAATGTTGTATAATGTACACCATCCAGAATGGTAGCTATTTGCTTCATGTGGCTGTTGAGCACATGAAGTGTGGCTAGTGCAGTTGAGAAATGGAATTTTTTATTTTAATCTACATTTGAGTAGTCACATTTGGCTAGTGGCAACTTTATTGGACAGACTATCCTTGCAGAAAGGTCTGTTAGCACTGTTCTTGATGCTGTGGTCATTGCAAACTCAGTCCCCATTTCTGTCTGGGGTTTAGCAGACCCTCAGAATCAGAACAGGGCCTTTTCTTAGGTACAAATGTATTATGAAGAAGGAAACTCAAGCAGTACTTTCCCTTTGTGCCTGCCAACTATGACTGATTTTGATTGCTCTCCAGAGCCTTCAAGTAATAGTTGTTTTGTATATTTTTGACTAGAGTTTATAAATACATCTGTGTCTGATAGAACTACTGCACTATTTAACAGAAGCAGATCTCCACCTCTTAATCATTTAAATGGTGACCTAATTTTAAGGAATTCATATTTGGTGTTTTGTTATCATAATTCTCTTACCAATCACTAGTTAAATATTTTTGGTTCTGAAATATGTAGCTGATATAGCCAGCTTCATCTCCCATTTCTTTAAGAAAAAACTAGTTACTTAATACTATCATTGTTTAGATGAAAAAGTATTTGGAAGACTTATTTTTCTGTGTCTCTTAATAGAATTTTTATTTTAAACTATCGTAGCCCCGCTTACTAAAAGTATTACTAACCTTTAATGTTACTGAATCTTAGTATTCTAAATTTGATATTCCCATCTCCAGTCATGTTAGAATTTAATGGAATTCTTCAAAGCAACAAACTCATATCATTGATAACTTGTTTGGTATACTTTGCTTTTTCTAGGTATCTGAAAAGGTTTAAAGTGATGAAGATCAAAGTTCTAAGAAGCTGGTGCCGTCAGATCCTTAAAGGACTTCAGTTTCTTCATACTCGAACTCCACCTATTATTCACCGCGATCTTAAATGTGACAACATCTTTATCACGGGCCCTACTGGCTCCGTCAAGATTGGAGACCTTGGTCTGGCAACCCTGAAGCGGGCTTCCTTTGCCAAGAGTGTGATAGGTATGTTTCAGGTGTACCTTGGAGCCTGACTGGCTTTCTGACATTCCTTTTATTTAGAATCCTGGCCCTGTCAGAGTTTTAAGTGATATAAACCTTAAGACATTCATAGCTTGAACTCAGGAGGTGATTCGTTCTATTTACGAGATGTAGGATTCTCTATATTTGTGCTTCTTGGAATCATCTTAGAGACTGTTGATAACATTACATTCCAAGGAATAAAGTGAACTTTGTTGATAAAACTTAATGTAACAGTCTTTTTTGTTGTTGTTGTTGAGATGGAGTCTCTCTGTGTCACCCAGGCTGGAGTGCAGTGGTGCGATCTCAGTTCATTGCAACCTCCACCCACTGGGTTCAAGCGATTCTTGTGCCTCAGCCTCCCGAGTAGCTGGGATTACAGGCATGCATCACCACGCCTGGCTAATTTTTGTATTTTTAGTAGAAACGGGGTTTCACCATGTTGGCCAGGCTGGTCTCGAACTCCTGGCCTCAAGTGATCCACCTGCCTCAGCCTCAAGTGCTGGGATTACAGGAATGAGCCACCTTGCCCAGCCAGCCATCTTTTCATTACACACTGTTGATACTTAATATCATGCATTATTTATGTAATACATACAGTATGTCACTTCATGAAAGAAATGGAATTTATATTTAGTTTTACTTCCTAAAAGTAAAAGATAAAAATTAAATTTTTAGACATATAAAATGTCTGTTGGGTATATATGTATATTCAAGAATATTGGCCAAGCGCAGTGGCTCATACCTGTAATCCCAGCACTTTGGGAGGCTGAGGTGGGAGGATCACTTGAGGTTAGGAGTTTCAGACCAGTCTGGCCAACATGGAGAAACCCCATCTCTATTAAAAATGCAAAAAAAAAAAAAAAAAATTAGCCGGGTGTGGTGGCGGGTGCCTGTAGTCCCAGCTACTTGGGAGGCTGAGGCAGGAGAATCGCTTGAATCCGGGAAGTGGAGGTTGCACTGAGCTGAGATTGCACCACTACACTCCAGCCTGGGCAACAGAGCAAGACTCCGTCTCCAAATAAAAAAAAAAGAATATCTAGCCTCCTAACATTTTGTGAAAATAAATATGACAATTCATTCTGAAAAGTTGGTTTTATCAACTTTTTTCTTAGTCTGACTCTTCAGAAGTTATGATCTATCTAAAAGAGTGTTTCTCAACCTCAGCACTACTGAGATTTGGGGTTGGATAATTCTTTGTTGTAAGGGGCTGTCTTGTACATTGTAAGACTTGAACAGCATTCCCAGCTCTACCCGTTAGATACCAGTAGCACGCTCCCTGTCTGTCTTCTAGTAGTTATGACCAAAAGCGTGTCCAGACATTACTATATATGACTCCTAGAAGACAAAATTGCCCCCTGTTGAGAATCACTTATCTAAAGAATAAGGCTGTCCCTTTCAGACTTTATATATTAGAAACTCAAAGCTGGAAAAATAATTTAATGCCTATTTTGATAAGCTTTCACTCTATGAAGAGGGTATCACAATTAAAAAACTTGAAGTCTTCATAAACACTCTGTTTACTCCCTCCAAAAGGTGACAATAACAAAAGAAACCCATTAATTTTTAAGTGAACTTGGATCCTAAGTATTACTAGGAAAAGCACAGAACACCAGTTATTTGTACATCTTTCAAAAACAGCAGTTCTCCTTGGAATATTATGTAACTTCGGTTAGGAACACTTTCACCTTTTCTTATAATACATTCACAAGAAGAATGGGAACAGTGTCATTTAAAGCTGAATTTCTTTTTTTGCCTTCTTCACAGGAAACATTTCTTTGATTGTCTTTGGCATCCTGAAATCTCTGACCCAATAGAGTTTTTATTTTCTTTGTTCAAGTCATAGTGTGCATGTCTGTTTCTTGGAATGCATTATAATTTGAGGTATGCAGACCTAATTTTCTGGAAGCATTATAAAACCTGGTCTTGTGAGATCACACACTGTGCTCATAAATCAGTCTGTATTTGGGTTCTATATTTGTGTGTGTATTTGTCTTTTTGCCTGTAGGATGTCCCTCACTATATTTCTTGTGTCTGTAGTAGGCTTATTTGTGTACTACAGGTGCGATGGTAAGTATGTGAAGAAAAGGGCTCTGGTGAGTGGCCTTTGGAGACAATTATGTTTTATTTCATTTTTTAAAAAATGTATTGAATATCGGGTTTTTCACTGCAAGGCCTTCTTAAAAAGTGAAACTAATCAGATTGAGTGTTAATGCCAAGAGTGTAGCTGTAAATATTAACCTACAACTACCATACATTAGTGGACACACAAACAAGTATTTTGATCTTTTTAAACCCATCATCTTATCTTACAGATGTACCATTATATCTGTTATGTTCCTTGCATAGTGTCTTTCCTTTTCCTTCTATTTGTTTTCAATATGAATATTAGTTTATCTCTTAGCCAAGGCTTTATTTTGACATATTGTTTAGAGAAATTCATTTTACACAGTACATCAATAAATAGATCCTTGACCTTATTCCAGTTTCATATAAAGGCCTTGCAGTGGAAGATCTTTTACGAGATATTTGATGGAACAGACTGACTGAGAAGTTTTCCTTCCTGTTTTTCCCCCCTTTCCTTTTTTCTCCCCATTCCAATTTCTTCTCTCTCACAGGTCAACCCCTCTACTTCTCTCCCCGGTGAGTAACGTCTGAAGCTTCTGCTCGCATTGAGTCTGAATCGTTCTTTTAATTTAAGGTACCCCAGAGTTCATGGCCCCTGAGATGTATGAGGAGAAATATGATGAATCCGTTGACGTTTATGCTTTTGGGATGTGCATGCTTGAGATGGCTACATCTGAATATCCTTACTCGGAGTGCCAGAATGCTGCGCAGATCTACCGTCGCGTGACCAGTGTAAGTCTTCCCCTAACTGATTGTTGAACTTGGGTTATATCTAACAAAGAATCCCAAGGTGGATGACATCAAACCATGTAAAAGAGGACAATAGTGGAAGGCATACTGAGTGAACTGTTGGAGTGGAGGTGGTGGTGTTGAGGTATGTGATACAGTGAAAGATAAAGATCAGAGAACCACTAGTTTATCCTGTACCCACCTTGCATTCATTTAAATCTTATTATGTTTAGAAACACACCCTCATTGCCTACTTTTTAACCCCTATTAATTCAGCTAAACTCCCATTTTCTCCCACCACATAGGTCAGAGTTAAAAGTAATGTTTTTAATTCAAGATGCCTTGTCAAATTAATTTGTTCACTGACTTTTCTCTAAATGACTTGATATGATTTATTAAATCTTATATATTAGTACCTACCATATTTAAGGCATAAATAAATACCTTTTTGTAGTTTAAATTACCCATGGTAGTTCATGTCTGCTGACAGATACTTTCTACAGCTGTCTAATTGAAACCTGAAAGGTAGTTGTTACGATTCCCTTCACTTTTATCACTACATACTTCATTATGCTACTCTAAAATACATTTTCTTACATAACCATATTATGCCTGAAAAAATTAACAATCATTTCTGGATCATCCAACACCCTGAACCTGTTCAGATATTCTCTCCATTGTTTCAAAAAATGTCCGTTGACAGTGTTCAAAACAGGTTCCATCAAGGTCCACAAAATGTATTTTATTGTTGTAGTTCTTAATCTAGAACTATAGCTTTTACTTTCATTGCCTGCATGCCAGAGATTTATTGAAAAACTTGGGCCAGGCACAGTGGCTCAAGCCTATAATCCCAGCACTTTGGGAGGCCAAGACGGGCAGATCACAAGGTCAGGAGATCGAGACCATCCTGGCTAACACGGTGAAACCCCGTCTCTACTAAAAAAATACAAAAAACGAGCTGGGCGAGGTGGCGGGCGCCTGTAGTCCCAGCTTCTAGGGAGGCTGAGGCAGGAGAATGGCGTAAACCCGGGGGGCGGAGCTTGCAGTGAGCTGAGATCCGGCCACTGCACTCCAGCCTGGGCGACAGAGCGAGTCTCAAAAAAAAAAAAAAAAAAAAAAGAAAAGAAAAACTTGGATTATTTTGAGGAATGTACCACATTCTGAATTTTCCTTGTAGTGTCATTTAACTGGTTTATTCTTCTACATTTCTGTAAAGAGAAGTTTACCTTAAATAGTTGGGGTAGGGTAACAATGTAAAAATAATTTTGTCTTTTTTACTCGCATTCACCCCAGAATGTACGTTGTCGTTTTCCAGAGGCTATATGATACTGCACATATGATACTGCAGCAGAGTACACGCAGAAGCAGATATAAGAATTCATTTGTAAGGCCGGGCGCGGTGGCTCATGCCTCTAATCTCAGCACTTCGGGAGGCCGAGACGGGTGGATCACTTGAGGTCAGGAGTATGAGACTAGACTGGCCAACGTGGTGAAACCCCATCTCTACTAAAAATACAAAAATTAGCCAGGTGTTGGTGGTGCGCCCCTGTAATCCCAGTTACTCTAGAGGCTGAGGCCTGAGAATCTCTGGAACCCGGGAGGTGGAGTTTGCAGTGAGCCAGGATTGTGCCACTGCACTCCAGCCTGGGTGACAGAGTAAGACTCTGTCTAAAAAAAAAAAAAAAAAAAAATTCATTTGTCTTCCATTAAACCATATTTTTAAAAAGATTACAAAAATGTAAAACAATACCAATCTTATCACTAAATTTGTCTTATTTTGGAAAATACTGAATTTTTAATTTTAAATATATATTTGTAACATAATGAGTTATAATTTTAAATGAATTAATAAATATTTTGAAACTTTCTCAGGTTTACCATCTGCCATGGTAAATATTAATAGATGTAACACACATAGATAAAATCCCTCTGAGGTCCCCAGTAATGTTAATTTTAAGAGTATAAAGGGTTCCTGAGACAAAAGTTTGAGAACCACTGTTCAAAAGTCTTGATAAAATTTAGGCTAAACATTTTTTGCAACGATACTTAATATGTGGTGCTGTATATGTTGTATTGCACCAAGAGGCTCATAGTATCTCATTATCTCATTTTTAGTAATGTAATTTAATTGAATTTTGATATAGAAGATGTAATTATAAATTGCTTATTTAGATTTTGATAGCTGAACAGAATGGAAGTGTTTATTTTTATTTTTATTTTTATTTTTTGTGAGACGTAGTCTCCCTCTGTCGCCCAGGCCAGAGTGCAGTGGCGTGATCTCGACTCACTGCAAACTCCACCGTGTTCACCAGGATAGTCTCGATCTCCTGACCTCATGATCCACCCGCCTCGGCCTCCCAAAGTGCTGGGATTACAGGCGTGAGCCAGAAATGTTTATTATTAAAAACTGATAGGAAACATTTTGCTTTAGGTAGACCAAATTTTACCTCTTCATAAAGGCTTGGAAGAAGTCTTTGGAGTCAAAGATTAATTATAATTATTTATTGCTGTGAATATTCCTTCAGTATCCTTGTTGTGTATTTGTATGTGATTCTGTTGTTGATGGATATAGAGCTACTTTGGACAATTAGTTTAATTTCATGTGAAGTGTAAGAACTGGTGGAGGTTTCATACCCAGTAAAAATGACAGCTGTTGTTTACAGAGAAAGCAGCATAACTCTCAAGTTACTTCTGGCTTTGTAATTGGGATGGTAGTTTGTCAGTTATTATTATTGGGTGTATGTCTCCAAGTCTTTGGCCTGAGGCCTTACTGTTAAATTTATTAACCTCTTCTTTTTTTTTTTGAGACGGAGTCTCGCTCTATCTCCCAGGCTGGAGTGCAGTGGTGCAGTCTGGGCTCACTGCAAGCTCCGCCTCCGGGGTTCACGCCATTCTCCTGCCTCAGCCTCCCAAGTAGCTGGGACCACAAGCGCCGCCACCGCGCCCGGCTAATTTTTTTGTATTTTTAGTAGAGACAGGGTTTCACCATGTTAGCCAGGATGGTCTCGATCTCCTGACCTCTCGATCCGCCCGTCTCAGCCTCCCAAAGTGCTGGGATTACGGGCGTATTAACCTCTTCTTAATACTCACCCAGATTCTAATACATGTTATAATTGTAATCCCTGAAGCACTGACTCTCAATTTGGGCTGAATGGGGGCAGGATAAATTTTTTTTATGCCTTCAGATGATTTTGATAAGTACCCTAGTCATTATTCTACATTTATGCCCTTAGAAAGCTCATCTGCTTTGCCTCTCAGAGTTCTGTATCATCATTCCCAGTTCATGTCTCTTATTATTCCCCTTTCTTCCCCTGATGCATAGTAATTGACATTCTCTCTTTTTTTTTTTTCCCTTTGAGCATAGGGTAGACTGTTTATTGGGTAATGTCCTCCTTTATTTTGTTTAAAATTGTAGAAAACTTAAGAAGTATATTTGATTTCTTGTTTTTTACTCACTACTTCCACTACTTCCAGTTTATTAGGTTCTTGCTTCAGAATACCTCTTAGATGCAAGCCTTCTTCATTCCCATTGCCACAACTCTGATTTCACATCTTCCTTACTTCACACCTTGCATTATATTCCAGAAGTAGTTTACACTGTGAATTTATTTTTTTATTTCATTTAAACTTGTTGAGCTTTCTTGCTCTCCTTTCTTGGTATGAGGAACTTCTGATACCAGTTTGCTTATATCAGAGCAAGTACAAATTCTTAATCTTTTGCTATTCTTCATCTTCATCCAAGCACTTTATTTTAATTAAATCATTATCTCGCACATATGCCACATCCTTTCCAGTATTTCTATCCATTTGTAAATGTTATATAATACTGTACCTCTTCTATAAGCTTTTCTGCTATCCAGTCAATCCGTATACTTAACAGTCTTCCTCCATGACATTTTATCTGATTGGTTTCACTGTATAATGATCTTTGCCTTTTTTGAGCTGATTCTTCTGACTTGATATGAATTATAAAATTTTGTTTATAATTGGTTATTGTACTTATAAACTCATAAATTCAATTAATGTACTTACTGCTTATTTTTATTGCTTTATATTCTTTAAAATATTTTAATCTAGTACATCTGTATAATTTCATCCTTTTCCGAAGCACTATCCTAAATACAAAATAAATCTCAGTGTCAATAAATGCAACATTTTCTGAATCCCTCCTATGTCCCATGCCCAGAGCTTGATACTAAGTAAAGGTGAATAATCACATTTCCTGTCTTCAGAAAGCTGCCTCTAATATAGAAGATTAATATGTGAACAAAGAATTATAATTACATTATGGTGGGTATTTTAATGGACACAAGCACTAAGGAGAGTGGAGGAACAATGGTTAACCCTGCTATGGATTAGGGAAGATTTCACAAAAAGAGCTGTTTTATGAACTGTCAAAAAGAAAAGGTGGAAGAATGGTGAGAGGCCATTCTAAGAAGCAAGAATAGGATTTACATGAATGCTGAGGTGCCAGACATCGTAGCACAATGGAAGGAAAGGCAAATTGATCAAATAGAGTGAAGCTGTTGTCTTGTGGTTGTAAAGGAGGGACAAATGAATTGCTACTTAGTGTCTCCTGCTCCCAGATCCTGTCTCATCTCAGAGCAGAGTGTTTGGGATCAGTAATTAAGAGGCAACCTTCTGACTCCTGATACGTGTATTTTTGCTGCTATTATATTGTTGTGTTTTAATGGTGAAATAGATCTTATTTGTTTATAGGCTTTTGGAAGGAGCAAGAGGAAGAGAGAGAGAAGTGGAAATCATGGTGGGTGGTGGTGGATAGGATAGAGTAATATCCAGGATTCAGTGGGCTTGTGACATGGTATAATGGTAAGTCTTGATAGGGAAGGTTTTCTCCTGCGATGAGGTAAGGGAAGCAAGATGGGTTTTGGAAGCAAAGTCTTGGGTCCACATCCCTGCCCTAGTTATTGCCATACTATGTTGAGCAATTCACTTAATTTCCCTATACTTCAATTATTTGGTTCTCTGTAAAAGAGATACCATTACCCTCTTACAGATTGCTTAGCACAGTGGCTGGTACTGGCACTGATAGTAGACTCTGGTTATTTTCTGTGAAATATGAGTTGTCATCCTCTTAGGGGTGTGTGTAGAATGAAAGATGGTCTTTAAGAATGATAAAGGCTTAAAATAACACCTATGAAACTTTGAACTGATTAGAAAATAATAATTGTGAGGCAGCACCAGGCATCCAGAATCTTCCTTTTTAGTGTTGATAAACACTATTATGTAAGCAATGAATATATTGTTTGTACTCGTGTTTATGTGTATGCAAGTAGAAAAGGGCAAATTTTTACCTATTACATACTTCTTTCTTGTGAATAACCAATAATAGGCTGGGCCTGTAGACTCACGCCTATAATCCCAGCACTTTGGGAAGCTGAGGTAGGCCCATCACTTGAGCTCAGGAGTTCGAGACTAGCCTGGGTAACATAATGAAACCTTATCTCTACAAAAAATATAAAAATTAGTTGGCCATGGTGGTGCATGCCTGTAGTCCCAGCCACTGGGAGGCTGAGGTGGAAGGATCGCCTGAGCCAGGGAGGTGGAGGTTGCAGTGAGCCTAGATTGTGCCATTGCACACCAGCCTGGACAATAGAGTGAAAGCCTGTCTTAAAAAAACAACAAAAAAACCCACAATAGCTTAGATTGCTGAATTGGTCCTCAGTTTTCTATATTCTGAATTCTGTGTATCAGGGTTTGAAGAATAGAATATAAATTATTGACATAAATGAATTAGGTTTCATAGGAGAAAAGTTAATTTTACTTGGTGTCTTTTCTACTTAATAAATTTCATCTGTGTATTTGTGAATATTTATTAATTATAAACTGTGACCAAGCACTATACTAGGTATTGGGGATATACCAAGTCAAAAAGTTGTGTAAAAAAAAATGTTGATGGAAGTTGGTAAGTTGACTAGGCGTGATAGCTCACGCCTGTAATCCCAGCACTTTGGGAGGCCAAGATTGGGTGATCACTTGAGTTCAGGAGTTTGAGACCAGCCTGGCCAACATGGTGAAACCCCAGTCTCTACTAAAAATACAAAAATTAGCTGGGCATGATGGCATGCACCTGTAATTGCAGCTCCTTGGGAGGCTGAGGGAGGAGAATCACCTGAACCCAGGAGACAGAAATTGCAGTGAGCTGAGATAGCGCCATTGTACTCCAGCCTGGGTGGCAGAGCAAGACTTGGTCTCAAAAAAAAAAATTTTTTTTTTTGATAACTCTATTAGAGTGATAAGGTTTGTGTCTAGAATAGATGGGAGATAAAGGGTGAGAAGCTGAACTAGGTTTATTGTTACAGCACAGCAAACTCAATCATTTCTTTTTGCCCAAAATATATGACTAGGTACTAATGCAATCAGATTTTTTTATTAAAACATGTAATGAAGTAATTATGGAGGAAATATAAGCCAGTAGATTCAAAACTGAGGGGAAAAATAACAAAAGTTGTAGTGGATCAAAGTTGATTTGTAGATCAACATGCTATATGAGTGATATTGCTAAACAGTAACAGGTGTTTCTGTTCTGTGACTCCTGAGCCTTAATTTCCTCATGATTGTGATAGTCATAACTGCCAGGCCTGCTAAGGTTGTGAAGAACAAATCTGTTGAAATTACATAAGAAAGTACATTTGAAAAAGTTTAGAAATATATTTGTTGTGTTTGACATGTAACTAGATAGACTCTGAAATGTCTTCTATCTCAATAGATTCTTGGTGTTTCAGAAGGGTTTGACTTAGGGTTTCTGCCACAAAAGATTGGGAGGATAGCAGTAGCTAGCTTTTTTAAGTGTAATGAGGCTCATATTTGCACAGAAGTTACAAAATCTGTGATTGTGATATATTCAAGGAATTTTATTTTTAAAAGCGCCTCCAGCTTTTCAATAAAAAAGTAAATAGATGACAAATTATTCTGTGTAGAGATGAATATCTAGATATTAAAACTTAAAAGTACGATTCTGATTACATAATCAAGTCATAGGCTTTCAGTAGCCCTTAAAGTCTGCTTTCTATCCTTCAGTGAATTTTCGAACTTTGTTAATAGAATATTTTGTGCTTACCAAATTAAACATTAGAAGACCTTTGGGGACTTGATTGATTCTCTGCATGGCATAATGTGCTAAGTCAGAGTATTAATCAGGAAGAATTTTCTTTTTTGTATGTGCATGCTAAAAATGTACATTTAGATTTTTTTCTAGCAGCATTACTGAATATATTATATAATTAACCCATTTAAAGTGTATAATTCACTGGTTTTAGCATCTTCACAGTGTTAAAAGAAAAACTTAAGCCAAATTAAATTTAAAGGTGTTTAATTGAGCAATGAACGATTCATGAATTGAGCAGCCCCCAGAATCACAGCAGATTCAGAGAGACTCCAGGGATGCCTCGTGGTCAGAACAGATTTATAGACAAGAAAAAGGGATGTGACATACAGAAATCAGAAGTGAGGTACAGAAACAACTGTGTCTGTACAGCTTGCTGGTTACAGCTTGCTGTTTGCCTTATTTGAACACAGTTTGAACACTCAGCAATGTGTGAGTGGTTGAAATATGGCCACTAGGGCTGGGCGCGGTGGCTCACGCCTGTGATCCCAGCACTGTGGGAGGCTGAGGCAGGCATATCACCTGAGTCCAGGAGTTTGAGACCGGCCTGGCCAACACGGTGAAACCTCGTCTCTACTAAAACTATAAAAATTAGCCATGCGTGGTGGTGGGCGCCTGTAATCCCAGCTACTTGGGAGGCTGAGGCAGGAGAATCACTTGAACCCGGGAGGCAGAAGTTGCAGTGAGCCAAGATCACGCCATTGTACTCCTGCCTGGGTGACAGAGTGAGACCCTGTCTCAAAAAAGAAAGAAAGAAAGAGAGAAAGAGAGG
Organism: Rhinopithecus roxellana; assembly: GCF_007565055.1. Taxonomy (NCBI): domain Eukaryota; kingdom Metazoa; phylum Chordata; class Mammalia; order Primates; family Cercopithecidae; genus Rhinopithecus; species Rhinopithecus roxellana. Next base: position 8,214,989 of record NC_044558.1, read on the forward strand.
GAAGGAGGAAGGGAAGGAAGGAAGAGTAGGAAGGGAAGGAAGGGAAAGAAGGAAGGGAAGGAAGGAAAGGGGAGGGGAGGGGAGGGGGGGAGGAAGGGAGGAAGGGAGGAAGGAAAGAAATTTGGCCGTTGGGATTGGCCAAGCTTCAGCAGTTGTTATAGGCACACACTCCTAAGTTAGGTTTTCAGTCTAGTCTACCTATTAAGGAAGGAAGGAAGGAAGGAAGGAAATTTGGCCGTTGGGATTGGCCAAGCCTCAGCAGTTGTTATAGGCACACACTCCTAAGTTAGGTTTTCAGTCTTGTCTACCTATTAAGTTAGGTTGCAGTTAGTCCACAGAGACTCAAATTAGAAGTACAAAGTCCTTCTTGGGCCCTATTTAGTTTGCTTTAACAATAGGTATGTGCAACCATCACCACAGTCAACTTTAGAATAATTTTATCACATGATAAAGAAATTCTGCACCCTGTAGCAATCACTTTTCTATACAAACATTCCCCCAACTCCTGTGCAACCCCTAATCTGTTTCTGTCACTATAGGTTTTTCTGTTCTGGACATTTCATCTAAATAGTCATTTAATATGTGGTCTTTTGTGACTAGCCTCTTTCACTTAGTATAGTGTTCTCAAGGTTCGTCCATGTTGTAGCAAATGTTCATGCTTCATTCCTTTTTAAGTCTGAGTAGTAATATTCCATTGTGTGTGTGTGTGTGTGTATATATATAAACACAATTGTTTAGCCATTTATCCATTGGTAGACGTTTGGACTGTTCCTACCATTGGCTGTTGTGAATAGAGCTGCTATGAAGAATATTCATGTGCAAGTTTTTGTTTGAATATCTGTTTTTACTTCCTTTAGGTATATACCTGGAAGTGAAATTGCCATGCGTGTATGCTAGTCCTATGTTTAACCATTTGAGGAACTGCCAGCCTATTTTCCAATAGCTGTACCATATTACATTCCCACCATCAGTGTGAGAAAATTCTGAGCTCTCCATATTCTTGGCAACTCTTGTTGTTATTATTATTATTTATTTTTGGAGACAGAATCTCGCTCTGTCACCCAGGCTGGAGTGCAGTGGCACGATCTCAGCTCACTGCAATTTCCGCCTTCTGGGCTCAAGCAATTCTCCCGCCTCAGCCTCCTGAGTATCTGGGACCACAGACACACACCACCACGTTGGCTGATTTTTTTGTATTTTTTGTAGAGACGAGGTTTTGCCATGTTGCCCAGGCTGGTCTAGAACTCCTCAGATCAAGCAATCTGCCTGCTTTGGCCTCCCAAAGTGCTGGGATTACACGTGTGAGCCACTGTGCCAGCCTGTGTCTTCTGTTCTTAAAAAGACAACAGTCATTGGGTTAAGGACCCACAGTGCTCCTGGATGACTTCATCTTAACTAATTACTTGTGCAATGATCTTGTTTTGAAAACAATTCACATTGTAAGGTACTAGAGATTAGAACCACAACATATATTTTTGAGGGACGCAGTTCAACCCCATAACAATTCGTGGGTTCATTCAACAAATATTCAAGTCTCTTCTATGTTGCAGACTGTTTTCTAGATCCTAGATACTGAATATTATTGTTATGTCAAACACAGTCCGTCTCTAAAGAACTTACCAAGGGAAGGAGAACAAACAAATAAAGCAAACAGTTACAATACAATAGAAAACACTTATTTTAGGGATAGGTACTTAATGAAAGCATGTAAGAGTGGTACCTAATCAAGTTTGGACACGTTTGGTATATGGTGTTAAAGAATTAGGGAAAGACTAAGATAGTATTGTATTTGAAGATCCACAATTTTCTATATCAACCAAGTTTGGAAGTAGGAAAAAGAGGAAGCAAGGGATAAGAGACAAAAGGAAAACTTAGCCTTTAATGTAGATCACTGAGGGGACTGTTTTAAAAGTGGGTAGGTATCATGTATGTCAACACATACAGACTTAAATTTTAGAAAGATTGTTTCTGACTGCAGAATGGAGAATGGATTTCTGAGGAAAGATTAAATGTTGAAAACCCAGTTAAAAGGGTATTGAAGTAATCTAAGGAAAATGACTAATAGTCTGAAATAAGGAGTTGTAAGAGAGAAGGCCAAAGTGGGTGGATTAGAGAGATTTTGTTTGTGAATTAGATTTGAGCTAACCTCATTTTTTTTTCCACTTAACATTTATGAAAATAAATGCTCATGTACATATATATACTTAAGATCAAACAAAATATCAAACCTGATTGTGAGGTTAAATATATAACTTTAGATTTGGGGAGTATAAAATTTATAATTTGTATATGAAATGGTTTACATATTTTATTTACTAACTTAATCATTCCTTTTATTTATTTATTTTTTTGAGACAGAGTCTTACTCTGTCCTTCAGGCAGGAGTGCATGGCTCAGTCTTGTCTCACTGCAACCTCTGCCTCCCAGGTTCAAGTGATTTTCCTGCCTCTAGCCTCCTGAGTAACTGGGATTACAGGTGCCTGCCACCATGTCTGGCTTTTTTTTTTTTTTAAGTAGAGATGGAGTTTCACCATGTTGGCCATGCTGGTCTCGAACTCCTGACCTCAAGTGATCTGCCCACCTTGGCCCACCAAAGTGCTGGGATTACAGGCGTGAGCCACAACGCCTGGCCCATTCTGTCATATTCTAAATGGAATAGCAAACTATGCTTCCTGGCCAAATCCAGCCTGGTGCCCATTTTTTACAGCCCATGACATACATATGGTTTTTGGTTTTGTTTTTAATTTTTTGAGAGAAAGTCTCGCTCTATCACGCAGGCTTGAGTGCAGTGGTACAATCATAGCTCTCTGTAGCCTTGAACTTCTACAGACATGTGCCACCATGTCCAGCTATTTTTTTTTTTTTTTTTTGTAGAGCTGGGGTCTCACTATTTTGCCCAGACTGGTCTCAAACTCCTGGCCTCAAGTGATCCTCCTACTTTAGCCTCCCAAAATGCTGGGATTACAGTTGTGAGTACCACACCTGGCTTGTTTTTATATTTTTTAATGTTTGGGGAAAATGTCAAAAGAAGAGTATTTTATATGATATGAAAACTACATGAAATTCAAATTTCAGTGTCCATAAATAAATTTTTCTGGCATACAACCACACTCATTTGCTTCCATATTATTTATGGCTGCTTTCACACTATAATGGCTGAGTTGAGTAATTGCAACAGACTGTATGATACATAAAGCCTACAATATTTACTATTAGGCTCTTAACAGGAAAAGTTACTCAGTCCTGTGCTAAACATGTCACCAGAACTTTGTAAAACATGTTCCCCAGTAGAGTTCTGTACGAAATTACTGATCTGCGAAAGTAGTGGTGATGTTCTTCTATAAGAATGCATTAGCCTCGGTACTTGTAATAGACATGAGAATCTTGGTGCAAGCAAGTAGCTACTTAACAGGTCAGAAAATGTATAGGCAGTCTTTTCTCTCTGTTAAGAGTAGAACTAAAACTTTAACATTTTTATTTGCCACATACAAACTCAAAAGCTCAGTTGAGAAGAAAATCTTCTTAAATGAAAGATGTCTTTGGTAGTAAGTTTAACAGAACCTAGAAAGACTGGTGTCACTGTTTCTGTATTCTCAGTGTAGTGTTTAACCTGTTTTCAGTTGTTCAACAGCTTTTATTTTTTATTAAACTGAGACAAAATTCATATATCATAAAATTAACCATTTTAACCATTTTTAAGTATACAGTTCACTGGTTTTTAGTATATTCACAACGTTAATGCAGTTATCACTACTAATTCCAGAACCTTCCCATCATCCCCAAAATGAAGCCCCATACCCGTTAGTAGTCATTTCCCATTCCCCTCTCCAGCCCATCCCCTAGCAACCACTAATCTACTTTCTGTTTCTGGATTTGATTTTCCTATTCTAAGTATTTCATGTAAATGGAATTATACAATAAATGGCATTTTGTGTCTGACCTCTTTCACTTAGCAAAATGTTTGCAAGGTACATCCATTTGGTAGCATGTATCAGTACTTGTTAATGGTTAAGTACTATTCCATTGCATATATACTACATTTTGTTCTATTCAGCAGGTTTTATTTCCCTTTAGTTCTTTAGTTTCTTCCTCTTTTTCTCATTGTTAAACTGCTTAACTCTATAGCTGCCTCTTAATCTGGAGAGAGATTGAGAACAGTGTTTTAGTCCATTGGGGCTGCTATATCAATAATGCCATAAACTAGGTGGCATATAAAACAACAACCATTTATTTCTCACAGTTCTGAAGGCTGGAAAGCCCAAGATCAGGTGCCATCAGATTTGGTATCTAGTGAGGTTCTGTTCCTCACACACCAGACTTTCTCATGTCATTTTCACATGGTGGAGGAGTCAAACAAGCCCCCTCAGGACTTTTATAAGGGCAGTAATCCCTTTCACGGTTCTGCCATCATGACCTGATCTGCTCTCATGACTTGATCTCCTCCCAGATACCTTCACCTCTTAATACTATCTCATTGGACATTAGATTTCAACGTAAAAATTTTAGGGAGACACAGACATTCAGACTATAGCATACATGAAGGAGAAAATTATAGTGTCTTAAAAGGTATTGTCCTAGAGCTTGGTTTATTACATCGTTGTTTATATTCATTGTGCACAGCACACTGTAGGCACTCATTAATATTTTGAAGAATAAATGATTCAAAGGAGTATCAAATATAGTCAAAATTAGACATTATATAAATTTAGGAGAGTTGTATTTACTCAATGAAAGAGAAGTGAAATTTAAGGTGACCTTCAAAATTATCCTACTAAAATGAAGTTGAATAGCAGCAAGTAGAAACTGATGTACCTATAAAAGCAATATATTTTATCTTAATGGCAGAAAATACACTTACTTTTGCACGAACCTAATAGAATAGGAAAAACTATTCTGTGCAAATAAAGCAGAAAACAGTAATAGGTAGAAAGGCTATCCCAGGACTAGAAAGGCTCTTCTGTAGGTTCTCAAATCTCAGTTGTAATTTCTGAACAACTAGCTTAACTCTTTCCATTGTGGGGCTAGGTCTGTATTTTTTTTTTTTTTGGTAGGTATTTTCCCGTAATTTTTACCCTATAATCACTCTCACCTTGTGCTTTCTTCCCTGAGACTTCATAGGGCAGACCAAATCGTAATTTCACTTGGTGTCCCTCAGATGTTTCAAGACAGTTTTTCTAATGTTAGGAGTCTTTTTTTGTCAAGACCCATCATTGTCAATTTGTAAAACTAAAACTTGTTCCTTTGAATTTCTTGAGGGAAGGGGCTTATATTCGTTCTTGGAAGAGGGAGATGCTCAACAATTGTTTTCTTGATCTTCAGGAGGTTACATAAGAAAGAAGAGAAACTGTAATTGAACATAATGAACTTGGCAACATTGTATAATATTGCAGAGGCCTTGGTGGTAAAGGTTTGAGGTTCTGTCACCTGAGAATTTTTGAGAAGGAATCAAGACAGCTAACAGAGACTCAAGTGACATTTTTTTTTTTTTTTTTTTTTTTTTGGAGACGGAGTCTGTCTCTCGCCCAGGTGGGAGTGCAGTGGCATGATCTCAGCTCACTGCAACCTGTGCCTCCTGGATTCAAGCAATTCTCCTGCCTCAGCCTTCCGAGTAGCTGGGATTACAGGCGCCCACCACCATGCCCGGCTAATTTTTGTATTTTTAGTTAAAACGAGGGTTTTACCGTGTTAGCCAGCCTGTTCTGGAACTCCTGAGCTCAAGTGATCCACCCGCCTTGGCCTCCCAAAGTGCTGGGATTACAGGCGTGAGCCACCACGCCCGGCCCAGGCTTGAGTGATTAGTTCAGCATGGTATTAAAAGTTATAGAGGACCCCAAAGAGCTTTTATTTACTTGTGTTCTATCTATTTTACCATATTATAAATTAAAATAGAATTTTAAAAAGCACTTAAAAATGATAAATAACATAAGCCCTGTATATGTTGGTGTCAAAAACATTTGTATAACAAATAACTATTTTCCAAAACAAATTTTAAAAACTTACTGAGAAGAGGGGCATTTCCACATTTTTGCAAATCTGATGTCTAGTCTAAAAGAAGATTGCTAAATTCTCATATCTGCTTTTCTATTCAGTCTGTTACAATATGTTGTTTGGGTTGAAGTATATGAAGAAAATCTGGCCTCATGCAGATATGTAGTTGTGAAAGGAAATACTTTATAGGCCACAAGAAAGGATATTGAGGACCCTGAAGGGTCTTTATACCACACCTTTGAGAACCACAGTTTTAGCAAACCATGCAAAGTGCAGTCCTCAGACCAATAGAATCAGCATCTCAGGGTGCTTGTATTTAATGTAAAATTTTGGCCCCTTTCCAAGCCTGTTAAATTAAAATCTGCGTTTTACATAGTACAAGGGCAATTCATATGTACATTAAAGTTTGAGTAGTATGAGCTGGGTCATTAATCCCTTAAGGTCTTTTTTAGTTCCATGTACCTTTATTTGGTTAATTAAATAAAAAGTAGGCGATATAATATAGCAAAATGTTATTTAAATAAACTATTGTTCAGTCATTCATGTAAACTTTTAAGTCACATTATAAGTAACCAATTTGACTTAAAAATTGTATTATTATAGCATTTCTATGCAATTTTGCATTTTTTCTGCCTTTTTGGTTGTTGCTTTTTAAATTAAAAATTTTCTTTATTTTTTTTTTTGAGACGGGGTCTCACTCTGTCACCCAGGCTGGAGTGCAGTGGCGTGATCTTGGCTCCCTGCAACCTATGGCTCCTGGGTTCAAGTGATTCTCCTGCTTCAGCCTCCCAAGTAACTGGGAGGGACAACAGGCATGTGCCACCACAGCTGCCTAACATGTATTTTCTGGTAGAGACGGGGGTTTCACCATGTTGGCCAGGCTGGTCTCCAATTCCTGACCTCAAGCAATCCGCCAGCCCTGGCCTCCCAAAGTTCTGGGATTACAGGCATGAATGACCACGCCAGGCCTGGTTGTTGCTTTTTAAAAAGGAAAACCAGTAAATCAAGCTGTAGAAAATGTGAAATAAAAACAATTGAAACTGTGCTAGAATCCTTAGTTTCTAAGGATGCTGCAGGTAGCATACATTTGTGCTTTATTTTTCCTCTAAGCTGTGAAAATTTAGTTGTGTATGCTCTATAGTCCTTAATTCTGCACCATCCATTACCATACTTCTTGCCTAGGAAATACTGTGTAGATTTTACCAATCTCCATTCCCATCTTCTGGCTTCTAGTAAAGAATAAAAAGGGCTGTGATCTTTGTTACTTTTCTAAAAGTATTCTTATGTTTTGGGTGCTGAGATAAATGTGTAGGGTTTAAATAAGTTCTTAGATAATATAATTTATATAATTATATAAACAATCATGATGATTCTGTGTTGAAATGGGCCTTGAAATATTGTACCCTCTCTTAAGTCAGCTTGGGATTTAAAATTTGAATTAGTAAATTTAACTAATTTTAAAATTATGTTAGTGTCAGTCTGCTTAACTGTTGCATACTTATTAAAGAAACGTGCGTGGTTATCCATTGGAAGAAGTCCTAGGGCTTCCTGATGCAAACACAGCCACAGACCCCAGCCACTCTAGATTTCTGGTTTTCATCCCAGGTCTTATTGTGTATACCCTGGCTATTAGTAACCAGTAAACCACTCTCCCCCTTCTGTAGATTCAGTACTAACTTAGAAAAAGGATACAAAGAAGAGTTTGTATTGAACAGCTCAGGATTGCCTTTTTAGGTGGAAGAAACAGGCTCTGGAGTTGGATCTGCTTCCTTTCAAATCCCGGTAATGTCATTGCCCAGCTGTGAGACCTTGAGCAAATTATTTACTTCTCTGAGCCTAAAGTATTTGTGAAGATTAAATGAGAAAGGCAAAGTGCCTGGCATGTGGTTATCAATCAGTGCCTAATAGGTATCACCATTATCATCAACATCATTATTATTAATACATATTTAGTAGTGAAATAAGGTGTCTCTTTTTGTGTTATTTTAACCAGTGACATTCAGCAAATTGCATTAATTTAAGTGTGTTTCATAAGTATCACATAAAATCAAGCTTTAAACGGGAGAATGAGCTAACATTTATTTGTAATCTTGTCAATCACCTCACCTTGTAAAGTACTTTACATATACTGTTTTAATCTTTTATATCATGGTAAGTAGATAATGTCTTCATTTCACAGGTAAGAAAATAGACTCAGAGTTTAAGCATTTTGCCTAAGGACATGCAGGAGAAATAATAGTAGTCAGAAATCAAGGTTCTCTTAACATGATACTGATACAAACATTAACATTATTTTCCTTTACCTCTTTTTTGTTTTGTTTTTAATCTGTTTTCTAGACCACAAGGAAAACTGAGGGTAAAAAGTTTAGGAGATGTGAGTAGCAAAAGTCTGGTACTGCAGTTTTGAGCTCTAAGCAAAGATTCATTCTCCCTGTTTAACAGAGAAAAACTTCTTAATTGTGTGCTATACTTGTAATCTTGACCCAGTTATCATGAAAATCTATGCCACTGATAATGAGAAGGTCCAAGTAAAAGTAGGAATATATTTAGCACAACTTTGGTGTGCTTTTAAAATAATAAAAACTGCAGCAAGCAATGATATCAACTTTTTATATGAAGGATAGTGCATTTGAACTGGAGCAGTACACAAGCTTTCATGTATTCAGAGAGTAACGAGCCTTGGGGAATCATGAGTAAGTTAATTTCTTTGATAGAGCTAGCTTGATTTGGTAGGGAGTTCGAAGAGGCTTGTTTTCCAATGGGATCATAAGGTATGTTCAAATTCCTGTAAACTAATGGTTCATACCTGTAAGAATCTGGCTGAATCCAGTCCTATAACAACCAAGTTAGAAATAATGGGGATTTTTAATTACTTTGTTTGTGTAATTTGACTTTGTCACTGATTCCATTAGCTTTTGGATTGCAAGGTTTGAACATTTTGTCTGGGAAAAACAGAATTAAAGCCATTAGGGTAAAATTCCTTTTAGTTTTTATATAACAGATTGCAATTCACCCTACTTTTTTACTCAAACAAGTGAGACTGATTCCTGATTAGATGGTGTTTGAAAAGTTGAAGGAAACTTTGTATTTATTTCTTTAGCAGCTAGAATTTGTTGTGCTATCAGTGAAAATCTATTGGATTTAGCTGAACTGGTTCCTTAATAAGTTTTGTTTCTATGTCCATCCAGCAAATTTAGGTTATAAATGTAAAAGAAAAGTTCAAGTATTGAGGGGCTATATCTTAGGAACATTTTGTATGATTTTCAGAAGCATTACATTATTCTACTGTGATTTGATTAAGATTAAAGGTGGTAGCAATTCCCTGTGTTTAGGTACTAAATAATGATTATTAATTAAATCATTATTTCAGAATTCCTCAAAAAAGCTGACCTTACTTACCTACCCGGAATATTGATCTGTAATTCACAAGGCAGTAGACTACAGAATAAAAACTGAAAGGATATAGAAAGATTATTTTCCATATTTAAATACAGCAGTACTGAGTTTTCTGATATAGTGTAGATAACCTAAATGCTAAAAGATTCATATAAATACTTTGTAATTGCTACTTTCTCTAATGGATTATATGTATATATGATTTGAGGTATACCTTGAAAGAAGCATAAGACTCAGTTGACTGAAAAAAGGGGGCAGAATAGGAAAAGTATTCTTGTTGGTAGCAGTGTTCACTAAAGTATTCAGTGAACAAGTAACCAGTTTGAACTTACTTTGGGGAGATTAGGTAAAGATATGGGTGGAAGTTTGATTATGATTTTCATACCACCTTTAAAAGCACAATAACATGGACTAGAAATAACATTAAATTAGACACTGGAAAATCTGGATTCTAGTTTTTGTGTTACCATTGATTAGGCCCATACTTCACTGGAATATAGATTACATTTGTCTTATAGGTGCTGAAGGTGGTGCAGTATATCTCTAGCAGATTGCCTGATAGCTGTTAGACTAGATGAGAAACTCCATAGTCAACCAGTTGAATTAATGGATTAATTCTTTGTTGTTGTTGTTGTTGTTGTTGTTGTTTTTTGAGATGGAATCTTGCTCTGTTACCAGGCTGGAGTGCAGTGGTGTGATCTTGTCTCACTGCAACCTCCGCCTCCCGGGTTCAAATGATACTCCTGACTCAGCCTCTTGAGTAGCTGGAAATACAGGCTTGTGCCAACATGCCCAGCTAATTTTTGTATTTTTAGTAGAGACGGGGTTTCACCATGTTGGCTAGGATGGTCTTGACCTCCTCGTGATTCGCCAGCTTCGGCCCCCTAAAGTGTTGGTATTACAGGAGTGAGCCACCGCGCCTGGCTGGCTAATGGATTAATTCTAACTTTGACGTAGAATTAATCTCTGGACCACATTTCTGTCATCTGAACAAGGAAGGACTGTTAATCTGGTTCCTTCTAGATCTGTGATCCTGTGACCATTTAGTAGCTGTGGAGAACTATTAACCATTTTTGAGCAGTGTGATTATATTAAATGATATCAGATGATTGGAAATGGTTAAATGTCAGATGCTTAAATGGATATCAGATGGTTGGAGCTAGCCACAATGTAAAACACAAATTGGAGATGAAGAGAATGGAAATATGAGGCCCATCTTAAATTGGTCTAGGCTTAAAGAGATGAGGTATTAGAAATTAGAACTTTGATGGTTACTTTTGTAATACAAAAACAATGACTTGAGAGGCAGCAAAGAAGCCAGTAAAAACCCTTTTTTTTGGGCTTGATCAGAGATCTTTGGCTATTGGAGAAGAGTAAGAGAGAGTAAGAGTACTAGTCACAAAACCATTTCCCAGTTGTTTTTAACTTTACTTTAAGAGCCCATAGAGAATAATAGTAGTACTTAAATATTGTGGGGGAAGAAGCATCCAACGATGACTAAGGTTTCTTCTCTGGACTATGGAAATAATGACACGATTGAAAAAAATGGGGGAAATCCAGAGAAAGGCACTGATTTTGAGAGAAAGAGGAATTACTTTAGATACGTAAACTGTTATCTATTTGTGAATGGTATTTTTGTTGTATATAGTGAAAACTCTTATTTTGATTTATAGAAAAGATTGCTCTTTATAGAATCTAGATATTTGGCCGGGCGCGGTGGCTCAAGCCTGTAATCTCAGCACTTTGGGAGGCCCAGACGGGCGGATCACGAGGTCAGGAGATCGAGACCATCCTGGCTAACATGGTGAAACCCCGTCTCTACTAAAAAATACAAAAAACTAGCCGGGCGAGGTGGCGGGCGCCTGTAGTCCCAGCTACTCAGGAGGCTGAGGCAGGAGAATGGCGTAAACCCGGGAGGCGGAGCTTACAGTGAGCTGAGATCGCGCCACTGCACTCCAGCCTGGGTGACAGAGCGAGACTCCGTCTCAAAAAAAAAAAAAAGAATCTATATATTTGTGCCTACATCATACCTTTGTCTCCTCAAGCCCCCAAAAGTCCCCTCAGCTTGGTTTATTTGTTGCCTGATAGAGTTTTAAAACTTACCCACATCTTTATATCTGATGGACCTTTGCAGCAGGACACATGGCACTTGTTTTCTAGCTCTTTCATTTAGCCAAGCATGGTCCTACACAGGCTTGTTCATACACTTAAGTTAGAGGTAGGCTGCACTTTTGCAGCACACATTGCTGCATTTCTGAGCAATACCTGACATCCTAGACTCCTTAGTAGTAATAAATTGTGTTGAGCCAGAGATTAGTGGTAGTTGCTTTGAGATAGCCTGTTAGAATTGGTAGCATTTCTAACCTTTAGATACATTACTTCCAAACAGCTTCCAAGCCATTATCTTATGCTCCTGTTGGTAATTGAAGCCTTAGCATCCACTGTCTTCATCAGGATTCAAGCCTACAAAATTACAAGGGAGAGAGGACTTTAATCTATTACCCATTATAACAAAGCAATGAGCAATGCTGTTCCTACAATCTTTGTTAATGCCCTGAAGAAAAACTTTCCCTTGATCACTAAAATTAAAGTAGTTTTTGTTTGGGTCTATGAGATCTTCCTAGCAAGTGGAATGTCTTAATTTTGAGACTTTTATAGGAGGGAGAAGAAGCAAAAAATCCATACCACTTGTGTACATAAATACTGTTGATTGTTTTAAATGTACTGTGAAAGGGTAGTACAGCAGTCTGCCTTAATATCACTGCCTTTTAAATCGGGTGAACAGAGGAACCATTATCTCCACTCTAAAAACAAATTTAAGGGTTATGGTCCAGGTCATGCAAACATAGTATACGATGGATTGAACTGACAACCCAGCCCCAGTATTGTGATTCCCTGTCCAGTGTTTGTTTGGCTACATATTCCGAGTTTATACTTTGTTCATTGAAAATCCCCTTTTTCTTTTAAAGTATGCTTTCAAAATGATTGGGGAAAAGGGAGTGTTTTCGGTAAATGGGTTTCTGGTGTACATACAGTTAAGCATCTAAGAAAGGTTTTGATAGGTCAAGGAGACAGAACCTGTGGACAAAGTAGGTGGAGCATTGAGCAAGTAAAAATCTCATTTTGCTTGTCCAGGAATCTTTTACTGTTGGCAGAGAAGCAGGAGGAATATTAACAGAATAGTTTTCCTGCTGTTGGGCATGTAGTTTTGTCGATCTAGAATAAATCTATTGCTGGCTGAGTAGAGCAAATTCATGTCTGAGAGTTGGGGAAGCATGGCTAGTGTTAAACAAGAAACTGTGTTTCGGTCTGACTTTGATGTCTGCCTTCCTTATGCTGTGGGCTAATGTATATCATAGCCATTTTTTCCCTCATTTTCCTCTGATAAGAAATCTGTTTTGCCTTTTCTGATGGATATTTTTACAAAGAAAGACTTTTGCTCAGTATTTGTCATCATACATTCTCATTGCTGCTGCTGCCCTCAGAAGGATTGTATAAAGGAGGTAGGTAAGAATTTCCAGGATATATATCAGTCTATATTGTAGCCTTTTTTGCTGATATTGGTAGAAAGTTTCCATTAAAGTATTGAAATTATTAACTTGAGAATGCTTTAAAAATATTTAGAGTTCTATAGTTTAGTGAATTTACACTGTATTCTGTGTGAGGAGGAGGTAGGCTTTTGTTAATTCTGAATAGTTAGAGAGAAGTTTAACCTTTATTAAGAGTTCCTGTTAATGTTACCCTACCACAGTCAAAGCATAAGCTTTTAAGAAGCAAGTGCTGGCAGTTTTTAGGATCTGAAAGACTGAGTCAGAGAATCCCGTATTATGACCCACTTTTGTTTTTCTAGCAGATTAGTTGGCAAAACATAGTCTATAGAATTCAAGTGAGAAGTCAGTCCATAAAATGTGTACATGTTTTTGTGGGTTTTTTAGTTCAAATAACGCAACATAAAATTTGATAAACATTTCTCTTATATCAGACTCTTATTGTGCTGTCATAGAGTTACAGTTGTTCATTTTTTGTACCCCATTTAAAATTGTGCAGAAGTGGCCTCTGTGTTTTGTAGTGAGTGTACAGTAGATGTTCAAGAAATACTTAGATTTAATGGAGAAAAATAAGCTACTGTCCCATGTCAAAAAAATGTATGACACTACTGCCTAAAGATAACTCTTGTGAATTAGAAAAATAAGAGAAAAATACCTGTGGAGCCAGTGAGTTGTTGGCTCTGGAGGAGCGGACTGAGAGGGCTGTATGTCCTTAACAAACTCTGGTTTTGTTCTGTGTAAGATAGTAGCCCAGCTTATCTAGGTTAGTTCTTTTTTCTTCTTTTATCATGAAAACATCTTGTTATCATTATTTTGTTCTGTCTGGTGCTTAAAATTGTGTTTTAGAATAATGTAGTTCACCTTTCAAAAATTATCAGTTACAAAAATTACATTGAGTTCTCATGTCTTAAGAACAAGAAGCCTGTAAGTATATTTTAAAAACTGTAATTTTGTATTTATTTTAAACAGCTTTCTATTACATGTCCCAGATGACTTTTCTGTGGGTCACTTTTACTATCAGTGAGGTTTCATAATCATTGCATGTACACTTTTACTTTTAATAATACAATACCTGTATATGCTTGCTTCTTAAATGATTCAGAATACCTCTGCTAGGTAGTTTAATAATCCTGGCTTATTGATGGTTGCTGACTGGTAAAATTCCTTGTTATATTTTTCAGTATTTAAGTGGGTAGCATTAAGCAGTCTTAATCTTTTAATACCAGCTACTGGACTGGTAAGGTGTGTCTCAGTTTTATTGGCTCCCTTGGCACCTACAGTACATTTTTTAAGGCAGTAGTAGTATCTGAATATGTGGTATAGCATTGGTATGGAATTTTCTATACAAAACTCTTGACTATAGGTTGAAAAAGCAGCAGAACCTACTAAATGTTAAGTTGTATTATGCACAGTTACTGCTTTCTTAATACCTGTTTTGCTCAATAAGTATTCCTATTTGTAAAGTCGTGAATTCATATATGTTTGCAGGGATAGGATTAGCAAGAGGATTATTATTAAGGATAATCAAGGATGAAAGCAGGTTCAAGAGAAGATTTTCCTTCCTTTATTATCTTTGGTGATTGCCTTTTTACTCAGGTAGCCTTGGGTCAGCGAACTTAATACTTCAAAGAGCTTTGAACCCAGATACGACATTTGAGTTCAGTTGTTGTAAATTTAGATAGACAAGTTGGACAGGCATTATCGTCATTGGCTGGACAGGAAATCTGAAGCCCAGAACTACTTCTGTTTGTCCAGTTCACACTGAATTCAAGTCTTTTATTGTTCCATGTTTTGTCCTTTCAGTGTGCCTATGCTAGATTAAACAGAAGGACCGGCACACATTTGCTTTGTTAAATTAATACGTAGTTTTATTGCCAGTAGGCTACATACATGCCCCTGAAATGGATGTGCTTATGGAAGAAGGAACCTGTTTTTTGAGACAGGGTCTCACTGGGTCACCCAGGCTAGAGGGCAGTGGCACGATCATGGCTCACTGCAGCCCTTCCCTCCCGGGCTCAAATCATCCTCTGGCCCAGCCTCCTGAGTAAGTGGACTGCAGGCACATGTGCTGCCCATCCAACTACTACAGGCACATGTGCCGCCACACCCCACTAGTTTTTGTCTCCTTGGAGAGACAGGGTCTTGCTTTGTGCCCATGCTGGGCTCAAACAATCCTCCTGCCTCGGCCTCCCAAAGGGCTGGGACTACAGGTTTGAGCCACCACACCTGGCCCTAGACTTTTAAAGTGCTGTCAAAATAATCAGAAGAGCCAATTGTGTTAGCTCACGCCAGTAATCCCAGCAGTTTGAGAGGCCAAGGTGGAAGGATCGTTTGAGCCCAGTTCGAGATTAGCCTGGGCAACATAGCAAGACTTTGTTTCTCCAAAAAGACAAAAAATTAGCTGGGCATGGTGGCACATGCCTGTAGTCCCAGCTACTTGGGAGGCTGAGGCAGGAGGAGTTTGAGGCTGCAGTGAGCCACAATCCCACCACTGCACTCCAGCCTGGGCAACAGAGCAAGAACTTATTTTCTTTCTTTCTTTTTTTTTTTTTTGAGACAGAAGCTTGCTTGGTCACCCAGGCTGGAGTGCAACGGCCCTGTCTGGGCTCACTGCAACCTCTGCCTCCTGGGTTCGAGTGATTCTCCTGCCTCAGCCTCTCAAGTAGCTGGGATTACAGACACCCGCCATCATGCCCAGCTAATTTTTGTAGAGATGGGGTTTCACCATGTTGGCCAGGCTGGTCTCAGTGATCCGCCTGCCTTGGCCTCCCAAAGTGCTGGGATTATAGGTGTGAGCCACCACGCCTGGCCAAGAACTTACCTTTACAAAAAAAAGTTTATGCAATTTTTACGTGTTTATTGTAGAAAACTAAAACCAAATGTAAACCAAAATACAGTTGTTCCTCCTTGTCTGGGAAATTGGTTCTAGGACTCCACACTCCTGTGGATACCAAAATTTGAAAATGCTCAAGTTCCAGAAGTATAAAATGACCCATAATATTTACATGTAAAAATCATTTACAATATCTAATACACTGTGAGTGTTATATAAGCAGTTGTTATACTGCATTGTTTAGATCATAATGACAGGGAAAAGCCTGTACGTGTTCAGTACAGATGGTTTTCTCTTTTAAGTTTTCAGTTTACAGTTGGTTGGATCCACAGACGTGGAAACCATGAATAAGAAGGGCCAACTGTACTCAGTTTCTACTACCAGAGAATGTTTACTGCATAGTATTCATTTTTTTCTTGCATTTCCTATTTTCGTAAGTCCTAAGTTTGAAATACCAGCTTGCTCAATTAAAGCAGCCTTTGCTTCAGCAGCGTTATTTTGTTTTCACTAGAATTATACGAACATAAAAACAAGCCGGGAAAAAACTTAGATGGAGTTGGAAGAATAAGATGAGGAAAATACAGATAGTGATCCTTGTAGTCATTCTCATAAATGAAGCTTTTAAATACATGAATTTAACTTTAAGGTCAGCCCTACTGCACAGTTCCTTGCTGTGAAAAGTTAGCCCTGGGAGTAGAATTCTCCAAATTGGGTCTTCGGAATAATATAATGAGTAATTGAGTATTATCCAGCTTTGGATATAACTCTTGTACTTAAAAGACTTTAGCCGGGCGCAGTGGCTTACGCCTGTAATCCCAGCACTTTGGGAGGCCGAGACGGGCGGATCACGAGGTCAGGAGATCGAGACCATCCTGGCTAACACGGTGAAACCCCGTCTCTACTAAAAAAATACAAAAAACGAGCTGGGCGAGGTGGCGGGCGCCTGTAGTCCCAGCTACTCGGGAGGCTGAGGCAGGAGAATGGCGTGAACCCGGGAGGCGGAGCTTGCAGTGAGCTGAGATCCGGCCACTGCACTCCAGCCAGACTCCGTCTCAAAAAAAAGAAAAAAGACTTTAGAGCTAATCATTTTATGTATTTCATTTATTTCATTTAGATCTATGAGAGATTACATGCGTTTCTGTGATTTATTAGTTACTAATTTTGTTTTACCATATCTGTCATTGAAACTATAGATAATTAGAATTATGTATATTTAATAACTTAACTTTTCTGACCGCCCCACCCCAACTCCATTCCCTTTGTTTTATGTGTCTATTGACTTACAGTGCCACTTGAACAGCATATCAGTGCTTCAGCTCTCGATCTGTGTGGTGACTTAGATGAGGTCGGAATAGATGAGATATTTTTCTCTTTTACCCCACCTCTTAGACAGTAGCATTTTGTTCTTACATCTTACGTATATTTTCCACACATTGCTGTTTTGGTTTTGGTTTCGTTTTTAAAGATGGAGTCTTGCTCTGTCACCAGGCTGGAGTGCAGTGGCTCGACCTCGGCTCACTGCACCCTCTGCCTCCCGGGTTCAAGAGATTCTCCTGCCTCAGCCTCCTGAGTAGCTGGGACTACAGGCACGCACTACCATGCCCATCTAATTTTTGTATTTTTAGTAGAGACGAGGTTTCACTGTGTTGGCCAGGATGGTCTCAATCTCTTGACCTCGTGATCCGCCCACCTCGGCCTCCCCAAAGTGCTGGGATGACAGGTGTGAGCCACGGCGCCCAACCTGAAAATTTATTTTTGAAGAATTTATTGGCTGGGTATGGTGGCTCACGCCTGTGATCCCGGCACTTTGGGAGGCCGAGGAGGGCAGATCACCTAAGGTCAGGTGTTCGAGACCAGCCTGGCCAACATGGAGAAACCCCCATCCCGTCTCTACTAAAAATAAAAAAATTAGCTGGGTGTGGTGGTGTATACCTGTACTCCCAGCTACT
Organism: Rhinopithecus roxellana; assembly: GCF_007565055.1. Taxonomy (NCBI): domain Eukaryota; kingdom Metazoa; phylum Chordata; class Mammalia; order Primates; family Cercopithecidae; genus Rhinopithecus; species Rhinopithecus roxellana. The sequence continues at coordinate 8,232,703 of NC_044558.1, forward strand.
CAAGAGGCTGAGGCAGGAGAATCGTGTGAACCCAGGAGGCGGAGGTTGTAGTGAGCCAAGATCACACCACTGTACTCCATACTGGCAACAGAGCAAGACTTCATCTCGGGGAAAAATTTTTTTAAAAAAGAAAGAATTTATTTATTCTTTTTTTTTTTTTTTCCGAGATGGAGTCTCGCTCTGTCGCCCAGGCTGGAGTGCAGTGGCCGGATCTCAGCTCACTGCAAGCTGCGCCTCCCGGGTTTATGCCATTCTCCGGCCTCTGCCTCCTGAGTAGCTGGGACTACAGGCGCCCGCCACTGCGCCCGGCTAGTTTTTTGTATTTTTAGTAGAGACGGGGTTTCACTGTGTTAGCCAGGATGGTCTCGATCTCCCGACCTCGTGATCCACCCGTCTCGGCCTCCCAAAGTGCCAGGATTACAGGCTTGAGCCACCGCGCCCGGCCTATTTATTCTTTATAAAGATTCTAAACTATTACTGTGATGACCACTATGTAGTATCACATGTAATAGTGGTAATGAGTTTTCTTCTGAGGTTAATTGCAGAGCTTATCTTTCACATGGGTCCAGTATTTTACTTTTCATTGTGTTTTATTTGTGCAGGACAATTTGCCCTTCAGTTATCATACCAAAACAATATAAACTGAGTTTGTTAAAGATTACTATGATAATATAATGCCTGCCAAACTAAGTATATGAATTCATGCCCACACGTGGGTTTGGTGTTCCAAATAGTTAAATCCTGTATTGATTGATGTGTTTAGGGAACAAGTTTGAACAAAAGATCTTCTAATCGATTAGAACATTTAGCTTTCTTTTTTAGTCAATAACTTCCTTTACTTGAAACACAGCAGAAGATATTATTAACATCTGCCTAAATTTTTCCATTGCCACATATGGAAGTAAGTGACCCTGCTGTCACTGTTCCATGTTTTCTTGTGAAGAGCTAAATTGCCACTACCCAACTGTGACACTGCGTGGACCAACTCCTGCAGGCAAATCAGAAAAAAAGCCAGGATAGTAAGAAAGGAACCTAGAAGAACCTTAATTGGAAATTTAAAAAACAAAGTTCAAAGACCCTGCTTTTTATTAATGTATTTCTGTTTATGCTTTTCAGGGGGTGAAGCCAGCCAGTTTTGACAAAGTAGCAATTCCTGAAGTGAAGGAAATTATTGAAGGATGCATACGACAAAACAAAGATGAAAGGTAAGTTGCCTCTTTTGACCTGAGTGATACTTGAACAAAACCTAAAAAGTAATGTGCTTTGAGTACAACACTTATTCTTCGGTGTATTTAATATTTGTGATTGGTTTCTCTATTTGTGCCTGTAACATTTTTAAAGATAGGGTTTTGTTCATTATGGTTATACAGATGTGATATACTGGAACACGGTAAATATATGGTTTGGTAGAGTTTCAGTAAACCAGAACCACCGTAAACATAGCTACATTCCATGAGAACTACTTACTTAGCCGGGCGTGGTGGCTCAAGCCTGTAATCCCAGCACTTTGGGAGGCCGAGACGGGCGGATCACGAGGTCAGGAGATCGAGACCATCCTGGCTAACACGGTGAAACCCCGTCTCTACTAAAAATACAAAAAACTAGCCGGGCGCAGTGGCGGGCGCCTGTAGTCCCAGCTACTCTGGAGGCTGAGCCAGGAGAATGGCATAAACCCGGGAGGCGGAGCTTGCAGTGAGCTGAGATCCGGCCACTGCACTCCAGCCCGGAGGACAGAGCAAGACTCCGTCTCAAAAAAAAAAAAAAAAAAAAAAAAGAGAACTACTTACTTAAAACATCAGCATGATTTATAAAACTCAAAAAAGAGTTTAGTATCTAACACAGGAAATCTTTCCTTAGTCGTTTACCATTGAATTCTAAATGGTGAAATAAAACCTTGGCTCTTTAAAGTCAACTCAACTATTATAGGTCTGATTTGCTGTCCTTATGCCAGAATTGAAGAAGAGCAAAACACAAAAATTCCTTGAGTAAAAAGAGAAGACTTCACCCAGGGGTTAGAAAGAGATGTGGCTTAGTCATTTGTACTAACGGAGGACTTTTCTTAGAGGAGTAGCAAGTATCTGATCTGCCATATAGCTGATTCATCACCCGTTAGGCATGGTGAAGGTCCAGTGTCTGTTTTTGGAAAACAGTCTATCTTTGCCACCGGCTTCCATCCTCCAAAAAAGAAAAAGGAGACCAGCTAGTACAGATATAAATTGCAAATTGAGCATAATCAACCACCTGAAGAATGAGCGCAATCAGATATATCAACCAAACTAAAGAATTCCATCTTTTCACCTATCCAGTCTCGTTCTTTTTATAACGTCATTATTTAGGAGAGCTTAGCTTCATGGCTTTTAAGGCTTTATTAAGTAAAAATTTAGTTTGAGTTTTCATTTGTATATATGCTGGGTCATTAAATCTCTTCAAGAACTTTTTTTTTTTTACTATAAACAAAGGAACGTTTGTTTCAACTCTTTTTTTTTTTTTTTTTGACATAGCCTTGTTCTGTCTCCTAGGCTGGAGTACAGTGTCACGGTCTCAGCTCACTGCAACCTCTGCCTCCCGGGTTCAAGCAATTCTCCTGTCTCAGCCTCCTGAGTAGCTGGAACTATAGGCGCACATCACCACCCCCGGCTAATTTTTGTATTTTTAGTAGAGACGGGGTTTCACCATATTGGTCAGGCAGGTTGTGGACTCCTGACCTGAGGTGAACCACCCACCTTGGCCTCCCAAGGTACTGGGATTGCAGGTGTGAGTCACTGCGCCCAGCCTGTTTCAACTCTTGATGGAGCAGCTTATTAGATTATTGGCATATTGAAATCATTTTATCTTAAGACTGTTTCGCAATCAGACTTCTGCTTGCCCAGTACACAAATTATTGAACAAGGATTAAGAGAACTTATTGGTGTAAATAAAGCTTACTGTGGTAGAAGGTACCAAACTAGAAACAAAAATGTTTATTTTCTAGTTTTTATTTCATTATTTACAGCTTTTATAACTGTGAGCAAGATTCTCAACCTTTCTGCGCCTCCATTTCCTAATAATCAGGAGATGATATTGAATTGGGTGTTGGTCAACAAGATCATAAATATGAAGATTTGTGTTACTTATAAAATGCTGTATAAATGATCATGTGATATTTTGAAGCTTTAATAGAGCCAATTGTGTTAGCTCACCATTACTAGTATACTCTTACTAAAGAGATCATTGGATTTAAAAATTATCACTATCAGTTCTTATTCATGAATGAGATTGTTATGATGTTTTATAACTTGAGAGTAAACCTCTGTAGTTACCATTCAAATGCAGCAATGTTAAAATGAGTTATAAACTTTCCCATGTATTTTTTCCCATTTTTTTCTTCTGTGAATAACAATAATTGGCCACATTTGAAAATTATTTTTTCAAACTAATGGTGTTTTATTTTTGTTCCTTTTCTTTTCCCCTCTGTTTGGAAGATATTCCATCAAAGACCTTTTGAATCATGCCTTCTTCCAAGAGGAAACAGGAGTACGGGTAGAATTAGCAGAAGAAGACGATGGAGAAAAAATAGCCATAAAATTATGGCTACGTATTGAAGATATTAAGAAATTAAAGGGAAAATACAAAGACAATGAAGCTATTGAGTTTTCTTTTGATTTAGAGAGAGATGTCCCAGAAGACGTTGCTCAAGAAATGGTAAATTGACTTTAGCCATTTAAAAATTGATTTAGACTTATATACATCGATACTATTATTAAGTAAAAAAGCAGTTGATGAAGTGCTGTGTGTGACATACCCCACTGACAGAAAATTGTGATGACCCTAAAAGTTATCTTTGATTAGTGGGATTTTCCAGTGTGTGTGTTTTTTTTGTTTTGTTTTGTTTTTAACTCCCTTCTTTGTATTGCTTTTATAATGGGTGTTAGATTTTGTAGTCCTTTTTAAAAGTAAATTTTTTTTTTTGAGGGAGAGAGAGACAGGGTCTTGCTCTGTCACCAGGCTGGAGTGCAGTGGCCTGATAATCACAGCTTACTGCAGCCTTAGACTCCTGAACTCAAGCAATCCTTCTGCCTCAGCCTCCCGGGAAGCTGGGACCATAGGGACGTGCCACTACGCCCGACTAATTTTTGTATGTTTAGTATAGACAGGGTCTCACCATGTTGGCCAGGCTTGTCTCGAACTCCTGATCTCAAGTGATCCTCCCACCTCAGCCCTCCAAAGTGCTGGGAGTACAGGTGTGAGCCATTTTGCCTGGCCAAAAGTTATTTTTGAGAAAATATGTAGATAGATAGATAGATAGATAGATACACACACACACACATAGGGATAGATGGATGAGATCGATAGGTAGAACTAGTAGAATGCATTCCAAAGTCATTTTGAAAAGTCTGTAAGATTGAGTGACTCCCAGTTTATATAAGCATCATTCATTTAGAATGACAACTTATGTTTCTACATATTGGTTCATTAGCCTTTGATCAGTTATCTGGATGAACCCTATAAACAGACATAGGACCATGAATTGTTTTTACTTTGAAGAGAGTTTTCCTGATCAAATATTGGTAGGAAGCCTTTGATGTATTATTATTTGAAGTATGTCTAAAAGATCACCCTTCCATAAGGAAACCCTTCCCCAAATTTACGCTTGCCATAGTGCCCAAAATAGCTAATTATTATGGAAAGATAACTCAGAATATCTCTACTCAGTTTTATAAGAACCATTCAAAAGTGGTAGTTGCCTCTGGGAAGAGATCAGGTATGAGTTACTTGTGTTTAACTGTTAGTTGTTTGTATTATCTGAGCTTTTTTGCTTTTTTGGAGGGGAGGAGCAGTGTTAAATCTTCATATTTGTACCACAGTTGTTTTATCAGATTGAGTGGTTGCCTTGTAAAAGAAAGTAAAATCAACACAGGTTAATGTTAATGGTTACGTGTGAGGCGAAATACAGTGACTAGAGCAGAGTACCTTACTTGGTTTAGGAACCGAGGTTTTAGTTGCCCCATTGTTTGGTTGTTTGTTATGAGGAGTGAAGGTATACCTACCCTTCAGGTTTCTGCAAAATGGTGGTACCCACTCCTCAAGTATCTACAAAGATGGTAGGGAAATGCATAATGCAGACCAGGAATTTTACAGTTCAATTAAGGCCAGTCCTGAGAGAATTCTTTGTTCCTCCTCTTCTCGACTTTTTTACAATGCCTTTTTTTGGACGGTGGGGGGGCGAATGGGCGGGTGTTGTTTTCTTTCAGTATACTACTGCTTAATATACCCTTTTATTCTGTAGGTAGAGTCTGGGTATGTCTGTGAAGGTGATCACAAGACCATGGCTAAAGCTATCAAAGACAGAGTATCATTAATTAAGAGAAAACGAGAGCAGCGGCAGTTGGTACGGGAGGAGCAAGAAAAAAAAAAGCAGGAAGAGAGCAGTCTCAAACAGCAGGTAGAACAATCAAATGCTTCCCAGACAGGAATCAAGCAGCTCCCTTCTGCTAGCACCGGCATACCTACTGCTTCTACTACTTCAGCTTCAGTTTCTACACAAGTAGAACCTGAAGAACCCGAGGCAGATCAACATCAACAGCTACAGTACCAGCAACCCAATATATCTGTGTTATGTACGTATCTTGGGAAGTGACAGATAGGCTAATGATTCTCCTAATTGGTTTTTTTAGCTTCTTGTTATTTTGCATTGGCTTCTTGGTTTTGAATTATGAATCCTACTATTATACAAAATTTGAAATGGTTGTCATCTAGCTTCTCTTGATTCTTATATCTGTGACTAGGAGAATAGAAGGATGGGGCGGTAAGGAAATGTGATTAGGATACAAAATAATTTTATAAACTCCAACATCCTGGAGGTTTCAATTTGTAGATTTCTAATTTTCACAACTTATTTAAATAAAATGGAATTAATAATGAAGAATGAACTGGCTTGGCTACTAAAATTGAACCCATCAGTCTAGTTGAGCTCTTTTAGCAAAGCTGAGTGGTGTATAGACTAAAAACTAATGAGAACACTGGTTATTAATTTAATTACCTGTTTAAGACTGAGAACCTTCTGGCCTCCATACTTTGAAAGCTGTGTCAAATTTAAGGCTTATAGTGTTCCATGTTGTTTCCCTTACTCTTCAGGTGATAAGATTCTGTGATAGCCATATGGATTCCTCATTTAAATATAGAAATCTAAGGAATATGGTTATAATTCATTTTTTATTTAGTTCAAATCTGTGCAAAGAATAACTAGTAATATAATGGGTCTAAAATAGGAGAAAATATGAACCTCCGTTTTGTGATTTGTCTTTCTCTCTCTTTTTCCTTTTTTTTTTTTTTTGGGTGATTCATTTTTCCTTCAGCTGATGGGACGGTTGACAGTGGTCAGGGATCCTCTGTCTTCACAGAATCTCGAGTGAGCAGCCAGCAGACAGTTTCATATGGTTCCCAACATGAGCAGGCACATTCTACAGGCACAGTCCCAGGGCATGTACCGTCTGCTGTCCAAGCACAATCTCAGCCCCATGGAGTATATCCACCCTCAAGTGTGGTAAGTAAATGCTTAAGGGAATGTAATACTACAGTGAGAGCCAATGGATAGTCTGCTAAATTAAAATTCTTTGTACAAACCAAGTAGCAGTATGAGTCTGAAGTAGGAAATATAAAATGCTGTATCTCTAAAGGCTTATTCTAGAGTATAATTAGAGTAGTCCTGGTAGAGTAGGATATAGACATTAATGTGTGGGCATTAGCTGAACTGCCTACATGAAGCAACTACATACAAGATTTAGACTAGTCTGCATTTTTACTAAAGGTAATGCTCTCTTTAGCACTTGAGTTGAAACTATTCACAGCAATAAAAGCTGTATATACAAATGTTTTGCGGGTGGGGCAAGGAGAGTTTTTCAAAAGCTTGTTAAAGTAAATACTAAGTATTTCCTATAAGATTCCGTATTGTACAAAACACAGGTAAGACCTTCAAACCATTATAGAATGCTGCATGTGAGTACTCTAGATTGAGGGAATCCTTTATTTGAATGACTGTTTAATTTAGCGCTTGTGTTGAGTTAATCATCAGTTGCTGTGTGTGTTCCTGCCTTTTAAAGTCTGTGTTGGACACAAGTTCCTTCCCTAGTATATGTTCTTTTGCTTTTTCCCTTTAGTTGGTAACTGTTTTATTACTGATTTCAGAATCAACTTATGGAAATTATTTCCTGAAACATTTTATGGTTGCACACACACACACACACACACACACACACACACACACACACACAATTATCCTATGTTTTACAGTAGGCACTCTTGGTTCTCATATAGAGAATGTTAAAGTAGATCATCAGATACTACTCCCTTTCTTTTGTTGACCTCAGAGGAAAATAAAATACGTCATCTGCCTCTGAAAGGCACTAGAAAATAAGTAACCTGTCACTGTGTAGCACTTGTTTAGTGAGATCTTTAAGCAGACAGATTTCCCCCTCCTCAGAAAGCTTTTAATCGAAACTTTGTGGAATTCTTGCCCTTCTTTAAATGAAAATCTTTCTCTGTTAAGAAAATACTTCTGCTTTTTCTGATTTTTTTATCCTACAGCTTGGAATAAAAGATACTCATTGTTTCAGAGCCCATTTAATCCTGCTTTGGCTGGGTCTCAAGGTGAATGGCCGCAGCAACACAAATGAAAAACAACTAATGTACTAATTTTTTTTTTAACAATCTACTTTCTCTCTTTAAAATAATTAAGTGAGGGTGGGATAGAAGAACTTTATAAAGGCTGCACAGAAAATATATTTTTGTGCTCTGACAAATATTACTTGTCAGCATTTTTTGTCAGTTTCTACTTTTAATTGATTTTTTCTGGATTATTATAACTAGATTTTGCTAAAACTCTTGTTTTTTTAAATTTTCTCTTGTCTATACTCATCATGGGGGAGCATTAGTTCTCTGTTTTAGAAAGCAAGTAGAATGACATGAAGATACTAAGTATTTGAGCCACTAATATAGCCATGTTTATTGATGCTCTAAAAGCAGACGTTCTTGCTTTTTAATGACAGTATTCTATGGAGGTATTATGAAGAATTATTAAATATTGAGAATTTAAAAATTTGTCTAATGGTCTCATTTCAGGAATGTGGCTTACAATAATATAGACAAATTATAAGTGAGATTTTAGAAATTAGAATAAAAGAAATAAGGCTGGAGAGAAATCAGAACAGGAATGAAACTAAATAATCATATGATGATTTTTAAATCCTTGCTATTGGTGGACCACAGATTTGACCCAAAGCATTCTACACAGCCAAGTTTTGGAAATGAAAACATAGTTTTCATAGTTCACAACATCTAAAAGGAAAATAACAGTCTTATTCAAGACAACCTTTATAGTATTGCTCATACTGCCTTATAAGTGTATTAAACCCTGTGCCTGAAAATTTTTTTAAGGTATTCTTTTTTTTTTTTTGACAGCGTCTCATTCTGTCTCCCAGGTGGGAATACAGTGGCATGATCTTGGTTCAGTGCAACTTCCACCTCCTGGGCTCAAGCGATTGTCCTGCCTCAGCCTCCCCAATAGCTAAGATTACAGGCACCCGTCACCATGCCCAGCTAATTTTTGTATTTTTTTTATTAGAGACCCAATTTCACCGTGTTGGCTAGACTGGTCTCGAACTCCTGACCTCAAGTGATCCACCTGCCTCGGCCTCCCAAAGTGCCAGGATTTACAGGTGTGAGCCACCACGCCCAGCCTAAATTATTCTTCAGAGATTCAGATTGAAGATATTCTCCCATTGATTACTTTGTAAAAGTACAAAATATTTCCTATATCCAGTTGTGAATTTCTTCTAGAAAGCTAAACTTTTTCCTAGTAGTAGATCATGACCTTTTACCTTTACAAATAAAGAGTGGCAAGTATAAGAAATACTGTGAGCCAGCAACTTTCCATCTCATGTCTTCTAAAACAGAAACGAGAGTCTTTTTCTGAGGTTTCCAGAGCTCTTGCAAAATAATCCAATCTTAAAATTCTCTGTATCTTTTAATGTACTTTAAACTAATAGAATTCATTCTTGTTGAATCTTAAGTTTGCCAAAGTTGCAAGCTAATCATCGCTTTCCCTGTCTGCACCCTTCAGTCAGTTGGTCATTCTTAAATTCATACACTCATAACACTTGGTGTTATTTCAGAATATTTAGCATGATAATTGATCATTATCATGATCATTCATTAAAAAAACCTGTACTTGGCTGACAACCTAGAATAGTTGTGATCTGTCAGATGTGCTATGTTGAGTTACAGCTCTCCTCAAAAAAAACTGACTTTGTGGAATTGGGAGAGGATGGAACATTTCTTTATGCAACTATGCCCTGTTATCATTGTACTTTTGTTTATTTTGTTTTCAAAGTACTGTGTTTTTCATGTGTGTGTTTGTTTTCTGTTTAGCCTCGTCGTGGCCGTAGCATGTCGGTTTGTGTTCCCCATCTTTCTGCTGTTCCCTCTCTGTCCCGCATCTCTCCCAGTGCTCCTTCCACCCCACCACCAGTGCTGTCTGCACCTCTTTCTCCTTCCCTCCTTCGGACTGCCCCTGAGGAAACTTTTGCCGAAAAGCTTTCTAAAGCATTGGAGAGTGTCCTGCCTATGCACTCTGCCTCTCAGCGCAAGCACCGACGCTCCAGCCTGCCTTCCCTCTTTGTCAGTACTGTATGTAACTGTAAACTTCTGACAAATGAACAATTATTACCAATGAATACATCCAGGCAACAAGAATTTTAATTAAAATTGAATAAAGAACAGGACTAAACTCAGTTATATTATGCTTCTAGGATACCAGTTATTCCTATAGGAAACTTTTTTTGTAATAAGGCTCTTAGGGGGAATAAAAAGCAAGGAGGTAATGAGGGAGAATACTTATAATGTCCTTGGCACATACCAGCATGTGTCCAATAAAATTTACCTTTTATTATATCTTCCTATTTCCTATCAACATTTCTTTCATTTTCATATTCTAGTTTTAAAAGTATTACTTAATTTTAAAGTTATTGCCTTAATCAAAAGCAAATTTTATCAAACATTACCCAAACATTTTTTCTCCTCACTTTATTCTAAGGAGACACTAATGAAACTGGATGAGTCCTTTTTTTTAATAACCTTAGTCAGCAAAGGATAACCTTGGAGTGAACATTTATTTTAATGTAATCATTTATGTAAGATGATGTGTCAGCAAACCAAAGGGCTACATAATGTTCCCCCATGGGAGTATTTTTTCCTTAGGTTTCAACCTAAGGTGGGACTGTAGCTCTAATGAATACATTAGACACATATATAGTGTGTGTGACTTTCTTTGGCTCCATTAATGTTTATAAAAGATATATTTCTTAAAATTATTTTAAGCATGTGGGTTCTTGCTGCTGCTTTTCCAAATAAAGAGTATAGTTAACTTGCTGACTAGCAACCCTAGAATTTTCAGATTTTTACTTAGGAGAATGAAGAACTGTACAATGTTATGGCTTTGAGACATACCATGAGTAAAAAACAATAAAATGAGCATTCGTATTGAAAATAGAAATCCTCTTTTAGCTATTGTGAACAGTTGATCTACTTTGCCAGCTCGATAAGGATCTTTCCTATGGAAGAATGAAACTGAATTATTTTAAAAGGGGGAGTCTGTGATAGTAAATTATTTGCTTATTTATTTATTTATTTATTGGAGGTGGAATCTTGCTCAGTCGCCAGGCTGGAGTGCAGTGGCATGATCTCGACCCATGGCAACCTCTGCCTCCCGGGTTCAAGTGATTCTCCTGCCTCAGCCTCCCGAGTAGCTCGGACTACAGGTGCATGCCCCCACACCCAGCTAATTTTTGTATTTTAGTAGAGATGCGTTTCACCATGTTTGGCCAGGGTGGTCTCGATCTCCTGACCTTGTGATCCACCCCCTTCAACCTCCCACAGTGTTGGGATTATAGGCGTGAGCCACCGCGCCCAACCGATAGTGATTTATTATAGTGTATATTGTTTGCATTTGGCAAGCTATGTTTCTAAATTTAGTCTTAAATCTAGAACTGCTTCTTGAATAAAAAGTGCCATCAAATAAAATTGGCTGTCATTTACATTACCCTTGTCAGTTGATTTGAACACCAGGATGTCAGAATCAGAAAATTCATGTTTACAGCCGGGCTCGGTGGCTCTAATTCTAGCACTTTGGGAGGCCGAAGTGAGCAGATCACCTGAGGTCAGGAGTTCGAGACCAGCCTGGCCAACATGGCAAAGCACGTCTCTACTAAAAATACAAAAATTAGCTGGACGTGGTGGCACACGTGTGTAGTCCCAGCTATTTGGGAGGCTGAGGCAGGAGAATCCCTTGAACCCAGGAGGCGGAGGTTGCAATGAGCCAAGATTATGTCGCTGCACTCCAGCCTGGGCGACAGAGCAAGACTCCATCTCAAAAAAAGAAAAAAGAAATTTCATGGTTATGCAACTCTTATATAGGATCAGAAAAGTGGACATTTTGTGATTTAACTCTGTAACATGTTTCGTGTAGTAAAAATATAGTAAAACTGTTAATCATCTAGTTTGGGATAGATAGGAGAAAGACGTTACTGTCACTAGTCAAATAATATCTTTTACTATCTGATTTCTGGTTAGAAGGCATACTATTAATTGATAAGAAAATCACACTGAAGGCCTCTATCATATCACAGTATAATAAGAATATAGGGCAAGTTAGTTCACTTTAAATTAAATTAAATTAAATTAAATTAAAGCACACTTCTTACAGTATAGAACTAGTCGGGCTTTTATGCCTTGTTTTAGTTCTTATTCTTCCTTTAACTCTTTTTCTGTTGATATAATTTACATTAATGCTTAAGAGTAAACTTTAAGTGTGGGTAAAAATGAAATAATTACTTACAAAGTTTAATTCTTCATTTCCTTTGAGAGAGAAAAGTTATGGAAAAGCAGCTCTTATCTAAAGCAAAGAGCCCACAGATTGATTTCATTGGCCCTGGATGTATTTAATGGGTTTTTACTGTGCACATAATTTCCAGAAGCATTGTTATTTATTTATTAATTATAAATTTGGTGTAACCATTTCATAGGGTTACACAAAACTACCCAGTTGTGCATGTCTGATGTAATTTCACATATGAATGTATGAATTACTTGTCTTATTCATGTTGATACAGCCTCAGTCCATGGCGCATCCGTGTGGGGGGACCCCAACATACCCAGAATCACAGATATTTTTCCCAACTATTCATGAACGTCCAGTTTCTTTCTCACCACCTCCCACCTGCCCACCGAAAGTAGCCATTTCCCAGCGGCGTAAGAGCACCTCCTTCCTGGAAGCCCAAACTCACCACTTCCAACCCCTGCTGAGGACTGTTGGCCAGAGTCTTCTTCCACCTGGTGGCAGCCCAACTAACTGGACACCAGAGGCCGTAGTTATGTTGGGTACTACAGCCAGTAGAGTAACTGGAGAGTCATGTGAGATACAGGTCCATCCTATGTTTGAACCATCTCAAGTTTACAGTGACTATAGACCCGGACTAGTACTTCCAGAAGAAGCTCACTATTTTATTCCTCAGGAAGCAATGTATCTAGCTGGGGTACCTTACCAGGCCCGGGTGGCAGAACAGTATGAGGGCATTCCATACAACTCATCAGTACTGTCAAGTCCTATGAAACAGATACCTGAACAGAAGCCAGTACAAGGGGGCCCTACTCCAAGTTCTGTCTTTGAATTTCCATCTGGACAGGCTTTCCTGGTAGGACACCTTCAGAATCTAAGATTAGATTCTGGATTGAGTCCAGGATCTCCCCTTCTCTAGTATTTCTGCACCTATCAGTACAGATGCTACACGTTTGAAATTTCACCCTGTCTTTGTTCCTCATTCTGCGCCCGCTGTGTTAACTCATAACAATGAGAGCAGAAGCAACTGTGTATTTGAATTTCATGTTCACACACCAAGCTCCTCTTCAGGAGAAGGAGGTGGAATTTTACCTCAGCGTGTTTACCGAAATCGGCAGGTTGCAGTGGACTTGAATCAAGAAGAACTGCCTCCTCAAACAGTTGGATTACATGGCTACCTGCAGCCTGTGACTGAAGAAAAGCATAATTACCATGCCCCAGAATTGACCGTTTCTGTGGTAGAGCCTATCGGACAGAACTGGCCAATAGGAAGCCCAGAATATTCCAGTGATTCCTCACAAATCACTTCTTCAGACCCCAGTGATTTTCAGTCACCTCCCCCTACAGGGGGAGCAGCTGCATCTTTTGGCTCTGACGTCTCGTTACCCTTTATCCATCTGCCTCAGACAGTGTTACAAGAATCCCCACTTTTCTTCTGTTTCCCCCAAGGAACCACATCTCAGCAGGTCTTAACTGCCTCATTTTCTTCAGGAGGATCTGCACTTCATCCACAGGTTATAGGAAAACTTCCACAATTATTTTAAACTACCCTACTTTGCACCATAACATTTAAATTTTCTATTCCTCATTTCCCTGAATCATGGATTTTTGAGAAATATTGTTTAATTTTATCAGTAGAGTTTCCCCATCTTTGGAGGGTCATGAACTACATATATGTATTTAAAAACAAAATATGAGAGAAGCTACCTGATATACCTATTATATGTGAAAACCAGTGGAAAAAAGAAGGCAAAAACTAGAATTTTAGTCATTCATCAAAATCAATGACTTCTATCCCTATGCACATTATGTTCAACCAGTAGTGAAAATGCAAGTGTATATAATGTGTGGTTGACCCAGCATTATTTAGGAATACAAATCTTAAGTATTACTTTCTTCCTCCAAACAAGTTTTTAAAAAATAGGATAGGCCGGGCGCGGTGGCTCAAGCCTGTAATCCCAGCACTTTGGGAGGCCGAGACGGGCGGATCACGAGGTCAGGAGTTTGAGACCATCCTGGCTAACACGGTGAAACCCTGTCTCTACTAAAAAATACAAAAAAAGCTAGCCGGGCGAGGTGGCTGGCGCCTGTAGTCCCAGCTACTTGGGAGGCTGAGGCAGGAGAATGGCGTAAACCCGGGAGGCGGAGCTTTCAGTGAGCTGAGATCCGGCCACTGCACTCCAGCCCAGGCAACAGAGCGAGACTCCGTCTCAAAAAAAAAAAAAAAAAAAAAGGATAAATTTTTTTTCTATAAAATATTAAAAATGGAAAATAGGGAATGCTTTTTTTGGAGTAGTATTAATAATACACAGAATTTTCATTAGTGTAGAAGGATCTAAAAAGACAAAATATATCTTACGGGAACAAAAAAAGATAGAAAAGGAAACAGTTTAGGAATTTGCCTTAAATGAAATTGCCTTTTCAAAATGGCATCAGTCAAGCAAGTTGCTGTGTATTATATGTCCAAATAAAATGCTAATTCATAAAATTAAGGACTGATTCTAATTTCTGGCAACTAACAATCTAGTGAGTGGTGGGCTTTTTTTTTTTTTTGTTATAAGAATTTGTGATATGGCCGGGCGCGGTGGCTGAAGCCTGTAATCCCAGCACTTTGGGAGGCCGAGATGGGCGGATCACGAGGTCAGGAGATCGAGACCATCCTGGCTAACACGGTGAAACCCCGTCTCTACTAAAAAAATAAAAAAAATTAGCCGGGCGAGGTGGCGGGCGCCTATAATCCCAGCTGCTCGGGAGGCTGAGGCAGGAGAATGGCGTGAACCCAGGAGGTGGAGCTTGCAGTGAGCTGAGATCCGGCCACTGCACTCCAGCCTGGGCGACAGAGCAAGACTCCGTCTCAAAAAAAAAAAAAAGGATTTTGTGAATGTTGCAAACTAAGGAACAGTAGACATCTCAGGCCTTGTATTTTCCTCAACAAATTTAATTTTAGTTATTTATGTGTATGAGCATATACACACTTAGCATATAAAGACAATGTAATGAACGTAATAGAATTCAAAAGTACAGTCAGTGTTTACTGTTTCATATATTCATTTGGTATATTTTATCAAATGTGTACATCTTGTAAGATCTACGTAGAAGACTATGCAGTTATATATTGAAGACATTTGGATATGCTACATTTTCTACTCTTTTAAAAAGTACTGTGTGGTGTTCTTCCTACTTTCTTCCTATGTTCTTCCCTCATGAGGAGCATAAACAACTCCCAAAATTGTACAAATTATCAATTATTTAGAGTTACACTAAGACACAAAAAGATCCAGAAGCTTGAAAACTATACATGGGCATGCAGTATATTCACATCAGTATTCAAGTTGCAGCCCCTATTATAAATATTAATGTATTGCCAGTAATTATCCTTTAGACTTTCCAAAGTAAAAAATACCAGGTGGTTAATGTATAGACATACTACAGAAGGAATCAGAACTTACAATAGTTCAGCTGCAGTGGAATGTGGTATTATATCCATGTAAGCTTTAAGGAACCCCTTCTAAACTGAAATGGAATGACAAAAGTGGTAGCCTTTTCATTTCTTTAACGTACCTATATATAGTCCTGCATTCATTTCTCACTTTCTCATTTGTTTTAATTTGGACTTCTCAGTGATCAGAACGCTCTAGTTGGGGTTTCTCAAACTCAACACTGTTGACATCTGAGGTTGGATAATTCTTTGTTGTGGTGGACTGTTCTATGTATTGTAGGATATTTAGCAACATCCTTGGTTTATACCTCCTAAATACTAGTAGCAGCCATCTCCCTCACTTGTGACAGCCAGAAATATCTCCACATATTGCCAAGTGCCCCCCTGGGGGTGGCTCAATTGCTCCTGGATAGCAATGATCGTCCTAGGTACTTAGCAGTTGATGATGATAACAGATTTTTTGATACTTTTGATAAAAGTCATTGTGGCACTATAAGAAGTGTTACCAAATTAGCATTACCAAATACCTTTCTTTAATTTTTCAGATAAATTTCAGATTGATAGTATTAACACTTTGTTCCTGATTATTGTATTTCTAATAACAAATTTTATTATGAATCTGACCATTCTAGCCAGCTAAAATTACAGCCTGAGCAGCATTGACAGCTTAGATTTTCACTATCGTGGGTTTTGCATGGGTTGGGATCAGAACATGTTGTGTGGTATGATCCTTCTCTAAATTTTTCTTACAAAAGATGACCCAGAGGCCTCTCCCATACATGATCAGGTTAATGTTTCATTTTGATCAAGCAAACTCTGAGGAGATTAAATATTCATTGCAAAAGCCTGACCTCTATACACTTACTTTAAGCCTTCTCTAATTTGTTGTGTTCATTTCTTTCCTTCAGGCACAGGGGCAGAGCCAGGGTCAGCCATCCTCAAGTAGCTTAACAGGGGTTTCATCTTCCCAACCCATACAACATCCTCAGCAGGTGAGAACAATGCATTGCAACATTTTATGGATTAGCAGTGGCCAGAACACTATTTTAACAGAATTTAACAGAATTTAACACTATTTTAACACTATTTTCACAGAAACAGAAAATGTGTTTCAGAAAAAATCTTTTTTTTCTTTAATGTGCTTTTGAACAATTTAGTAGACATACATTATTACTGATATAATTGTCTTTTTTTAAAAGAAGATCCTACACTTTTTTTTTTTTTGAGACAGAGTCTCACTCTGTCACCCAGGCTGGAGTGCTGTGGTGGCAATCTTGGCTCACTGCAACCACTGCCTCCCAGGTTCAAGCAATCCTTCCACCTCAGCTTCTCACGTAGTTGGGACTACAGGTGCCTACCACCACGCTCAGCTAATTTTTGTATTTTTTAGTAGAGACAGGGTTTCACCATGCTAGCCAGGTTGGTCTCATACTCCTGACCTCAGGTGATCCACCTGCCTCGGCTTTCCAAAGTGCTGGGATTACAGGCATGCGCCACCTCACCCAGCCTGGATTCTACACATAATTTACAGTACAAAGAATATGTCATCCTTTTTTTTTTCCCACTGCTTGCAGCAGTGATTTGTCATTACCTTCATTGTGCTTGCCTCTACTAATCCTGCACTTCTTTTTAATTATTTCTAATCTGTAGAATGATGTGTCAGATTTTACACTAAGAAGTATCTAATGAAAGCTTAAGAACAATTACTTCAGGAACATTGTTTTTTAATTTTAAATTTTTATTTATTTATTTTATTTATTTTATTTTTTATTTTTTTTTTGAGATGGAGTCTTGCTCTGTCGCCCAGGCTGGAGTGCAGTGGCCGGATCTCAGCTCACTGCAAGCTCTGCCTCCCGGGTTTATGCCATTCTCCTGCCTCAGCCTCCCGAGTAGCTGGGACTACAGGCGCCCGCCACCTCGCCCGGCTAGTTTTTTGTATTTTTTAGTAGAGATAGGGTTTCACCGTGTTAGCCAGGATGGTCTTGATCTTCTGACCACGTGATCCGCCCGTCTCGGCCTCCCAAAGTGCTGGGATTATAGGCTTGAGCCACCACGCCAGGCGAATTTTTATTTATTTATTTATTTAGAGACAGCCTTGCTCTGTTGCCCAGGCTGGAGTGCAGTGGTGCAATCTTGGCTTACTGCAACTTCCACCTCCCAGGTTCAAGCGATTCTCATGCCTCAGCCGCCCTAGTAGCTGGGACTACAGGTGCATGCCACTATGCCCGGCTAATTTTTCTTTTATGTTCTACTTATGCCCAGCTAATTTAGCAGAGATGGGTTTCACCGTGTTGGCCAGGCTGGTCTTGAACTCCTGACCTCAAGTGATCCACCCGCTTCGGCCTCTCAAAGTGCTGGGAGCCACCACGCCCGGCCAAAATAATTTTAACTTCTGCTTTGGGGAGATTGTTCCAGAAAGTTCAAGGAATTCAAGAGATTAGTGTAATCCAGATACATCCAACAATAAAACTGGTAATTCTAAAATTAAAGATTTATAGTGCATCACTGATACTAGTTAATAGTAATTATTTGCAAGGGAATAATGCATTTTTGGCATAATTGAATACTTATTAGCTATTCGACATAAAATTCATAGCCACTATGTGTGTAATGCAAACTTCCTAATGATAGTTCCCCATGTGGGTTTTTTAATCACCAAACTCTAAACTGGCTTCTGTTTCTATTTGTTTTTAGTTTTGAAACAAAGTTTTCAATTCTTAATTACAAATGGCCCTCTTTCAGTCCAGCATTTGGTCATGTAGTCATTCGATGCTGGTTTAAGATCAGGAGTTGCTTGTACAAGATGAAAATCACTTAAAGGCACTTTCTACAGAAATAATTGATTAGTTTGGTTATACATGCACTCACTCTGTGATCAATACCTCTGCAGAACTGAAGGGCTGGGACTTACATGCTTTGTTTTGTACCTGTCCTTTCTTTCAAGACTGGTTAAATTCAAGTAAACCTATTTTTGCCAACCTTAACAAAATCTGTTTTGTTCTGTTAACAGTTCCTAATTAGAATGCAAATTACAAGTCACATAAAGCTGGTTGAGAACGGAAGTGCAGAGCACTAATCTCCTAACTTGCTTATCTTTGGATGTAGACGAACACCAGTGAACTGAGCAAATTGTATGTGCTCTGTTCTTTCTTTTCCAAAGGAATTTGTTATATGTCTTGTATTTGGGGATATACATGTATACTTACTACCAAATGAAGAAGATAATAAAATAATTCATTGAGTTTCATGGTAAGAAAGAGTGTGAGAATAGAAGAGAGCAGTACCATAAATGTCAAGTTAAAAGAGTTAGGTAGCTCCCTCTCCTGGAGAAAAAATATGGCTAAATGCTATCTCTGCAGCAGAAACAAAAATTAATTATTTGTTTCAGTGATGTTTTTGTGTTAGATACTTTTATAGCATGTGTTGTAGAATCATAAAATTGAGCCCTCGATATATATAGGAAGTATATTCAGTCTAGAATAATTAACTTCTCCAAGGTCACCTAGATAATAAGGGAGCTAGCTACAAATTGTAACCCAGAATTTAAGATTCCTAGAATAGTATTGTTTCTTCCATTTTAAATAAAGTTCTACAGGGACTTAATGATTCTGCAAATGTACCTCAGAAGCTGTCTTTATTTGTTTTAATTATTGGAGTTCCACATTTAAAAAAAGAAAGGTTGAAAACTTTTTGTACTGTATGGATAGTCTATTTTTAGACATGATTTTTGTTTTACATACTTTCAGGTCCAATCCCACCTTAGAGAACAATATCTCTTGTTTTATTTTAGTGAGGAAAGAAATGTACTTCTGTTAAAATTTACTTTATTTCGTGGGTTTCTTGAACATAGCAAATGAGGAATTGCTTTTTTGTGTGTGTGTTTTTTTTTTTTTTTTTTTTTTGAGATGGAGTCTCGCTCTGTCGCCCGGGCTGGAGTGCAGTGGCCGGATCTCAGCTCACTGTAAGCTCCGCCTCCCGGGTTTATGCCATTCTCCTGCCTCAGCCTCCCGAGTAGCTGGGACTACAGGCGCCCGCCACCTCGCCCGGCTCATTTTTTGTATTTTTAGTAGAGACGGGGTTTCACTGTGTTAGCCAGGATGGTCTCGATCTTTTGTGTGTTTTTATAGGGTCTCGTATAGTGATATGCTAGATCTTAACAAGGTACCAAAAATAGCTGCCTCCTGCTGAAAAACTTTATGACCGCAAACAAAGTTGTGAACTTTGTCGGACACAATGCCAGCTACTTGGAAGGCTGAGGCAGGAGGATCACTTGAGCCCAGGAGTTCAAGGCTACAGTGAACTATGATAGTGCCACTGCACTCCAGCCTGGGCAACAGAGCATGATCCATCTCAAAAAAAAAAAAAAAAAAAAAAAAAAAAACCACCGAAGTTGTGAACTACTTACCCTACTAAAGTCTGTTTGAACTGGTTTCATGAGGCAAGCTTGGGCAAAGCATGATGCTTAACTCTTAAGCTAGACCACCCCTGCCTGGCTGAAGTGCTGATTATTAGTCAGTGGGACTGTGCACAGCAGATCAACATGTACTTCTGGCATATCCAGAGGTGCCACTTCTTCCCAAATGCTCTAAGATATAACATTAACCATTAGCCATTGTAAATAACTGGTCTAGAGATCTCTTTAAGACGTTAATACAAGGGTTACTGTCACAGATACCTCTCAGTTATCTGAAGCAAAGAAATAGCTTGTCCATAAAACTGATCATTTTTGACAGTCCTTTCAGCTTTTTTTCCTAATTGAGTTCGGATACTGAAGGTCTGCAGAGATGGACGAGATACGACTACTTTAAAAGAGTCTAAATAATATAGTAAATATATAGGTAAATTTCTACAAAACAAATAAGGATAATAGCTGATATTAAAGTGCTTTGCACATTGTACCTACATTCTCATTTAATCTTTTTAAGAACCCTGTAAGTATAGATGCTATAATTATTTCCATTTTACTGATGGGAAAGCTGAGATCTGGAGAAGTGAGTAGTTTACCCAAACTTACAGCTTATAAGAGGTAAAAACAGAATTTAAATCCAAATAGTCTAATTCCACAGCTCACTACTTTGTGTGTACTAATTTGACTACTACCTAATTACGTCCAAAAAAAGGGAAGAAATTAACATCTCTCCCAAGCAGGAAAGGGAATATCAGGAAGACTTTAGGAAAAAGGAGGCATTTGAAATGGACTTTGATTATAAGTTAGACTCAGATATAGAAATAAAGAATATTCCAGGCCAGAAGATACAAAAATTATACTGTGAGCAAGGTGAAAGGCCCAAAGATAGAAAAATAGGAGACAAAAACAAATGTGCCTTTAGTTTGGTTGAACTAGAGCATAGATATGTGAAAGTATAAGTTAAGGAAAGATTGGTAGAGTCTAAATTTTGATATGAGCATAATTTTGAATTAAAGAGGATGTATTGGGGACTGGGAGTATGTGATTACCATATGCCCAAAGATAACATGGAGATTCTTTCTCAAATTTATCCTTTAGAAAAGAGGGGAATCACCATGTATTCAAACCTTTATCGCACTCTCATATTCCAGGGTTTTCACTGTCCTTTCCTTTGAACAACAACAAACCCAAAAAGGTTAATGAAATCAAATGAAACAGGTGAGAACAAATGTGCCTGCAAAGACTTTAGCTCATGTAGTTAGAAATGTTTATTGAGAACATCAGACAATTGTTTTTAAGCCATAAACATAAATTTAGTCCTTGTTCTTCAGCAATATGACTTCGCTGTTCTGAGGACTGTATGTGATTTTAAACAACTAGTTTAAAGATCTCTTTAAGATGTCAGTATAAGGGTTACATGAATAAAAACCTGTAAGAGAAATGCAAAAAAAAAAAAACTCGTGGTTATTTTAATGTTACGTAAGTAGGTGCCTTTCGCTGCACGTTTTACCTGAAGACACAGCTCAGAGGGAATGTGTTATGTTATGCCAGAAAACTGCAGGAGCGCTTATAACTTAGCTTCTGTGACGGTGAAGATGCTGGTGTCTTTACCTGTGAGGAGTTTAGGGGAGAGGGAGCAATATTTCTGAATTAATGTATTTAGTGTGCAATCTTATTTAGGTGTATAAATTAATAAGTTAGATAATTATAGATATCTCATTCACATTCCTTAAAGTTTAAATATATTCAAGTTGGCAAATAAAAAAGGTTTTCTGGTTTTTTAGTTCCTTTTTCTCAGGTGGGAATTAACAAATGTGTCTTATATTCAGAGCACCTTTAGAATTGGCTACGTGTGGTGGATCTTAGTTTGCAGAAAATAAATTTCATATAATTCAGCAGCCATTTCTGCTTTTTAAATAGTTAAAATAAGAATACATTATCAGAGGCCGGGTGCGGTAGCTCACACCTGTAATCCCAGAAATTTGGGAGGCCGAGGAGGGCAGATCACGAGGTCAGGAGATCGAAACCATCCTGGCTAACATGATGAAACCCCGTCTCTACTAAAAATAAAAAAAATTAGCTGGGTGTGGTAGCAGGCGCCTGTAGTCCTAGCTACTCAGGAGGCTGAGGCAGGAGAATGGCGTGAACCCGGGAGGCGGAGCTTGCAGTGAGCCAAGATCGCACCGCTGCACTCCAGCCTGGGCGACGGAGCGAGACTCTGTCTCAAAAAAAAAAAAAAAAAAAAAAAATACATTATCAGAAATACTTAAATAGGAATAAGCCAAATATGACTGCTCTTGCCATTATATTTTAACATTCTTTTGGTGATTTTAATTGATAGAAATATAAGAAGAGCAAAAATATTATTTCTAGATTATCACCTAACAAAATCTAAGATGCTTATCACAGTGGCAAGATACATAATAAATGTACAAATAAATAGCGTATCTTTATGCCAGCAGTAACCGATTAGTTGTATGGATATACCAGCGTATTTGTAAAAGGCTGTTGGTTGCAGCCTTATTTTAAGGAGCAAAAATGAAACAACCAAAGTGGTTATCATTAGGAGATTGACCCCATTTAGAAATTAAATGAAAGTGGTATGCTGTAGAACACTGTGTATAGGAGAGGCATGTTTTTATTTATTTTAACAAAAACTGTGTGAAAATGGCCACTTAGGCATAGAAAAAAATCCATGAAGGTTATGCGCCAAACCACTAATAGTGGTTTCCTCTTGAGAACAGGATTAGGAGTATTTTCATTAACTTTGTAATATGATATACTAGTTAAAATTTTTATTACAAGTAGATGTATTAAGGAAAAATTTAAATTAGGTATTAGAGGATCTTGAAAGTCAGCCGTAAACTTCAAATTTTCTTTCTTTCTTTTTTTTTTTTTTTTTTTTTGTGGAGACAGTTTCACTGTTGTTGCACAGGCTGGAGTGCAGTGGCACAATCTCGGCTCACTGCAACCGCCACCTCCCTGGTTCAAGTGATTCTCCTGCCTCAGCCTCCTGAGTAGCTGGGATTATAGGCATGTGCCACCAGGCCCAGCTAAGTTTTTGCAATTTTAGTAGAGATGGAGTTTTCTCCATGTTGGTCAGGCTGGTCTCGATCTCCAGACCTCAGGTGATCTGCCTGCCTCGGCCTCCCAAAGTGCTGGAATTACGGGCATGAATTACCGCGCCCTGCCTCAAGTTTTTATTTGTTAGGCAGAAGGGGCAGTACTCTAGGGGTCATAGTCCTGTTTTGTTTGGTTTTGTTTGCTTGATTTATTACAAAATTTAGTATTCGAGTATAGTTACGTGCTGTGCATTAAATTAGATGTAAAATTATGTGCCATGCATTAAATTATACCTGAGTGCCTAGTACATAGTAGATTCCCAGGTGTCATTCCCTTTGCCCCACTTTGAGTTAAATGATAATGTCCTTGTTTCAAAAAGAGAAACTTCATTTTTATAATAAAATAAGCAATCTAAGGCATTAACAGCTAGTAAATATTAAAGCTAAAATTTGAAAATGTCTGTTATTCCAAATCCAGTGCTTTCCTCACTATTTTGTAGCTGTAATCAAAACTATTCTTCAAGCATATTAATTATACAGTTGATAAAATAGGGTGAGGAGAAAAGATTAAAGGAAGCTACTGGATTTATCTGATATAGGTGCCAAAGTGAGAGCTGATGCCAAGAGACAGGGAAAAAGGGAATGGCAGGGGATGGGATGGGGAAAGGAACTGTCTGGATATGTTATCTAAATGTCTTTGTAAAGACCTGTTGTTGGGGTGAGGGAGATGCTGCGTGAAGAGCCAATGGTAACTCGGGTATTAAAAGATTGGTTAATTGTTCCTGGTGGCAACATCACAAAGAACATCAGAGGGGAAACAAATATATAATGGAAATTGATGAATTTGGGTTTGTGCATGTCTTGATTACTAAAATCATTATTTACAGACACTGAAGGCTATAGGTAAACATGCTTCCTTAGAAATATGCTGTTACTGATTTGAAATAAAACTGAATCATGGTATTTTATTCTTAGCAGCAGGGAATACAGCAGACAGCCCCTCCTCAACAGACAGTGCAGTATTCACTTTCACAGACATCAACCTCCAGTGAGGCCACTACTGCACAGCCAGTGAGTCAGCCTCAAGCTCCACAAGTCTTGCCTCAAGTATCAGCAGGAAAACAGGTAAACTTTTTTTTTTTTAAATCAGGTAAACTCTTAATTTCTGAAAGGATGCTAAAAGGGGTATCCATGTAACTTGTCCTTTCATGTGGATAGACCCTTGAAGTAGGTTAATCTCGTTGCAAAAATGAAGTGAAAATCACCTCATTTGTGCGTATGCATTGTTTAATGTAAGTGGGTACATCACTGACAACATTGACAATCCAAAGTTTCACTTTTAGTCTTACCAGGCCAAAATCGATTTAACAGGTACTAGAAATAACGGGTTAAATAAAGGTGCTTCGGTAACTGAACCTATGACATTCCCTAGAATTGTGTCAGCTGTGTCTGATATTCTAGGTTTCCAACTGTGCTTTATTTTCATGTAGATTTCTGCACTGTTTACTATGTGGAACTTTTTTTTCTTAAGTAGTCCTCCTAATCACTTGAAAAAAGTACCCTGTAGAAGGTATGCTCTTCTAAATGACCTTTTTTCAACTTTATTTTTGAGTACTGTTGTGCATGTATGTGCACAGTGTATTGTTACCCTAATATTTCATCACATCTGAGATGCTATCAACTTTAAAATGTACCATATTTTATGTACCACATCATCAGTTATAAGATCCCAATTTCTCACATGTTAAAATGATCGGGTAGTGGAGAGTGATGATTGCATCCTAGAATGAGTGAAATAATGTGAATTACACCAATTTTTATTGAGTCATGTTAGACTTAAGAATTTTAGAAATAATATGAATGAAATCTTAATTCCACTGGGAAGGAATTCGTTTGAATTTCACTAACTACTGTAATAGCAGTCATAACTTTAGTGATAGCATTATGGTATATAAAATATATTCCAATAAAGCTGTTAAAAAAAAAAAAAGCAAACCCCTTGTCTATGGAAGGGTCCTCTTTTATTGCCAAATGCTGAAGCATTAGCAAGTATTTCTATGACAAAAGGTATAGAACAGTCATAGTCTATTTAGCCTCTTTCTCTCCTGCTCTCCTTTCCATATTCTTATGTGGCATATTAATTTAACACTAATGTATGCAGGGTTTTGTTGGTTTGGTGTTTTTTTGTTTTGTTTTGTTTTGTTTTGTTTTGTTTTGTGTTTTCCTTCTTTTTGGCTAATACGTAAATCTTGCTTTTGGCAGCCTTGCTTTTTTTTGTTTTTTGTTTTTTGTTTTTTTTTTTTTTAAAGCCTGTCTGTTTTGTTTTTCTTTACCTTCCCAGCTTCCAGTTTCCCAGCCAGTGCCAACTATCCAAGGCGAACCTCAGATCCCAGTTGCAACACAACCCTCGGCTGTTCCAGTCCACTCTGGTGCTCATTTCCTTCCAGTGGGACAGCCGCTCCCTACTTCCTTGCTCCCTCAGTACCCTGTCTCTCAAATTCCCATATCAGCTCCTCATGTGTCTACGGCTCAGACAGGTTTCTCATCCCTTCCCATCACGATAGCAGCTGGCATTACTCAGCCTCTGCTCACGTTGGCTTCATCTGCTACAACAGCTGCGATCCCGGGTGTATCAACTGTGGTTCCTAGTCAGCTTCCAACCCTTCTGCAGCCTGTGACTCAGCTGCCAAGTCAGGTTCACCCACAGCTCCTACAACCAGCAGTTCAGTCCATGGGAGTACCAGCTAACCTTGGACAAGCTGCTGAGGTTCCGCTTTCCTCTGGAGATGTTCTGTACCAGGTATTGTGTTAGCTAGCAAAAGAGGGCACCACAGAGTTTGATCCTAATAGATCAGCAAGAACATGGAAATCTAATAGTTGAGTGTCAGAATAACTAGCAATAACATGTCAACTAGAGAAGCAAAACAGTAAAATTCTGAGAAAGGATTGGGTAATGATGTTCAGTGATTCCTGATCCATTTTTCTCAAGACACTTCTTCAGAGAAAAATGGTTCTCTCAGTATTCAGTGTAAGCTGATTGAATGCTAGATGTGGTTAATAGGACACCTGACAACTTTTACATACATGGGTAGAATAAATAGAATAGCCAGCATGGTATCAACAAAGAGCTTCAGAGTTTACATTGGGAAAATTAGCATTTCATGATATAACTGTTATGTGGAAGAATTTTTGCATTCTTCCATTTAAGATTGGCTAGGAAGAAATTGTGTTCCTCCTCCTTCAATCATCTGTGGCAGAAGACAACCAACAATAAAAGTGTTATTGTAGAGTCCTGTTTCTTCTGTTGGAACCAGTCTACTACTTCATTTCAAGAATGTGGTCTTTATATGCCCTTTAGATTATTAGAAAGAGAGTGGCTACTGTTCTTCTTTGCTGTGTGCTTTTTTTTTTTTTTTTTTTTTTGCATGTCTTGCTGTTTTGCTAATTGAATGACCCCCAACCTGCTCTAACTCACCTTCCTCATTTCTGTCACAGGGTTTCCCACCTCGACTGCCACCACAGTACCCAGGAGATTCAAATATTGCTCCCTCTTCCAACGTGGCTTCTGTTTGCATCCATTCTACAGTCCTATCCCCTCCCATGCCGACAGAAGTACTGGCTACACCTGGGTACTTTCCCACGGTGGTGCAGCCTTACGTGGAATCAAATCTTTTAGTTCCTATGGGTGGTGTAGGAGGACAGGTTCAAGTGTCCCAGCCAGGAGTGAGTTTAGCACAAGCCCCCACTACATCCTCCCAGCAAGCAGTTTTGGAGGTAAATAGAATTACTGCATGTTTATATATAAAACATATATAAATGGATAAAAATGATAAAGGAGAAAGAAACAGGCTCCCTTGGTTTAGAACTGATTTGGAGATGACGTCAAACTAACTTCTGCATGACTTTTTCTTACAGCAGAATGAAATGCCAATGTGGGGTCCTTGTTTCCACTGGCTGTTCTGTTGGGAAGTGAGTGTGCCTTGGAGAGGATTAACCCTATTAGCACTTCACTTCTCTAGCTAGCACTTCAGCCATTATTCTTGTCCTTTCACAAACTGTTTCCATGGGCAGTCATAGGAGTATCTTAGCCTCCTGTGCTCTCTCAGCAATCATTTTTGCCCTGCTAGGAGAAAGATCTGAATTCATCTTTGTACTTTGCTCTGCCTGCCCTATTGCACACTTCTGGTAAGATGCTGGCTGCATGGCGAGTTGTAGGTTCACACTGCCTAGCAGATATGTTGGCTGACCTCATACCATGCAGTCTATACCAGAGACTAGCTTTAGAAACTTCCTTTGGAATTTTAAGTCCATTATCTCTAGACGCTAAATATTGAGAGTTTACTAGTAAATTTAGTGCTTCTAGGACTTAGTGGGGAGGGATAAGGAAAAAAATAAGTAGATTATTGGGGATAGGGATTGATAAATATATTACTACCAAGATTTGAATTATCTTTTTGATTCACAGAGTACTCAGGGAGTCTCTCAGGTTGCTCCTCCAGAGCCAGTTCCAGTAGCACAGCCACAACCTACCCAGCCGGCCACTTTGGCTTCCTCTATAGACAGGTATGTAAAACTAGAATTCTCCTTCCTCGACTGGAAGATAAGATGATGTGAAACACCAAACTGTCAGACCTTTAAATCTCATATTATAAACTGCACTTTTATTTTCTTTTTAAATTTCAAAGTGCACATTCAGATGTTGCTTCAGGTATGAGTGATGGCAATGAGAACGTCCCATCTTCCAGTGGAAGACATGAGGGAAGAACTACAAAACGGCATTACCGAAAATCTGTAAGGAGTCGTTCTCGACATGAAAAAACTTCACGCCCAAAATTAAGAATTTTAAATGTAAGTATTCCTGATTTGTGGGTTTCATGTCGTTAAAGAAATGTGACACTGAAAAAGATTTTAGAAGTCATCAAATCCAAACCACTCACTTCATGAAATAAAGATAACTATCTATGTGTGATAGATAATTTCTTTTTTTGTGTTTTTAGACAGAGTCTTGCTCTGTCACCCAGGCTGGAGTGTAGTGGCATGATCTCGGCTCACTGCAATCTCTGCCTCCCGGGTTCAGGCGATTCTTCTGCCTCAGTCTCCCAAGTAGCTGGGACTACAGACAGATGCCACCACGCATGGCTAGTTTTTGTATTTTTAGTAGAGACAGGGTTTCACTGTATTGGTCAGGCTGGTTTCGAACTCCTGACCTCAAGTGACTCACCTGCCTCGGCCTCCCCAACCACTGGGATTACAGGGACCCAGCCAGATAATTTATATAGTACTCTTCTCATTTAATGCCTACAGTCTCTTTGACTTAAATATCACATTTTTAGAAAAATGAAAATGTGGTTCATAAAGCTATGATAGGGCCAGCAGTTAATATCATTTAAATATTTCTTAAGGCTGAGATGAATTGATGAATGTATAGGATCTTATAATTAGCAAAATGATATTCTTACATCCATATTTCTGTGATAAAGCACTACTTACCTTTTAGAAAAAGAATAGAGAGTTCTAGTAAGTAGCTCAAAGGCTAACGTCTTCTCAGATTTTTCTTGTTACCAGTTTAAGAGACAAAGTACTATTGCTCCAACAGTGATGACACTATGCTTCCTTAGACATAAAGTCAAGTGCTAATCTGCATTGCTTTTCTGAAATTCAGTAATAAAGCTGAATATGGTCTTTGGAGATGATGTACCTTTTTTCTTTTTAGGTTTCAAATAAAGGAGACCGAGTGGTAGAATGTCAATTAGAGACTCATAATAGGAAAATGGTTACATTCAAATTTGACCTAGATGGTGACAACCCTGAGGAGATAGCAACAATTATGGTATGTCTGCATTTGGAGTTCTAAGTTTTTCCTTAGTACTTGATCTTAATAGCCATTGCTCTAGGCAAATATGCCATATTTTGTAATCCATGTTTATTTAAAGTTATGCATTTACTTCAATGTAAGTAAAACTAGCACACCCAACCTGTGATTTAGTGATGCTTTTTGTCTAGGCTATGTCTAACTAGATATTGAAGTTCTTACAAAGATAAGAGCTAACTTGAGTACAAAATAAATAAAAATATAGGTAAGTATGCAGACAGGACAGAAGTCATAAAAGTGATAGTTGAATGACATAAAGTTTAAGAAATGACACTAATTAGACTGACATCACATTTCTTTTACAGGTGAACAATGACTTTATTCTAGCAATAGAGAGAGAGTCATTTGTGGATCAAGTACGAGAAATTATTGAAAAAGCTGATGAAATGCTCAGTGAGGATGTCAGTGTGGAACCAGAGGGTGACCAGGGATTGGAGAGTCTACAGGGAAAGGATGACTATGGCTTTTCAGGTTCTCAGGTAGGTTCACCACTCCCATAGTGAAACTTTGTTGATTTAAAATATTTTCATAGTTCTAAATTTGCTATGCAAAATGTCCAGTGATATCACCTGATACCCATGACCAACATTATTTTATGTTCTTTTCGCATGTGGCAGTTTGCTTTGCCTAGTCATTGAGATTGCGTTTGAGAATGTATTTAATCACTTTTGTTTGTTGTAGAAATTGGAAGGAGAGTTCAAACAACCAATTCCTGTGTCTTCCATGCCACAGCAAATAGGTGAATTTATTTTCTTTCCTTGTTTTTACCTTTGACTTAAGAAGCCATTAGCTGGGAATGGTGGCGGGCATCTGTAGTCCCAGCTACTCGGGAGGCTGAGGCCTGAGAATCGCTTGAACCCAGGAGGCGGAGGTTGCAGTGAGCTGAGATTGCGCCACTGCACTCCAGCCCGGGTGACAGAGTGAGACTGTGTGTCAAAAAAAAAAAAAAAAAAAAAAAAAAGCAATTGTGTCTGCCAATAATGAAGTCTAACAATACTTATAATAATAAGTTGCGTTTGTTTGTTGGTTTTTGACCAGGCATTCCTACCAGTTCTTTAACTCAAGTTGTTCATTCTGCTGGAAGAAGGTTTATAGTGAGTCCTGTGCCAGAAAGTCGATTACGAGAATCAAAACTTTTCACCAGTGAAATAACAGATACAGGTAAGGGATTGATTCTGCCACATTGTTATGTAAATTCTACAGTGCCTCTGCTATGTTGAAAGCTTAATCATAAAGCAGTGATTTATGATGACACAGATCATGAAAAAGAATAGAAAACTGAAGTTATAACCAACAGATAAACATATGAGAGAGGGAAATGGGTGTAGAATAGAGAGGATTACAGAAAAAGCCAAGAAGCATGGCCATACCTAGATACAGCCTGTATAATAGATATTGTAGTATGTGTTTATTTCTGGTGTAGAATAGAGAGGATTACAGAAAAAGCCAAGAAGCACGGCCATACCTAGATATAGCCTAGATATACAATATAATAGATATTGTAGTATGTGTTTATTTCTGCACTTAGTACTATTGTCTGTGTTTTAAGATTACTCCTTATTTTTTTTTTATCAAAAACAGATATTTATAGGAGCTGACCTAGGCTAGTGGACAATCTTTTGAATCCATCCTTTTAAAATGGGCTGATTCTTATTTTTTTGTATTCCTTTGCAGTTGCTGCCTCTGCATCTCAGAGCCCTGGAATGAACTTGTCTCACTCTGCATCATCCCTTAGTCTACAACAGGCCTTTTCTGAACTTAGACATGCCCAAATGACAGAAGGACCCAATACGGCACCTCCAAACTTCAGTCATACAGCACCAACATTTCCAGTAGTACCTCCTTTCTTAAGTAGCATTGCTGGAGTCCCAGCCACAGCAGCAGCCACAGTACCAGTCCCTGCAACAAGCAGCCCTCCTAATGACATTTCCACATCAGTAATTCAGTCTGAGGTTACGGTGCCCACTGAAGAGGGGATTGCTGGAGTTGCCACCAGCACGGGTGTGGTAACTTCAGGTGGTCTCCACATACCACCTGTGTCTGAATCACCAGTACTTTCCAGTGTAGTTTCAAGTATCACAATACCTGCAGTTGTCTCAATATCTACTACTTCCCCATCACTTCAAGTCCCCACATCCACATCGGAGAACATTGTTTCTAGTACAGCACCGTATCCTTCAGTAACAGTTTCAGCAACTTCAGCTTCTGCAGGGGGCAGCACTGTGACCCCAGGTCCTAAGCCTCCAGCTGTCGTGTCTCCGCAGGCAGCAGGCAGCACTACTGTGGGCGTCACATTAACATCAGTTTCTGCCACCACTTCACTCCCAAGCACAGCTTCACAGCTGTCTATTCAGCTTAGCAGCAGTACTTCTGCTCCTACTTTAGCTGAGACCGTTGTAGTTAGTGCACACTCACTAGATAAGACATCTCATAGCATTACAACTGGATTGGCTTTGTCCCTCTCTGCACCATCTTCCTCTTCCTCTCCTGGAGCAGGAGTGTCTAGTTCTATTTCTCAGCCTGGTGGGCTGCATCCTTTGGTCATTCCATCAGTGATAGCTTCTACTCCTATTCTTCCCCAAGCAGCAGGACCTACTTCTACACCTTTATTACCCCAAGTACCTAGTATCCCACCCTTGGTACAGCCTGTTGCCAATGTGCCTGCTGTACAGCAGACATTAATTCATAGTCAGCCTCAACCAGCTTTGCTTCCCAACCAGCCCCATACTCATTGTCCTGAAATAGATTCTGATACACAACCCAAAGCTCCTGGGATCGATGACATAAAGACTCTAGAAGAAAAGCTGCGGTCTCTCTTCAGTGAACACAGCTCATCTGGAGCTCAGCATGCCCCTGTCTCACTGGAGACCTCACTAGTCATAGAGAGCACTGTCACACCAGGCATCCCAACTACTGCTGTTGCACCAAGCAAACTCCTGACTTCTACCACAAGTACTTGCTTACCACCAACCAATTTGCCACTAGGAACAGTTGCTTTGCCAGTTACACCAGTGGCCACACCTGGGCAAGTTTCTACCCCAGTCAGCACTGCTACATCAGGAGTGAAACCTGGAACTGCTCCCTCAAAGCCACCTTTAACTAAGCCTCTGGTAAAATTATTGGGATAAAAGAATTAGATAAATATGATCAGTTTTTTTTCTCCCTATTAAGTGCATTTTTCAATTCAGCCTTGCAAGTTAGAAACATAGTTATAAAGTTACCTGGCTTATAGTATTTATTAAACAAATTGACAGCAGTTTGAGGGTATATCTACAATGAATATAAGATTTTATTTCAAGTGTGGCAGGATTTGGGGGTTAATTATGCTGCACAGTTTTCCATGAATGTATAATTATCGGGTTAAATACAAGTATTTCATCTGAATTGGTACAAACTGAAGAAGTCTGTATCCCAAAAGGGAGCTAAATGCATCTGTCAGCAAAATGTATGCACATAAGAGCAGTTCATAATCTTTGTTTCAGTGAGAATGAAGCAAATTTTTGGCTTCATTGTAGATTCCATAGTTGTACAATTTGGGGGTTATAGAAAATTGGAAGTTAGTAAGGAAATAGATACAGAGGAGGAAGAAATAATCTAATCCTAGGACTGAAGTAACTGGAATTTATTATCTAATTATGCTGTGGTGGATTTCCTCTTGTTCTGCCACCTTCTCCAAATAACAAGGCTGTGTTACATCTACTGTATTGTGTGCTTCATCCTCTTTCTGCATTGCCATTGATGTGAGGTTCTTTTTATAGTAGGATAATGCAGAATCTTCACTCAGATAAAACAGAAATTCTTGATAATAGTATTAGATTTCTGATGCCTTTTGTTATCAGGCCTGCCTGTTGGTTATTTCTTAACCAGCTACTGTTTTCTTTTCTCGGAAAATCTTGTTTTGCATGGCAAAAGCCTGATACGTACTGTACCAAATAAGTAGCTCAAGAGTATCTGGATACTGCCACTTATGTACATACAGCCTTTGTTCTGTTCTCCCGAGGGAACGACTTTTTACTGTATTTTACTATTCATTTTATAGGTATATTGTAGTAACCCCTATAAGAATATCACTGGTCGTCACACCTTTTTTTAAGACAGATACCAGAGTGTAACCTTGGTGACAAACATGTCTTAACTAGATACATTTCATTCTTATATTTGTGCATTCAAATTAGTTGATTTGCTCTTCAGGATGCAGTCTTTATATTTAGTGTCTCATGGACTTGAATTTCCCTTTGTTGTCTGTAGGTGCTGCCGGTGCGTACTGAACTTCCAGCAGGTGCTCTGCCCAGCGAGCAGCTGCCACCTTTTCCAGGACCTTCTCTAACCCAGGTGCCTCAGGACTTGACCAGTTTCTTCCTGCGCCCTACCTTCTTTGACAAAGCTTGCTGCAGTTATCCACTGTGGTCTTGGCTTTTGTCTATTTGGCTTTGATTTAGTAACACCTTTCTTTTAAAACGTTATAGCCAATGACCCAGGTCCTACTTAAAGTAAGAAGCTTCATAGCTCTTCTGTTTGTCATGTTTCCGGTTATCTGAAAACACTTGATACTAATATTTTTTTGTATCTTACGAAGGAAGAAAACAGCAAAGCCAACATTTTGCCAGACCCATATTGCTCCCTTTGTCATTCATACTTCTGTAGAATAGCAAAATTGCATATATAATCAAAATTAACTTTGAGAGTGCCTTAGAAAGAAGCAGCACAGTGGCAACTGATAAACTTTTTCTGTGAGTCCAGAGCAACCAGTTTTTTCTTGAGTGTTTATCATTTCTTTCACTAGCCACCTAATGAAGTAATCAGCTTACATATAGGTAGGTATAGGAGTGATAGTTCATGAAAACTGTGTGTGCTATATATTTTAAAATAAAAGCCACCCAGCCCACTGAGGTGCTAACATGAGATTACTCATGGAGGAACTGAGACCAGCCACATGAACTTGAGGTTCCCATCTCACAGTCAGTTCTGCTCACTGAGTGCAGTGGTGGACAGAATTACATGTAATATTTATTATTTCCCTTTCTCACCCCAGCCTACCACCAACACATTTAGTTGAATTTCCATAAGAGAAGTACTAATTGTGAACCTGTTGTGACCAGGAAAAAGCTTCTGACATGAGACAAGCCAGTAAACTTTTAAACTAAATTAGGAACTTATTTTTGAATCATATGTAAGAAATAAGAAAAACATGGTAAACTGCTTACTTGAGAGGCTGAGTTGGAATTTATCCCTATTTCTTTGGTCCCAGTATACAGGGGAACACCATTTAAGGAACTTGCCACAATAAAGTGAAAACTCCAACAGAGAACGCGCTCCGTCAGCCACCAGATTTGGGGGAAAGTGCATTGTGAAAGTCCATAAATCAGGAGTTTAGTTTTCAACTTATTTTCTCATTTAAAAACATGTATTCACATTTCTAAGGGAGCATAAAGTGTGATGAGAAATAGCAAGCGAGAATGTGGTGGGGTCCTAGATACAGGGAGAGGCATCAGTGAAGGCTGTGCAAGAACAGATTGATAGAAGCCAAGACGGATGGAGGATTAGACTGTGGAAGGGTAGAAGGAAGCTGTGTGCTTGGGGTGGATGGAATGGTTAACAGGATGGAATACCCAGATCTCCTTGCCACCATCTGTAGGGAAGAAGTATACATGTAAGACCTGAAGAAGAGAATAATACCCTGTGATAGTGACAGAATACGTTAATGCCATCTTTTATTCATAGGGGCAACTTCCCAGAAAGATGTATAAAACTGAGAAAGAAAAGAGGGAATATGAGATACAGTGACTCTACCAGTAGATCTTTGTACATTTTTCACAATATATTTTAAAGATCGCACAAATAAACAACTCTTTCTACCATTTTGAGTAACATCAAACATAGAATGTAATAAGACTTCTCTTAAACTGCAAACTGAACTACTCTAAGCCTTAAGAGTCTGACATACAATCTTGAGAAACCGGCAAAATAATCAAAGCAGTGTACTAAATTTGAGTATAGTTTTATATGTTCTGTAAAGACACATGTTATGTTGTGCCAATATGAAGCGTAAAACAGTGTGTCCTATCTAAATTGGCTCTATATCATGACTCTGGAGGTGCCAAGGAAGTGTATTGACTCTGATTGTTTTCATTCAGGCCCAGCAACCTCTAGAGGATCTTGATGCTCAATTGAGAAGAACACTTAGTCCAGAGATTATCACAGTGACTTCTGCGGTTGGTGTAAGTTTTGAAAATCTTGATAAAATCTCCTCATAACGTTACTTAATATATTCTATGCCTGGGACACAAACTGTAACCTAAACCATTATGAATACGTTTAACATGTATTCAGAGTCCCCTGCTTATTCTAGCCAAAAGAAATGAGACTGGTTAATGAAAGATTAATGCTGACTCAAGAGTATCACTGTGGAAAAGATGGTATTTGAGAGGTGCTTTTCTAGTTGTACGTCTGGTTAGACTGTGCCACAGATCAATTCTATGGATTTTGTATTTTTGTTTTAGAGGAGGCTAAATTTTGTCAGATTAAAATAATGTTTTGGGCCAGGCACAGTGGCTAACACCTGTAATCCCAGCACTTTGGGAGGCCGAGGCGGGCGGATCATGAGGTCAGGAGATCGAGACCATCCTGGCTAACACGGTGAAACCCCATCTCTACTAAAAATACAAAAAATTAGCCGGAGGTGGTGGTGCACACCTGTAGTCCCAGCTACTCAGGAGGCTGCGGCAGGAGAATAGCGTAAAACCCAGGAGGCGAACTTGCAGTGAGCTGAGATTGCACCACTGCACTCCAGCCTGGGCGACAGAGACTCCATCTCAAAAATAATAATAATAATAATGTTTTGATTGAAACTGTTTTTCTGTGACTATCCAAGTTATACCCTTAAGCATCCTATGAGAAAATGAAGAAGACAATCAAGAATTAAGAGTAGAAATTCCTTCTTTTAAAATGTGCCTTTTTTTTTTTTTTGAGACAGAGTCTTGCACTGTTGCCCAGGCTGTAGTGCAGTGGCACGATCTCAGCTCACTGCAACCACCGCCACCCAGGTTCAAGTGATTCTTCTACCTTAGCCTTCCGTGTAGCTGGGATTACAGGGTGCCCGCCACCACACCCAGCTAATTTTTGTATTTTTATTAGAGACGGGATTTCTCCATATTGGCCAGGCTGGTCTCAAACTCCTGACCTCAAATGATCTGCCCACCTTGGCCTCCCGAAATGCTGGGATTACAGGTGTGAGCCACCATGCCCGGCCCTGACAGCTGCCTTTCTTTACGTCAGACTTTTAGACTTGAAAAAGGAAAGAAAAGAAAATATTCTCAGACATAAGTGTTTCATCACATATACTTCCTTTCTGCCCTTTTACAAAGACCATAGGAAAGGCAACGAGGCCAAAGTCTGAGTGACTGAAGCTAAAGATTTGTGGTATCTGTCTGTGTATGTTTTGCAGCCTGTGTCCGTGGTGGCTCCAACAGCAGTTACAGAAGCAGGAGCACAGCCTCAGAAGGATGGTGAGAAACATCCTTCTTCCTTTTATATTACTAATTCCAGTCCTACCTGCAGTTGATTCAGGAGGTTTACTGTTTCAAAGACACATTTCCATGTATTTGATAACTGAGGAGCATTGGTAGTAATATCTGAAGCTTGAAAGATTAGCAAATTAATAAATCTATTCTGTTGTTATTTGGCAGAGGGAAGGTTATACAGGAGGTAATGATAAGACCCTTCATTATTAGCTAGGCCAGATCCTTGCTATTAGAGATTAGGAAATTAAAGCATACTGTATTTAGAAAAGTTAATTTACTGATAACCTCTTAGCTTTTGTGACACTGGATATATAGGGATAGAAGCTTGAATAGTCTGGACATATATTTGTATGGAAATACAAATGTAAAATTTCAGTTAGTCAATTTAAATATTTTTATTTTCAAGGCAGTTATATTCTCAGTTGGCTCTCATTTTAAAAGAAGTCATTTGTAGATCATTAGAATAGTCTAGAAATGATAATGTAGATTATCAAATATATACAATGAAAATAATAAAAGTTTGCTACCAATAAAAAGAGAATGTAGAATATGAAAAAGGTAGCTTTTCAAATCATTGAAAGATGGAATTTTTCTTTTCTTTTTTTTTTTTTTTTTTTTTTTTTTGAGTTGGAGTTTCGCTCTTGTTGCCTAGGCTGGAGTCCAGTGGCATGATCACAGCTCACTGCAATCTCCACCTCCCATGTTCAAGCGATTTTCCTGCCTCAGCCTCCCAAGTATCTGGGATTACAGGCATGCATCACCACACCTAGTTAATTTTGTATTTTTAGTAGAGACAGGGTTTCTCCATGTTGGTCAGGCTGGTCACCAGCCTCAGGTGATCCGCCCGCCTTGGCCTCCCAAAGTGCTGGGATTATAGGCGTGAGCCACCACGCCTGGCTGAAAGATGGGATATTTTTATAAGTGGTTTAGAACAACTCGAAAGCCATCTTGAAAAAAGCAAAGGTGGATCCACTATCCTAGACATAAGTAAAGTCCAAGTGGACCAAAGATGAAATATTATATCCTAAAATAATATTATATGAAATCATAAGGGGATTTTTTTCAGCTGTCTAGAACAGGGTTGACAAACTTTTTTTCTGCAGAGGGTGATTTAGTACAAATTTTAGGCTTTCTAGACCATATAGTCTCTTGCAGCTTGCTCAGATCTCAAAAGTAGCAGTGGACAATACATAAATAAGTAAGTTTGTGTTTCAATAAAATTTATCTACAAAAACAGGCAGTAGGCTGAATTTGGTCCATGGATCAGTTTGGAGTTCTCAGATAAGTTTAATAGAGGTGTTAAGTTCAATGTCTAATCCAGAAGCAAGTAGTAATAGATATAAAATTTTCTTCATGGAAGAAAAGTGCCATTGATTGCAAAGATAAATGAAAACCTGGGGAAATATATATATTTGTGAGAGGGGGAGGGGTATGTGTAGTCATATCACAAAAAGAACTTGTTTTGCTAATATAGAGTTCCTAAAATTCAACATGAACCAAAAAACAATCAGAAGATACAGAAAAGGAAACTTAGACGTGAAAGTATTTAACGTCCGTAAGGATAGAAATACAAAGTAAGCCTACAGCTGATAGCAGTTCCCACCTCTCATTGATAAATCAGGGGTTTAATAGCCACCAGTGACTTGGTGCAGCCTCCGTGGGGATCAATTTATAATAGTAATGTCTACTGCAGTCTTAAATGGAAATAATTCAGCACTTTCATTACGGTGTATTTATTGTACAGATCTATAAGAAAATATTTATTTTTAAAATAGCAAGAAATTCTGGGCCGGGCATAGTGGCTCACGCCTGTAATCCCAGCACTTTGGGAGGCCAAAGCAGGTGGATTGCTCGAGCTTAGGATTTTGAGACCAGCTTGGGCAACATAGTGAGACCCCCATCTCTGCAAGAAATTTTTTAAATTAGCTGGATGTGGTGCTATGCACCTGTTGTTCCAGCTTCCCAGGAGGCTGAGGAGGAAGGATCACCTGAGCCTGGGAGGTCGAGACTAGTGAGCTGTGATGGCGTCACTGCACTCTAGCCTGGGGGACAGAGTGAGACCCTGTCTCAGGGAAAAAAGAAAAGAAATTCTGAATAATTTAAATGCCCATCAGTAGAAGCCTGATTAAATGTGAAATATATATATGGTATATACATAGGGTATGACAGTATGCAGTCATTAAAAAGAATGAGGCATTGATATGGAGTGATCTCAAAGATACAGAATTACATGAAAACATCACA
Organism: Rhinopithecus roxellana; assembly: GCF_007565055.1. Classification (NCBI taxonomy): domain Eukaryota; kingdom Metazoa; phylum Chordata; class Mammalia; order Primates; family Cercopithecidae; genus Rhinopithecus; species Rhinopithecus roxellana. The sequence goes on from NC_044558.1 coordinate 8,271,117, forward strand.
ATTGCTCAATGTTCTACTAGCTGTATAAAATAAATATATCTCTAGAAAGAAACTCAAAGCATTGTTCCCCAGAAAGATTTTAAAATTGCCCAAAACTACTTATCAATAATTCTGAGGGCCAGGTGCAGTGGCTCACGCCTGTAATCCCAGCACTTTGGGAGGCTGAGGTGGGCGGATCATGAGGTCAGGAGATCGAGACCATCCTGGCTAACACGGTGAAACCCCATCTCTACTAAAAATACAAAAAAATTAGCCAGGCGTGGTGGCGGGCGCTTGTAGTCCCAGCTACTGGGAGGCTGAGGCAGGAGAATGGCATGAACCCAGGAGGTGCAGCCTACAGTGAGCCAAGATCGCACCACTGCACTCCAGCCTGGGCGACAGAGCAAGACTCCGTCTCAAATAATAATAATAATAATTCTGAGAACTGTACTATTCTAGAATTTGCCTGTGTTACATTGAGAAAATAAAATTAGCTGGTTTTCATTTAAAAATGGGTCTTGGCTGGACATAGTGAGTCACACCTGTAATCCCAGCACTTTGGGAGGCTGAGGCAGGCATATTACCTGAGATCAGGAGTTCGAAAGCAGCCTGGGCAACATGGTGAAACTCCATCTCTACTAAAAATACAAAAATTAGCCGGGTGTGGTGGCGCACACCTGTAATCCCAGCTACTCGGGAGGCTGAGGCAGGAGGATCACTTGAACCCAGTAGGTGGAGGTTGCAGTGAGCTGAGATCGCACCACTCTACTCCAGCCTGGGCAACAGAGCGAAGCTTCATCTCAATAAAATAAAATAAAGATGGGTCCTTAACGTCTTCAGTAACATCTCATCCTTCATTTCACGTATATCTCTGAATTAAAGAATGAGTAGTGAGTTTTTAATGCCTGTTAACCTTTGTTTTTATAGTATATATTAATGTTATAGTTGGTATCTAGTAGTAGAGCAAACAATAACTATTTTCCCCTGTTGGACAAAGCCTCATGGAGGGAGGAGATAAGGAAGTTCTCTTTGCCTCTAACAGCTTTCCTCGTGTGTAGTTTGGTTTTGCTGTATTTCTAGCCAACGGGAAAATAAGTTAACTGGAAAGAGACACTTATATTTTCCTCATCCATGTATGTGTTTCAGTTTCTCAAGTCACAGAAAAAGGCCCTGTCCTAGCAACTAGTTCAGGAGCTGGTGTTTTTAAGATGGGACGATTTCAGGTAAGACAGTCACTTTGCAGTTGCCTTGATGCCTTCCTTTGGAGGAGTTGTCTATATAATAAAATTACTGCCTACCTATTTGGGACGTAATTTGGGATGTAATTGCCAGTCTAGTGATTTCTATTACATAGTACTTTGTAGCTCTTTTTAGCATTTTCCTAATAAAAGTAATATATACTAAAGAAAATATAGATTACTTACAACAGTAAAAACACGGTAGATAGTCGTACTATTTATCCGCCCACCTCCCAAGATTACTTTTTGGGGTGTATTTCCTTCCACTCCTTGTTTTCTGTACAAGTGTGTATTTAAAATTGAGTACCATTTCTCCTGTTCCAAATGTTACAGCTTTTTTCCCCATTCAGTAATTGGTTTACCTAACCAGTCTCCATCATCATCTCTAATTTTTCCAACATAATAAGTTAAGTAACAGCAAACATCTTTGTGTATAAAAATGTTTTCCACATTTAAAATAACTGTCATAAGATTAATTCTTTAAATTAAAACACATGATACCATATCACTTTATTTTACTTACTGTCCAACATGTGAGCATTTTCTGGCTGGGAAGAGTAAGTGATATTTTTCTCATTTGTGAACAGGTCCTGAGCATTTATAGGTAGGCTGAGTTTGTATCTGTAAATACATGGACAAACCAGAGCAAGGATCTGGTTCTCTTTTTTAGTCACCAGTTAGTTGTGTTGATTCTTGAGGATTAACAGGCATTTAACATTTACCTTGTAGTTTTTCTTATTCACAGGCAACCCTAAAAATTGTACATCTTGTTCATTTTATTTATTTATTTATTTTCTTTTTTGAGATGGCGTCTCACTCTGTCACCCAGGCCACTGCAGCCTCCGCCTCCCGGGTTTAAGTGATTCTCCTGCCTCAGCCTCCCAAGTAACTGGGATTACAGGCACATGCTACCATGCCTGGCTAATTTTTGTATTTTTAGTAGAGACAGGGTTTCACCACTTTGGCCAGGCTGATCTGAAACTCCTGACCTCAAGTGATCCGCCTGCCTCAGCCTCCCAAAGTGTTGGGATTACAGGCGTGAGCCACTATGCCTAGCCCTGACCTTTTGTTATTTATATGTTGACTAAGACATAAATCTGAATTCTGTGTATGACATCGAATACGAAAGTAAATTATTTACTTTGTAAGCGTAGCCACACAGAATCTGCTTCTCTGTACACATGTGTTCTCTGTGATGGTATTCAATTTTTCTTCATAGTCAGAGATGGAGGCACTATGTAAAGAGATAATCAGCCTACTCGTTGACAGGGAAATAAAGTGACTTTATTTTTCCTTTTTTAAATTGTCTGTGATAGAAATTGGATATTGAGAACTTCAGTTTTTAATCTTTGTTCTTTTTTTCATCAGGTTTCAGTTGCAGCAGATGATACCCAGAAAGAGGGTAAAAGTAAGTCAGAAGATGCAAAGTCTGTTCATTTTGAATCCAGCACTTCAGAGTCCTCGGTGTTGTCGAGTAGTAGTCCAGAGAGTACCTTGGTGAAACCAGAGCCGAATGGGATAACCATCCCTGGTATCTCTTCAGATGTGCCAGAGAGTGCCCACAAAACTACTGCCTCAGAGGCAAAGTCAGACACTGGGCAGCCTACCAAGGTTGGACGTTTTCAGGTGACAACCACAGCAAACAAAGTGGGTCGTTTCTCTGTATCGAAGACTGAGGACAAGATCACTGACACAAAGAAAGAAGGACCAGTGGCATCTCCTCCTTTTATGGATTTGGAACAAGCTGTTCTTCCTGCTGTGATACCAAAGAAAGAAAAGCCTGAACTGTCAGAGCCTTCACATCTAAATGGGCCATCTTCTGACCTGGAGGCCGCCTTTTTAAGTAGGGATGTGGATGATGGTTCAGGTAGTCCACACTCCCCTCATCAACTGAGCTCAAAGAGCCTTCCTATCCAGAATCTAAGTCAAAGCCTTAGTAATTCATTTAACTCCTCTTACATGAGTAGTGACAATGAGTCAGATATCGAAGATGAAGACTTAAAGTTAGAGCTGCGACGACTACGAGATAAGTAAGTATATTTTTTCTTGTGAAAGAAAGTCAGATAAGGTTTTAAGTCCTAGATCCTAGAGCCAAGATTAATAATATTTTTGCCACAATATGCTAATGTCTCATTTCTTTTAAAGAGACAGTGCCACAGAAGCCCTACCCCACACCTCGGCATCCCACCACACACACACACGATTCCCAACCTCTGACTCAGAGGCACAGGCAGCTTCTCTTGTACTTATACAATACAGACCCATAGCATTTCTAGTTCTAGAACGTCTTCGTTGTTAATATATTATTACTGTGTTATTGTTATTGTATTGTTATTGTATTATTATTTGTATTAATAGCATATTTTATCACTGTTAACTGCTCTTTATTAGTTCACTAAATGAATGTGGTAATGGCACTTGGATGTATGATTATGTTGGCAGGTTTTGTTTGGCAAATTGGATCAGAGTAGCAAATTCAGCTATTGTGTGCATGGCCTCAAAAGTCAGGAAATGTTTTCCTCCTAAAACATTATCAACCATTTGTTGTTGGCTAGGAGCTTGTAATATGGCTTGGGTAATGCAGGCCAGCAAGGTGAGCTGACAAACTGGAATCTTATGGTAGTACATTTAGGGAAAAGGTTCATTAGTAACTGGTACATACTTGAAAGCAGGTTTAGGAATATGCTGTTAATTCTTGTTTGAATGAAGAGGATTATGGTATTTTGAATTATGTTTGGTTATCTTTCATAGACATCTTAAAGAGATTCAGGACCTGCAGAGTCGCCAGAAGCATGAAATTGAATCTTTGTATACCAAACTGGGCAAGGTGCCCCCTGCTGTTATTATTCCCCCAGCTGCTCCCCTTTCAGGGAGAAGACGACGACCCACTAAAAGCAAAGGCAGCAAATCTAGTCGAAGCAGTTCCTTGGGGAATAAAAGCCCCCAGCTTTCAGGTAAAAAGCCGTGGACTAGGTCAACCACAGCTGTCCTAATCTTTTGTTTCTGTCTCCATCTGTATGTGACCTGCCGAACGTTTGTTATTTTTGTTAAATTTCAAAGGAATTTGGCTCTCCTGGTATTTTTGCTCCCTTGACTGCTGTACTTACATTTATTGTACCTCTTTTTGAGCCTATAGAAGTAGACTTAGTGAATACAATGGCTTATTCCATTGTAATCCATATTGCTATCTACTGGTAATCTTTATTTATAGTTATTCTTAAGGATAGACATTTAGCTTTGCCTGTTAACTCATATAACTCACATTTAACCAAACTCTTGGGCAGTTGGAAGAAAATATATTATTCTCTGTTCAGTAAAACTTGGGTGGATTCTTTCTTTTAATGGATGACTTAGTCATAATTGTAACTTAGATGAATGTAATTGTCATATAGATATTTGTGTGCATGTCTAATTGGTAACTTCTTGATTAAGGTTTTTATTTCATTTATATTGGGTTAAAGAACTTGCTGGTCATTGGTCAGGCACGGTGGCTCACGCCTGGAATCCCAGAACTTTGGGAGGCCGAGGCGGGTGGATCATGAGGTCAGGAGATTGAGAGCATCCTGGCTAACACGGTGAAACCCTGTCTCTACTAAAAATACAAAAAATTAGCTGGGCATGGTGGCGGGCGCCTGTAGTCCCAGCTACTCGGGAGGCTAAGGCAGGAGAATGGCGTGAACCCGAGAGGTGGAGCTTGCAGTGAGCCAAGATCACGCCACTGCACTCCAGCCTGGGAGACAGAGCGAGACTCCGTCTCAAAAAAAAAAAAGAACTTGCTAGTCATTAAAATCAAAGAAATAGTTAAGTCATACTCTTTTGTAATAGAATATATACATATTTCATTATATAATTATCCATTATATATTATATTTTTTGAAATGTTATTTATTTATTTATTTATTTATTTATTTATTTTAAGAGACAGGGCCTCACTCTGTTGCCCAGAGTGGAGTGTAGTAGTGTAATCATAGCACACAACACAACGGCCTCAAACTGCTAGGCCCAGGTGGTCCTCCTACCTTAGCTTCCTGAGTAGCTGGGATTACAGGCACATACTACCATGCCCCGCTAACTTTGAATTATTTTTTGAGACAGACTCCCGCTCTGTTGCCCAGGCTGGAGTGCAGTGGCACGATCTCGGCTCACTGCATTTTCTGCCTCCCAGTTCCAAGTGATCCACCTGCCTCAGCCTCCCTAGTAGCTGGAATTACAGGCACATGTCACCATGCCCGGCTAATTTTTGTATTTTTAGTAGAGATGGGGTTTCCCATGTTGACCAGGCTGGTCTCGAACTCCTGACTCAGGTGATCGACCCGTCTTGGCCTCCCAAAGTGCTGGGATTACAGGCGTGAGCCACCGTGCCTGGCCCTGGACTATATTTTAATTGGGATAGAGAGTTTCTAACCCTTTGGTGAAATTATGGTAGTGTTAACACAATTAGTTGAAAAGTAAAAGAAGGTTGAAATACATTAAAAAGCAGTTGCAAACTTCTTAGCAGTTCCATTCTCTGGAAGGGTTCATAGATATCCAAATCTAGCACATTAGGAACAGTTCATGCAGTCCGTTAGTAGAGATGTGATTGTAAGAGAAATCAGCTAATTTCTGATCTGATCCAAATCAGATCTTTTTTTTTGTTTTTGAGACAGTCGGCAGTGGGGCAACCTCCAACTCCCGGGTTCAAGCAATTCTCGTGCCTCAGCCTCCCAAGTAGCTGGGATTATAGGCGTGTGCCACCACACCTGGCTAATTTTTGTATTTTTAGTAGAGCCGACCGGGTTCCACTATGTTGGCCAGGCTGGTCTCAAACTTCTGGCCTCAAGTGATCCGGCCGCCTCAGCCTCCCAAAGTGTGGATTACAGGCATGAGCCACTATGCCCAGCTATGATCCCAATCAGATTCTAATCCCAATTTTGACATACGTTTTGAGTGGACTTGAATTCAACTGGGAGCCAGGGAACAGAGTCAATTTTAGGACAATTGACATATTGAAAGCAACCTACCAAAAATAATTTTAAACATCCATTACTCTGTAGTGACCTACATCATTTTTTGGCACCTCTTTTGTATTTGATCTAATGCATGTTTATAGGAAAGTCTAAGCAGAGACTGCCTAACAAACCTTTTGGGGCATGATTCAACACATTTTCTAATAGGGTAAAAAAAAAAAAAAGCAGTCGTGGAATTGCAGATTGGAATCTGGATATCCACTACATACTCTGGTCTTCTTACTCTGCTCAGACACGTGGCCCATCTAGGTTTTCTAAAGCTAAAAAGCTTCTGAAATAGTACATATAGCCCTATTACCTATGGATTCTTTTTTTTTTTTTTTTTTTTTTTTTTTTTTTAGTGCAGTGGCAGGCATGATGTTGGCTCACTGCAACCTCCACCTCTGGGTTCAAGCAATTCTCCTGCCTCAGCCTCCTGAGTAGCTGGGATTACAGGCACCCTCCACCATGCCTGGCCAGTTTTTGTATTTTTATTGGAGACAGGGTTTCACCATGTTGGCCAGGCTAGTCTCAAACTCCTGACCTCAGGTGATCTGCCTGCCTTGGCTTCCCAAAGTGCTGGGATTATAGGCATGAGCCACTAAGCCCAGCCTACCTATTGATTCTTAGTGTCATTCCTCACTTCTCCCGTCAGTGAGGACTTTGCTCTTCTCATCATAGCTTTTGACCCATCATCCATCACTCAGTGGAACAAACCAAATGTGTAAGAACAGTGCCTAATGAGTACATGGGGAAAGCTGGACATGTTTCCTCATGCCACTTTATCTTTTGGCAGGTAACCTGTCTGGTCAGAGTGCAGCTTCAGTCTTGCACCCCCAGCAGACCCTCCACCCTCCTGGCAACATCCCAGAGTCCGGGCAGAATCAGCTGTTACAGCCCCTTAAGCCATCTCCCTCCAGTGACAACCTCTATTCAGCCTTCACCAGTGATGGTGCCATTTCAGTACCAAGCCTTTCTGCTCCAGGTCAAGGTAATAAAGCAACCATCATCGCCAAAAACAATAAAATGGAGATGTTGCCATACCTGGGACAAAAGCCTGTTAAGGCGGATTGGGAGACTAGCTGACCAGAACACAGCCTGTGTGTTGTACACTTAAGAATCTTCGGGTGAAAGGGAAGTGGAGTGATAATGAGACTCAGTGGGCTCATTGCTCCCATTAGGTGAAATTACTTTTTTTCAAGGAATTACAGTGAAAAGTTACATCTGTGTGACCTATATGACTCGCTCATGTGGGATTTGGAACTTAACGCTTTAAAATTAGGCTGAGATTTCCTGGATGAAATTCTAAGGTGTTTTAGCAGTTTCTGAAAGCTAATGCATTTTCTTAGCCATTGTAGAATTTTGTTACTTTTAAGTATGGGAGTGGCATACTAAAATGAATAACCATACAATTCAGTTTTTTATCCATAATCTACTTTCCAAATATAGCTCTGTTCATTAATGATTGCTGAAAAAATTCCTGCAGAGGAAAGAGCTTCTAGCCATATTAGAACAAGAATTGAAAAGACTTGGGCATCTGAGTGAGAAGAATAAAAAAAATATAGGTACTGGCTTATGTGCCTTTGCCACAGTTTCACAGTAATTAGAGATTAGTCTCTTCACAGGAAGAATGCACTCGATTGGCAAGGAGGGCAAACTAGCTAGCATTATATCAACTAAGAAAAGCTTCCGCATTTTGCAGATGGGTAGAATTAAGACCTAATATTTCATCTCTTACATTATCTGACCTTCCCCCAGAAGCTTGTTCTTCTGTGTGCCATCTTAGTGCATTTCACCACTCCAGCCTCAAGTTTCTAACATCTTGTAGTTGTGTTCTGTCTCTTCTCCTCTCTCTGTTCTTCCCTGTTTTTCCCCTCTCACAGGCTGTGCGAAGTTTAACTGTGCATCTGAACAGGTGACATTCAAAACTGGTGGCAGGAGGACCCGATTTCTGAGTACGCCCTGCTTGGCTCTTTGTGTGTAACACCTTTACTCCTTCCTTGTCCTTGTTTTTCTGCTGCTTGGATCTGATGTTTCACGCAGTCCATTTTCATTTGTCTCTTTTTGTATATCATCTACTCAGTGGCTTGGCTGAATTACTGTTACCCTCAGAAGTTTGGGCCCCAACATTATGATAAAAAAAAGTCAAAATGACAAGTTTCTACAAATTTCAATGTAACTTTCTGGTAGGAGTGCTTCTTCATGGATCTGTGACAGAGAGTAGATATGGTATCTAGGCAGTAGATTGCTGGGTCACTACCCAGAATAATGAAGACTGAACTCCACAGTCATAGTCAGTGCTCTCCCTCTGCCCTAGCATTACAAATGACAGAAATCAGCCAGACATGGTGGCTTACACTTATAATCCCAGCCCTTTGGGAGGCCAAGGCGGGAAGACTGCTTGAGGCCAGGAGCTCGAGACCAACCTGGGCAACATGGTGATGCCCCATTTCTTAAAAAAAAAAAAAAAAAAAAAAAAAAAAAAAAAAAAAAAAAAAAAAAACCTGGCGTGGTAGTGTGCATCTATAGTCCCAGCTACCCAGGAGGCTGAGGCGGGAGGATTACCACCTTGAGACCAGGAGGTTGTGAGACTGCAGTGAGCCATGATTGTGCCACTGCACCCCAGCCTGAGCGACAGAGCAAGACTCTATCTCAAAGAAAAGAAACGAAATGACAGCATTTTGACCAGTGATGCTCTTTTTCCATTCTTTGTCAGAGTAGATTGAAATCTTTTTTTTCTTCTCAATTAAGCCTAAGCATCTACTAGTTGAAAAGATGCTAGAATCTCTTGATTGGATCATTCCACCACTACTGTCCTCTAACCCCATAAAATCAAAAAAAGGGGTTTTAGTTTGGTTATTCCGATAAAGCACTTAGTCTGATAAAGACCAAAGCCCAGCAACTGCAAGTGAAAATTATCCTTTTAACAGGATTTCTGGGATTTCCCAGCTTTCTACTTAAAAACAAGGCACAACAGCAGGTCACCCCATCTTCCCCATATGTGAAATGAAGATGATGCCAGTGTCCTAGGGCCATCGTACAAATCAAGTTAAGATCATGTACAGAGAAACAGGTAGCACTTGAAAAGCACTTGTGATTTCTCTCTGATTAGTCAGTGCCTACCTGGCACATAATAGGTAGTCAATAACTGTTCGTTGAAGAAAAGTTTAAAACAAAAACATGGTTCAAGTAGAAAAACCTTTGTTATAATTTGGATAAAGATCTTCTCTGTTAAGGCCTCAAACTTCTGATGTGATTATTGAAGTGCTTTTTAAATGCATGTGCTCAGGCCATCACTGATTCTGAGTATGGGTCAGAGGTCCTCGGGCCTCTTCATGGTGGGAAGAATTTATACCTCCCTTTGTTCTCTGTTGTGACCACATTTAAAGCGAAGTATATAACACATTTAACTTCCATTTCCCTCACACAGTTGTAATCCTTCTAGCACCCCTGGTCTTTTTACCTGCATTAGTAATGGATTGCAGGTAAAAAGACCGCCTTTTTACTTTTACTGACTTCTCCCACATTCACTAGTCCCAGGCTCTTTAACAAAGAAGTGGGTGGAAGGCATTACCCAATTCGATAGTTTTCCAGGCATGTGTGTTTTTTTTTTTTTTTTTGAGGACTCAGATCAATAATTCTTCTGGTCAGATTTCCTGGACTGTGCATATTAGCACTTTGACAGTTGAATAAACATTTAATTTGCATGTCCACCCAGAAAGTTGCAAGGACATTAACAGTAGGAGCTGAGTATTTTTAAAGTAGAATGTGACATGTCAGGCCTGTGGTCTACAGCCTGAAGTGCCTGACAGGGAAGAAAGAGAACCAAAGCTTCTGTTTCTGAAATATAATGTGACAAATACCACTTTAATTAAATTCCATAAATTCTCATCCCACTTTTAAAGGTAGGTGGTATTACCCTTGTGGTTCAAATGAAACTGGTCAGAAATATTGAATCTTGTCACTTCCCTTTGGGTGTAAAATGAAAGGCCCTACATACATATTTTGAAGTCACATCAGGATACATCATGTAAGCCTGGTGAACAAATCCCGAGACAGACTTGAACTATGGAAAGGAAACAGGTACCTGAAAGAGTAAGGACCTTACTAGCTGGAGTTGTATTATTCTATGCTCTCAAAATAGATAATGATTTGGAAGCACGGCTTGGCTTACTGCTATATTTATGTTTAGAGGTTGCTTGTTTTCCATGTACTTTTAAAAATTATTCTGGAAGGGAAGGGGTTAGTATATATATCTAGGATGTGGAAATGTAGCCAATTTAAATGAACTTAAAACTGTAACAGTGATACTGTCAGTCTACTATGGTGGGATTGCTAATGCATTTAATTGAGTGCTTTTTTAACAGCCCAGCTGGAGAAACAGGAAGTGGGACAGGATCAGTGGAAACGCTGCTTGGGTATTTGAAATTCAAGCAGTGAGACCTGAGAGACTGGAGTTCCTCTCTGGTTCCAGAACCTCAGTGCAGGGCATTACTCTTTTAGATACAGAGAGTGGGTGTAGAAACCCAACATCTGTCAGCCAGGTAACACAGCTCATCAGATAATCATGTTAAGGCTAACAGCCAGTTAGAAACATTCTGTAGAACTATATCTATTCAAGGGCTACCAAGTCCTACCTATCTGTCTCCCCTCCTGCTTTCTCTTGCTGGGCGTTTGTGTGTTGTTTGGAGATTCTAAATATTTTACACTGATGTTTCTTTATCTTTAACACATTGCTTCTCTCTTTGTGCTTCAGGGAAGATGGTGAAAAAAGTCTGTCCTTGCAACCAGCTCTGTAGTAATTATCTTTTCTGTTATTTTTGGTCCTTGATTGCAAAGCCTGTTAACCACGAGTTCTTTCAACTCTGCAGTCTCATAGCTCCCTGATTCCTAACTTCCATCTAGCTCTGTATCCTATTCTAATAGATATTTAACATACTTCATTGAGAAATCATCTCATAGTCGGTGCCCTCAGTGATAACCCCATGTGAGCCCAGCTTGTGACAGACATGGATTGGTATGGCCATGGATGTGTACAGGGAGATCAAGGGTGCCTAGGTTCCTACGGGAGAGCGATCCTTTAGTCAAGCAAATATGGGCCGGCCAGTGTTATTACCCCAACTGGAAACTCAGCAGTGATGAAAGCATGCGAAAATCCATGCCCTCCCATTGTTCACGTTGAAGTGGGAGATGTGTGCTAGATTGATGAGGAGAAAAACACCACTTTCTAGAGTTTGTCTTCTTAGACCATGGCTTCTCATATTGTAATGAGAAGGCCACTTACAGTGTTCTAGGTAGGGTCAACAGGGAAATTCTGTACTTGGGATGCTGGGCTGTAAGTTATGGTTCATACTAGGTTATTGTTACTAGGATCTGGTGATGTGGGAGTAGGGGAAATGTATTATAATGGCAGGAGGAAATTTAAAAATGAATCTTGGGGGTAAGTCTATACTACTTATTAGGGCTTTTCAGAAGAACTAAAAAAGGTTAAGAAGTTAGCATATTCTCTCAAAGGCCTTTCTACAGCTTTTATAGTCAAGTCTCCTTTTCTTAGGAGTTAATTTCTGGTTAGAAAAGGATAGGTTTGTTTCAATCTTTAATGAGAGGACTGTATACAGCAGCCAGAATGCGAAGGTTTAACTGTATGGTTGACTCTTCCTCATGATTTCTCTTTCCTCGTGGGAAGAGACTCCTGTATGAGGTCATGTAGGTTAAAATGAAAAGTGAAATTTGGTTCTAAAGGGGCCTCGCCGCATCAGACAGAGGGGTGTGTCTCCCAGCATGTGCTCTGTGTGGATAAGCAATGGTCATGTCTCCTGAGCTTCTTGTGTTTAGCTTTTGACAGCCCTGCTCCCCTGTGATTATTTGTTTTTTGTTTTGATTGTCTCTCACATCAAGCTCACCGAGCAATAATTGTTCAAACAGGATGACAATCCCCCATGCATGTGATACGCTTGCTTTCTAGATTGAGTCACTCACTGTCATGACTGCCCATCCTCATTGCCTGTGCTTCCCCTTCGCCACTCTCTCACATTTGCTGTTCATGGAAGTCTGTTTTCTGGGCTTTAATACTTCTCCACTTGGGCTTCCTGTACTGTAGGGAACTTGCTCTTCCCTTCACACTGTATGTGCAATAGCAATCCCCTTGTGGCTCCAGCAGGCACCAAGAAGTGAGCTGACACTCACACTGCAGTAGTTCCATGTCTTGCCATAGTGGTAGGAAGCATGTGGCCTTCCTCACTCTGCAGCTTCACCTCAGAATTAGCTGTTACTCCAGCACAGACATGCTTGTGTGTGCCATTCCCCAGGTGGTAGGATATAAGCTTGACTTGAGACAAGTGATGGTCAGTAACAGGCTTTTAAGTGGCAGGGTTGTGTTAGGTGTGCTGCTTTGACCTGGAAAGCAGGAAACGCATGCACTTACTCACCCCCAGCGTTACTTGGGTGCCTTTAAGGACTAGTGGTTCACAACGGACTTTAGTCGCTTTTATTTATTCTGTAACGTGAGATCTGGTAAGACAGTGGGGGGTAAGGAAAATAGACAAGACCATGACTCTTCTTTCCCTCTTCCCCAAAACGTGCCTCCTCGAATAATCTTCAGTGTGCCCTCCAGCAGAGCCGAAATCAGGCAGGACATAGACTCCTTCTTCCTTTTTCATCAAACCATAGAAATAGAATTCCTTCATCATAACCGCAAAGCTTCCTCCTCCCCTTTGCACCCTGCCTCAGCTGCATTTTCTTGTCGCTTCTACATGGGAGTGCTTGCTGTTCTGGGAAGAGTGGGGAGAAGCGGTGGGAATCCTTGAGCCAATTGAAACGGAGGTCATCTTCAGGAAAACCATGTCTTCCTGAAGTTGAAAGATTCAGGCACACCATATAGTCCTTTCCTCGTGAATAATCTTGTTCTTTACTCATGGGAAATTGGAAGAGGCTAACCCCTCCCAAGTTTATGTTTGCAAAATCATGTTTATGGGTCCAGGTGAAAAACTCTTCTGAACACAGCATGCTACTTCTGTTATTACCTCTCTCTATTTAAAGAATGGCTAGGCTGAGCATGGTGGCTCACACCTGTAATCCCAGCTGTTTGGGAGGCTGACATGGCAGGATTGCCTAAGCCCAGCAGTTCCTAAGCAACATATGGAGATTCTATCTATTTAAAAAATTAACTGGGTGTGGTAGTGCATATGTCTAGTCCCAAACTACTTGGGAGGCTGAGGCAGGAGGAGTTTGAGACTGCAGCGAGACGTGATTGTGCCGCTGTATCCAGCCTGGGTGACAGAAAAAGAAGAGAACCTTCCTTAAAAAAAAAAAAAAAAAAGCCGGGCATGGTGGCTCACGTCTGTAATCCCAGCACTTTGGGAGGCCAAGGCGGGCAGATCACCTGAGGTCAGGAGTTTGAGACCAGCCTGGCCAACATGGCAAAACCTTATCTCTACTAAAATACAAAAATTAGCTGGGCATGGTGGCACACACCTGCAATCCCAGCTACTCTGGAGGCTGAGACAGGAGAATCGCTTGAACCCGGGGAGGCAGGGGCTGCAGTAGCTGAGATCATACCACTGCACTCCAGCCTGGGTAATAGAGTGAGACTCCATCTGGGGGAAAAAAAAAAAGGGCTAAAGATTGTGGCAATGTCCACATGGTTTGGAAACCCACCTTCTCCTTAGCCAAGCATCTTTTCCTACTCCTACTTTAACCCTGCCCAATGCACTCTTTTATCCTGCATTCTGCAAAATTCCAGAGCAACTAGCCTTGCTGATCGTATTACACCTCCATCAGCAACGTGATGTTGGGGATAGCGTACTGGCGAGCAGTTCCAGTTCTCAGGTGCTTTGTGAATGGACTGAAAGAGGCCCCTGCCTGTGTACCTACCGTCATCCTGAGTTGTTCAGCCTTATCAGCAGCTACTGAAGAGAAACTGTTTTCACCACCCTATTATACCAAAACAAATGGCTAAACAAAACCTTGAAATCTTCCCTTCTTGCATGGCTTCCCAATTCATCCTCTTCCCATTCTGTGGCTTGCCATTCATCATCCCGTGAAGTTTTCCCTCTTCCCGAAATTGTAACCTAGGCTTCTTTTAATGCTTGTATTCTGTTACTTATAATAGGGACCAGCAGCACAAACACTGTTGGGGCAACAGTGAACAGCCAAGCCGCCCAAGCTCAGCCTCCTGCCATGACGTCCAGCCGGAAGGGCACATTCACAGATGACTTGCACAAATTGGTAGACAACTGGGCCCGAGATGCCATGAATCTCTCAGGCAGGAGAGGAAGCAAAGGACACATGAATTATGAGGTAAGTCTCTCTTTTGCCGTGGAGACTCCATAACACACGCCTGAATCGAGGTGATATAAAAACAACTAGGCTGCTGCTTAACGTCTTACACCATGACCTTCTTCAGTAGCTCATGAATTTTAACACTTTAGAAAAACAAGGCAAAAATCCTCCAGGCACCCTTTTATTTTCCTTCCCTGAATTCTTAACCTCTTATTGGTCAGCTCAACTTTTTCTTCTTCGTTTTTCCTTCGTCATCCTGAACTACACACACAGACACACACATGCACACGACGTTCCTCCCCTCTCATCAGGATTATTTTCACCCTTACTTGGTAAATATAAAGAGCCAATAAACACTACAGAAGACTGTTTTGCTGTATCTTACAGGATTAGACTAGAAGTGTATGTTAGTGCCACACATTTTATACCCATGGCCCACACCACACTTGACATGTGGTTTGGTTTTCAGGGCCCTGGAATGGCAAGGAAGTTCTCTGCACCTGGGCAACTGTGCATCTCCATGACCTCGAACCTGGGTGGCTCTGCCCCCATCTCTGCAGCATCAGCTACCTCTCTAGGTCACTTCACCAAGTCTATGTGCCCCCCACAGCAGTATGGCTTTCCAGCTACCCCATTTGGCGCCCAGTGGAGTGGGACGGGTGGCCCAGCACCACAGCCGATTGGCCAGTTCCAACCTGTGGGAACTGCCTCCTTGCAGAATTTCAACATCAGCAATTTGCAGAAATCCATCAGCAACCCCCCAGGCTCCAACCTGCGGACCACGTAGACCTAGAGACATTAGCCCAACAGATCTGGGGGCAGGAGATGGAATGTGGGGGGTGGGGGGGTGGGAAGTAGCCTGTATACTAACTACTAGTGCTGCATTTAACTGGTTATTTCTTGCCAGAAGGGAATGTTTTTCATACTGCATTGAGCCCTCAGAATGGAGAGTCTCCCCCGCCCTAGTTATTTGAGTGGGAGAGGAAGCAAAGAACAGCTTTTTTGTAAAGGGGCAGCTTCAGACCATGCTTTCCTGTTTATCTGTACTCAGTAGCGAGGATGAGGGCTAGGAAAGTCTTGTTCATAAGGAAGCCAGAGAACTCAACGTCAAATCCAACCCATCTGTACTTCCGAGTGGGTGGGGCTCATGCCCCAGATCCCTCACTCCCTCAAGAATCTGAACCACAAGAGACAAAAACAACCTACTGGGCTCTCTCCTACCCTGCCCTCCTCCCTTTTTTTTACCCCTCTTTTTTATTTTGTCTTTCTTTGCTCTTTAGAACCCAGTGAAAAATACCAGGGGACTGGGGTGCAACTCTTTCTTATGATAGGTCATTAGTGCTTTAAGCAAAAGATATTAGCAGCTTTGACTGCAGCATTAGCAATTAGGAAAAAAAAAAAATTAAGTTCCCTGCGGACATGTAACTTTGCCATCAGTTTTGATGTGGAAACACTGTGATATATAAAATGTTGTTGGACAACAGTAGTTTTAAGAGTAAAATACGAAACGTTTAAAAAGTTCCAAAAAAAGCTAGCTCTGTCCTTTACTTATTGAGACACTTTAACTTTTTCCTTTGTATTTCCATTGTATTAGATGAATAAATGTGAATGTAAAATTGTATAAATTACTGTACTTGAATACTTCTGTTTCCCAGTGTTGCTTGCTGGACATTTTAGTGCCTTGGACTTCTATTGCTTCTGCCATTAGCATCAACTTATCAGACCCCAGATCAATAAAGGGCATGTGGAAGGAAATCTTAGGTCCATGTGACCCCAGCAGTCCAGCAGTGGTTATGCCAAAGGGAAATTGAAAAAGTATTTTTTTAAGTCCTTCAACAACTTTGTCTAGAGCAGGTGTAAGATGAGTAGGGTCGGAAGTTAAGTTGGCATCAGTGGTTAAAAACAGAAAGTTCTGTTTCAGGAATAGTGAGGAGGGGGTGTTGTAACAAAATTGGGCAACTGAAAAGAATGGTGTGTGCTGGGTGACAGACAGACTGAAGAATGAGGAAACAAACTTGTTTTGAAGATATGTGATGCCTGGCCAGTGACTGTCATATAAACCTTTCTTACTTGAGCTAGGCTTGAACAGACGTGACCTAGAAGAAATTGAACATAAAGAGAAGGGGGTGGGGGCTAGTTTTCAAGTTGGGGAACCTGATAGTGAAAAGTCACAGATGGAGAAAGTTGCTCTCAGAAAAACTGTTTGGATTGTTTTCCTTTGTTGCACATGTGCCATGCATTTCTCAGCTTGGGGTACTATATTTTGTGGAAAGTGATTCTTTCCACATCTGAATCTTTCCACGTCTGAATTACTCATTGTAGGAAAGAATACTTACTCCTACTCATTTCCTTTATGATGTCCAAATGGTTGCAGGATCATCATCTATTGTGCCACCTTTATTTCTAGAAGTACAACTAATATGTTCACATTTTCAAATAAATATTCCCCGTAAGTAATAACTGCAACCAATCAGTGTTATTTAGTGCTATGCCTACTTGTAATGGGTAGTTATTATTTTCAGAGCTTTCCGGAAATACTGTCCTAATTGGCTGTGTTTAGGATCTTTGTTATCTCTGAAGACAGACAAAGAAGCTAGGACTCTTAATGTTGGGGTGCTTATTGACTCTTAGTTGGGAAACTGAAAATATTTCCAACCTTTTACCCACGTCAATGGCATATTCCGGAAATCACCACCACCACACCACCACCACCACAGAAAGAGGCTGGAGGCTCCCGTGCGCTGTTCATTCCATAAGGGGCCTGCTTCCCTTATTAAGTTGGTCTATGGCCCTAAAGGTGCAAATGAGAGCCGAAGGGTTTTAAAAGGTAGAAAGGAAAAGGGCAGGGGCTTCAACCCCTGCTATAAAATGATTGACTTATTTATTCTCTGCTTATATTATTTCTTGTGGAGCGAGTAAGGATAGAACCAAGCAGGGGCTGAGTGGCTGAGAAAGGGGCCGCCTGAGTGAAACATCCTTTATACAGAGGCGCAGGGAGCCTGATGCGGCACATTCTCATTTGTTCTTTGGGTTTAATAATTTTGACATCTTTTCACTCATGCACAAAAAGTCAGAACTGGTTTTATTTACTGTTGATTTCATCCTCCTGTGGATGAAATAACTGAAGCCTAGAGGAATGAACTAGTGCTACTGAACTGTTTAAATTATTTTTGTGTTAATAGTACACTTTGAGTATCTTTTTCCACATTAAAAACTTTCTGAATTAGAAATGTTTTCCTTACATTATTTAACAATGTACACTGTTTAAAAATAAAAACTCAAACTTCGGGGGTTTCTCAGCAGCCGTTAACTGTACATTTTGCACTAACTCTGGGTGTTGCGCTTCTTGTAAGATTGCGCTTTGTGCTTCAGTTTGTTACCTTTGTAGACTTATTTAATGAAACCATTCAAATAAACCAAACTTGCTTTTGTTGAGCTGTGGGGTTTCATTTCCAGAAAATTCCTTCACATTCTCATTGGCACTATTTTGAGTTAAGTGCAATTTATAACTGGATTCCTAATTCCTGGGAGCTCTTTTGCTGCCTCTTCATCTTCCAAAGGAAGAGAAATGGTCGGCTGCCGGCTAGTACTTTCAGACTTCCTTATCTCAGGTTCACAGCTTCCCAAATGGGTCTGTGAGCCAAAAAATAAGAAGTCACTGCTTCAAGATTAGGCACAGCCAAGCCCCAAAATAGATCTAAAAAAAATTAAAGTGGCTGAATGCGGTGACTCATGCCTGTGAGTCCAGCGCTTTGGGAGGCCGAGGCAGGCAGATCACTTGAGGTCAGGAGTTTGAGACCAGCCTAGTCAACATGGAGAAACCCCGTCTCCTCTACCAGAAATACAAAAATTACCCGGGCGTCTTGGTGGGCGCCTGTAATCCCAGCTACGCGGGAACCTAAGGCGGGAGAATCACTTGAATCCCGGCAGGCGGAGGTTGCAACGAGCTAAGATCGCGCCACTGCACTCCAGCCTGGGCTACAGAGCCAGACACCCTCGCGAAAAAAAGAAAATAAAATTGCAAACTTATTTGGGGGGAAGAATTATGAAACATCTGAACACTATTATGAAAAGCCAATTTATGGTCAAGGTGGGTTACATCTCACATCTGAAATGAGCAAGTAGAAACGGTTGTGTTTGAGTATCCCCCTAATTGAAATGCTCCGAGATCCGAAAATTTCTGAGCACTGACATGATGCCAGAAATAGAAAACTCCACACATGACCTCGTGTGACAAGTCGCAAAGCACCAGGCATACAAGCTTATTCAGTGACCCTAAGAGGAAAAAAAAGACCCAGTCCCCTTCAGCTGCAGTATCTCTTATACATAAGCTTTGTTTCATGGAAAAATTATGTGTATGAGGTACATATATGAAACACAGGTGAAGTCCCATCCCCAAGGTCTCACTATGTATATACAAATATTCAAAAAATGCACAATTCTGGTTTCAAGCATTTCAGGTAAGGGGCTATGCAATATATATATATATTCTATTTTGTTATAAGGTATACGATTTGCTTTCTCAAAAATGCCTTTTCTGGCCACAGTGGCTCACACCAGTAATCCCCGTATTTTGTAAGGCAGAGGTGGGAGGATCACTTGAGCCCAGCAGGTTGAGCTGTGTTTGCACCACTGAACTCCAGTCCGGGCAACACAGCAAGACTCTGTCTCAAAAACAAACAAAAAAGCCTTTTTTTTAAGTCTTAGATGATTATTTCCTTCCTTAGGAAAAAAATGTCAGTCTTGAAGTCTTGAAAGAATGCAGGATTGTAATGTCGTAAACCCATAAATTAGAGTTTATATTAAATGAAGACTAACCTGGATTGATACAAAGTAGTAAAAGCACTACTCCAACCTTTTTCCTGCTGTGATCGACAGTGTGTAATATGGACAACGTTAAAGGCATGGACCCTAAAGGAAAGAAGGCAGATGTTATGCAAAACAACTGAATGTAGGCAATTGCTGAGGCAGGTGCTTAGAAGCAAGTCTGGCCTATATTGCTTGAGGGCAGGGAGCCATTGGTGATTCCTAAAATGTCCATCTGTATTAACATAATAGTTTAGTAATAAATAGTGGGAAGCCTCACAAGCCAAAGAAAAGCTATTTCATCTGTCCCGAGCCTCTCCCTACCAGAGTGGCAGACCAGCTTTCCAAAAGTGCTCAGCTCTGACTGCATTGTGCTCTCAGATCCTCTTGGTAAGGTTCAGAATGAAGCAAGATAAATCGCAATCAAGTTCATTCTCCAGGAGAGATGAACAATTTCATGACGAAAAAGCAGTTTTCCAAAGTCCCTTTGTGACAGAGTCCAGTCACGTGGCCTGCGCCTCAGTTAAGACGGATCGTATTTCCTTTTCTTCATGTCCTGGCTCTTCCTATGAGATTCCCAGTTTCCTACGGAAGACAAAATGGCTTAAATGTAGCTGCCATGATTTTAAAATAAACTGACAGCTAATGATTTCTGGATTATATTAATGATCCTAATCTAGACTAAGCCCAAGAAAGAGAATTACTGTTAGGAGGAAGGCAGATGATTCTCCTCGACCAAGTGGCATGGTGCTCACGACAGACCTGCTGCTAGGAGGGAAAGCTCTCCCTGCAGTCGCACTTCCGCTTCCTGCTATTATCAGGAGCTGAAAAGGGCTGCACCTGCAGTCAGGAGCCCAAAGGAAAAGTTCTGGCTCTTAAACCAATTATCTTCTACGTGTGGTGCCATTCCCTAATAGAAGTTCCCTGTTCTATCAAACTTTAAATAAAATGTCGTCCTTCCTCAAAAATTCCCAGAATTAAAGCTAGGACCTCCCTTTAATTTTTGTGCCCAAACACCTCTCTGCTACCTGTTCCGCGTTGGTCAGTGCTGTAAGTCTGGAGGTCCCAAGATCCAGATTTTGCTTGTGGTTTCTGGTGGCAAAGGCTGTGTGGAGTCTTGTTCTGGGTCACCACCTGGTGGTTCAAGGCTAGTGTGTCAGCGGTCTGGGCTGGGTCTGCTCTAGACAAGGGCTTGACCACACCATCCCCTGCATCTGGAGTTACAGCCCACTTTTCAGAGTTGTCTTCAAGAGTCTCTACAGAGGGCAAGGGAAAGTGTGTCATCAGCGAATAATGAAATATTCTCACAGAAAGCACTGGAAAAACTGGCCATCAGAAATTCCATATCTTGAGTACCTTCTGAAAGTTTCTGGAATTTCGCTCCCCTCCCCCTCAAAGCACACTTCCCTTCAGTTAGGACGAAAGAGAAACTGGACATACGCGATCAGCCAGAACCCCTCCACGAAAACCCACGGAAATGAGGACTTCTGTGCTGCCTAAAAGGTATTCTGTGGCTACTAAAAACATACAGCACAGTAGCTTACAAGCATTTCAAGGTATTTACTGATTAATTCTTGAGTCACTCCTGCAAGGAAGTCTTTCTCCAGGAGTGGTTCTGAGACGGTAGTTACAGGAGTGCTGTGCGTCAGAGGAGGGGCCGGAGGCGCTGCTACGGTTCACAAAGGAGAGAAAGGACAACTCATAATCGCATCACTACATGGGATTTCAGAGCTGAGTCCACTCCCCTCTCGCCAAAGGGCACACTCTCAGGACAACACCGCTTCCGGCTGCGCTGCCTCAGCCAGTAAGAAGAACTTCGGATTCCCGGGTCCCAGTCCCACCTACAGATCTGTCTGTGGTTTGAACTCTTCTCACCAGTGGGAAAGACAAGTTTCTTTTCTCCTTTCATAGCAAAAGTAAAAGGGTTCTTACAGGCCATCTAGTCCAGTGTCTGGCTTGCTTGTTACAGCCATAACCCTTGCTCAAACAAAATCTTAAACTAAAATCTGACCAGGCGCAGGGGCTTACCCCTGTAACCCCAGGACTTCGGGAGGCCAAGGTGGGAGGATCACTTGAAACCAGGAGTTCCAGATTCCACCTCTACAAAAAATAAAATGTTAGCGGGTGTGGTAGCATGCACTTGTAGTCCCAGCTACTCAGGAGGCTGAGGAAGGAGGATCACTTGAGCCCAGGAAGGTCAAGGCTGCAGGGAACCCTGATCCCACCACTACACTCCAGGCTGGGTGACAGAGCAAGACCCTGTCTGAAAACAAACCAACAAAATCTTAAGGCAAAACCTGATGTGTGAAATGGATTAAAATAACAATGGCTCAGGTTGTCTGCCAAGGGGCAGGAAAGGCCTGGAGGGCAGCTTCCTCCACAGTCTACCCGGGAGCCTCTGCAATGGTTGAGAAGCTAAACATCTGGAATAACTGGGTCAGGACATCCACAGGACAGGAAGTGGTTCTGTTTGAGTGTTTATGTTAATTTCCGCCTGTGAGTGCTGAGGGGCACATCAATGCACAACCATGGAGCCAGTCCTCTGAATCTTCTTCACAATTCGTAGGGAAAAACTGGGCAAAAGCTCGACGGATCTGGGACAAGGCTTCTCTCTGTTTCCACTCTGAGTAAGGACTACCTACCCCTGGACGGGCAGGAGAGAACAGGAGGGGAGACAGAGAAGGAAGAGAGGAAGGCGTCTGTATCACAGGTTCCCACTGACTCTGGACTCCAAAATAAACTAAAGTTGATAGATAAACCATCTGCCAAAGGTTCCCGTTATTCTCAACCCCAGTTTTGCCTTGTATTTGAGGCCATCTCAGAAACAAGGCTTGCGTTTTTTTTTTTTTCGAGGCCAGGTCTCATTGTGTTGCCCAGGCTGGAGTGCAGTGGCACGATCCTGGCTCACTGCAACCTCTGCCTTCTGGATTCAAGCAATTCTCCTGCCTCAGCCTCCCGAGTAGGGGGGACCACAGGCATGTGCCACCATACCTGGCTAATTTTTATGTATTTTTGATAGAGATGGGGTTTCGCCATGATGGCCAGGCTGGTGTCAAACTCCTGACCTCAAGTGATCTGCCCACCTTGGCCTCCCAAAGTGCTGGGATTACAGATGTGAGCCACCGTGCCCGGCCAAGGCTTTCTAATGTAGAGATGGCCAAAGTATTTGAAGCAAAAAAAAGTTATTTACCCTGAAATTGCTAATTCTAGAAGATTTTATCAAGGCCCATTTAGTTCTATAGGGAAAAAAAAAAATCACTGTCTTTAGAAATGGGAAAATGTATGGCAGATTTAAATATCTGAATTTCCTGGGCTCCTCTCTCCTGCGTGTGGCAGGAGAGAAGTCCCAGCGAGGCCTGGTTTGGAGCCGGCCACAGGGTTACTGGCAGAGAATCAGCTGACCCTGCGGCCAGACTTCCTCCTGCAGACACCTCCCAGGGCTCTGCTCCCACCGTCTCACACACCCTCACTCTTCTCAACTGACGGCGTGGAGACGTGAACGTGCTGTTTCTCCATCCGCTCCCGGAACTGCTGCTGCAGCTGCTTTTGCCGGAGCTTCCGCTGGTACGTGGCCTCGCTCTCCACGGTGGATGAAGTCAGGCTTCTGCATGAGAGGACCAACGGAGAGGAGCCCCTGAGTAACAGCCATGGCTCCTGGGAGCACGCACACGGCTGGCCGGCGCTGAAGGAGGCAGTGGAGGCCGCCCCAATGACACAGGAAGGGGCCGAGAGGAAAGGAAGGGGACTTGGGCCGCATACCGGGAGCTGCAGTCCTTGTCCCCCTGTATCACAACATGGCTTGGTCTGGAAGGGGAGGTCACCTCCTGTGGCTGTGGGTGTCCCAGGGCCATGCTCGGTCGGCAGCTGCTATATCTTGCCTCTTCCACAGACGGCTCAAAATCTTGTCTCTTCGCTTTAGTTAAATCCACTTCAAGAGGCAACTAGTAAGGAAAGAAAGAAGGAGAAAAAAAATTCCTTCAACTGGCTCTTGGCCTCCGCTTCTTCTCCCTGACTCACAGGTATAGATTCCTGGAAAATCGCATTTGATATCCTCCATCCACTGCGCCTCCTAGGTCCTGCTGAGGCAAAGGATCTACAACTTCCAAGTAGTATTTGTAACTCTACGAGAAGGAGAAGCCAAACAATTTCATGTTTTATGTATACCCTTCTGTGTTAGTGAAGTTTTGATAAAAAGGAATCCTTCTTTGGTTTTGCTTAGGGCAGATGTTCTGTAAAATCGAACTGGAATCTTTCCTCGGCAGCTGGGTCTGTCTGTGCTGCCTCCTGGTCCTTGTTCCACGGATATGAGCGCATGCAGTCTCCGCGGAGGTCCGCACCTTCTCAACCCTTTCTGCCAGGGCCATCCCTGGAAAGAGCACTTGTCACTGAGGGAGCCTCGGGTACGCTGTGGCATCACGAAGGACCCTTCAGACGACAGAGGGAGCAACACCTGGAGGCACGGACGTCGGCTGCCAGCCAAGGCTGCAAGGAATCTTCCAGGACGGGGCTGGTCCTGCGTCTCCTCGACATGAGAACGGACACTCCTGTGCTGCGTGGCACAGGGCAAATGATTTCATTTCCACACTGATTCCTACAGAAATCCAGAATATTTTTCCTTGGGAAAACATCTCTCAATTCATAAAACTGATGCTGATGGAGTAATTGTTTGAATATGAGGGATTAAGACGATTACATTTTGACCTGAAAATGAAAATTATAGTGTAGATTTCATATCTACATTGAAAGATAAATGAGTAGTTTAAAAAGAAACGAGCTTTGGCCAGGCACGGTGGCTCATGCCTGTAATCCCAGCACTTTGGCAAGCCAAGGCAGATCACTTGAGTCCAGGAGTTCAAGACCAGCCTGGCCAACATGGCAAAAATACAAAAATACAAAAAACATTGAAGGAGCTCCTGGGTAACAGCCTATCTCTACTAAAAATACAAAAAATAAAAAAATAAAAAATTTAGCTGGGCACGGTGGCACACACTAGCGACTCGGGAGGCTGAGCAGGAGAATCGCCTGAACCCGGGAGGCAGAGCTTGCAGCGAGCCGAGATCGCACCACTGCACTCCAGCCTGGGCGACAGGAGCAAGACTGTCTCAAAAAAAAGAAATGAGCTTTGAAAACTCTGAACGACTGTCAATACCAAGTGCTGTCAAAGATACGGAACAACTGGAACTTACACAATGCCATGTGGGGTGTGAACACAGCCATACAGGAACACGGGAAGAACCTGCTAAAACTAAACATGTACCTATCTTCTCACCCAATGATTCCCAACAAAAATGAGCGCGAATGTACAGCAGAACGCCAACAGCAGCTCCATTCACAACATCCAAAGCTACACAGACCAAAATGTCTACTAGGAAAGGACTAGAAAAGTAAACTGCCACATACTCATGCAAAAGAAAACTATACAGCAATGCAACTGCTGCACGCACCATGAACGAACCTCACAACCATGCTGAATTCAATAAGATACAAAAAGTTCAAACTGTAGTATTGCAAAAAAGTACATAACAATAAAAACAAATTTGTGGCTTTGTTTTTGTTTGTTTTTGAGAGAGGGTCTCGCTCTGTGGCCCAGGCTGGAGTGCAGTGGCGTAGTCACAGCTCACTGCAGCCTGGGCCTCCTAGGCTCAAATGATTCTCCCAGCTCAGCCTTCCAAGTAGCTGGGACTACAGGCGTGCACCACCAGGCCCAGCTAATTTTTATATTTATTTTGTAGAGACAGGGTCCCACTATGTTGTCCTGGCTGGTCTCCAACTCCTGGGCTCAAGCCGTCCTTCCTCCTTGGCCTCTCCAAGTGGTGGGATTACAGGAGTGAGTCACCACACCCGGCCAGTCTGTGTTGTTAAAAGTGCTTTGCTCCGTAGTGGGAAGGAGGGCAGGGGATGGCAATGACTGCAAGGAACACAGCTGGGCCTTCTAGGTACTGGCAATGTCCTGTCTTGATTCAGATGTTGGCTACGTGGATGTGTTTGGTTTGAAAATTCATCAAGCAGAGCATGGATGATATGTGCACTTGTCTACATGTTCTTTTTAATACTTCGGTCAATTTTCTTAAAATGTAAACTGTACAATTCCACTTACAGTACAATTCCATGTGTGAACTCTACATACATAAAGTTCAAAAACAGGAAAAAATCTATGAAAGTCAGAATAGAAGACAGGACAGTAGTTACTTTTGAAAAAAAGAAAGCAAGGCAGTGACTGGAAGAGGGCAAAATGGGGCTTCTGGGCTGCTGGTAAAGCTCTGTTTCCCTATCCGGGAGGTGAATAGCTGCGCTCACTTATGAAATGGTGGCTCACGCCTGTAATCCCAACACTTTGGGAGGCTGAGGCAGGTGGATTACTTGAGGTCAGGAGTTCAAAATCACCTTGGCCAACATGGTGAAACCCCATTTCTACTAAAAATACAAAAATTAGCCAGGCGTGGTGGTGGGCGCCTATAATTCCAGTTACTTGGGAGGCTAAGGCTGGAGAATGGTTTGAACCCACGAGGCAGAGGTTGCCGTGATTGCACTCCAGCCTCAGTGACAAGAGTGAAACTCTGTCTCAACAAAAAAAAAAAGAGAAATTTGGGACCAGGCTCAGTGGCTTATACCTGTAATCCCAGCACTTTGGGAGGACAAGGCAGGTGGATTGATCACTTGAGCCCAGGAGTTTGAGACCAGCCTGGCCAACACAGCAAAACACTGCTCTACTAAAAATACAAAACATTAGTTGGGCATGGTGGCGGGTACCTGTAGTCCAGCTACTCAGGAAGCTGAGGCACGAGAATCGCTTAAACCTGGGAGGCAGAGGTTGCCGTGAGCCAAGATACCACCACTGCACTCTAGCCTGGGCAACAGAGCAAGGCTCTGTCTAAAAAAAATAAATAAATAAAAAATTAGGGCTGGGTGCGGTGGCTCACGCCTGTAATCCCAGCACCTTGGGAGGCCGAGGTGGGCAGATCACCCGAGGTCGGGAGTTTGAGATCAGCCTGACCAACTTGGTGAAACTCTGTCTCTACAAAATACAAAAAATTACCTGGGCGTGGTGGCACACACCTGTAGTCCCAGTTAGCTGGGAGGCTGAGGTAGAAGAATCGCCTGAACCTGGGAGGCAGAGATTGCAGTGAGCTGAGATCACACAATTGCACTGCAGCCTGGGCAACCAGAAGTCTCAAAAAAAAAAAAAAAAGAAAAATTAGCTGGGCATGGTAGCACACGCCTGTAGTTCCAGCTACTCAGGAGGCTGAGGTAGGAGAATTGCTTAAACCCGGGAGGTGGAGGTTGCAGTGAGCCGAGATCACACCACTGCACTCCAACCTGGGCAGCAGAGCAAGACTCCATCTCAAAAAACAAAAAACTATTATAGGAGAAGAGGGTATTATATAATGATAAGAATGTCAGCCGGGTGCGGTGGCTCACGCCT
The DNA here is from genome assembly GCF_007565055.1 of Rhinopithecus roxellana. Lineage (NCBI taxonomy): Eukaryota > Metazoa > Chordata > Mammalia > Primates > Cercopithecidae > Rhinopithecus > Rhinopithecus roxellana. The sequence continues at coordinate 8,297,828 of NC_044558.1, forward strand.
GTAATCCCAGCACTTTGGGAGGCCGAGACGGGCAGATCACGAGGTCAAGAGATTCGAGACCATTCTGGCTAACACGGTGAAACCCCGTCTCTACTAAAAATACACAAAACTAGCCGGGCGAGGTGGCGGGCGCCTGTAGTCCCAGCTACTCGGGAGGCTGAGGCAGGAGAATGGCGTGAACCCGGGAGGCGGAGCTTACAGTGAGCCGAGATTGTGCCACTGCACTCCAGCCTGGGCAACAGAGCGAGACTCCGTCTCAAAAAAAAAAAAAAAAGAATGTCAATTCACCAAGAAGATATAACGATTATAAATATTTATGCACCAAACACCAGAGGTCCTAAATATATGAAGCAAACTTTGATGGGATTGTAAGGTGAAATAAAAGCAACACAATAATAGTAGACTTCACTACCTAACTTTCAATACTGGATAAAACAACCAAAAGATGAATAAGGCGATAGAGTATTTGAACAATACTATAGGCCAACTGGACCTAACAGTCATATACATAACATCCCACCTACCAACAGCAAAAAATACATTCTTCACAAGTACACATGCAACAAGACAGACCGCATGTCAGGCCACACAACCAGTCCTAACAAATTCAAGATGGAAATCATATAAAGTATCTTTTCAGTCACAACGGAATTAAACTAGAAATCAACAGCAAAAAGAGAACTGGAAAATCCACGAATCACCACACTCTTAAAGGAAACGTAACAAGGAAACTTAGAAGTAATTCCTTGAGACAAATGAATACCACAACACAACACACCAAATGACACAACACAACATTCCAAACTTCTGGGGTGCGGTGAAAACTCTTAAGAGGGAAGTTACACACACATTTTTTTAAAAAAAGGAGATCTCAAATCTACGTTCTACCTCAAAGAACTAGAAACAAAAGCTATACCCAAAGCTAGCAGAAGAAAGGAAATTCTAAAAAGAGGAGAGCAGACATAAGTGAAAGAGAAAGTACAAAAACCATACGAAAACGCGCAACAGAAACAGGAGTCGGGCCACATGTGGCTGCCCGTTATCCCAGCATCTGGGAGGCCGAGGCAGGTGGATCACTTGAGGTTGGGGGTTTGAGACCAGCCTGGGCAACATGGTAAATTTTTTTGTATTCTCCGCCTGGCATGGTGGCGGGCACCTCTATAGTCCCAGCTACTTGGGAGGCTGAGACAGTAGAATTATTTGAACACAGAGGCGGAGGTTGTGGTGAGCCAAGATGGTGCCACTGCACTCCAGCCTGGGCAACAGAGTGAGACTGTCTCAAGAAAGAAAATATGGTCAACATCACTAATCATCAGGGGTATGCAACTCATAATCACAATAAAATATCACACCCATTAAGATGGCTACTCAAAAAAAAAAAAAAAAGCCAAAAACTCAGAAAATAACACGTGCTGGTTAGGATTTAGAAAAACCTGAACTCATGTGCACAGCTGCTGGAATTGTCAAATGAGGCAACTGCTATGAAAATCGGTATGGCAGCTCCTCGAAAACTGAAAAACAGGGTTACATACGACCCAGCAATCCCCTTCAGAACACGTCTAAAAGAATTGAAAACAGGATCTCAAAGGGTTACACACCCACGTTCACAGCAGCATTATTCACAATAGCCAGGAGGTTGAAAGTAACCCAAATGTCCCTTGACCAATGAACAAACTGTGGTCTATACGATGCAATAGTCAGCCCTAAAAAGAAGGGAATTCTGATACACATGACTACATGGATGGATCTTAAGGGCATTCATGCTAAGTGAAATAAGCCAGTCACAAAAAGACAAAAATTATGTGATTCCATTTATATGAGGTGTCCAGAGTAGACAAATTCATAGAAACAGGAAAGAGACACACACACCTACAATCTCAGCACTTACGGAGGCCGAGTGGGAGGATCGCTTGTGGCCAGGAGTTTGAGACTAGCCAGGGAAACAGCAAAACTCCATGTCCACAAAAGAAATTTATTTTATTTTTATTTTATTATTATTATTTTGAGACAGAATCTCACTCCGTCTCCCAGGCTGGAGTACAGTGGCATGATCTCGGCTCACTGCAGCTTCCACCTCCCAGATTCAAGCGATTCTCATGCCCCAGTCTCCGGAAGACCTGGGATTACAGGCAGGCTGACCACCATGCCCAGCTAATTTTTATATTTTTTCTTTTTTCTTTTTCTTTTGAGATGGAGTCTCGCTCTGTTGCCCAGGCTGGAGTGCAGTGGCGCGATCTCAGCTCACTGCAAGCTCAGCCTCCCGGGCTCACGCCATTCTCCTGCCTCAGCTTCCCGAGTAGCTGGGACTACAGGCATCCACCACCTCGCCCGGCTAATTTTTTGTATTTTTAGTAGAGATGGGGTTTCACTGTGTTGGCCAGGATGGTCTCGATCTCCTGACCTCGTGATCTGCCCGCCTCAGCCTACCAAAGTGCTGGGATTACAGGCGTGAGCCACTGTGCCTGGCCGTATTTTTTATTAGAGACAGGGTTTCACCATTTGGCCAGGCTGGTCTCAAACTCCTGGGCTCAAGGGATCTAACCACCTTGGCCTCCCAAAGTGCTGGGATGACAGGCAGGAGCCACAGCGCCCAGCCTCATTTTTTATAAAAGAAAAAAAAAAAAAAAAATCAAGACCATCCTCGGCAACACAGTAAGAGCTCATCTCTTAAAAAAAAAAAAAAAAAGTTAATTAGCTGGGTCCAGGTGCAGTGGCCCATGCTGTAATCCCAGCGCTTTGGGAGGCCGACGCAGGAGGATCACATGAGCCCAGTAGTTCAAGACCAGCCCTGAGAAATTCTGTCTCTACAAAAAAATATAATAATTGTTTAAAAAATAAAGTAGCTAGGTGTGGTGGCACATACCTGTAGTCCTCGCCACTTGAGAGGCTGAGGCAGGAGGATCCAGGAGGATCCCTTGGGCCCAGGAGTTCAAGGATGCAGTGAATTAGGATTGCACTCCTGCATTCCAGCCTGGGTGACAGAGCAAGACCTCATCTTTCAAAAAATAAATAAAAAAAAAAAAAAAAAAGAAAGAAAGTGGAAGTAGTTACAAGGGTCTGGGAAAAGGGGGAAATGTGGAGTTCTTGTTTTAGGGGTATAGAGTCTTAGTTCTGCAGATCAATTTCACAACAATGTGAATACACTTAACGCTACTCAACCATACACTAAAAATAGTTAACATGTGATGTGTTTTACTACAATTTAAAAAAAGAAAAGGCCGGGTGCAGTGGCTCATGCCTGTCATCCCAGAACTTTGGGACGCCCAGGCAGGCGGATCACTTGAGGTCAGGAGTTCAAGACCAGCCTGGTCAACAGGGAGAAACCCCATCTACTAAAAATACAAAAATTAGCCAGGCGTGGTGGCGGCGCCTGTAGTCCCAACTACTTGGGAGGCTGAGGCAGGAGAACAGTGTGAACCCAGGAGGCGAAGCTTGCAGTGAGCCGAGATCACACCACTGCACTCCAGCCTGGGTGACAGAGCAAGACTCCGTCTCAAAAAAAAAAAAAAAAAATGCCTAACAAATTATTAGCAAACTGAATCCAATCATGTTTACAAATGATTTTTTAAAGGAGTTTTTACAGATGCCCAGAGATACACACCTTGTGGGGCTCCATGAGGAAAAGAATCTCAGGCACAGGATGGAAATGCTGCCCTGCGGGGTGACATGGCAGGGACCTCGGAGAGCAGATGAGGCAGGAGGAACACTCCAGAAGCTACTCATCGCAAGTCAGGTGTGACTCCAGGGCTGCCCAGCCACAGACCCCATTCTCCAAAGGCAAATGCTCAGATCACGTGACAGGTACTGACAGAAATAATGGGCATCTAAATCTTAATGACACCAGAACTAAGGAAAACAAAGAAGGCTCAACAGTGAGGCTGGGAGTGTCTGGGAAGGACAGCGGTGCTGCAGAGGGGGTAGGCTTCATAGACTACCCCCAACCACAGTTCTCTACCTACACGTAACACAAATGCTCCCCATCTCACATTCCCGTCAAATGATGTGATGTTAAAAAAAGTAAACTGTTGTGATTAGTTCCTGCTAGCTCTGACATTCAAAATCTGAAATAAACATTCCAGACCCTCTAAATGGCTGAGTCCTCACTTCTTCTCCTTGCATCCTCCAAGCACTCAACTCACGCCACAGAAGCTGGCTGCATCATCCGCACTGCACTCATCCATGTCTGATGTACCTGGCGTGGAAGCTTATTTAGGGACCTCAGGTAGTCTTTGTCCAGAACACAGTTTCCAAGTGCGTTTCCAAAACTCCTAAGGGCAAGAGGGGAAACAAAGTGAACCAGGGTTAAGAATGGTTACACATGAGTATCAGAGAATAGACTTACAACTTTTGTACAGGTTGCTTCTCAGGTGCAGCAGAGAAAATGGACCCTAACATGCGTTCCCCACTGACGTCGGGTAAGCATCTAGCGTGTTCCTGCACCATGTTAGTTTCTGAGAATACTGCAGTGAGAACAAGACACAAATCCCTGCCTGCACAGAGGTGATGAAGACTGAGGCACCATTCACAAAACCCATCAGCCACTGCAGAGAGTTTTCCTTTTTTTTTTTTTTTCTCCAAAGAATGCTCCAATTTCCCAGCAGGAGTAGGCGACACACACTTGGGGACTGGGGGCTCAAGGGCACAACCTTCCATGAGCAAAGTTCTTAACTTGGGGTCTGCGGACTCCCCCACAGAATTCACAGGTTTTTCTGGTTCAATTCACTTCAATTCTCAAAGACATGGATACGGTTTCCTGTTTATTCCCTCCCAATTTCACGTTGGAACGCGGCCTCCAATGCTGGAGGTGCGGCCTGGTGGGAAGCACTGGATCCTGGGGGTGGATTCGTCATAAACAGCTTAGTGCCACCCCCTTGGTGTTCAGTGACTTCTCTCTCAGTTCACGAGAGATCTGGTGGTTAGAGTATGGGGCTGGGCATGACGGGTCATGCCTGTAATCCTGGCACTTTGGGAGGCACAAGGCAGGAGGATGACTTGAGTCCAGGAGTTTCAGACCGGCCTAGGCAACATAGGGAGACCCTGTCTCTACAAAAAAAAAAAAAAAAAAAAAAATTTTTAATTAACTGGGGGTGGTGTCATGTGCCTGGGATCCCAGCTACTCGGGAGGCTGAAGCAGGAAGATCACTTACGCCCAGGAGTTCAAGGTTGCAGTGAGCAATGCTGGCACCACTGCACCCCAGCCTATGCATCAAAGCAAGATCCTGTCTCAAAAAATGAAAAACAAACATAAAATAAATAAATAAGCCTGGGACCTCTTCCCTGTCTCTCTTGCTCCTCCTCTCCATGTTCCCTCTCCGCCTTCTGCCATGATTAGAAGTTTCCTGAGGCCTCACCAGAAGTGGATGCTGGCACCAGGCTTCCAGTACAGTCCACACAACCATAAGCCAATCAAACCTCCTTTATTTATAAATCACCCAGCCTCTGGTATTCCTGCATGACAACATAAATGGACCAACGCAGACATCCGCGTGACTGTGTAACTAAGTCAACTATGCTACTGTGCATAGCGGAGGGCTGCTGAGGCGCACGGAGAGGATGAGGGTGCTGTCCGTGCACTCGCAGTAGGAGGGCGAAGGTCTCTGGCACACATGACTGAGTGTGCAGAGAAGAGAGAACGCAGGATTCTACCACTTATTCCTGCGAGGGAAGCCTGAAACAGAAACATTGAAAACATACTAACGAAAGTGGAAAAACAGGGCAGACAGGAGCCGGGGCAGGGGTGAGACTTATCTTCCATGTTGCTTAGATTTTTGAACCATGTGGCTGTATTACCTCTTCCAAAAACAACCGAAACCTGCTCTGAAGCAAGCGCTGAAATGACACAGGTTAGACTCCCAGCCCCGCACTCACCTGAGGGCTCGCTTCAGCCCATCTGTCACCGCCTCCTTCCTTGCCTTCTCCAGAGATAAGGCCTTGGACTTGAGGCCCTCACTAACACCATAACCAACATCTTCGTGATAGGAACCATCCTGGGGGCAGAAAAGGAGTTCAAACTCAAACACAAGACCGGCAGGTGCGCCACAACTCCCCCTTTCCTCAAGCAGCAGCGTTCAAAGCAGGAATCTGCCACCTAGCAGCCTTGCCACAGAGGCATGGGCAGAAGCCTGGGTGAGAATCCACTGTCAGTGCTGCTTCCTAGACCTGGTCTGCCTGGACATGTGCCTGTGGTCAAGGTGTCAAGATGATCCTCCCTTCCCAACTTCCCTCTGACACACAAAGGGCACATTAGAAACCCACCCCAAATCCTACCAGTGTGCATTACCCTAAGGTAAAAAACCTCTGGAACGGCCAGGCTGGGCGTGGTGGCTCACACCTGTAATCCCAACCCTTTGGAGGCCGACGCAGGTGGATCACTTGAGGTCAGGAGTTCAAGACCAGCCTGGTCAACATGGTGAAACCCCGTCTCTACTAAAAATACAAAAATTAGCCAGGTGTGATGGCAGGCACCTGTAATCCCAGCTACTCAGGAGGCTGAGGCAGGAGAATCACTTGAACCCAGGAGGCAGAGGTTGCAGTGAGCCGAGATCCTGCCACTGCACTCCAGCCTGGACGACAGAGTGAGACTCCATCTCAAAAAAAATCCCTCTGGGATATCAAAAAAAGGGATAATTTGAATATTGGATCTAATGGTCTCTAAGGATTGGAGAGCAAATCCCTTTGGAAGGCAGGTGGCATCCAGCTCCTGCTGTTCATCAAAAGTGAAGGTGAACCAGAACACATCATTCGCTGATTGAGAATTAAATACAATGTTTGATGATAGCACTCAGTGATTTTTAAAAAATAACTCAGAAAGCACTCAAATAAATGAGTGACACTGTAACAAAACTCTTTCCATTCTCAGCTACTCATTCATTGACACAAGGTTTTCTATTACTATTTAGAAAAATAAGTCAGAATAGAATTAATGCTGAATTGTTCATAAAGAAATAAGCAGGCTGGGCACGGTGGCTCACACCTGTAATCCCAGCACTTTGGGAGGATGAGGCAGGTGGATCACCTGAGGTCGTGAGTCCAAGACCAGCCTGACCAACATGGAGAAACCCATCTCTGCTAAAATCACACACAAAAAATTAGGCAGGCACGTGGCGCATGCCTGTAATCCCAGCTACTCGTGAGACTGAGGCAGGAGAATTGCTTGAACCCGGGAGGTGGAGGTGGCGGTGAGCTGAGATCAAGCCATTACACTCCAGCCTGGGCAACAAGAGCGAAACTCTGTCTCAAAAAAAAAAAAAAAAAAAAAGCGGCCGGGCGCGGTGGCTCAAGCCTGTAATCCCAGCACTTTGGGAGGCCGAGATGGGCGGATCACGAGGTCAGGAGTTCGAGACCATCCTGGCTAACACGGGGAAACCCCATCTCTACTAAAAAATACAAAAAGCTAGCTGGGCGAGGTGACTGGCGCCTGTAGTCCCAGCTACTCGGGAGGCTGAGGCAGGAGAATGGCATAAACTCGGGAGGCGGAGCTTGCAGTGAGCTGAGATCCGGCACTGCACTCCAGCCCGGGCGACAGAGCGAGACTCCGTCTCAAAAAAAAAAAAAAAAAAAAAAAGTAATATTCAATTATGGCTATATGGATATATAAACTAACTAAACTAACTGAAAAAACAGCACTATCCATCTCATTAAGATATTCATTTTCCATAAATTTTATATTTTTTATTTTTGTGGCAAGATTTCAAATCTTTAATTTTTCTAAGTTATCAAAATTTTGCTATATTTATGTTTTCTCTTCACCATAAATACAATTGTCTGGTCAACTGTGTGTTAGCAGTAGCTATAATATAACTAAATCCAAAAGAAATCTCTTAATATTTAGAGCCTTAAGTGCACTGAAAATTTACCAATACTTTTATTTTTATACACATGCAAAGGCAGAGAAGCATAATGAGGCTATCAATAAAATTTTTCTTTTTTTTCACCCAGGAGTTCAGTGGCACAATCACAGCTCATCACAGCCTCGACTTCCCGGGCTCAGGTGATCCTCCCACCTCAGCCTCCTGAGTAGCTAGGACTACAAGCGTGCGCCACCATGCCCAGCTAATTTTTTGTATTTTTAGTAGAGACGGGCTTTCACCATGTTGCCCAGGCTGGTCTCAGATCCCTGGGCTCAAGCAATCCTTCCACCTGAGCCTCCCAAAGTGCTGGGATTACAGGAATGAGCCACCTCGCCTAGCCAAACTCTCAACCATAAATATGTATTAGGATAAAAACCAGTAGGGAAACAGAATGGAAATATAAATTCAGATAAAGAAAGAACCATGTAAAATTTCTAAGATTAAAAAAAAAGCCTGTTCATTGTATTTCTTCAAATAAATGATAGATCTAACCCTGTATAGTACTGAGAGTCCACTGGAACATTTAACAAAGATCTAACAGACTTACGGTAAGTCCTCACTTAACATCTTAAATCACTGTAACTTTAAGCAAAACAACTTCTTAACAAAATCCAATTTTTGTTTTTATCTGTAACAAAAGGACGTGCTTTGCCTAAAGTTGAGTTACCAAAAACTTATCAGTGATGGTAAAATTATTGTATTTTAGAATGTCAGATTTTACCATATGCCAAAAAATATACCCTTTGCAACAATTTTTATATGTGGTGAAAACTTGTAAGTGTTAACTTGAAAATGTGCAAGAGAACAGTTTTTCCATCCTTTTAGGGAGACAGGAGCAACAGTACTTGAATCCCACCATTCTGGGGAACACTGGCTGAGACACAACTCTGCAGCCCGGGTCCCTGTCCAGCTACCTACCTCCCTACCTGCTCACCTTCTGCTACCACCCACTGATCCCTCTGGGCAGGTCTACTCCATCCTCCTCACCTTCAACTGGACCCTCACAAACGCACAGACTCCCACGTAGAACTTGCCATTGTTGAGGTCAACAAAATCTAGGAGTGGGAAAGAGAGCAAGTTGAAGAGGACACTGATCGCTGTGCCACAGCCATTCTTCCTGGTGGCACTAAGTCCACCTACCTCACCTCCTCACTCACAGCACCCTTTCACCAGGAGCTGGACAATGCACAAGTCCCCACTGCTGCAGAGCGTACTCACCCACATTCTGCTGCGTGATGGAGTGTGCCCAGCCATTGTAACCAAACATCTCATTGGCCAGATTAATCACTCGATGACCCTCAATGTAACACACCTAGAAAAGAAATGTTTTTAAGGAAAAGCTGGGTTAAGTCCTTACCACACTTAAATGTGAATCAAAATTTACATAATTTATTCCTCATCTACTTTTTTGGATAAACTGCCCTTAAACATTCTACTCGGGAGGCGGAGGTGGGAGGATCGCTTGAGCCCAGGAGCCCAAGGCTGCGGTGAGCCATGACCATGCCACTGCACGCCAGCCTAAGCGGCACAGTGAGACCCAGTATCTCAAAAAAAAATTATTTTTCAAGAAAATTCTCAATGAATTTATTTCAAACATCTTCTAGATGGTGCCTGCGAGAACTAACGGTCTGTTGGGAGGAGGAACTCACCCAGCAGCTGCTAAAATTCAGTTTGCAGAAAGTATAAATCTCGGTTTGACGTTATTTTATGGAAGACCAAAAATAGTCACAGAAGTTAAAATTAGAAGCAAATGATATGCAATTATGTGTCAATCATAAGTTCTTTAAAAAGCGTTTAATTCAAAAAAAAAGAAGCAAATGGCAAAACGAACATTTTTTTTTTAATGGTGTAAAGGCTGGGCATGGTGGCCCACACCTGTAATCCCAGCACTTTGAGAGGCTGAGGTGGGAGGATCACTTGAGCCCAGCAGTTCGAGACCAGCCTGGGCAACATGGCGAGATGTCGTCTCTACAGAAAATTAAAAAATTAACCAGGCATGGTGGCATGTGCCTGTAGTCCCAGCTAGTCAGGAAGCTGAGGCAGAAGGATCGCTTGAGTCTGGGGGAGGCTGCAGTGAGCCAAGATGACACCACCGGTCGGACTCCAACCTGGGTGACAGCAAGACCCTGTCTTAAAAAAAAAAAAAAAAAAAAAAAAAAAAGATGATGTAAAAATCCTAAGATGGCGGTTACGCAAGTGTCAAGACCATGCCTGGGCCCCTTCAGATGAGAATGAAGTCGGGAACCCATCCCCTCCCAGGGACACTGGGAGACCTCCAGGAAGTTAACAGGAGCCTTCAAATCCCTGAGGACCCAGAGAGGGAACTGGCAAGGCCATCGGAGTCTGTCTTTGGATGCCTGCTTTCCAGGCACATGAACTCTCCTACCTTCTGGCCTCCTCCAGCCATGCGGCTACTTATGTATTCTGGGCCCAGCCTCTGCCTCAGGGCCTTCTGGATGGCCTGGTACTCTTCCACTGTGTACTGGCACTGCAACCCCAAAAAAGAAAATTCAGTTCACACTTCACCATTCCTCACATCACTGAGTCTCCAGCTTTTCGACCTTTATACTCTTAAAAAGACCCCCCAGAACCTTTGTTTATGTGGGTTGTATTTATCTTATTAGAAATGAACTGAGAAACTTTTAAGGCATGCACGCCATTAGGCATCATAGCAGTGACATCGCGTATCACTTATGCAGTCTCTGAAGACTCTACCGTTCACTCATGAGAGAATGAGTGTGAAAGAGGCAAACAGTATTATTATGAAGGTAATTTTGACCTTCGGGACTCTGAATCTGGGTCCCAGGATTACATTTTGAGAACTGCTGCCTTAGCTGCTGCTACCATCCTTATAAAAGTTTCTGAAGCATAGGAAGCTACGATGTCCTGGCTTCAGAGCTGTAAACGACGTCAGCACAGGAAGCGAGTATGGAAACGGCACAGGGACGGGAAGCCTTGCTTCCATTTGCCCTTTCCAGAGATGGACACCTTCTCCAACGCAACAATCTCCTGTCCTGCACAAACGGAAACACACGACTGCTTGCTGATTTGGGTTTTGTCCCCCTTGCCCTGTTTGGATGAAATGAATACTCACAACTCTCTGGTAAAAATAAAGATGGAGTATGGGTGGACAAAGCAAGAAACTTTTCTATGCACACAATGTCCCTACAAGGAATATGACCCCCAGGAACTTTCCATGCCTCCAAGAAAGACAAGGAGGCAGGCGCGGTGGCTTATGCCTGTAATCTCAGCATTTAGGAGGCCGAGGCGGGCGGATCACAAGGTCAGGAGTTCAAGACCATCCTGGCCAACATGGTGAAACCACATCTCTACTAAAAATACAAAAAATTAATCCCGGGCATGGTGGCTCATGCCTGTAATCTGAACACTTTGGGAGGCCGAGGCAGGCGGATCACCTGAGGTCTGGAGTTCGAGACCAGCCTGGCCAACATGGTTAAACCCCATCTCTACTAAAAATACAAAAATTAGCTTTTTTGGCTTGGTGGCGCATGCCTGTAATCCCAGCTACTTGGGAGGCTGAGGCAGGAGAATTGCTTGAATCCAGGGGGTGGAGGCTGCAATGAGCTGAGATTGCACCACTGCACTGCAGCCTGGGTGACAAAGCAAGACTCAGCCTCGAAAAAAAAAGAAATAGAACTGGGTGGCATGCATACAGGGGCAATGGGAAATAGGGAGATTTTCACATAGTTTCATTTTGAATTTGATGTTATACAAATGTTATCTACTCCCCCGCCAAAAAAAATTTAAATCTAAATCTAATCCCCAGTACTATCAGTCTTTTGATAGCTAATGTTCCAAAATGCCCTCCAGAGTTCACAAAAGACCCCCAAAAAATGCATCTAAAGGAAAAACCAGTAACAACAAATAGCTCACACATGTACTATGTAAATGTACTATGTACTACTCACACATGTACTACGGTGCTCTACAAACCGCCGCACCCTAACTTTACTCAACCTCAACCTTTCCAGGCATGAAGGAACCAGTTACCTGTCCAAAGCATAACACCGCACCGCTGCCAGCAGCAGGATGGCTTTCATGTCCTCTGAGAACTGCTTCCTCAGTCCCAGACATCTTGACTCTGGTTGACCTCTATATAAACAAAAGGGGGGGCAGGAACAACAACAACCCTCAAAGAATGTTTAAAGTAAAAGGCAAGAGCCTCTACTAAAAAATCACATCCTTATGTAGCCGGGCGCAGTGGCTCATGCCTGTGATCCCAGCACTTTGGGAGGCCGAGACGGGCGGATCACAAGTTCAGGAGATGGAGACCAGCCTGGCTAACATGGTGAAACCCCGTCTCTACTAAAAATACAAAAAACTAGCCGGGCGAGGTGGCGGCGCCTGTAGTCCCAGCTATTCAGGAGGCTGAGGCAAAGAATTGCTTGAACTTGGGAGGCGGAGCCTGCAGTGAGCCGAGATGGAGCCACTGCACTCCAGTCTGGCGACAGAGCGAGACTCCATTATAGGGAAAAACAACAACAACAATATATGCAATATCCTAAGAGTTATTTACAAACTTCTAAGCACTGCTCCAACCCAGAGCAGAGCTCCTCAGTGGTCAACTACGGTCTCTCAAGCTACTGGAGATTCTTTAAGGTCTGCTTCTACCTTTCTGTTAACATGTTTGCTATTGTGTTGGTGCTCCTTTTTTTTTTTGAGACGGAGTCTTGCTCTGTCGCCCAGACTGGAGTGCAGTGGTGTGATCTCGGCTCACTGCAAGCTCCGCCTGCCGGGTTCCTGCCATTCTCCTGCCTCAGCCTCCCGAGTAGCTGGGACTACAGGCGCCGCCACCACACCTGGCTAGTTTTTTTGTATTTTTAGTAGAGACGGGGTTTCACCGTCGTAGCCAGGATGGTCTCGATCTCCTGATCTCTCAATCCGCCCGCCTCGGCCTCCCAAAGCGCTGGGATTACAGGCGTGAGCCACCAGGCCCGGCCAATGGTGGTGCTATTAAAGGTGATTTTTACAATAAGAATATATTACATTTATAACTATAAAATCAAAATTACAAAAATATTCTTTATGGGAAAGCAAACAAAAAATTTACTATTGGTGGAACACTGCTAATCCAAAAATCCAAAACTCAAAATGCTCCAAAATCCAAAACGTTTTGAGTGCCAACATGATGTGCTGTAGTCAAAACACAGGTAATGGCCAGGCACAGTGGCTCAAACCTATAATCCCAGCACCTTGGGAGCCTGAGGCAGAAGAACTGCTTGAGCCCAGGAGTTTGAGACCAGCCTAAACAGCAAAACCCCATCGCTACAAAAAATTTAACAATTAGCCACGTGTGGTGCTACTCAGGAGGCCGTGCGGGAGGATCGCTTGAGCTCAGGAGTTTGAAGCTGCAGTGAGCTATGATCACCCCACTGCACTCCAGCCTGGGTGACAGAGCGTCTGACTCTTGTCTCAAATAAAAACCCAAAAATGGCAAAAACACAACACACAGTTTATTGAGCTTCTCCAAGAGAAAAATACAATAATCAGCCAGATGCTGTTGCTGACACCTATAATCCCAGCATTTTGGAAGGCTGAGGCGGGTGGATCAGCTGAGGTCAGGAGTTCGAGACCAGCATGGCCAGCATAGCGAAACCACGTCTCTATAAAAATACAGAAATTAGCTGGGCATGGTGGCGCATGCCTGTGATTCCAGCTACTCAGGAGGCTGAGGTGGGAGAATCGCCTGAACCCAGGAGGCAGAGGTTGCAGTGAACCGAGATTGCACCACGGCACTCCATCCTGGGCGACAGAGCGAGACTCTCAAAAAAAAAAAAAAAAAAAAAGGCCGGTCGCGGTGGCTCAAGCCTGTAATCCCAGCACTTTGGGAAGCCAAGACGGGCAGATCACGAGGTCAGGAGATCCAGACCATCCTGGCTAACACGGTGAAATCCCGTCTCTACTAAAAAATACAAAAAACTAGCTGGGCAAGGTGGCAGGCGCCTGTAGTCCCAGCTACTCGGGAGGCTGAGGCAGGAGAATGGCGTAAACCCGGGAGGTGGAGCTTGCAGTGAGCTGCACTCCAGCCTGGACGACAGAGCGAGATTCCGTCTCAAAAAAAAAAAAAAAATTATCTTTAGGCTCTGAAAACAAATGAATTTCACGTTTAGACTTGGGTCCCATTCCCAAGATATTTGATTATATATATGCAAATATTCCAAAATCTGAAGTCCAAAACACTTCTGGTCCCAAAGCATTTCAGAGAAGCAATACCCAACCTGTACTAGCTAAGAGGGCAACTCTGGAAGGTGGTGGATATGTGAATTACCTTGACTGTGGTAATCATTTCACAATGCGTTCACATATCAAATCATCACACTGTACACTGTACACCCTAAATACACCTAATTTTTTGTCAGTCATACCTCAAAAAAGCTGGGGGGTAGGGAAGAAAAACCAAGTGAATCCGTTTTAAAGTTTAAAAAAACCAGCCAGGTGCGGTGGCTCACACTTGTAATCCCAGTACTTTGGGAGGCCGAGGCAGGCGGATCATCTGAGGTCAGGAATTAGAGACCATCCTGGCCAACATGGTGAAGCCCTGTCTCTACTAAAAATACAAAAAATTAGCTGGGCGTGGTGGTGCGCGCCTGTAGTCCCAGCTACTCGGGAGGCTGAAGCAGGAGAATCACCTGAACCCGGGAGGCAGAGGTTGCGGTGAGCCGTGATTGCGCCATTGCAGTCCGGCCTGGGCAACAAGAGTGAAACTCCGTCTGAAAAAAATACATAAATAAGTAGAGATGGGGTTTCACCATGTCCACCAGCCTGATCTCGAACTCCTGACCACAACTGATCCACCCACCTCAGCCTCCCAAAGTGCTGGGATTACAGGTGTGAGCCACCATGCCAGAACACGTCTCACATTTAAAGAGCAATCTGTGGCCGGGAGTAGTGGCTCACACTTGTAATCCCAGCACTTTGGGAGGCCTAGGCGGGTGGATCACCTGAGGTCAGGAGTTCGAGACCAGCCTGGTCAACACAGTGAAACCCCATCTCTACTAAAAATACAAAAATTATCCAGGCGTAGTGATGCACCCCTGTAATCCCAGCTACTAGGGAGGCTGAGGCAGAATCACTTGAACCCGGGAGGCGGAGGTCACAGTGAGCCAAGATCATGCCACAGCACTCCAGCCTGGGCAACAGAATGAGACTCCATCTCAAAAATAATAATAATAATAAATAAAGAGCAACTTGTTCTACTTTTATAAATAACTTAAAACACTCAGCCAGGTCGGGCACGGTGGCTCGCGTCCGTAATCCCAGAACTTTGGGAGGCTGAGGTGGGCAGATCACCTGAGGTCAGGAGTTGAAGACCAGCCTTGTCAACATGATGAAACCCTGTCTGTACTAAAAATATAAAAATTAGCGAGACACAGTGGCATGTGCCTGTAGTTCCAGCTACTCTCGGGGGGCTGAGGCTGGAGAATCGCTTGAACCCGGGAGGCGGAGGCTGCAGTGAGCCGAGATCACGCCACTGCATTCCAGTATGGGCGATGGAGCAAGACTCTTTCTCCAAAAAAAAAAAAAAAAAAAAATTCAGCCTTTTATTGAAGGACAATCTTGTCTTTGTCCATAATGTAAACATGAAATATTTTTTGCCTTTTTTGCTCTTTTACTTTGAAAAAGATGCCTACTGTTCTGCTTTCCTTCCTAAAACTGTCTACAATGGTTTTCCCATTGTAAAAGTAAAAAAAAAAAAAAAAAAAATTTAAGAGACAGAGTCTTGCTCTGTTACCCAGCTGGAATGCAGTGGTGTAATCATAGCTTAATGTAACCTTGACCTCCAGGGCTCAGGTGATCCTCCCTCTGAAGCCTCCCGAGTAGATAGGACTACAGGTTAGTGCTATCATGCCTGGCTAATTTTTTTAAAATTTTTTTAGAGATGACTGTCTCACTCTGTTGCCCAGGTTGGTTGTGAATTCCTGGGCTCAAGCAATCCTCCTGCCTTGGCCTCACAAAATGCTGAGATTAAAGGCATGAGCCACTGTGCCCAGCCTCCATTATAAAATTAAAATATCTTTATTGTAGAAAGCTTTAAACACATATCAGAGAATATGGAAGTAAAATTCAGCTGGATCTCCCCAAGAGATAGCTGTTGTCTTTTTGTGTATGTGATTGTGTTTGTCTGTGTTTTTTATATGTGCATATCTGTTAAACAAAGGTAGAATCCAAATGCATTAGGCATATCTTATGCAGCACCTCAAATCTTCTTCGCCTCGTGTGTCCCTGAGGCCCTTGGTCACTTTTTCCACCCCAGCTGTCACTGGGCTGATCAAACACGTCTGGGTTATGACCAACTGCCCACAGGTACAACCCCACGGTCCCTTACCTCCTGCTCATACTGGGTGCCTATCACTTCCCACCCTTGGATTGCCCCTTGCCTTGGAGGTGTGAGGGCCTGTGGGACCTACCTGGTACCCACACATACACAGCCCAGAAGTCTGTGGGAATTAATCTGCCATGAAGCAAACCTTTTTCCAATGAGACACAGAAGCTGAGGGGTCCGTCCATCCTTCCTTCAGATGGATTGCCCTGGTGCAGTTATTCATACATCCTCCTGGAAAACAGCTTTAGGGGAACAAGCAACCAACTGTACTTGCACCAAAGGTGGCCAGCTTCAAAATGCACCCTCGAACTGACTTAATCTTCCTTCTCCCTTCACTCATCTTTCCCCTACCTCTGCTTCCTGAAAGTACACTTCTTGAAAAATTAATAGCACATACGCTCTTGCCTCAAGCTGTAGGTTCTCTAGGTTCTAGGGTACCCAGGTACAGCAGACACTACGAATGCTCTATTAATCATCCCTTCAGCTTTTTGTTTTGTTTTGAGACAGTGTCGCTCTGTCGCCCAGGCTGGAGTGCAGTGGCGCAATCTAGGCTCACTGCAACCTCCACCTCCCAGATTCAAGCAATTCTCCTACCTCAGCCTCCTGAGTAGCTGGGACTACAGGCGTCCACCTCCACACCTGGCTAATTTTTGTATTTTTAGTAGAGATGGGGTTTCGTCATGTTGACCAGGCTGCTCTCGAACTTCTGACCTCAGGTGATCCACCTGCCTCAGCCTCCCAAAGTGCTGGGATTACAGGTGTGAGCCACCATGCCCGGCCATCCCTTCAGCTCTTACCACAATAGTGCACCCTAGTCTGACTTCCAAATGCCATCTGCATCTTGTTACCTGAGAGCTTTCTTTAGTATCCAGACTTCTTTGCACCTGTTTATGGCAAGCTGGAAGCACCAGAAAATGGAACCACCCGGGCGCAGCCCTCAAATGGTGCCTGACAGGAGCTGGTGTTGAAATACTCTCAAGCTCTCACCCCTCTGTGGGGTGCCACCAAGCTGCGAGCTTCCCCAATGGAATTAGGGTGGGTTGCTACCAGTGGCAACAGGCTTGATAACTCACCCTTAGTTGTCAAGCTTTCCTTTCCTGTCTCTCTTCCCCTCTCCTGTCTCCCTTCCCCCTCCTCTACTGTGTAAAGGACTAATCTCCAAATCAACTACTTGGGAATAAAAAGGAGGGCGGCAAAAGATACCTTTACAGTGTAGAAAGCTGGGAGTTACCACCTTAATCATTAAGTAATCAAACTTAATGTCACCAATTACAGTCACATCATGTGCTTCCTGATGGATGCACTAAGAAGGTCAAATCACTGAGGTAGTATTTCTACGAATCTAATCATGAGGAAATAATCAAGCAAGTTGAAATCTATAAAGCAATTGGCCTGGACTCTCCAAAGCATCACTGTCTCAAAAAACAAAACAAAATACAAGGGCTGGTGGACTCTTCAATATAAAAAGAGGTTTACGGCCAGGTGCAGTGGCCCACGCCTGTAATCCCAGCACTTTGGGAGGCCAAGGCGGGTGGATCATCTGAGCTCAGGAGGTCAAGACCAGCCTGGCCAAAATGGGAAAAATCCCGTCTCTACTAAAAATATAAAAATTAGCTGGGCGTGGTGGCGCACATCTGTAGTCCCAGCGACTTGTGAGGCTGAGGCAGGAGAATCACTTGAAACCAGCAGGTGGAGGCTACACTGAGCCAAGATGGTGCCACTGAACTCCAGTCTGGGTAACGGAGCAAGACTCCATCTCAGAAAATAAATAAATAAAGGCTTAAGAGACATGAAAACTAAATGCACTGTGTAATCTTTGAAGAAACTTTGGATCAGGGATAAAGAAAAGCCACAAAGAATATTATTAGGACAATGGGGGAAATCTGATGATGGGATGAACGTGAGACTGCAGCCACAACCTCCTGGGCTTTGTACAAACCTGCTGGGTTTGTATTTTTAATCTCTACTAAAAATACAAAAATTAGCTGGGCGTGGTGGCAGGTGCCTGTAGTCCCAGCTACTCAGGAGGCTGAGACAGGAGAATCACTTGAACTCGGGAAGCGGAGGTAGCAGTGAGCGGAGATTGCGTCACTGCACTCCAGCCTGGCTATAGAGTGAGACTCCGCCTCAAATAAAAAAAAAAGAAAAAGAAAAACAAAGGGCACCCTCTGAAAACTGTGCTGTGAAAGACACAAGAGAAAATTTAAAAGCCAAGGGACACACAACCGTCTCCCCTACAAAAAGGCCTTCCAGTAGAATTAGAAGCCAGACTTTTCTACACCTGCAAAAGATTCGGAACTACTCTTGAAGTAGGAATCTCAAAAATCATCCTGAATGATTTGTCACTCCGGCTCACAAAATGCAAACTTCGAGGAAAAAAAGACTGAAAAGATTGAAAGAACCTCAGGTTCCTGTGGGCTAATACCAAAATGTCTAACTCACATATAATTGATCCCAGAAGAAGTGAAAGAGAATGGAACAGAAGAAATATTTTTAAAACTAATAGCTCCAAATTTTCCAAACTGGCTGACAGACATAAATGTACAGATTTAAGAAGCTCTGCAAATCTCAAGGATAAATCTAAGGATAAATACAAATAAAATGATGCCTAGATACACCACAGGCAAACTGCTAAAAAAAATAAAGAGAAAATCTTGAAAGCAGGCAGAGTAATAACACATTTCATACGGAGTAATGAATGATGCAAATGATGGCTCCATTTTACAATAAAGGTAAGAAACATATCTAGAAATAAATTTAACAAAATATGTGTAAGACTTCTGAACTGAAAACTATAAAACAGAACTAAAAAGAAATTTTATTTTTGAGACGGAGTTTTGCTCTTGTTGCCCAGGCTGGAGTGCAATGCGTGATCTCGGCTCACTGCAACCTCCGCCTCCTGGGTTCAAGCGATTATCCTGCCTCAGCCTCCCGAGTAGCTGGGATTACAGGCATGCACCACCACACCCAGCGAATTTTGTATTTTTCATAGAGAAGGGGTTTGTCCACGTTGCTCAGGCTGGTCTCGAACTCCCAACCTCAGGTGATCCCCCTACCTCAGGTGATCCGCCTACCTCGGCCTCCCAAAGTGCTGGGATTACAGGTGTGAGCCTCCACACCTGGCCTGAAATTTTTATTTTTATTATTATTATTTTTTGAGACAGAGTTTTGCTCTTGCTGCCCAGGCTGGAGTGCAATGGCGGTATCTCGGCTCACTGCAACCTCCGCCTCCTGAGCAAGTTGAAGCAATTCTGCTGCCTCAGCCTCCCAACTAGCTGGGGCTACAGGCATCCGCCACCACACCTGGCTAAGTTTTGCATTTTTAGTAGAGATGGGGTTTCACCATGTTGGCCAGGCTGGTCTCCGCCCGTCTCAGACTCCCAAAGTGCAATATTACAGGTGTGAGCCACCACGCCCAGCCTAAAAAGAAATTTTAAAAGGCCTAAATAAGAAGGAAAATGCACCAAATTCATATATTTGAAGACTCAATACTGTTTAGGTATCATTTCTTTCCAAATTGATCCATAGATTCAATGAAATCCCAATCACAATTTTACCAAATTTTTCTGTGGAAACTGGTAAGATAATTCTAATATTTATAATGGAAATGCAGAGGATTTAGAATATTCACATCAAGCTTGAAAAACAACAACAAAATTGGAGGACCTACAACGACAAGACTTCAAGACTTACTAAAGCTACAGTAATTAAAAGTGCGGTACTAACATAAGGATTGAACAATGGAACTGAAAAGGGAGCGCAGAAATCAATTACCATTTGTACAGTCACCTTAATTTCAAAAATGCAATACCATAGCATTTTCAACAATTGGTGCTGGAACGAATGGGAAAAAAATTAATATTTAATTATATCTCACACCATTCACATAAACTAGAGATAGATGATAGGCCTAAACATAAAACTAAAACTGTAACATTTATAGGCCGGGCATGGTGGCTCACGCCTGTAATTCCGGCATGTTGGGAGGCCGAGATGGGCGGATCACGAGGTCAAGAGTTCAAGACCAACCTGGCCAACATGGTGAAATCCTGTCTCTACTAAAAATACAAAAATTAGTTGGGCGTGGTGGTGCGCATCCATAATCCCAGCTACTCAGGAGGCTGAGGCAGGAGAATCACTTGAACCTGAGAGGCAGAGGTTGCAGTGAGCTGAGACAGCGTCACCGCACCCCCACCTGGATGACAGAGTAAGACTTTGTCTCAAAAAAAAAAGGCCGGGTGCGGTGGCTCAAGCCTGTAATCCCAGCACTTTGGGAGGCCAAGACGGGTGGATCACAATGTCAGGAGATCGAGACCATCCTGGCTAACACGGTGAAACCCCGTCTCTACTAAAAATACAAAAAACTAGCCGGGCGACGTGGCGGGCGCCTGTAGTCCCAGCTACTCAGGAGGCTAAGGCAGGAGAATGGCGTGAACCTGGGAGGCGGAGATTTCAGTGAGCTGAGATCCGGCCACTGCACTCCAGCCTGGGCAACAGAGCGAGACTCTGTCTCCAAAAAAAAAAAAAAATTACAGAAGAAAACATGAAAGATTATCTTCACAGTCTGAAGGCAGCCAAGATTTCTTAGGACTCAGAAAGCAATAACTATAAAAGAAAATATAAGAGAAAACTGATTACATCAAAATGTAAAACTTCTGTTCATCACACAACTCTAAGAAAATGAATAGGCAAGCAGACAGAGGACAGGTAACCAGGGTATAAAGGTTATATAAGTAACTCCTACAACTCAATAAAAAGACACACACCCAATTTAAAATGGTCAAAAGATTTGAGCAGGCACTTCACAATGTATTATACGTTGTCATCAGCACAGGAAAAAGTGCTCAACACCATGAGTGACTGAGGACTAAAATTAAGACCATGACACACCACACCCATCAGAATAACTAAAACGACTGACAACACCAAATGTTGGCAAGGACACAAAGCAACTGGAACTCTCATACACAGTTGGCAGGAAACAGGCTGATAACCACTCAGCTGTTAATGCACACTACTCTTCATGAAAAAGAAAGGACGACTCTACGGACTGAGCCACAGGCCCAGGGAGCAGAGCAGCAGAGGCCCAATCCCAGGCCTTGAGCCCTACTGGTTTTTTGAGACGAAGTCTTTTCAGTCGCCCAGGCTGGAGTGCAGTGGCACAATCTCGGCTCACTGCAGTCTCCGTCTCCCAGATTCAAGCAATTCTCCAGCCTCAGCCTCCCAAGTAACTGGGACTACAGGCACGTGCCATCATGCCCAGCTAATTCTGATTCTTGTATTTTTAGTAGAGACGGGGTTTCACTGTGTTGCGTAGGCTGGTCTCGAACTCCTGAGCTCAAGTGATCCACCCGCCTCGGCCTCCCCAAGTGCCAGGATTACAGGCGTGAGCCACCGCACCCGGCCTATTGGTTCTTTATAGATCTTGAATATCAGTCTTTTGTCAAAGAGGTCCCTGTGCTTCCCCATTCCTTTTCTTACAGTAGTCTGTGATTACATTTTGATGTAATCAATCATATTGATCTTTGTGTGTGTTTGCTTTTTTAAGTGACTCTATGGCATCCTGAGCCCTAAGAAACCTTTACACACACTCACATCATGGAGATATTCTTCTCATTTTCTAAAAGCCTCACGGTTTTCTAATTTTGGAAATAGGTCTAGGCTGGGTGCGCTGGGTGCAGTTGCTCACACCTGTAATCCCAGCACTTTGGGAGGCTGAGGCAGGTGGATTGCATGAGGTGAGGAGTTCAAGACCAGCCTGGCCAACATTGTGAAATTCCATCTCTACAAACAACACAAAAATTAGCTGGTCCTGGTGACATGTTCCCGTAGTCCTAGCTACTCAGGGTGATGAGATGGAAGGCTTGCTTCAGCCTGGAAGGTGGAGGCTGCAGTGAGCTGAGATCACTCCATTGCACTCCAGCCTGGGTGATAGAATGAGACTCTGTCTCAAAAAAAAGGAAGAAATTAGGCCGGGTGCGGTAGAAAGAAACTAGGCCTGAGGCAGTGGCTCAAGCCTGTAATCCCAACACTTTGGGAGGCCAAGGCAAGCAGATCACCTAAGGTAGGGAGTTCGAGACCGGCCTGACCAACATGGAGAAACCTCGTCTCTACGAAAAATATAAAATTAGCCGGGTGTGGTGGCGCATGTTTGTAATCCCAGCTACTCGGGAGGCTGAGGCAGGAGAATCGCTTGAACCTGGGAGGCAGAGGTTGCGGTGAGCCGAGATCGCACCATTGCACTCCAGCCTGGGCAACAAGAGTGAAATTCTGTCTCAAAAAAAAAAAAAAAAGGAAGAAAGAAAGAAATTAAGTAGCCAGGAGCGGTGGCTCACGCCTGTAATCCCAGCACTTGAGGCTGAAGTGGAAGGATCGCTTGAGGCTCAGGAGTTCAAGACAAGCATAGGGAACATAGCTGTCTCTACAAGCAATGAAACATTAGTCGGGCATGGTGGAGCATGCCTGTAGTCCCAGCTACTCAGGAAGCTGTGCTGGGAGGATCACTTGAGCGGGGGCGAGGAGGGGGTCAAGGCTGTAGTGAGCCATGATCACACCACTGCCCTCCAGCCTGGGCAACACAGGAAGATTCTGTCTCAAAAAAGAAAGAAAGAAATTAAATATATACCTGTCACGTGATCCCAAAATTCTGATAGGTGTTTTCCCAGAGGAAGTAAAAACATGATCAAAAAAAAAAAAAAGTCGGGGTAGAAGGGAGAGAGCCTGGACTAGGATAGTGGCTATGGCAAGAAATCATGAATTCAAGATATTAAAAAGGTAAAGACTGGCAAAGATGTTTTATTCTTCTCCATTTCCTTATCACCTAAAAGCATTTCTTTCTTTTTTTTTTCTTTTTTCGAGGAGTCTCACTCTGTTGCCCAAGCTGCAGTACAATGGCACAGTCTCGGCTCACAAAAGCATTTCTTATTATATGTGGAGGGCTGAAGAAGCGGGTCAGGCGGACTCTGGATATAAAGTACAAGAGAGAGATGTGACAGGGTGATGGGTGAGATTCTGATTGTGAAGGTCAAGAATGGCTCGATGGGCCGGGCGCGGTGGCTCAAGCCTGTAATCCCAGCACTTTGGGAGGCCGAGACGGGCGGATCACAAGGTCAGGAGATCATAGACCATCCTGGCTAATACGGTGAAACCCCGTCTCTACTAAAAAATACAAAAAACTAGCCGGGCGACGAGGCGGGTGCCTGTAGTCCCAGCTACTCGGGAGGCTGAGGCAGGAGAATGGCGTGAACCCGGGAGGCGGAGCTTGCAGTGAGCTGAGATCCGGCCACTGCACTCCAGCCCGGGCGACAGAGCGAGACTCCGTCTCAAAAAAAAAAAAAAAAAAAAAAAAAAAAAAAAAGAATGGCTCGATGAACAAGACTGGAGCAAGTTTCTTCTATTTTCATTTATGAACACAGTGCTATAATGTTCATGGTACTTAAAAAGAATTGGCAGAAGTAGAAAGAAATGGCCAGGCACGGTGGCTCACATCTGTCATCTCAGCACTTTGGGAGGCCAACGCAGGCAGATCACCTGAGGTCAGGTGTTCAAGACCAGCCTGGCTAACATGGTGAAACCTCGTCTCTACCAAAGATACAAAACTTAGCGGGGCGTGGTGGTGGGTGCCTGTAATTCCAGCTCCTCAGGAGGCTGAGGCACGAGAATCACTTGAATCTGGGAGGCAAAGGTTGCAATGAGTTGATATCACGCCACTGCACTCGAGCTTGAGCAAGAGTGAGACTCCGTCTCAAAAAAAAAAAAAAGTAGAAAAAAATTTTTAATTGAAAAGAAATCTCAAAATATCGTTACCTCTAAAGCCTTATGCAGCTCAACACAGTCTGAAGTATGTGTTTTTTTTTTTTTTCGGAGACGTTCCGTTGCCCAGGCTGGAGTACAATGGCGCAATCTCAGCTCACTGCAACCTCCGCCTCCCAGGTTCAAGTGATTCTCGTGCCTCAGTCTCCTGAGTACCTGGAACTACAGGCATGCACCACCACCCCCAGCTAATTTTCTGTAGTTTTAGTAGAGACAGGGCTTCGCCATGTTGGCCAGGTTGGTCTCAAACTCCTGACCTCAGGTGTTCTGCCCACCTCAGCCTCCCAAAATGCTGGGATTACAGGCAAGAGTCACCACACCCGGCCTGAAGTATGTCTTAAAATCTGTGGGAAGGGAACCCGGAAATCTCAGCACTTTGGGAGGCCGAGGTGGGCAGATCACGAGGTCAGGGGTTTGAGACCAGCCTGGACAACATGGTGAAACTCCGTTACTACTAAAAATACAAAAAGTAGCCAGGCATGGTGGCGGGCGCCTGTAATCCCAGCTACTTGGGAGGCTGAGGCAGGGGAATCACTTGAACCTGGGAGACAGAGGTTGCAGTGAGCCGAGATCACACCACTGCACTCCAGCCTGGGTGACAAGAGTGAAACTCCGTCTCAAAAAAAAAAAAAAGAAAAAAAGCCTGTGGGAATATAGGATTAATTCCCTCACACTATGATCATTTCTCTACACTCCCACACCCAGCCATTAGAGAACTGCGGGGCCATACGCTAATCACTGAATCCCCAACACTCAGCACAGTCCCCACCCAGCACAGAGTATGAAAAGCATTTTAGCCTTATTTTAGCTTCTCTCCACATCAAAACTGCCAGTTCAGTATTAAAAATGAGTGCCCTGAGTGAAGAAACATTAAAAGCTGCAGAGATGGAAAAATATCCACTAGGCTTTCCGCCCTTGAACCACTGCTGAGAGAGTCAATCATCATTATTCAGGGTAGTTATGTCCTTTGATGGTATCATGAACACTGAACTAGCAAATACTGAGCCACTGCTCCTAGGGGAAATACAGGCCAATACAGAACCTTGTTTTATGTGTGCTTCTGTTTAAAGACATCTTATTTAATATATATTGTGAATGCATTAACACTGAACTCACAACCGACAACAAAAGTGGTGCCTGAACAAAGCTAATCTCAAAGCTTATCTTTTCTCTATAAGATACGTCACAGCCTTCAACTTGGAAATACTAGATAGCAGTTCTACTCTTGGAGGCCATTGTAAACAGCGAAATCACCAAAAGCACACACACACACACACACACAAAATGGCACTAAGTATACAGCCAAAATAACACTTATGTATAGTCTCAGAGCTGAAACAGGAAGGCAGAGTGTCACCTTATTTGAACACAGCTGGGAAAGCGTACAGAGGGCGACTCAAAATTTTGCACAACTATCCTCTCCCACAGCTGGCTCAGTTACCTTTTTCATACACTCATCTCCAACTATACCGTTTATACAAGATAACACGTTTTGGTGTACATTACATAACAGCAACCTCTGACGGTTTCTGCCTCCCTGAGAAGACCAGCACACAAACATTTCTCTGCTTGATACCACTGTACTTAACGGCCTGGTAAGTGTTGAACTGAGAATAGACGACTTTAAAAAACATTCCGTGAGGGGCGCGGTGGCTCACGCCTGTAATCCCAGCATTTTGGGAGGCCAAGGCGGGAGGACCAACTGAGGTCGGGAGTTCGAGACCAGGGTAACCAACATGGAGAAACCCCTTCTCTACTAAAAATACAAAATTAGCCGGGTCTGGTGGCGCACACCTGTAATCCCAGCTACTTGGGAGGCTGACGCAGGAGAATCGCTTGAACCTGGGAGGCAGAGGTGGCAGTGAGTCAAGATCGGGCCATTGCACTGAGACCTGGGCAACAAGAGTGAAACTCTGTCCCCCAAAAACACAACAGACAAACAGAAAACAAAACTCCCGCCCAGGCGCACTGGCTCACGCCTGTAATCCCAGCACTTTGGGAGGCTGAGGCAGGTGGATCACCTGAGGTCAGAAGTTCGAGACCAGCCTGGCCAACATGGTGAAACCCCATCTCTACTAAAAATACCAAAAATTAGTTGGGCGTAGTGGCCCGCGCCTGTCAGCCCGACCACTGAGGAGGCTGAGACAGGAGAGTCGTTTGAACCCAGGAGGTGGAGGCTGCAGTGCGCCGAGATCCACCATTGCACTCCACCCTGGGCAGCAAGAGTGAAACTCCATCTCAAAAATAAAAAAGAGACTCCCCTAAACAATACCAGACCTGAGACCCCTGAATTACCTGACTCAATCCAAGAGTTAAACGCTAGTTTCCAAAAACCAAAGTTTTAAATGTCTGTGCCTCAGACTGCGAGTTCCGTGGAGGCCTAGACCTAGAAAGTCTAGAAAACCACCAATATCCATCCAATCACGGAGAAACAAATGTGGTATATCCACACAATAAATAATTCAGCTATCTAAAAAATGAAGTTGATACATGCTACATACAACATAGATGAACTTTGAATCACTGTATTAAGTGAAATAAACCAAACGAAAGAACAAATAGTGTATAATACAGTACTGAGAATAGGTAAATTCACAGATTAGTGCTGCTGGGAGGAGGAGGACATAAATGGGTGTCTGCTAATGGGTTTCAGGGTTTCTTTTAGGGATGATAAAAATGTTCTGGAATCAGACAATGGTGGTGGTTGCACAACCCTGTGAATATACCTAAGCCACTGAATTGCACACTCTGGACGTGATGGCTCACACCTGTAATCCCTGCACTTTAGAAGGGCGAGGAGTTGAGACTAGCCTAGCCAACCTGGTGAAAAATACAAAAATTAGCTGGGTGTGGTGGCGTGTGCTTGTAATTCCAGCTACTCGGGAGGCTGAAGCAAAAGAATCGCTTGAACTCAGGAAGCGGAGGTTGCAGTGAGCCGAGACGGCGCCACTGTACTCCAGCCTGGGCAATAGAGCGAGACTACGTCTCCATTTTTTCAAAAAGGGGGTGAATTTAATTGTATGTGAATCATATCTCAACTTTTTTTTGAGATGGAGTCTCGCCCTGTCCCCCAGGCTGGAGTGCAGTGGTGCCATCTCGGCTCACCCGTGGGCAACCCCTGCCTCCCGGGTTCAAGCGAATCTCATGCCTCCGCCTCCCGAGTAGCGGGGATTACAGGCGCCCGCCACCAGGCCTGCCTGTTTTTGTATTTTTCAGTAGAGAGGGGGTTTCGCTATGTTAGCCAGGCTGGTCCAGAACTCCTGGCCTCAAGCGATGCTCCCGTCGGCCTTCCAAATTTCTGGGATTACAGGTGAGACACCGCGCCAGACCTCTATCTCAATTTGGTAACAAGGCTCAATACTCAGCCAAACTGAGCGTCAGATTTTTATTTATTTATTTTCCCCGTGACAGGGTCTCGCTCTGTCGCCCGGGGTGCAGTGTCGTGGTACGGGTGCGATCCCGGCTCACCATAGGCTCGACCTCCCGGGAACAGGCGGGCAGGCCGCCACCATGCCCGGCGTCAAATTCCTTTTAAATCAGTCATTTCTTCCCAGCGTCCCCCGCTCCCTGCAACTCAGCTTCGTTTAGCTTGTTACGACCAACCTCATCTTCACCGGGCACGCCTGGTGCTCTCCTGGGCAGCGTCTCAGGAGCTGAGACCGCCACCACGGAGCGAACTCCGTCTCAAAAAAAAAAAAAAAAAAAAAAACACACTTCAGCTCCCCGCCCCTCCGCAGCGCTCCAGGAGCGCACCCTACACCGCTGGACGCGTGGGTCCGGCGCCTGGTGCTCGGTTTCCCGTACCCCGCCTTCCTGCCCATCTCTCGGGAAGCCGCGATACTGAGCCCCTCACTGCGCCGGTGAACGAGAACAGGCCTCTGGACTCAGCATCTCTACGCTGAGACCTCAGGATCAGCTCCACCGCAGCCCCAGGTTCTCGACTCGGAAGCTGAGCCTTGCCACGCTCCACACCCACGGCCAGAACCATCCCGGGGGAAGCCGCTCTCCTCCTCCACTTACGCACCTCCGACAGCGCGCGGTGCACGCAGGGAGCTCGATCTAGGCTACGGACAAGAAGAGCGCTTAGATGGAGGCCGCGCAGAGGAGAATGGGAAGGGTGTGCGAGGGTCTCTGGGAAGAAGGTCCCAACCCACGCCCAGCGCCGGAGGGCAAAAAAAGACAGACCGGAGGAGGAACCGTAAATCAAGTAGGAGGGGAAAAGAGCCGCAAAGCCGTCTGCGGCAGCCGTAAAGCAACCTGGAGGCACAGCGCTGGCATCTACGTGCTGAGCCGCTCGGCCTGCCCCTTCCTCCTACTTCCCTCCAGCTTCCCTCGGTCCGCGGCCGTCGGATCTCTGCTGCCCCCTGGTGGGCTCGGGGGTTTCGTCAGGCCTTTAGGAGCAAGTGAGGCCGGCGTGGTTCACACTTCACGTGCCCGGCGCCCATTAGGATGCGGGGCTCACCTGTGCACAACTGGGAAGCTCTTAGGCAGAATGGTTGTCGGAGACTTTCCCAGATTCCGCCCGGGCCGAGGCAGCGGTGGACCTGGTGGTTCCGGAGGCCCCTCACCACCGCCGCGCACATCCAGTCGTCACCGGATGGCGCCTTCGGTTAGCGACGACTGCGGGGAAATGGAGGAGTGCGGCTTGGCGAGGCCCTCTCGAGAATGCCCCTGGGGCCGGCGCGGCGGCTCAGGCCTGTAATCCCCGCACTTTGGGAGGCCGAGGCGGGCGGATCATGAGGTCAGGAGTTCGAGACCAGCCTGGTCAACATGGTGAAACCCTGTCTCTACTAAAAATACAAAAAAGACACCGAGCGTGGTAGCGGCGCCTGTAATCCCAGCTCCTCGGGAGGCTGAGGCAGGAGAATGGCATGAACCCGGGAGGCGGAGGTTGCGGTGAGCCGAGATCGCGCCTCTGCACTCCAGCCTGAGCGACAGAGCAAGACTCTGTCTCGGAAAAAGATGGATGGATGGATGGAAAAGGATGGATGGATGGATAGATAGATGATTGATTGATTGATAGATAGTCCAACCTCAGAAAGGAAAAGGGCCTTCTATGTATAAAAATTGAGCAATAAATCATAAAGTAAATGGATAAATGTAACTACTTACATAAAACTTTTTAGAAGTATGTTAAAAAAAAAATTCTTTTTTTTTTTTTGGAGATAGGGTCTCATTCTGCTGCCCAGGCTGGAATGCAGTGGCATGATCATAGCTCACTGCACCCTTGAACTTCTGGGCTTAAGGGATCCTCCTGCCTCAGCCTCCTAAGTAGGTGGAACCACAGGCCCATGTCACTGTGCCCAGAATTTTTTTTTTTTTTTGTAGATACGGAGTCATGCTTTGTCACCCATACTAACAAAACTTTAAACAAGAAGAAAGGTAAATATTATTACCATATATGGTAAGAGAGTTCATATATTAACTTCAAAGAAAAATAAATGAGTGAATATTTCACAAAAGGAGAAATACAATAAATATGAAAAAAGGTTTAACTTCAATAAAAGTAATGTATATATATTAAAACAAGTATAACATCATTTCACCGATTAAATTAGAAAATTAAAATATTTCTTTTTACACAAACATATGAACACATTCTTAATGAATTTTGAAGGTATTGCTTTAGTGTTTTTTATCTTTGCTGCACTGGGGAAGTCCAATGCCATTCTAATTCCTGTTGCTTTTTATATAACCTGATACTTTGTATGTGAAAAGAATAGAATTATACTTTTTTTAGTTTTCATAGAGATATTTTCATTTAAGATATTTCCTTTACCTCTTACAATCTAGAATTTCTCAGTGTAGCTATTCCACCTGGAGCTCTTCAACCTCTCTACTTTGGACTGATGGTCTTCTGGCCTGGTGAATCTTGCCTTCCCAAGATTTATACTCCTCACCCAGGAATTTCATTTACCTTTCCTCTGTGTTGGATCTTGTTTCCTAAATCCTGCATCTTCCTCTTTCTAGGTTTCCTTTTACATTTTGATGGAGACATTATTCTGTAACTTTCTGAGAAAGGGTGGGCAATATTTTTTTTTTAGAATATGTATTTCGGCCGGGCGCGGTGGCTCAAGCCTGTAATCCCAGCACTTTGGGAGGCCGAGACGGGCGGATCACGAGGTCAGGAGATCGAGACCATCCTGGCTAACACGGTGAAACCCCGTCTCTACTAAAAAATACAAAAAACTAGCTGGGCGACGTGGCGGCGCCTGTAGTCCCAGCTACCTGGGAGGCTGAGACAGGAGAATGGCGTGAACCTGGGAGGCGGAGCTTGCAGTGAGCTGAGATCCGGCCACAGCACTCTAGCCTGGGTGACAGAGCGAGACTCCGTCTCAAAAAAAAAAAAAAAAAAAAAAAGAATATGTATTTCTAAATTTGTTTTTATTTTTTCATTTTATCAATCTGATTTCAATTTATTCCAACACCTCAGGTGATCCGCCTGCCTTGGGCTCCCAAAGTGTTGGGATTACAGGCGTGAGCCACCCACTGCGCCCGGCCACTACACTGATCTTTATTGTTTTTTTCCTCCTCCTAATTTTGGGTTTGGCTTTTTGTTGCTTTTTCTAGTTCCTTGAGGAATATTGTTAGATTTTTTATTTCAAAAGTTGCTGAAAGCCTAGGTGTGGTAGCTTACACCTGTAATCCCAGCACTTTGGGAGGCTGAGGCAGGTGGATCACCTGAGGTCAGGAGTTCAAGACTAGCCTGGCCAACATGGTGAAACCCCTGTCTCTACCAAAAATACAAAAAAATTACCTGGGTGTGGTGGTGGGCGCTTGTAATCCCAGCTACTCAGGAGGCTGAGGCAGGAGAATTGCTTGAACCCAAAAGGTGGAGGTTGCAGTGAGCCAAGATCATGCCATTGCACTCCAGCCCAGCACTTCAGCCTGGGTGACAGTGAGACTGCATCTCAAAAAAAGGTGCTGAAAAAGCATTGCATAAAATTCAACATCTCTTTATGATAAAAACAACAACTTAGATATGGAAGGAACATACCTCAACATGACAAAGGCCATATATGACAAACGCACAGCTAATATTATACAGAATAGGGAAATATTGAAAGTCTTTCCACTAAGATTTTGGTTTTGGTTTTTGGGATTTTCTTCTTTCTCTTTCTTTCTTTCTTTTTTTTTTTTTGTAGACAGAGTCTCGCTCTTTATCGCTCAGGTTGGAGAACAATGGCACAATCTCAGCTCACTGCAACCTCCGCCTCCCAGGTTCAAGTGATTCTCCTGCCTCAGCCTCCCTAGTAGCTGGGATTACAGGTGCCCACCACCACGCCCAGCTAATTTTTTGTGTATTTTTAGTAGAGATGGGGTTTGACCATGTTGGCCAGGCTGGTCTCGAACTCCTGATCTCAGGTGATCCACCTGCCTCGGCCTCCCAAAGTGCTGGGATTACAGGTGTGAGCCACTGTGCCCAGCCAACTAATATTTTTGAATAAGGCAAGTATGCCTACTTTTACTACTCTTATTTAACATAGTACTTGAAGTCCCAGCCAGAGCAATTAGGCAAGAGAAAGAAATAAAGGGCATCCAAGTTGAAAAGAATGAAGTCAGATTACTCTGGTTTGCAGATGACATGATCTAATATTTAGAAAAATCGTGTCCGGGCTCTTGCCTGTAATCCCAGCACTTTAGGAGGCTGAGGTAGGAGGATCGCTTGAGGCCTGGAATTCAAGACCAGCCCAGACAGTTAGTGAAACCCTAGACCCCATCTCTACACAAAAGATTTCTTTAAAAAAACAGGGAAATGCTACCCGACATTGATCTGGGCAAAGATTTTTTAGGTAAGTCCCCCAAAACCCATGCAATAAAAGCAACAATAGATAAATAGGATTACATCACATTAAAAAGCATTTGCACCGCAAAAGAAATAAGCAATAAAGGGAAGAGACAACATACAGAATGGGAGAAAATACTTGCAAACTATACATCCAACAAGGGATTAGTAACTAAAATATATATATATACACACATATATATATAAAAACTCAAGCAACTCAAAAGCAAAAAATACCGAAATAATTTTATTTAAAAAGGGTCCAAAGACCTGCATAGACATTTCTTAAAACAAGACATACAAATGACTAACAGTTTTTTTAAGTGCTCAATATCACTAATAATTATGGAAATATAAATTAGAACTGCAATGAAATATTACCTCACCCCTGTTAGAGTGGCTATTAACAAAAAGATGAAAGGTAACTGATGTTGGCGAAGATGTGGAGAAAAGGGAACGCTTGCACACTGTTAGTGGGAAAGTCAAGTCTTATAGTCACTATGGAAAACAGTTCGGCAGTTGCTCAAAAAACTAAGAACTACCATATGACCCAGCAAGGCCACTGCTGGGTCTACATCCAAAAGAAAGGAAATCAGTTATGTTGAAGAGCTGTCTGCATTCCCATGTTTATTGCAGCCCTATTCACAGCAGACAAGATACGGAATCAACCCACGTGTCCACCAATGAATGAATGGGATAAAACAAATGTAGTAAATATTCACCGTGGAATACTACGCAGCCATTAACAAATCCTGTCATTTGCAGCAACATGAATGGAACTGGAAGTCATGATGTTAAGTGAAATCAGCCAGGCACAGAAAGACAACTATTACACCTTCTTACTTAAGTGAAATCAGCCAGGCACAGAAAGACAACTATTACACCTTCTTACTCATATGTGGGAGCTAAAAAAAGTGGATCTCATGGTGGCAGACAGTAGAATGGTGGTTACCAGAGGCTAGGAAGGGAAGTAGAGGAGGATGAAGAGAAATTGGTTAAAAGGTACAAAAATACAATGAGATGGAAGAACAAGTTCTAGTATTCAACATAGTAGGGAAAGTATAGTTAACCATAGTTTATTATGTATTTCAAAATAGCTAGAAAAGAAGGATTGTAATGTTCCCACCACAAAGAAAAGATGAATGGGCCGGGAGCGGTGGCTCACTCCTGTAGTCCCAGCACTTTGGGAGGCTGAGGCGGGTAGATCACCTGAGGTCAGGAGTTTGAGACTAGCCTGGCTAACATAGTGAAACCCCATCTCTACTAAAAATACAAAAATTAGCTGGGAGTAGTGGCCGGGCACCTGTAATGCCAGCTACTCAGGAGGCCGAGGCAGGAGAATTGCTTGAAACCAGAAGGCAGAGGCTGCAGT
The DNA here is from genome assembly GCF_007565055.1 of Rhinopithecus roxellana. Lineage (NCBI taxonomy): Eukaryota > Metazoa > Chordata > Mammalia > Primates > Cercopithecidae > Rhinopithecus > Rhinopithecus roxellana. Next base: position 8,330,992 of record NC_044558.1, read on the forward strand.
GAGCTGAGATTGTGGCACTGCACTCCAGCCTGGGTGACGAGAGCGAAACTCCATCTTAAAAAAATAATAATAATAAACATGAAAAGATAAAATGAATAGAGGCCAGGCGCCATGGCTCATGCCTGTAATCCCACCACTGTGGGAGGCCGAGGTGGGTGGATCACCTGAGGGAAGGATTTCAAGACTAGCCTGGCTGACATGGTGAAACCCCATCTCTACCAAAAATACAAAAATTAGCCAGGCATGGTGGCACACACCTGTAGTCCCAGCTACTCAGGAAGCTGAGGTGTGAGAATCCCTGGAACCCAGGAGGCAGACAGAGGTTGCAATGAGCCAAGATCACGACACTGGACTCCAGCCTGGGCAACAAGTGAGACCCTTTTTCTAAACAAAGAAAAGAAAAAATAAATGGATAACCCAATTACCCTGAGGTGATCATTTACACGTTGTTTACAGGTATGAAAATAGCACATGTACCTCAAAAGTATATACAACTATTATATTTGTTTTTTTGGGTTCTTTGGAGATAGGGTCTTACTTTATTGTCCAGGCTGGAGTGCAGTGGCACCATCTCGGCCCAGCGTGACCTTTGGCACCTGGGTTCAAGAGATTCTGCTGCCTCAGCCTCCCAAGTAGCTGGGATTACAGGCATGCACTACCATTTCCAGCTAATTTTTGTATTTTTAATAGAGATAGGGTTTCACCACAATGGCCAGGCTGGTCTCAAACTCCTGACCTCAGGTGATCCTCCCACCTTGGCATACCAAAGTGCTGGGATTACAGGCATGAGCCACTGTGACCTGCCCTGTATATCAATTTTTTCATTGTGAAGAAATAAATAAATAAATTGTTTCAGTGGCCGCTGAGGTGTCCCTTGCTTCTACTGGTATATGCTTTCAATACTACTGTGCTGACACTTTCTCAAGTTGTCTCACAATGATAGAATTAGCCTTATTGAAACACCTGTATTTATTAAACAACTTCCTTCTAAGATGCTCCAGGCTTTTAAAATTATACTTTATCCTGAGCATAATTCTTTGAGATAGAGAGAGGGACAGGTGAAGTCACCCCTCACACTTCATAGCAGAGGTATTACTCCACAACCATAAGCACACTCCTGTGAGTTGCATGAATTCTAAACTCTTCCAATACTGCTAGTTGTTTGTGAACGTGCCTTCAAGCACATGCTAAAATCAGGCCTTTTTTTTTTTTTTTTTTTGAGACAGAGTCTTGCTCTGTCGCCCAGGCTGGAGTGCAGAGGCACAAGCTTGGCTCACTGCAACCTCCACCTCAGGTTCGAGTGATTCTCCTGCCTCAGCCTCCTGAGTAGCTGGGATTACAGGCGCCCGGCACCACGCCTGGCTAATTTTTGTATTTTTAGTAGAGATGGGGATTCACCATGTTGGCCAGGCTGGTCTTGAACTGCTGTCCTTGAGATCCGCCCACCTTGGTTTCCCAAAGTCCTGGGATTACAGGCGTGAGCCACTGTGCCTGGCCTACTCTCTGTTTTTGTGAATTTGACTATTTTAGATTCCTCATATTAGTGGAATCATGAATATTTGTCTTTTTTTTTTTTTTGAGACAGAGTCTGGCTCTGCCGCCCAGGCTGGAGTGCAGTGGTGCGATCTCGGTTCACTGCAAGCTCCGCCTCCCGGGTTCACGCCATTCTCCTGCCTCAGCCTCCCAAGTAGCTGGGACTACAGGTGTCCGCCACCACGCCTGGCTAATTTTTTTTTTTTTTTTGTATTTTTAGTAGAGACAGGGTTTCACCGTGTTAGCCAGGATGGTCTCAATCTCCTGACCTGATGATCTGCCTGCCTCGGCCTCCCAAAGTGCTAAGATTACAGGCGTGAGCCACCGTGCCCGACCTTATTTGTTAATTTTTTGAAGAACCACTGTACTGATTTCCTTAGCACTTGTACCAGTTTACATTCCATCCAACAGTACACAAGGGTTCTGATTTCTCCACAACCTCGCCAATGCTTATTTTCTTTTCCTTTTTCTTTTCTTGAGACAGAGTTTCACTCTTGTTGCCTAGGCAGGAGTGCAATGGTGCAATCTCAACTCACTGCAACCTCCACCTCCCAGGTTCAAGCGATCTTCCTGCCTCAGCCTCCCGAGTAGCTGGGATTACAGGCATGTACCACCACTCCCGGCTCATTTTTTTGTTTTTTTAGTAGAGATGGGGTTTCACCATGTTGGCCAGGCTGGTCTCCAACTCCTGACCTCGGGTGATCCGCCCGCCTCGGCCTCCCACAGTGCTGGGGTTACAGGTTTGAGCCGCCGCGCCCGGTCACTTTGTTCTTGTTTCTTATGACTAGTAAAGATTTTTGTTGTTGTTGTTGTTGTTTTTGAGATGGTGTCACACTCTTTTGCTCAGGTTTGAGTGCATTGGCATGATCATAGCCCACTACAGCCTCAAACGCTTAGCCTCAAGCACCCTCCTGCTTCAGCATCCTGAGTACCTGGGACTACAGGTGTGGGCTATCATGCCCTGCTTGGACTAGTCAAGTTTTAACAGATCATTAATTAACTCCTATTTTTCAAATAGCAGTAGCTGACCTACTAGGAGACATTTAATACAGAGGCAGAGGTCTCAGCCAAGGCAGTGCATCCAATTAGCCCTTAATTTCCTATATTTCACTGCCTGTTTCTTAAAAGGAAATAAAAGGCTTTTAGAACTCAAAGTAGCAGCTGTCAAGTGGAACTCTCCATATTGCATTTCTCAATAATTATCATTCCACAGAACCCACCCTGGGCAGAATATCCAAGCCACTGGTTCTGAGATGGAGCCAGCTGGGATCAGAACTACCTTACTTCAATGCAAACATATTTTTCTAACTAATCTACTCCCTGGAAAAAGTTATTTTAACTGGATTTAAGACAGTGGGAGGGAAAGAAGTATAGAGAAGCACTGGCTTTCTTCCCGTTACTGTAGAATCAGTCGGTGTTTAGAATGAAGTGTGTCTTTTACAAGTGATTGATCTTCAAAACGGTAGAACTTCTGCCAGGCCGTAAAGTGGCAGAAGGGAAATGTGGGTCAGCACAAAAACTATTGAGAGTAAAAGAGAGAGAGATAAGGCCAGTGTTGCCACTAGACCTTGATCTTTTTTTTTTTTTTTTTTTTTTTTTTTTTTTTTTTTTGAGACGGAATCTTGGTGTCGCCCGGGCTGGAGTGCAGTGGTGTGATCTTGCCTCACTGCAGCCTCCACCTCCTGGGTTCAAGCAATTCTCCTGCCTCAGCCTCCCAAGTAGCTGGGACTACAGGCTGATGCCGCCACACCCGGATAGTTTTTTTGTATTTTAGTAGAGGCAGGGTTTCACTGTGTTGCCCAGGCTGGTCTTGAACTCCTGAGCTCAGGCAATCCATCTGCCTCCGCCTCCCAAAATGCTGGGATTACAGGCATGAGCTACCGCACCCAGCCTAATTCATTTAATTCTTTTTTTTTTTTTGAGACAGAGTTTCGCTCTTGTCGCCCAGGCTGGAGTGCAATGGCACGATCTCGGCTCACTGCAACCTCTGCCTCCCGGGTTCAAGCGATTCTCCTGCCTCAGCCTCCCAAGTAGCTTGGATTACAGGCATGTGCCAGCACGCCCAGCTAATTTTGTGTTTTTTGTAGAGATGGGGTTTCTCCATGTTGATCAGGCTGGTCTCGAACACCGACCTCATGTGATCCGCCTGCCTTGGCCTCCCAAAGTGTTGGGATTACAGTCGTGAGCCACTGCTCCTGGCCTCATTTAATTATTATAATCTTTACAATAACCTCATGAGGCAACTAATTGTTCCTGGACCAAACTGAGGGTCAGGCTGCTATTTCTCGCAGCCCAGTAACAAGATGCAAATGAACTGGGAAGGAAGAGAGTTTTTATTTCTGCAACCGGTTACAGGGAGATGGCCTGGAAATTATCACCAGACCAACTCAAAATTACAAAGCTTTCCAGAGCTACATCCCTTCTAAGCTATATGTCTATGTATAAGTGTGCCTTTACCTAATGACATATGTGAATAACTTCTTTTAATCTATGACTAAGGTCTGAGTCTTGAAGACCTTCCTCTGGAGCCTCAGCAAATTTACTTCATCTAAGTGGGTCCAGGTGCTGGGGTGATTACCCTTGTCTCCTGCTAAATCACGGAGGTTTGGAGAGTTCCTTCAGACCTCCAATAAACTTGTTTTTGGAGGCCTTGGGGAGTTTCTTCAGACCCGCATTAAAACTTGTTTAATCCTAAATGTGTCCTGTTAAGAATTCCTTCATTATTGGCCAGGTGCAGTGGCTCAGGCCTGTAATCCCAGCACTTTGGGAGGCCGAGGCCAGTGGATCACCTGAGGTCAGAAGTTCAAGACCAGCCTGGTCCACATGGTGAAACCCCATCTCTACTAAATATATAAAAATTAGCCGGGCGTGGTGGCGGTCGCCTGTAATCTCAGCTACTCGGGAGGCTGAGGCAGGAGAATTGCTTGAATCCGGGAGGCGGAGGTTGCAGTGAGCCGAGATCGCACCATTGCGCTCCTGGGTAACAAGAGCAAAAACTTCGTCTCAAAAAAAAAAAAAGGATTCCTTCGTTATTTTGTCATGCCTTAAGGCCTAGGAAAGGCCTAGGCAAAACACTTGGTGGGCTTTTGTTACATTCCAGCCTTTCTATAAGGGCACTGGCCTTTTTTTTTTTTTTTTTTTAACTTTTAATATTTAACTTATCCAATCAGTCAAAGCTGAAACAGTTGTTACGGAGCACTGCGTTAGTGAGACCTGGCCTGCCACATAATGAGATGCCATATTCATTGACTAAGATGTTGTCTTTTTTTTTTTTTTTTTTTTTTGAGATGGAGTTTCGCCCTTGTTGCCCAGGCTAGTGCAATGGCGCGATCTCGGCTCACCACAACCTCTGCCTCCTGGGCTCAAGCGATTCTCCTGCCTCAGCCTCCCGAGTAGCCGAAATTACAGGCATGCGCCACCAAATTCAGCTAATTTTGTATTTTTAGTAGAGAAGGGGTTTCTCCACGTTGGTCAGGCTGGTCTCGAACTCCCGACCTCAAGTTATCTGCCCGCCTTGGGCTCCCAAAGTGCTGGGATTACAGGCGTGAGCCACTGTGCCCGGCCGATGTTGTCCATTTTAAGACTTAGCATTATTTTACTTACCATCATGAAAGGAAATAAATTAGAACAAAGGTCTCTGAGGGGGAAAGGAGAAAAGTTTCCAATCATCAGTAAATGCTTGTTCACGAATCTGGAATTTACCCCCCTCCGCTGTTTCCATGTCTTTTTCAATACACAAAAGCTTTGAGTTTCAGTGCCAATTTATACTATAATCTTTCAAAAGACATTTCAAATGACACAGAACTCCAAGTATGAATGATATGAACTGACAGTAGCATCACAACTGCCAGCTGGCTGACAATAATTGTAAGAAGCATCCCAATTTCAGAAATGTTGAAGTGTTCAAGAAATTGAATCTCAGAATCGAACAAATTATCCCCATTTTGCTGTATGGAAACTGTGGTACAGAGATTCTGTGGTTTGCCAAAACCGCACAGCTATTGCCTTATCAGGACTTTGAACTTAGGTGGTCAAAGTGCTCTGGTTTCAGAGTCAGTGCTTTTGCCACTAAGAGACTTTCAGAGCCATGTAAGATAATGCTCTATGCATCTCCAGTGGTCATCCCATTTCTCTGGTAGAAATCTCCCAAGACAGGAAATCACTACCTTGCAATTCAGCAAATCTATTTTTGGACAACTCTAATTGAAAGAAAGTGCTTCTGTTGGATGTTAAGCATTTGCCAGAAGGAAAAAAAAAAAAAAGTGCTTCTGAATCAAAATCTTGCACTTTTTGATCTATCCTTTGGGATCACACAGAACAAGTTGAATGCCTCTTTCATATGACAGTGTTTTGGTTTTACTTTTCCAAATAATGTGGGAACGATTGGATTTCATTCATTCAAACAGGTATTTATTGAGCATATACTATGTGTAAAACACTGTGCAGGGAACAATAGGGAATATAAAGAATGAAAGTCAGGGCCGGGTGTGGCAGCTCACGCCTGCAATCCCAGCACTTTGGGAGGCCGAGGCGGGTGGATCACACGGTCAAAAGATTGAGACCATCCTGGCCAACTTGGTGAAACCCTGTCTCTACTAAATTAGCTGGGCGTGGTGGCATGAGCCTGTAGTCCCAGCTACTCAGGAGGCTGAGGCAGAAGAATCGCTTGAACCCAGGAGGCAGAGGTTGCAGTGAGCCGAGATCAGCCACTGCTCTCCAGCCTGGGTGACAGAGTGAGACACCATCTCAAAAAAAAAAAACAAACAAACAAACTCAGGACCTACTCTTAAGGAATTTACACTACAGTAGGCAAATGAGACATATATTCGCGATAACTACAAGCTAAATGTAGTAAATCATAAGCAGTCCAGATAAGAAAATTGAGATGAGTGAAGACGTTATCTCTAAAGAAGCAGCAGAAAGCCTTCATGGAGGAAACAGCACAAGAACTGGAATTTAATATCTATGTATCTGGACTAATATCAGACTGTAGATTGATTGATACTATACCTACTGTAATACCTAGGAACATTATTCTGCAATGTATTGAATTTTCTAGAACTGCTTTTTCTGGAGTAACTTTAGTCATTTTTTTTTCTTTCTCCTGCTTAACAGTGTATCAATCTCCACCTTATTTCTCTTATTGATTATTCCATTGAGCACTACTTGAAGTAAGCTTAAAGATCATCTCATCTAAAGCTTTTCAAATTCTCTCTTTTTTTTTTTTTGAGACTGAGTCGCTCTGTCGCCCAGGCTGGAGTGCAGTGGCACGATCTCGGCTCACTGCAAGCTCCGCCTCCCGGGTTCACGCCATTCTCTTGCCTCAGCCTCCTGAGTAGCTGGGACCATAGGCGCCCGCCAACGTGCCCGGCTAGTTTTTTGTGTTTTTAGTAGAGACGGGGTTTCACCGTGTTAGCCAGGATGGTCTCGATCTCCTGACCTCGTGATCTGCATGCCTTGGCCTCCCAAAGTGCTGGGATTACAGGCATGGGCCATTGTGCCTGGCCTCAAATTTTTTTTTTTTTTTTAGAGACAGGGTCTCACTTTGTCACCCAGGCTGAAGTGCAGTGGTGCAATCCCGGTTCACTGCAGTTTTGACCTCCCAGGTTCAAGCGATTCTCCCACCTCAGCCTCCTAAGTAGCTGGGACCACAGGCACATGCCACCACACCCGGCTAATTTTTGTATTTTTCTTGTAGACATAGGTTTTCACCTTGTTGCCCAGGCTGGTCTGTAACTCCTGGGCTCAAGGGATTTGCCTGCCTTGGCCTCCCAAAGTACTAGGATTACAAGCATGAACCACTGCGCCCAGCCAGTTTTTCACATTCTTTTTCTTTCTTTCTTTTTTTTTTTTTTACAGAGTCTTGCTCTGTCACCCAGGCTGGAGTGCAGTGGCACAATCTCAGGCTCATGGCAACCTCTGCCTCCCAGGTTCAAGCGATTCTCCTGCCTCAGCCTCTTGAGTAGCTGGGACTACAGGCCCATGCCACCACACCCGGCTAATTTTTATATTTTTAGTAGAGAAGGGGTTTCGCCATATTGGCCAGGATGGTCTTGATCTCCCAACCTCATGATTCACCGGCCTCAGCCTCCCAAAGTGCTGGGATTACAGGCATGAGCCACCGCACCCAGCCCAGTTTTTCAGATTCTTTTTTTTTTGGGATGGAGTCTCACTTTGTCACCCAGGCAGGCGTGCAGTGGTGGGATCTTGGCTCACTGCAAGCTCTGCCTCCCAGGTTCACACTATTCTCCTGCTTCAGCCTCAAGTAGCTGGGACTACAGGCGCCCACCACCACGCCCGGCTAATTTTTTGTATTTTTAGTAGAGATGGGGTTTCACTGTGTTAGCCAGGATGGTCTTGATCTCCTGACCTCATGATCCGCCCGCCTCGGCCTCCCAAAGTGCTGGGATTATAGGCATGAGCCACTGCGCCTGGCCCAGTTTTTCAGATTCTTATTGCAGAAGTTAAAAAGGGAAGAAAAGGAAGTTTTTTGAATTCTTAAAAGCAGAAACCTTTTTCTCAAAGGAAATCGTGGGTGTATCCCCAATACAGAAAACACAGTGGTTCTGCCCCAGCTGAAATTGGGTCAGGAACCTGTGGCCCGGATCTCTTAGTCTTGAGGTGCCTCCACAGAATAATCTGAAAATCACTACCCATTCCAATTCAATGTTTACTTACCTGTAAAATAATCAACCTGCCCATGTTTGAGAGCCTGTGTTGACAGACATAATATATGCAAAAGTAAGTAATACATACACATAAGTGAATTAAGTTATTATGGACTATAGGTAAATTGTACTGAGATCAAAAGACCCAAATTTGCTTAGTTCTACTATTTATTGTCCATCTTTCAGACTTTTTTGAGTCTTATTTCCCATACTTAAAAAGATGTAAATAAAGCATCAGAAAAACTCAGAATGAGGGATATTCTCTGACATAACTGGCCAGTAATCATCAAAAATGCCAATGTCATGAAAGAGAAGAAAAACTTGAGGAAATTCTAGCAGATTGAAGACTACTAATTTGAAAGAGTCATGACAACTGAATGCCACCTGGACTTGAAATTTTGTTTTTCTATTGGAACAATTGTCAAAATTTGAATAATATATGTAAATTCGCTAATAATATTATATTAACGTCAATTCCTGATTTTGAAAATTATGTGGTGGTTATGTAAAAGATTATATTTGTTATTAGAAAATATACATTGGCTCTCTGCTCCTCCTGCTTGACAGACAGCCACATCTTCTCTCACATCGCCAGCTGCATCCCTGAGACATGGGGGAGGTGAAGGTCGGAGTCAATGGATTTGGTCGTGCTGGGTGGCTGGTCACCAGGGCTGCTTTTAACTCTGGTAAAGTGGATATTGTCACCATCAATGAACCCTTCGTTGCCCTCAACTACACGGTCTACATGTTCCAGTATGAGTCCACCCATGGCAAATTCCATGGCACCATCAAGGCTGAGAATGGGAAGCTTGTCATCAATAGAAATCCCATCACCATCTTCCAGGAGCGAGGTCCCTCCAAAATCAAGTGGGGCGATGCTGGCACTGAGTGCATCGTGGAGTCCACTGGCATCTTCACCACCATGGAGAAGGCTGGGGCTCACATGCAGGGGGGAGCCTAAAGGGTCATCATCTCTGCCCCCTCTGCTGACGCCCCCATGTTCGTGATGGGCGTGAACCATGAGAAGTATGACAACAGCCTCAAGATCGTCAGCGATGCCTCCTGTACCACCAACTGCTTAGCGCCCCGGCCAAGTTCATCCGTGACAACTTTGGTATCGTGGAAGGACTCACGACCACAGTCCACGCCATCACTGCCACCCAGAAGACTGGATGGCCCCTCCGGGAAACTGTGGTGTGATGGCCACGGGGCTCTCCAGAATGTCATCCCTGCCTCTACTGGTGCTGCCAAGGCTGTGGGCAAGGTCATCCCTGAGCTGAACGGGAAGCTCACTGGCATGGCCTTCCGTGTCCCCACTACCAACGTGTCAGTGGTGGACCTGACCTGCCGTCTGGAAAAACCTGCCAAATATGATGACATCAAGAAGGTGGTGAAGCAGCCGTTGGAGCGCCCCCTCTAGGGCATCCTGGGCTACACTGAGCACCAGGTGGTCTCCTCCGACTTCAACAGCAACCCCCACTCTTCCACCTTCGACGCTGGGGCTGGCACAAACCTCAGCGATCGCTTTGTCAAGCTCATTTCCTGGTATAACAATGAATTTGGCTACAGCAACAGGGTGGTGGACCTCATGGCCCACATGGCCTCCAAGGAGTAAGACCCCTGGACCACCAGCCCCAGCGAGAGCACAAGAGGAAGAGAGAGGCCCTCACTGCTGGGAGTCCCTGCCACACTCAGTCCCCCACCACACTGAATCTCCCCTCCTCACAGTTTCCATGCAGACCCTTTGAAGGGGGAGGGGCCTAAGGAGCCTCACCTTGTCGTCTACCATCAATAAAGTCCCCTGTGCTCAGCCAAAAATAAAAAATAAAATACACATCATGGTGAAAAGGAATTTGAAGAGAAAAAAAATGAAAACAACATTGGCATATTTAGGAGTAAAGGGCTGCAACTTTCACACAGTTCAGAAAAGAAAACATTTGAGAGAGAGAGAAAGCAAATATGGTAAAAGGTTAACAACTGGAAGATCTGAGTGTAGGGTGTATAGAAATTATTTGCACGATTGCAACTCTTTTTCTTTTCTTTTGTTTTGTAGAGACCAGAGTCTCACTAGGTTGTGTAGGCTGGTCTCATACCCCTGGGCTGAAGCAATGCTCCCACCTCAGCCTCCACAGTAGCTGGGACTTCAGGCACACACATTGCACTGGGCGCAACTTTTCTTAAAGACAAAAATTATGTCAAAATGAAATGCTTTTTAGGTGAAGAGAATATCTGTCTTACCTACTTCATAGAATTTTGGGGAAGATCAAATAAAATCTTGTGAGTGAAAGAGCTTTGTAAACTGTAAGTTTCTCTACAAATGTAAAGCTTAATTATAACTACTGAAAAGAGCTTTATACTTTAACAAATGTAAAACAATTATTTTTACTGCATTTTTTGTAGCTTGTACAGAGAAAACATCTAGTTCTGTATCCATTTACTCAGTTATTACTCTTTTAAGAGAAGTATTGCCCCTTGGTCTCATTGCTTTAGGAGGGTCAGTGAGCAATAGTAACTTTATTAGCTCATTTATTGCAGAAATCGATAGCCTAAAATATTGTCTCTTGTTCTACATTTACTGCCTGAGTCTAAATGACCTTCAAGTTCCTTCCCAACACTGGAATTTCATGATTTAATGAAAGTAACACAGAAAAGCCATTGGCAGGAGGGCTCATGCATTTTTTATCTTTTTTTTTTTTTTGAGACGGAGTCTCGCTCTGTCGCCCAGGCTGGAGTGCAGTGGCTGGATCTCAGCTCACTGCAAGCTCCGCCTCCCGGGTTCACGCCATTCTCCTGCCTCAGGCTCCCGAGTAGCTGGGACTACAGGCGCCCGCCACCTCGCCCGGCTAGTTTTTTGTATTTTTTTAGTAGAGACGGGGTTTCACCGTGTTAGCCAGGATGGTCTCCGATCTCCTGACCTCGTGATCCGCCCGTCTCGGCCTCCCAAAGTGCTGGGATTACAGGCGTGAGCCACCACGCCCGGCCTTTTTTTTTTCTTTTGAGACGGAATTGCTCTGTCATCCAGGCTGGAATGCAGTGACGCGATCTCAGCTCAGTGCAACCTCCACCTCCCAGGTTCAGGTGATTCTCCTGTCTCAGCCTCTAATTTTTGTATTTTTTAGTAGAGATGGGTTTTCGCCATGTTAGCCAGGCTGGTCTCGAATGCCTGACCTCAGGTGATCCTCCTGCCTCGGCCTCCTACAGTGCTGGGATTACAGACGTGAGCCACTGTGCCCAACCAAGACATCATCTCTTAAAAAAAGAAAAAAGAATAAAGAAATGACTGGACGCAGTGACTCACACCTGTAATCCCAGCACTGTGGGAGGCCGAGGTGGGCGGATCACCTGAGGAGGCCTGGTCAACATGGTGAAATCCCTCCTCCACTAAAAACACAAAAAGTAGCAGGGCATGGTGGTGCATGACTGTAATCCCAGCTACTCAGGAGGCTGAGGTTGCAGTAAGCCGAGATCGCGCCATTGCACTCCAGCCTGGGTGACAGAGCAAGACTCTCTCTCTCTCTCAAAAAAAAAGGAATACTCATTTTTTTTTTTTTTTTTTTTTTTTTTTACTGGTCAAAAATGTTTGAATCTCAGCGATTTCTTATGGGTGAACCTGCAGTTGAGCTAACGTATTGCATAGGCAAAGAAATTCTTATTTATGCTGGCACTGATATCTATGTAGTGTTGGACCCTCCAGGCTGTTTGCTTCCCTTCTGCTTGAATGAGGGCAGTTCGGCCCTTTCACAACTCCGTAACACCTGTACACCAGAAAGCGGGAAAAGAACTACAGCCTAGGTTACTACAGCAGTACTGGCGAAATATTGGGTGGACACGATCGGCTTCATTGTCATCTGGGAAGTATCTGTAGACTTTCATTGTTTGTGAAATATCATTTCTCTTTGCTGCCAAATAAAATCTGGATTTGACTGTATGCAATTGTTCTTAAGACAACAAAGGGAATCAGAGAAAAGAATTTGCATATCAATGGCAGAAAGAAAAATTTAGGCACTACTGTTTAAGTTCCGAAAGAAATCTAGGAGAATCTGGGCTCTATGCCTGGTATCATTTCATTCTTTCTCATTGACAAATTCCTTATCTACATAAGACTTTCACTGTGCAACTTTCAACTTTAACTGATAAGTCTGACATCAATATTTTCTTTTATAGTTGTGCTTTTAATGTCAATTTTTTAAATCTTTAGCTAACTCAGTGTCACAGAGATTTCCTCCTATGTTTTCTTCAAGAAATCTTACAGTTTTAGCTCTTACTTTTGGGTCTATGTTCTTTTTTAAGGTAGTTTTTGTATATACTGCAAGGTAAATGTCAACATTTAAAAAAATATATATAAATATTTAGGCCAGGTATGGTGGCTCACACCTGTAATCCCAGCACTTTGGGAGGCCGAGGTGGGCAGATCGTGAGGTCAGGAGATCGAGACCATCCTGGCTAACACACTGAAACCCCATCTCTACTAAAAATACGGCCGGGCGCAGTGGCTCAAGCCTGTAATCCCAGCACTTTGGGAGGCCGAGACGGGCGGATCACGAGGTCAGGAGATCGAGACCATCCTGGCTAACACGGTGAAACCCCGTCTCTACTAAAAAAATACAAAAAACTAGCCGGGCGAGGTGGCGGGCGCCTGTAGTCCCAGCTACTCGGGAGGCTGAGGCAGGAGAATGACGTGAACCCGGGAGACGGAGCTTGCAGTGAGCTGAGATCCGGCCACTGCACTCCAGCCCGGGCGACAGAGCGAGACTCTGTCTCAAAAAAAAAAAAGAAAAAAAAAAACTAGCTGGGCGAGGTGGCGGGCGCCTGTGGTCCCAGCTATTCGGGAGGCTGAGGCAGCAGAATGGCGTGAACCTGGGAGGCGGAGGTCGCAGTGAGCCGAGATCGCGCCACTGCACTCCAGCCTGGGAGACAGAGCCAGACTCTGTCTCAAAAACCAAACCAAATCAAACAAAAAAACTCATATATCTTCTTTCTCAATCAATATGTGCCTTTCCCTCCTCCTGATTTTTTTTTTTTTTTTTGAGACAGAGTCTCATTCTGTTGCCCAAGCTGGAGTGCAATGGTGAGATGTCGGCTCACAACAACCTCCGCCTCCCAGGTTCAACTGATTCTCATGCCTCATGCTCCCAAATAGCTGGGACTATAGGCATGTACCACCATGCCCAGCTAATTTTTGTATTTTTAGTAGAGACGGGGTTTTGCCACGTTGGCCAGGCTGATCTCGACCTCCTGACCTCAACTGATCCACCCACCTCGGCAGCCAAAAGTGCTGGGATTACAGGTGTGAGCCACTGCACTCCCCTACCGCTTTTTTTGAAAACTTCTTGAACCAACTAGGATCTATTCAGCTAGACTGTTGGATAGATGTGTTGAGAACAGACAACCTTAAAACGTTACTAGTCCTAGAGAGAAAGCAGACCGGGAGTGGTGGGCGGCTCATGCCTGTAATCCCAGCACTTTGGGAAGCCAAGGTGGGCAGATCACATGAAGGCAGGAGTTCAAGACCAGCCTGGCCAACATGGAGAAACCCATCTACCGAAAACACAAAATTAGCCAGGCATGGTGGTGCGCTCCTGTAATCCCAGCTGCTTGGGAGGCTGAGGCAGGAGAATCACATGAACCCAGGAGGCGGAGACTATGCCACTGCACTCCAGCCTGGGCAAAAAGAGCAAAACTCTGTCTCAAAGAAAAAAAAAAAGAAAAGAAAATTAGCTAGGAAGTATTCCATTCTCTTTAATTTTCTGAAAATGTTTATATAGAATTAAAATTATTTCATTATTAAATGTTTGGTAGAATTCAATAGTAAGGTCACCTGAAATGTTCTTTTTTGCGAAGGTTTCTAACTACACATTCAATTTATTTTGGGATACATGACTATTATTAATAGCTTTATCTACTTATTCTTTGTTTTTTTTGTTTTTTGTTTGAGATGGAGATTTGCTCTGTCACACAGGCTGGAGTGCAGTGGCGCGATCTCGGCTCACCGCAACCTCCACCTCCCAGGTCCAGGCAATTCTCCTGCCTCAGCCTCCCCAGTAGCTGGGGCTGTAGATGCAAACCGCCACGCCTGGCTAATTTTTGTATTTTTAGTAGAGGCGAGGTTTCACCATGTTGGCCAGGCTGATCTTGAACTCCCGCCTCAGCATCCCAAAGTGCTGGGATTACAGGCATGAGCCACTGTGCCTGGCTAGCTTTATCTATTTGTCCTTTTTTATTCTTTGTTTTTTGTTTTGTTTTGAGACACAGTCTCACTCTGTCACTCAGGCTGGAGTACAATGGCACAATCTTGGCTCACTGCAACCTCTGTCTTCCAGGTTCCAGCAATTCTCCTGCGTCAGCTTCCCAAGTCGCTGGGATTAAAGGCACCTGCTACCACGCCCAGTTAATTTTTAGTGTTCTTAGTCGTGACAGGGTTTTGCCGTGTTGGCCAGGCTGGTCTCAAACTCCTGACCTCAGGTAATCCACCCGCGTCAGCCTCCCAAAGTGCCAGGATTACAGATGTAAGCCACCTTGCCAGCCATCTTTTTGTTTTTTTTAGAGATGGAATCTCACTTGGTTGCCCAAATTAAAATGCAGTGGTGCAATCACGGCTCCCTGCAGTGTCGACCTCCCAGGCTCAAGCATTTTTCCCACCTCAGCCTCCTGAGTAGCTAGGACTACAGGCAGGAATCACCATGCTTGGCTAATTTTTCAAAAAAGTTTTTGTAGAGACGGGGTCTTGCTATGTTGCCCACGCTGGTCTTGAGCTCCTCGCCTACAAGTGATCCTCTTGCCTCAGCCTCCCAAAGTGCTAGGATGACAGGTATGAGCCACTGCACCTAGCCCACTTATCATTGTTTTTGTGGCAAGATATTTTCAACTTACTCTCCTAGAAATTTTGAAATATACAATAAATTATTATTAACTATAGTCACTATGCTGTGCAATAAATCTCAAAATTGTATTCCTCCTGTTTAACTGTAACTTTGTACCCTGAGACCAACATCTTCATCTCCCCATTCTCTCCCCCACCCGCACCCCCTTATTCCCCAGCTTCTGGGGAATTTTTAGTAGAGACGGGGTTTCTCCATGTTGGTCAGGCTGGTCTCGAACTTCCTACCTCAGGTATCTGCCCACCTTGGCCTCCCGAAGTGCTGGGATTACAGGCATGAGCCACTGTGCCTGGCCAATATTGAGCATTTTTATGAACCTGTTGATCATTTGTATGCCATCGTTTGATAAATGATTTTTTTTTTTTTTTTTTTTTTTAGAGTCAGGGTGTCAGGCTGCCAAGCTGTTGCCCAGACTGTACTGCAGTGCTGCAATCATGGCTCACTGCAACCTCTTTTTTTTTTTTTTTTTTTTTTTTTTGAGGTGGAGTCTCACTCTGTCGCCCAGGCTGGAGTGCAGTGGCCGGATCTCAGCTCACTGCAAGCTCCGCCTCCCGGGTTCACGCCATTCTCCTGCCTCAGCCTCCTGAGTAGCTGGGACTACAGGCGCCCGCCACCTCGCCCGGCTAGTTTTTATATTTTTTAGTAGAGACGGGGTTTCACCGTGTTCGCCAGGATGGTCTCGATCTCCTGACCTCGTGATCCGCCCGCCTCGGCCTCCCAAAGTGCTGGGATTACAGGCTTGAGCCACCGCGCCCGGCCTCACTGCAACCTCTTAACTCCTGGGCTCAATTATCCTCCTACCTCTGCTTCCCAGGTAGCTGGGACTACAAACATATGTCACCACAGCTGGCTAATTTAAAGTTTTTCCGTAGAGACAAGGTCTTTCTATGCTGTCCAGGCTTTTCACAACTTCTGGCCTCAAGCAATTCTGTCTCATCCTCCCAAAGCACTGGGATTACAGGTGTTTGTAAACCAGCGTGCCTGGTGCCGTTCGCCCCCTTTTAGGACGTGTTGATTTTGCTGAGTTGTTTGTTTTCTTGACATATTTAGAATAGGATAGTGACCCTTTATTGGGTCTATGGTTTGCAAACATTTTCTCTCACTCTGTTGTTCTCCTTGTTGTGTCCCTTTCATGTCTGATTTTGGTAATCTGTGTCCTCTCCTTTTTTCCCTAGTCCAGCGAGATGTTTATTAATTTTACCTATATTTTCAAAGAACCAGCTCATGGTTTTATTAATTACTACAATTGTTTTTCCATTTGTTTCACTGATTTTCATTGTTATCTTCATCATTGCCTTTCTTCTGCTCACTTTAGGTTTAATTTACTTTTCTTTCTTTTTGTTTCTTATGGTGGAAGCTAAACCTATGAGTTGAACCTTTTTTTTTGCTTTAAGTAAAAGCATTTAAACTATTAAACTATAAATTTTCCTCTAAGAACTCCTTTAGCTGAATTGTATAAATTCTGAAACATAATTGTTGGAGTAAGTGTATTTTAAAGTTACCTACCTGCATGTTATTGAATATAATATATTGTTTTCTTTTGTTTTTGTTTTTTTACAAAAAAACTTCTTTTCTAAGAGACAGCACCTCACTCTGTTGCCCAGGCTATGGCGCAGTGGCACGATCATAGCTCACTGTAACCTCAAATGCCTGGGCTCAAGCGATCCTCCTGCCTCAGTCTCCCAAGTAGCTAGGATTACAGGGGCTACATGCCCAGCTAAGTAAAAAAACATTTTTTTGGTAGAGAAAGGGGCTTGCTATGTTGCCCAGGCTGGTCTTGAACTCCTAACCTCAAGCAATTCTCCCACCTTGGCCTCCCAAAGTGCTGGGACTGAAGGTGCATGACACTACGCCTGGCTAATTAAAAAAAAAAAATTTAGAGAGGGGTTGTTACTGTTTCTCAGACTTGTCCTAAACTCCAGGGTGGAAGCAATCCTCCTGCCTCAGCCTCCTGAGTAGCTGGGACTACAGGTGCTCACCACCATGCTCAGCTCTAAAAACTACATTTTACAAATAGTTCCTGCTGTTCTTTGTTGGGGGTTGAATGTGTTCCTCAAGAAGACAGGTAGAAATTATAACCTCCAGTACTTGTGAATGTGACCTTAATTAGAATGGGGTCTTTGTAGATGTAATCAAGTAGGATGAGGTCATACTCAATTCAGGGCAGACCCTCTTCAATATATTTGCTGTTATAAGAAAATAGGCTGGGTTTGGTGGCTCCCACCTGTAATGCCAACACTTTGGGAGGTCAAGGCGGGTGGATCGCCAGAGGTCAGGAGTTTGAGACCAGCCTGGCCAACATGCTAAAACCCCGTCTTTACTAAAACTACAAAAATTAGCTGGGCGTGGTGGCAGGTGCCTGTAATCCCAGCTACTCAGGAGGCTGAGGCAGGAGAATTGCTTGAACCTGGGAGGTGGAGTTTGTAGTGAGCCGAGATTGAGTCATTGCACTTGAGCCTGGGCGACAAGAACAAAACTCTGTCTCAAAGGGAAGGGGAAGGGAAAGGGAAAGGGGAAGGGGAAGGGGAAGGGAGGGAAAGGGAGGAAAAGGGAGGGGGTAAGAGGGAGGGGGAAAGGGAAGGGAGGAGAGGGGGGGAGTGGGGGAAGGGAGGGGGAGGGGTGGCGAGGGGGAAGGGAGGGGAAGGGGAGGGGAAGACAGGGAGGAGCGGAGGGGGAGGGGAGGGGAAGGGAAGGCAGGGGAGGGAAGGAGGAGGGAGGAGGGGAGGGGTGGGGAGATGGGGAGGGGGGAGGGGGGAGTTGGGAAGGTAGAGAGGTGGAGAGGGGAGGGGAGGGAAGGGAGACGTCCCAGCGAGGTGGCTCACACCTGTAATCCCAGCACTTTGGGAGGCCGAGGTGGGCGGATCACTTGAGGTCAGGAGTTTGAGACCACCCTGGCCAGCATGGTGAAACCCCGTCTCTACTAAAAATACAAAAATTAGCTGTGCGTGGTGGCACACACCTTTAATCCCAGCTACTCGGGAGGCTGAGGCAAGATAATCGCTTAGAACCCGGGAAGTGGAGGTTGTAGTGAGCCAAGATTGTGCCATTGCACTCCAGCCTGGGCGACAGAGTGAGACTCAGTCTCAAAAAAAATAAAAATAAAAATAAAAATAAGAAAATAGAGACAAAGACAGAAGGAAGACAGTCATGTGAAGATGGAGGCAGAGACTGCAGTCATTATGCCAGAAGCCAAAGAACATGAGGCCACCAGAAACTGGAAGAGGCAAGGAAGTATCCTCTCCTGCTGGGAGAGCAAGCTGTCGTTACTTAGTCAATAAAGTGTATGTCTATGACCCAGCGATTCCACTCCTGTGTACAAAAAGGCCTCACACAATTTACAAAGGGACATATACTTCATAACATGGCCATGCCAGGTTCTTTAATCTTGGACTTAGAGCCTCAAGAACTGAGAGAAACTAAATTTCTGGTGTTTTAAGCCACCCAGTTTGTGGTAATTTGTTACAACGGCTCTAGGAAACTAATACAATGTTATTTCTAATACCTTGTGCCCACCTGCCACAGAATTTCCCATGGTGTGCATCCACCATATTTCACCCATCTACCTTCCCCACTGTGAACATCATAAATAACAATTATACTACAGTGAACATATTCCTACATATTCCTTTATAAACTGTGTGAGAACTTTCCGTACAAACAGCAGTGGAACCGTTGGGTGGCAGACGTCGATTTTATTTGCCTAAGTCATGATAGCTCGCTGTCCACAGCCTTGCATGAGGCTCCTGTGTCTCCGCGTCCTGCCAATTCTTGACATCATGCTGATTTATAACTTTTGGCAGAGTAATGAGTGTGAAATGTGATCTTTTTTAAAAATTACATTTCTGATTACTGATGATTTTAAGCACTTCCTGTGCATGCTCAGTTTTTGGTTTTCCGTTGTTTAATTGGCAGTTCATATCATTCACCCATTTCTGTATGTGGTCATGACCTTTTTCTTGTTGATTTGCAGGTATTCTTTTAAATCTAGATATTAATCTCTGGTCAGATTTCGACTTTGTAAATGTCTTCTCTTACTCTGTTAGCTGCTTATTAACTTTGTCCATAGTGTCATTTCCTCAACAGAAATCCTGAACTTTTATATAATAACAGGCTGGGCGCCGTGGCTCATGCCTGTAATCCCAGCACTTTGGGAGGCTGAGGCGGGTGGATCACTTGAGGTTAGGAGTTTGAGACCAGCCTGGCCAACATGGCAAAACCCTATCTCTACAAAAAATACAAAAATTAGCCAGGTGTGGTGACATGTGCCTGTAATCTCAGCTACTCGGGAGGCTGAGAGGCATGAGAATCGCTTGAACCCGGGAGGTGGAGGTTGCGTTGAGCCGAGATCGTGTGCTACTGCACTCCAGCTTGGGCGACAGAGCAAGACTTCGTCCCCCCCCAAAAAAATGTAATAACAGTCATAGATATTTTTCCTTATTGATTAATCCTTTTAAAATTGTATTTAAAAATATCTTTCTGGTTGTAGGTGGCAAAAATCCTGACTTACATTTTCTATTAAAATTCTAAATTAAACCTGGATGGAGTACTCTTTTTAATTAGGTCTTTCATTTAGAATTTTCCTTGATACATGGCATTGGTTAGGGATACATTAGGGACATATCTAAAGCATTCCAGTTATGCAAATTTTTACTTCTGTGACCAGTGAGGAAAGGGGATTCTTTTCCCTAGACCCAATTTGAAAAATTACAGAGAAAGGCTCTGACTCACTGGATTGGGTTGCCCATTATTATGGCCCAGTTAGCAAGACACCTTTCTAAGTGCTAGGCAGACAAAACAATATTCGCTACAGCAGTGACAAGGTAAATAAACACATTAATTAGAATTTAAAGGTAAGAACTCTTTTTTTTTTTTTTTTTTTTGAGGCGGAGTCTGGCTCTGTCGCCCAGGCTGGAGTGCAGTGGCCGGATCTCAGCTCACTGCAAGCTCCGCCTCCCGGGTTCACGCCATTCTCCTGCCTCAGCCTCCCGAGTAGCTGGGACTACAGGCGCCCGCCACCTCGCCCGGCTAGTTTTTGTATTTTTAGTAGAGACAGGGTTTCACCGTGTTAGCCAGGATGGTCTCGATCTCCTGACCTCGTGATCCGCCCGTCTCGGCCTCCCAAAGTGCTGGGATTACAGGCTTGAGCCACCGCGCCCGGCCAAGAACTCTTAAGGATTGAAGAGGTGGGACAATTGCACCCTATTGGGGGAACCAGATAGTTCTTCATGACAGAAATGACATTTTCAATAGACTGAAGTATGGGTAAGATTTATATGCATACAAAAGTCTAGGTATGATGACTTCTAAATGGAGGATAAAGCATAAGTAAGAATGCAAAGGCAAGAAATTAAGAGTATGTTTACAGTATAATCCAATTTGGCTGAACCATAGGATACAGGAAGGTTTAGTGTGTGCTGACTGTGTAAAGATATTTGTAGAAGATACAGTGATTGCTTAATCAACGGCTATGACCCCAACCTATTATCTTGCTAAATAGAACCCTGATTTGGAACAGCAATGTACTATTCTTCTTCTTTTTTATTTTTTTGTTTTGTTTTGTTTTTGAGATGGAGTCTCACTCTGTCGCCCAGGCTGTAGTGCAGTGGTGCAATCTCAGCTCACTGCAACCTCTGCCTCCCAGGTTCAAGCAATTCTCCAGTCTCAGCCTCCTGAGTAACTGGGACTACAGGCGCCCGTCACCACACCCAGCTACTTTTTTGTATATTTATTAGAGATGGGGTTCACCATATTGGCCAGGCTGGTCTTGAGCTCCTGATCTTACGATCCGCCCGCCTCAGCCTCCCAAAGTGCTGGGATTACAGGTGTGAGCCACCATGCCTGAGTTTTTTTTTTTTTTTTTTGAGACAGAGTCTTGCTCTGTTGCGCCCAGGCTGAGTGCAGTGGCGCCATCTTGGCTTACTGCAACCACCACCTCCCAGGTTCAAGCAATTCTCCTGCCTTAACCTCCCTAATAGCTGGGATTACAGACATGCACCACCATGCCTGGTAATTTTTGTATTTTTAGTAGAGAGAGGGTTTCAACATGTTGGCTGCCCAGCCCAATGTACTCTTCTGTAGAGGTTAAATCTGGATTGATCTAAGTTCACTGTGGCAATTTACTTCCCTTTGCCTGCTACTCCCCTTTCTATACTCCCTTGAACAAGGGGCAGCCACATGACTCAGCTCTGGCCAACAGAATGCAAGTGGAAGTCTTCTGGGAACTTTTTTGTTCATCCTCTTCTGTTTAGCACTACAACAGCCATCTTCCAACCCAGTAAGCAGGGACAAGAACATTTCAGATGCCCACCCATCATTCTGACGTCGTTAGCACCAGGGTCCGCCTCTGAACCTGTTGTATAGGCCTCAGCACTTAGAGGGGACAAGAACATTTCAGATGCCCACCCATCATTCTGACATCATTAGCACCAGGGTCCGCCTCTGAACCTGTTGTATAGGCCTCAGCACTTAGAACAACCCTGTGCTTGGTTGAATGTTCTATGCTGCTGTAAGTTATTCATCGTTTTCAACAGGGGGCCCTGTTTTATTATTATGTATTTGGCCCTACAAATTGTATAGCTACTCCTGATAGGAACCACAGTGCAAATTCTGGAATCCTTATTTCTCATCCTTTTGTTAACAATAAATATTCTTATGGATGAAAACACTGTTGGTTGGGTTTTCTGTTACTTAGAGCTAAACACATTATGTTTTGTTTTGTTTTGAGACAGAATCTCGCTGTTTGACTCAGGATGGAGTGCAGTGGTGTGATCCTGGCTCACTGCAACCTCCGTTTCCTGGGCTCAAGCTCAGCCTCCCAAGCAGATGGGACTACAGAGTTGCACCACCACACCCAGCTAATTTTTTTGTATTCTTGATATAGATAGGGTTTGACCATGTTGCCCAGGCTGGTATCGAACTCCTGAGCTCAAGTGATCTGCCCACCTCAGCCTCCCAAAACACTAGGATTACAGGCATGAGCCACTGCACCCGGCCCAAACACATTCTGATATGGTATTTAAACTAGAGGCAAGATTCACCTGGAGTCTCCAGGGGGAAAAGCCTGAAATTGTGTAAAGACCATGAATTTTGGATTTCAGAAGCTCTAAACCTCTGAAACCATTTCCTCCTTCTTCTTCTTTTTTTTTTTTTTTTTTTTGAGACAGAGTCTTGTTCTGTCACCCAGGCTAGAGTGCAGTGGCATGATCTTGGCTCACTCTAACCTCTAACCTCCACCTCCTGGGTTCAAGTGATTCTCCTGCCTTAGCCTCCCAAGTAGCTGGGATTACAGGCACCCACCACCACACCTGGCTAATTTTTGTATTTTTAGTAGAGACAGGGTTTCACCACGTTGGCCAGGCTGGTCTCGAACTCCTGACCTCAGGTGATCTGCCTACCTTGGCCTCTCAAAGTGCTGGGATTACAGGCGTGAGCCACTGCGCCCGGCTCCATTTCCTTATTCTTAAAGTGAGAATAAATAACATCTACTAGTTAGAGTTGTAGGAAGACTAGATAAGTTAACATATAAAGCATACACTTAATATCTGACATTTAATAGATGTTTCTGTATTTTTTTTTTTTTTCTTTTGAGAAGGAGTCTTGCTCTGTCACCCAGGCTGGAGTGCAGTGGCGCGATCTTGGCTCACTGCAACCTCTGCCTCCTGGGTTCACACCATTCTCCTGCCTCAGCCTCCCGAGTAGCTGGGACTACAGGCATCTGCCACCACACCCAGCTAATTTTTTGGATTTTTAGTAGAGATGGGGTTTCACCATATTAGTCAGGATGGTCTTGATCTTCTGACCTCGTGATCCACCCACCTTGGCCTCCCAAAGTGCTAGGATTATAGGCATGAGCCACTGCGCTCGACCTTCTGTAATGTTAATTGCATTCTTTTTCACTTCCACACCTTACAATAAACCCACCTGATGAAAGGAGAGAAGCATAAAAATTCCATGCTGACAAAAGTCCTTATCTGGGCCAACTACCTTCAGATCTCAATTGCTTACAAAAGCCAAACATTTAAGGAGTAGATAAATTGAATAATTAAAAAAAATAAGGAAATAAAATGTTCACTTATTAAGGATTACCATTTTGAGGCCAGGCGCAGTGACTCACGCCTGTAATCCCAGCACTTTGGGAGGCTGAGGCAGGTGGATCACCTGAGGTCAGGAGTTCGAGACTAGCCTGGTCAACATGGTGAAACCCTGTCTCTACTAAAAATACAAAAAAACAATTAGCTGGGTGTGGTGGTGGGTGCCTGTAATCCCAGCTACTCAGGAGGCTGAGGCAGGAGAATCGCTTGAAGCCAGGAGGCAGAGGAGGTTGCAGTGAGCCAAGATTGTGCCACTGCGCTCCAGCCTGGGCAACAAAAGTAAAACTTCATCTCAAAAAAAAGAAAAAAAAAAAAGAATTATCATTTTATCATTTTGGATGGGCACGGTGGCTCATGCCTGTAATCTTAGCAGTTTGGGAGGCCAAGGTGGGTGAATCACTTGAGTCCAGGAGTTCGAGACCATCTGGGCAACACAGTGAGAACCCATCTCTGCTAAAAATACAAAAAAAATTTAGCTGGGTGTGGTGGCACATGCCTGTGGTCCCAGCTACTTCGGAGGCTGAGGCACGAGAATCACTTGAGCCCAGGAGGCAGAGGTTGCACTGAGTGGGGATCACACCACTGTACTCCAGCCTGGGCAATAGAGTGAGGCCCTATCTCAAAAATAAATAAATAATAAAAAACAAAAAAAGAATTGCCATTTGGCTTAGGTATTAGCCAAAATGGGCTTTATGTATATTAATTGTCTACTTTGTTACCAGGAATATTTTTCTGGAGACGGAATCATCATTTGTTTTGCTGAATCTCATTTTGGGCAGTGCTCACCAGGGCAGTCTCGCCCCTGCACCTGTGGTAAGAGCTGGTGGCTTGACTGGGGGCTGCAGGATCTGCTCTTCAGGACGGCTCACTCACATGGCCAGCAAGGAGGTGCTGGCTCCCAGCCCAGAGGTCAGGGGGCTCAGGGGCTGGGAGGAACACGGGGTTCCTCTCCATGTGGGCCTCTCCACAGACGGGGTTTCTCAGGGTGTGTGACTGGATTCTAAGAGTGAGCATTCCAGGAGAATGTCAGGAAGCTGTGTTACCTTCTATTCTATTTTATTTTTTCAGACAGAGTGTTGCTCTTGTTGCCCAGGCTGGAGTGCAATGGCCAGATCTCAGCTCGTTGCAAATTCGGCCTCCCGGGTTCAAGCCATTCTCCTGCCTCAGCCTCCCAAGTAGGTGGGACTACAAGCGCTTGCCACCACGCCTGGCTAATTTTTGTATTCTTAGTAGAGACAGGGTTTCACCATGTTGGCCAGGCTGGTCTCAAACTCCTGACCTCAAGTGATCCGCCCGCCTCGGCCTTCCAATGTGCTGGGATTACAGGCATGATCCACTGTGCCCAGGCTGTATTGTGCCTTTTATGACCTAGCCTGAGAAGGAAACATAGCCTCACCTCTCACTGGGAGACTGTTGAAGTCATGTGGACAAACATGCGGAACCGGTGTGGTTATTACAGCCGTTTTTGGAAAATGCTGCTGGCCACAGAATACTGACCGTCTGGGCCAGGAAATGAAGTGTCTGGCAGCCTATGGTGTGCTTCACGTGGAACACATGCTGAAATGGGAAGGATCTGGGTCCTGCAGAGTGGATGTGGCGATTCAGAGGCCCTTCTACAAGTGGAGGTGGGTGGGGCACTCAGCTAGGATGGAGGCTGGCTTCAGGAGGTTGGGGGCATTTTCCTCAAGCACCCTATGCTGGTATTAGTAACTCGGCCAGCTTCCTCTTTGAATTCCCCTGCGATCCTCAGGGGATAAAGTATTCTTTCTGTTTCCTGTCCTTGGCTATTGTGTGACAGCAGCTGTACTACCGATCCAGGCGCTGTCACTACGCCCACCAGAGAAGGGTGCATTTAGGCATATGACTTAATACTTTCACAGGAGAATTCTTAAAAAATAAGAATAATGCTAACATTAAGTGTTTACTCAACCAAGTGCTGAGGGATTCCTAAGCATTATCTCATTTAGTTCTCAAAAGGATTCTAAGAACCGGGCACTAGTATCATCTCTATTTCACGGTTAGGAAACTGCATTTTAGAGATGTGAAGTAATTGGCAAGGTTCGGGAGTCTCCAATCCAAGGCTGACTGCAGTGCCTCTTAGCTGTACCATCTTATTATGGTTAAATCTATAATTTCATTAACGTAACGCATATGTATTAGCCCCTATCATGAGTGAGCGTTGTTCTAAGCACTAAGAATACATTTGTGAATGAAGGAGATAAAGTTATAATCTCATGGAGATAAAGTCTATAGTGTCACGAAGCTGACAATAAAATAGCAGGTCACATGTCATGATGACATTAAATGAGAGTGATGCCTGATAATGACTTTATGTCGATAACTGAGTAACAAGAAAAAGCCAGTCATGGCTAAGGCTGGGGCAAGAGCAATTCTGGCTGGTGTTGAGATACACTTAGGTACATTTAAATTTTGAAAAGTGTGTTTCAGCAGACAGTGGTTCATGAATCAGGGGGCACCAGAATCCAAGAAGTTCAGTGCTCCACTAGGGTCATGTGCAAGAGCAAAACCTTCATGAGGCGTTCTCAGACGCAAGACGAAGACGATCTGTCTGACTGGTGACATTGGAAAGTCCCTAGTTAACGGTGAGCCGGAAGTTTCTCATCAGTAAAGTCCCTAGTTAGGGTTGGCTGCTGACTTCTGAGCGCTTGAGCTGAAGTTTCGCTCTTTACGTGGGCTTTAGTTTGCTTACCGAGAAACCCATGGTCCTGAAGCTCTTTCAGCCTAATGTTCTCCAAAATCAAGTCTTTTCACACTGGGCACAGCAAATACAAAGGTCCAGAGGTGGGAAGGAGTTTGGGTAATGGGTCAAAGGGAGATTCGTACAAGACGTAGGGAGGGAGGGCACAGGCCTTAGAAGCCAGGGTAAAGATTTGGGGGTTTATTCTAAGTTGATGGTACCCCCATAAGGTGGACCATCTATAAAGGACCAAGGGCACTTTCAAGATTTCAAGCAGGAAAACGACCTATCTGAATAGAAACATCACTCCGGTTGTTGCAGGGAGAATGGATTGTAGGGAAATGTGTGGACGCAGGGGCACCAGCTAGGAGCTGAGAGACGGTAGCTTAGTGAAGTTGGAGAGAAAATAACAGATATGGAAAATGTGTTCACAGAGAATCTGTAGAGGATCTGAACTGCTGGACGTGACCATAGTTTGGATAATGGTGGTAAAGAAAGGAATCAAGGATAATACCTGGGTTCTTCACTTGAGTAACCGAGTCAATGTTCGTGTTTTTTACTGAAGTAGGAAAGACAGAGGCAGGAGCAGGTTTGGAGGAAATGGAGAGGTCTGATTTTCTTGGATTTGTTTGCTTGTTCTGACACCCAGGCTGGAGCTGCACTCGGTCACAGCTCACTGCAGCCTTGAACTTCTGGGCTCAAGCAATCCTCTTCCCTCAGCCTTTTGAGTAGCTAGGACTATAGGCACATGCCACCACACCCTATTTTTGTTGTTGTTGTTTGTAAAGACAGGGTCTTGATATGTTGCCCAGGCTGGTCTTGAACTCTTGACCTCAAGCGATCCTCCCTTCTTAGCCTCCCAAAGTGTTGGGATTATAGATGTGAGCCACCTCACCCAACCAAAGTTCTGTTTCAAGTATGTTAATATGTTACCTATTAGGCATCCAGATGAAAATGTCAACTTAATATGTGAATCAGGAAGTCAGGATAAAGAGTAGAGCAGAGCTGGAAATATACATAAAGAAGTCATTGGCACATAGATATTATTTGAAGCCATTGGAGTAGATAAGAATAAAGTATAAATAAAGAGAAGAAACCCCAACACTGAGTCCTGAGCACTGCAACACATAGAAGCAAGACATAGAAGAAATAAGCAAAGAAAATTGAAAATGAGGGGCCTGGGCGCGGTGGCTCACGCCTGTAATCCCAGCACTTTGGGAGGCCGAGGAGGGCAGATCACGAGGTCAGGAGATTGAGACCATCCTGGCTAACACGGTGAAACCCCGTCTCTACTGAAAATACAAAAATTAGCCAGGCAGGCATGGTGGTGGGCGCTTGAAGTCCCAGCTACTTGGGAGGCTGAGGCAGGAGAATGGGGTGAACCCGGGAGGCGGAGCTTACAGTGAGCTGAGACCGTGCCACTGCACTCCAGTCTGGGTGACAGAGCGAGACTCCATCTCAAAAACAAACAAACAAAAAACAAAAACAAAAACCAAACAAAAAAGAAAATTGAAAAAAAATGGCCAGGCCAGGTGCAGTGACTCATACCTGTAATCCTAACACTTTGGGAGGCTGAGGCAGAAGAATTGCTTGAACCCAGAAGTTCAAGACCAGCCTGGGCAACACAGTGAGACTTTATCTCTACAAAAAATTAGCCAGGCACAGTGGCGCACACTTATAGTCCCAGCTACGCAGGAGGCAGGAAGGTCACTTGAGCCCAGGAATTTGAGGCTGCAGTGAGCTATGATTGCACCACTGCACTCCAGCCTAGGCGACAGAGTTAGATCCTGTCTCTAAAAAAAACAAAAACAAAAACAAAACTCTGGGCACGGTGGCTCACACCTAAAATCCCAGCACTTTGAGAGGCAGAGGTGGGCAGATCACCTGAGGTCAGGAGTTCAAGACCAGCCTGGCCAACATGGCGAAACCCCGTACTAAAAGTACAAAAATTCGCCGGGCGTGGTGGCAAGTGCCTTTAATCCCAGCTACTCCGGTGGCCGAGGCAGGAGAATTGCTTGAACCTGAGAGGCAGAGGTTGCAGTGAGCCAAGATCGTGCCATTGCACTCCAGCCTGGGTGACAGAGTGAGACTCCATCTCAAAAAAAAAAAAAAAAAAAAAAAAAAAAAAAAAAAAGGGCCGGTGAGGTAAAGAAGAAAGCCAGGAAGTTACTTGTTACGGGCTAAATTATGTTCCTCCCAAATTCATGTGTTGAACCCTTAATGTCCAACACCTCAGAATGTGATCATATTTGGAAATAGAGCCTTTGAAGCCATAATTAAGTTGAAATGAAGCCATTAGGGTGGGCCCTAATCTAACCTGACTGATGTCCTTAAAGGAGGAGGAAATTTTGTCACAAAGAGAGACACTATGGCTGGGTACGGTGGCTCATGCCTGTATTCCCAGCACTTTGGGAGGCTGAGGTGGATAGATTACTTGTTGCCAGGTGTTCAAGACCAGCATGGTCCACATAGCAAAACCTTGTCTTTACTAAAAACACAAAAAAATTAGCAGGGTGTGGTGGAATGCACCTGCAATCCCAACTACTTGGGAGGTTGGAGCAGTAGACCTGGTTGAGCCCAGGAGGCAGAGGTTGCAGTGAGCCAAGATCGAGCCACTGCACTGCAGCCTGGGTGACAGAGTGAGACCCTGTATCTAAAAAAGAAAGAAAAAAAAGAGAGAGAGAGAGAGACACTAAAGGGATGTGCCCACACAGTGGAAGAGCCATGTGAGAACCCAGCAAGACAGTGGCCATCTGTAAGCCAAGGAGAGATGCCTCAGGAGAAACCAAGCCTCCTGACACCTTGATCTCAGACTCTAGCCTCTAGAACAAATTTCTGTTCTTAAAGCCACCCAGTCTGTGGCATTTAGTTATGGCAGCCCTAGCAAAGTACTACAGTATTTAACTCCAGAAGCAAAGAGAAGAAAATGCTTCAAGTAAGACAAATGGTCTACTGTGTAGGACACTGACAACAGGCAGGGCAAAATAAAGATGGAGAAGTGACCACTAATAAGGAAACAAGATAATCTTACCAACTCTAGTAAGAGCAGTTTCCTGGAAGCATGAGTAGAATCGAGAGAACGAGCAGTAAGGAGGTGGAGGCGGCCCCTATATGCCACGCTTTGTTTTCTTTTTTTTTTTTTTTTGAAATGGAGTCTTGCTCTGTCGCCCGAACTGGAGTGCAGTGGCCGGATCTCGGCTCACTGCAAGCTCCGCCTCCCGGGTTCACGCCATTCTCCTGCCTCAGCCTCCCGAGTACCTGGGACTACAGGCGCTGCCACCTCGCCCGGCTAGTTTTTTATTTGGATTTTTAGTAGAGACGGGGTTTCATCTTCTTAGCCAGGAGGGTCTCGATCTCCTGACCTCGTGATCCACTTGCTTTGGCCTCCCAAAGTGCTGGGATTACAGGCGTGAGCCACTGCACCCAGCCCAAGGAAGACATTTTTTCAGACAGATACTCGAGTATGTTTGCATGCCTTATTTATTTAATTAATTATTATTTATTTATTTATTTATTTATTTATTTATTTTCCTGAGACAGGGTCCGGCTCTGTCACCCAGGCTGGAATGCAGTGGCATGACTCAGTTTCCTGCAACCTCTGCCTCCCTGGCTCCAGTCATCCTCCCTCCTCAACCTCCTGAGTAGCTGTAACTACAGGTGCATGCCACCACGCTCAGCTAATTTAAAAAAAAATTTTGAGGCTGGGTGTGGCAGCTCATGTCTGTAGTCCCAGCTATTTGAAAGGCTGAGGTGGGAGGATCACCTGAGCTCAGGAAGGGGAGGTTGCAGTGAGCTGAGATGGCGCCTCTGCTCTCCAGCCTGGGCTCAAGCAGTCCTCCCACCTCGGACTCCCAAAGTGCTGGGATTACTGGTGTTAGCCACTGTGTCTGGCCTATTTTTGAGCTTTATATTCATGGAATTATGCCCAATGTATTATTTTATGCCTTTTCCATTTCATTCCATATATTAAGTTTATAAGAGTCATGCCTATGAATGTTAGCAGTGAAAATGACGGAGTAAGAAACTCCCACAATTCTTTCCTCCATAAAAACAAGTAGAAAACTGACAAAAATTGTTAGTATTAAGTTTATCAGGACTCTGAAAATTAACCAAAGACTTCTTGCAGCAATCTGGGATGCATTTATCAAGACAAATGGTTGAATCTTAGTAAAAACAAAGAGGTTTGTGGCATTTGAACGATCCTATTTCCATCCCCCTTTCTCCAGCTCCCTGGCAGTCTTGGAAACCAACAGTCCACAATCCTGGTGACCCCAGGAACCTGGCAGCCACTGGATAAGGCAGAATGGGGTTAGAACACCTTCAAAGCTTCATTCTCATGGTACTGTAGTTATTCGTTTGTCTGGTGCTTCCCTGGAAGACCCCACTTGCAAGGCTGCCTTTATTTAACCTAACTAGGATCTTATCCAGGGCTAAAAAAACAGAAATCCTTTTCTCCAGAGGCGTTTATTGAAAATATTTCAAGGCAATTTTTTGACCTCATTCCTGCCTGAGTAGTGGGTGATATCAGGGCAAACAAGAGGCTAACCTAAAGCTCAAAAGGAAAAGCCAGAGGATGGTATGTCCCTAGGAGCTTTGAAAAGCTTCAGCTCATTCTGGGAATCTACAAAGCAGCATATGCATAGGGCTGTGCGCATGCCCAGCAAAGATCTGAGAAGGCCCCAAACCTGCCCTTCCCCATAGGAGTGTGAGCTCAATAAGGCAAGGAGCTTGTCTACCATATCCCCAGGATCGTGAACTATGCTTCACACATAGTAGAAATTCAATAAATATTTGTTGAATAAATAAAGAATTGGTGAGTGTATACACACACACACACACACACACACACACACACACACACACACACAGAGTCAGCTCTCCGTATCCGTGACTTCTGCATCCATGGATTCAACCAACTGGAGATAAAAAATATTTGGACAAGAAAATGGATGGCTGCATCTGTACTGAACATGTATAGACTTTTTTTTCTTGGCATTATTCCCTAAACAATACAGTATAACAATATACATAGCATTTACTTTGTATTAGATATTACAATCATCTAGAGGTGATTTAAAGTATACAGGAGGATGTACGTAGTTTATATGTAAATACTATGCCATTTCGTATCAGTAACTGTATCTGCAGATTTTGGTTTTGGAAGGGGGTGCCGGAACCAATCCACCACAGATACTGAGGAACAACTATATATATTTGCATCCCAGGAACACCAGTCAAAGAATTATTTAACATTCTCACAATAAGAACTGATTCATACCAAAAGTATAATAGTCAACAATTTTATTTAGATGAGACTTTGGTGGGGCTGCACTAATTGTATTATATTTGTCATATAAATTATATGAAATAGACATTTGACTTATTTTATTATATATGTAATCACAATTTATTACATTTGACCATAGTTGTTTTTATTACAAGAATTTTAGGCTAGGCATGGTGGCTCAAGCCTGTAATTCCAACACCTTGGGAGGCTGAGGGAGGAAGATCACTTGAGCCCAAAAGTTTGAGACCAGCCTGGGCAACATAGGGAGCCCCTGTCTCTACAAAAATAAAATTTAAAGATTAGCCAGGCGTGCTGTCATGCTCCTGCAGTCCCAGCTACATGGGAGGCTGAGGTGGGAGGATCTCTTGAGCCCAGGAGTTGAGGCTGCAGGGAGCTATGATCACACCACTGCACTCCAGCCTGGGCAACAGAGCAAGATCCTGACTCTTAAAAAAAAAAAAGATTTTAGTATGTGTGTACAATATTAAGAGTGAAGTACAAAATCTGGGAAAAGTAAAATGAAGAAACTATGTAAAGAGGTTTATCAGACAGCATTCTATATATACTGGTGATAACTTAATTCAGGAATTCTTGCTTCCGTTCTGTTGACAGACTTTGCGTCAGTGTGAAGTAAGACACATTGTCTTCATATATCCCACTCCATTTCTGGTGATATAATCATAATTTAGGGCTGGGTGCAGTGACTCATGCCTGTAATCCCAGCATTTTGGGAGGCCGAGGTCGGCGGATCACCTGAGGTCAGGAGTTCGAGATTAGCCTGTACAACATGGCGAAACCCTGTTTCTACTAAAAATACAAAAACTAGCTGGGTGTGGTGGCGGGTGCCTGTAATCCCAGCTACCTGGGTGGTGCAGGGGAGTGCTGAGGCAGGGGAATTGCTTGAACCCAGGAGGCAGAGGTTGCAGTAAGTCGAGATGGCACCAGAATAAGCCTTTGTCTCAAAAAAAAAAAAAAAAAAAAAAGTCGTAATTCAGTCCTAGTCACATTCCTTTTGGGATTGTTTTATTATCTCATTTTGCTGATGAGGGTGGTTACTGGATTTTTATGTAGCACAATCTTTGGCAGTCAAGAAGCTATCCATAGTTTAAAATAAAAAACAAAATACTAATAACCAAAAATAAAGGAACATTTCTTTTTACCAAAAGACTTCCTAAGATTCTTTTTCCAGTTTGAAAGTTTGGCCTATTAGGAATGGTGTTTGGCAAAGATAATGTCTTAAAATGACAACTGGAAAGAACAGTAAGAAATTAGGACAGTGAAACATGGATTTAGAAAGGCAACTGGGAGAGGGCATTTGGGAGGAGGTGGTTACAAATGGTTATTCAGAATGGCATTTGGGAATCAGTAGGTGGTTCATGAGACAAGGAGGTATCTGAAGAAAGTGAACTGACAACTGAGCTATTTTGTGTAGGGTATCATAGCAAACAACATTATATTAAGTACTTTTCTCATCAATAACCAAAGCCAGGTACATCCCTTGCTGAGACTTTGAACCAAATATATACGTAGAGAGAGAGAGAGAGACAGGCAATAAATCGATACTTGATAGTGTTATATAGTAGCTGTTTCTAAGAGTCTTTGCATATGCAAAGATAAAATACAGATAATCTATCTGCAAAATATAGATTTTGAAATCTGAGCAGCAAGCTCCTTTGGTTGGAGAAGAAAAGGAACTTGTATGTCTTTACTTTCATTGGGGCCTAATATTTCCTTTGGGGTGACTATGATGCAACCAATATAAATGTTCATTTAATCAACCTTTTGCTTTTTTTCATATTATTAGAGGATACAGAAAACATTGTGGGGAAGGGCATGGATGGTATTTTTTTTTTTTTTTAAAGACAGTCATTGAGCCAGAAAAGACTGCCTTTTCCTCTACTGTGAGAATTATATAACTAAGATATAAAGATAAGCTAATATATAGGACTTAGAATTGTGAACTGGGAAGGCAGGTATTGCACTTAACGAAGGAAAATAAGCAGCAGTGTGCAGAGTGGGGTTAGTAAGTTCACCTTTGGTTACAGGCAGCCATGGTCAGATCACAGCCAAAAAGATGAATAAACCTGAGAAAGCCTTTGTGTAAGATTTTAGTTTTTTAAATACTTTAAAAAATATTACATTATTTATTCAAAAGTATGATTATTGGTTGTAAATAAATATGGAAAAATAATAAATTTTGCTAGTTTTTCCTATAAAATTCGTGAAAAAGTTTAAAAGTACAATGCTTAACAAGAACATCATGTAACTCGTATGATACTCTCTACATATTGCTTTGTTTTTGAAAGCTATTTGGTAATTTTTATTAAAAGCTAAAAACACCTTTACCTTTTGATTCAATAATCTCATTTTGGGAGTAGGTAGGGGGAATTAATCACATAATATGGAAGGAATAAGCACAAATCTTGGGGCAACCCTAATACTCAATATTGTTTATTTATGTATTCATTCAGCAAATGTTTTTCAAGTGCCTATTACGTTCCAAGCACTGGGGTGAAACAGGTAATACAAGAAAGTCTTTTCTCTCATGGAACTTATATTTCAGTGGGGGAGACTGAAAATAAGCAAGCATAGCATATGTGTGTGTGTGTGTGTGTGTGTGTGTATACATACATATATAGTATACCAGGTGGAGAAAAATAAAACAGGATATGGGGACAGAAAGTGCATGAGGAAATGGCTGTTTCACATAGGGGCACCAGGGAAGGCTCAGGGATGGTGACATCTGAGACCTGAAGGAAGTAAGGAAGCAAGCCTTGAGGCAACCTGGCAGAAAACTGTGCCCTTGAGGTGGGGGCACACCTGGCACGGTTGGGGGAACAGTAGGGAAATTGGGGCAACTGGAGCAGAATGAGCTAGGAGACTAGCAGATGAGGTCAAAGAGTCAATGAGGGGCCAAATTTTGTAGGACATTATAGGCCATCCTAAGAATTTGGATTTTACTCTGAGTGAGACTGGAAGCCATCGGAGAATTTTGCACAAGAAAGTGACAGAATATAACCTAGCTTTTAAATCAATGGGGGAAAGGGGAAGAAAACACAAAAACCAGTTAGGAATTTTTTTTTTTTTTTGAGACAGAGTCTCGCTCTGTCACCCAGGCTGGAGTGCAGTGGTGCGATCTTAGCTCACTGCAAGCTCTGCCTTCTGGATTCACGCCTTTCTCCTGCCTCAGCCTCCCGAGTAGCTGGGACTACAGGTGCCCACCACCATGCCCGGCTAATTTTTTTGTATTTTTAGTAGAGACGGGGTTTCACCGTGTTAGCCAGGCTGGTCTCGATCTCCTGACCTCGTGATCCGCCCTCCTCGGCCTCCCAAAGTGCTGGGATTACAGGCGTGAGCCACCATGCCTGGCCAGAAACTTTAAATAATACAGGCAAGAAATGTTGGTGGATTGGGTCAGTGTAGTAATGATACAGGTGATGAAAGTAGTTGAATTTTGAACATAATCTGAAGGTAGATCTGACAGGATTTTTTTTTTTTTTTTTTTTTTAAGACACAGTCTGGCTCTGTCGCCCAGGCTGGAGTGCAGTGGTACGATCTCGGTTCATTGCAATCTCCACCTCCCAGGCTCAAGAGATCCTCCTGCCCCGGCCTCCCGAGTAGCTGGGACTACAGGCATGTGCCACCATGCCCAGCTAAATTTTGTATTTTTTGTAGAGACAGGGGTCTCACCATGTTATGCAGACTGATCTCAAACCCCTGGGCTCAAGTGATCTGTCCGCCTTGACCTCCCAAAATGTTGGGATTACAGGCATGAGCCACCAAGCCCGGTCCTCCTTTTTTTTTTTTTTTTTTAAAGAAATATGGTCTCGGCCGGGCGCGGTGGCTCAAGCCTGTAATCCCAGCACTTTGGGAGGCCGAGACGGGCGGATCACGAGGTCAGGAGATCGAGACCATCCTGGCTAATACGGTGAAACCCCGTCTCTACTAAAAAATACAAAAAACTAGCCGGGCATGGTGGTGGGCGCCTGTAGTCCCAGCTACTGGGGAGGCTGAGACAGGAGAATGGCGTGAACCCGGGAGGCGGAGCTTGCAGTGAGCTGAGAGCTGGCCACTGCACTCCAGCCTGGGCGGCAGAGCAAGACTCCGTCTCAAAAAAAAAAAAAAAAAAAAAAAAAGAAATATGGTCTCGCTGTCGCCCAGGCTAGAGTGCAGTGGTGTGATCATAGCTTTCTGTAGCCTCAACTCCTGGGCTCAACTGATCCTCCACCTCAGCTTCTCGAGTAACTGGGGACCACAGGCACGCACTACCACACTTGGCTTATTTATTTATTTTGTGAGATGGATTCTTGCCATATTGCCCAGGCTGTCAACAGGATTTATTAATAAACTGAATGTGAAACGTGAGAGAGAGGAAATTAAGGAGGACTCTAATATTTGGTCTGAGTAACCGGACAAATAGAGTTGCCATCTACTGAGATGGGGAAGATGTGGGAAGGGCAGGTTTGGGAGTAGAAATCAGAAGTGCATTTTGAATGCGTGACTTCCAATGCCTGTTAGACGGCAGTAGCAGCAAATTGGTGCCTTGGCCATATTCCTTGCCTGTGCCACATCAATGCACTATGGACAGCCTGATCTCCAACTGCCAGCACCTCGATTTCTTGGCCTGAGGACTTTGCTCAAACGAAGACAGTCATGAAAACAAGACAAAAGAACACATAAAAGGCAGGTTTTTTCCTTCTCTAATAAGAGGGAGGCTCATGCAGAGAAACTCTCTGCCCTTCCTTGTTCCCAGCTTTCTGCCTTGAATGCCTTTGAGAATGTGATGACTGGTGGTGTGGCAAACAACAGGGGAGTCCAAGGGACTTGAAGAGGGGCCAACTCAGAGCCCTGGAGCTGTAGAAAGGAACCAGTTTTAGCAGCTGCTCACCTCTGCAGTGCCTGCTCTGTGAGAGAAATAAAGGCTTCTTGTTGAAGCCTCTGTAAATCAGTATTCTCCTCCTTGCAGCTGAAAGCATTCCCGATTCACTGCTCAATAACAATAGTAACTAACCTCAGCAAGTACTCACTACGCACTAAGGAAGTGACGGCCTGTGCTACTCTAAGCATTTCACATGTATTTTCTCATTTAATCCTTATAATAACTTTACAAGTAAGTTACTGTTATTATCTCCACATTAGATAAGAAAATTGAGGCATGGAGAGTTTACGTCATAGTATGAACCTAGGCAGTCTTACTCCACAGTCCTGACCCTAACTACTCTGCTATACTGCCTTCCAATCAATACCTGTGGTTATGGTAGTCCCCTGCCTTATGTGCAGTTTCAGTGACCCACAGACAACCGTGAGCACAGTAAGAGAGGTGAGTACAGTAAGATATTGTGAGAGGGAGAAACCACATTCATGTAACTTTTATTATAGTATATTGTTATAACCGTTCTATTTCATTATTAGTTGTTGCTAATCTCTTACTCTGCCTAATTTAGAAATTAAACATCATAGGTATGTCTGTATAGGATAAACATAACATATATACAGGGTTTGGTACTATCCATGGTTTCAAGCATCCACGGCGGCGGGGGGGGGGGGGTCTTGGAACTACTGTAGATAATTTCAAGTGGGGGATAAAGATGAGAGGGGACTACCGCAAAGAACTTGACATAAAACTACAACTATAAACCTTCATGTGGCAAATTCTTGTTCAACTACACAACACAAACATTTATGAGGTATCAAAAACTTCAAATGCAGAGGGTAAGACAATATTGTATACGGCTAAACAATGACCAAAAACCACTCTCATATTCCTCTCTCCAATTTTGAATTTAAAATGCTTTAAGAGGGCCAGGCGCGGTGGCTCAAGCCTGTAATCCCAGCACTTTGGGAGGCCGAGACGGGCGGATCACGAGGTCAGGAGATCGAGACCATCCTGGCTAATATGGTGAAACCCCGTCTCTACTAAAAAATACAAAAAACTAGCCGGGCGACGAGGCGGGCGCCTGTAGTCCCAGCTACTGGGGAGGCTGAGACAGGAGAATGGCGTGAACCCGGGAGGCGGACCTTGCAGTGAGCTGAGATGCGGCCACTGCACTCCAGCCTGGGCGACAGAGCGAGACTCCATCTAAAAAAAAAAAAAAAAAAAAAAAAAATGCTTTAAGAGATATTTACAACAAGTTTAGTTATTGTCCACTTATGCAAATAAAACAGGTAATAAAGGAGGATCCAAAACTATTCCTTCACCTATACATCCCAAACCATAAGTAACCAGAAGTGGATGATATCCAGTGGAATTTGGGCATAAGAGAAAGCTGCACAGGAAATAATGTTGACCTCATTTCTCCCATTAGCTCCTGATACATCCTCCTGCTCCCATTTATAGCAAAAATTCTCTAAATAATTGCTAGCACTCACGAACTATCTTTCCACCCATTCCATTCTCTCTTGAATCAATCAAACTTTCAACTCAACCACCCCCAGTAAACTGCTCTTGTCAGGGTACCCAGTCGTCTACATCACTAAAGCCACTGTCAATTCTTTTTTTTTTTTTTTTTTTTTTGAGATGGAGTCTCGCTCTTTCGCCCAGGCTGGAGTGCAGTGGCCGGATCTCAGCTCACTGCAAGCTCCGCCTCCTGGGTTCCCGCCATTCTCCTGCCTCAGCCTCCCGAGAAGCTGGGACTACAGGCGCCGCCACCTCGCCTGGCTAGTTTTTGTATTTTTTAGTAGAGACGGGGTTTCACCGTGTTCACCAGGATGGTCTCAAACTCCTGACCTCGTGATCCGCCCGTCTTGGCCTCCCAAAGTGCTGGGATTACAGGCTTGAGCCACCGCGCCCGGCCAACTGTCAGTTCTTAGCTATCATTATCATCTTACTGGCTCAGCAGCAGAATATGATATAGTTCTGAGTCTCTGTTGCTGGTTCTTTCATTGGTCTCTAAACATTGAAAGCTCCAGTGCTTGGACTTTTAACCCACATTCATACCTCTGGTGTTCTCATCCTGGCCCACAGCTTTGCAATGTTGTAGTGGATTAAAGATAGCCCCAGGGCTGGGCATAGTGGCTCACGTCTGTAATCCTAGCACTTTGGGAGGCTGAGGCGGGTGAATCACAAGGTCAGGAGTTCGAGACCAGCCTGGCCAATATGGTGAAACCTCGTCTCTACCAAAAATACAAAAACATTAGGTGGGTGAGGTGGCGCATGCCTGTAATCCCAGCTACTCGGGAGGCCAAGGCAGGAGAATTGCTTGAATCTGGAGGTGGAGCTTGCAGTGAGCAGAGATCTTGCCACTGCACTCCAGCCTGGGTGACAGAGCGAGACTCCGTCTCAAAAAAAAAAAAAAAAAAAGAAAGCCCCAAACTCTTTGACATACTTCCCAGTGAGAAATGAGGGTCTCTGTTTCCCCCTGGAAGGCTCTGTGACTGCTTTGGCCAGTGGCAGGAATGAAATTGTACCTTCTCTGGGTCTTAAGAAACTAGGAGCTTCTACTTCCTGTCTCTCGGTAGCTCTGAGCAGCCATTAAGGAGCTGAAGAGGCCGTCTGTAGGTACTACGGTCTGCAGGCCCAGCTGAGCCCAGGCTTCCAGTCATCCCTGCCAAGGTGCCAGATATGAGCGTGAATGAGTACTCGGGTGCGTGAATGAGTACTCGGGTGCGTGAATGAGTACTCGGGTGCCTTAGATGAGATCGTCTAGTAGCTGAATACCATGGAGTCACCTCAGGTGATACCATGAGGAACAGAAGAGTTGCCCAGATGACACAGGCTCTAATTCCCAGTCCACAAAATTGTAAGCTACAATAAAATATAGTTGTTTTCAGCCACTAAAGTTTAGGGTAATCTGTCTTCCTGCAGTAGATAACTGAACAAATGACATCTTTTTGATGATGACTCACAAACTGCATGAGCCTCTCCTCTGAATTCCAGATTCGTATCTAACTGCAGTATCTGACATTTCTACTCGCAGACTGTCTCATCTGGGGTTCTTCCAGTAGTCAACTCTGAGACAAGGGTTCGAGCACAAGTAGTTTATTTGGGAGGCGACCCCAGGAAACACTGTTCGCCGTGGGAAGTCTGGGTTGGCTCCATAGTCCTCGATCCTTGTCTTCTTGGGAGAATGAATTTGGCTGAGACAAGTAGATTTAAGGCAGAAACAAGAGTTCATCGAAGCAAAGAAAAGCACACTTGCAAAGAACCAAGCAGGCAAAACTCAAAGATTGAGTACTCTGCCTGATTGCTGGCTCAGGACTCTCATAGATTTGCTATTTTCTGATTTTTTTTCCCCCTATCTCTCCCTCTTGTCCCTCCCCCTCGGCAGGCTGTTGGCTAATTGCTGCATGTGCAATGTCTTGTTAGTATTTGGGAGGGGCACACGTGCCATACTGAAGTTATGTGCATGCTCTCTTAGGGCAGTTTTCCCTTATTGGTCTGGTGCCCCCAGAGGAAGGTCACATATGCATCAAACTCTGCCATTTTGCACCTTACTGTGCTTGCCTGGCCATGTCCCCTGAGGAAGGTCCAACTCCACCATTTTAAGTTCTTACCAAGAAGTTGTTGCCCACAAGCTCAAGATGTCTCCTGTTTATCAGGAAAATTTCCCCTTCCCTTTCACCAGACATTTGCCTGGCAGTGACCTGAGAGTTGTCTGACATTCTTTGGGGCCCTATCCTGCTCATATCTGCCTATTACCTACTCTAACACCACCAGTAGGTAATGGGGAAGTGATTCAGGGAAAGAAAGCAGACAGTAGCGTGTGTTATCAAGCCAGTCACCACTGCACACTGCTTTGGGAGTGTTGGGGAGCTCAGGGAACTAGTGTAACCACGTATTTCAGAGTTATCTCACTCAGAAGGTGAGGGAGCTGGAATATCTGTACACTGACTCTCATCAGTCACTAGCTGAGGGTTGCTCCTGGGAGGGTATTAATTCTCTGCCTTAGATATGGGTTTAGGGAAAAAGCCCTTGAGCAAAGAAATGCAAATCCTGTGAGTGGGACATCAGCTGTGAATGGGACACTGAAATGATCAAGTTGAGTGAATAGGGGCAGAACACCGATATTTGGTACAATGACAGTGACACTGATACTGATTGGTATTTTTAATGATTCCAGGCCAGTTGTCTTATAGAATGTCCCACAGATTGGCTACTGAGGTACAGTTCCCCATGGCCTCGTGTTCCTTCAATCCCTGTGAGCACAGGCACCAACTGTCCTTTTGTTCCGGACTACCTTTCCACAGACATTTAGACAGTGAACAGCTTGGAAGCTAGAGACAATGTCTCCCTTGAGGACAGGTTTGTTTATGATCCAATATAATAATGGCAACGTCTTTAAGACAAAGGCCAGGCAGGGTTGTCTGCAGCACATTAGAAAGACGTGGGCCGCTGGGCGTGGTGACTCACGCCTGTAATGCAAGCACTTTGGGAGGCCGAGCCAGGTGGATCACTTGAGGTCAGGAGTTCGAGACCAGCTTGGCCAACATGGTGAAACCCTGTCTCTACTGAAAATATAAAAATTAGCCAGGCATGGTGGCACACGCCTGTAATCCTAGCTACTCAGGAGGCTGA
Organism: Rhinopithecus roxellana; assembly: GCF_007565055.1. Lineage (NCBI taxonomy): Eukaryota > Metazoa > Chordata > Mammalia > Primates > Cercopithecidae > Rhinopithecus > Rhinopithecus roxellana. The sequence goes on from NC_044558.1 coordinate 8,371,660, forward strand.
GGCAGGAGAATCACTTGAACCTGGGAGGCGGAGGTAGATGTGAACTGAGATCGTGCCTTTTTGCACTCCAGCCTGGGCAACAAGAGTGAAACTCCATCTTAAAAAAAAAACACACACACATGGGCCTATAATCCCAGCACTTTGCGGGTGCAAGGTGGGTGGATTCCTTGAACTCAGAAGTTCGAGAGCAGCCTTGGCAACATGGTGAAACCCTGTGTCTACAAAAAAATACAAAAAAAAGAAAATAGTTGGGTGTTGTGGTGCGCACCTGTAGTCCCAGCTATTTGGGAGGCTGAGGCAGGAGGATCACCTGAATACAGAAGGCTGAGGCTGCAGGGAGCAGTGATTGTGCCAATGCACTCCAGCCTGGGACAAAGTGAGACTCTGTCTCAAAACAAAATACCACAAGATTTGGGCTCCCTAAGTTTGGGATTCCTCTCCTATAATTCAACCACAGCATGTATCTGTTGTTCACCGTATCAACTTGTAGGAACTGGGGCTTAGGAAATCAGCACAAGAAAATGATGATGCTTGACTACTGCTGCTGCTGTGAGTGATAAACTATCCTCGGTCTCTAATGCAAGATTCTTCTGTCAGCATCCACTGAGACTGTCAGTATCCATGAAACTGCAGGCTAATCTGTTACCTTGCAAGATCTCAATACTGGACGTGCTCATTGCTACTGGAATTTATTTGCTTCTAGACCTTTCAGTGGACAGAAGTAGGGGGAAAAATCATGAGTTCACACTGATAACTTGGAACTCAATCCAACACTACAAGGGTCTTCTTCACCTTCCCGCAGTCCATATTTGAATTTCTCATTTCTCATAATAACATCAATATGTTTACCCATTTGCTCTACCTTACAATAAAGACAAAATAGTTATAATTACTATACCTTTGATGTCGCCACCGACAAAATCTAAGTAACTTTCAGAATTTGTTTATAGTTTTTTTTTTTTTTTTTTTTTTTTGAGACCGAGTCTTGCACTGTTGCCCAGGCTGGAGTGCAGTGGAGCAATCTCGACTCACTGTAACCTCTGCCTCCCGGGTTCAAGCAATTCTCCTGCCTCAGCCTCGCAAGTAGCTGAGATTACAGGTGCCTGCCACCAGGCCTGGCTAATTTTTCTTTTTTTCTATATTTTTAGTAGACACAAGGTTTCACCATGTTGGTCAGGTTGGTCTCGAACTCCTGACCTTGTGATCCACCTGCCTTGGCCTCCCAAAGTGCTGGAATTACAGGCATGAGCCACCGCGCCCGGCCGTTTGTAGTTCTTAAACTACATACAATTAAGGAGGTGCAGTCAGAATACTATGTTCAAATGTAACTTGAATTAAAATTTTTTCAGTGTGGCTATAGTATCAATTTTATATAACTAGGTTCATTTGCTTCATCATTTTTGAATTAAGTTCTTAAAAATATATAAACCGGCAGGGCGAGGTGGCTCAGGCCCATAATCCTAGCACTTTGGGAGCCCAAGGCGGGCGGATTGCTTGAGCTCAGGAGTTCGAGACCAGTCTGGGCAACACGGTGAAACCCCGTCTCCACTAAAATACAAATGAAATTAGCTGGGCATGGTGGCGTGCACCTGTAGTCGCAGCTACTCAGGAGGCTGAGGGAGGAGAATTGCTGGAACCCAGGAGGTGGTGGTGCACGCCTGTGATCCAAACTACTTGGGAAGCTGAGGCAGGAGAATTGCTTGAACCTGTGAGGCAGAGGTTGCAATGAGCTGAGATTACACCACTGCATTCCAGACTGGGCGACAGAGCTAGACTCCATCTCTTAAAAAAAATATCTATCTATCTATCTATCTATCTATCTATCTATCTATCTATCTATCTATCTATATATATAGATATAGATATATAGAGAGAAATAGAAGCCATGCATAGCATTCAAAATGTAAAACTTTAAAAAAAAAAGGTGTGCTCAGGGAAATCTCATTACCATTCTCATCCATTCCACCCACCCCCACAGGTTAATTGTTATGAACTGAAATTGTGCTCACCCCAAATTTACAGATTTTAGCCCTAACCCCCAGTGTGCCTGTATTTGGAGAAGGGCCTTAAAGAGGTAAGTAAGGTTTAATGATGCGGCCAGGCATGGTGGCTCACGCCTGTAATCCTAGCACTTCAGGAGGCTGAGGTGGGTGGATTGCCTGAGCTTAGGAGTTCAAGAACAACCTAGGCAACATGGTGAAACCCGGTCTCTACTAAAAATACAAAGAATTAGCACAGCATGGTGATGAGCCTGTAATCCCAGCTACTTGAGAGGCTGAAGCATAAGAATTGCTTGAACCTGGGAGGTGGAGGTTGCAGCGAGCCGAGATCGTGCCACTGCACTCCAGCCTGGGCAACAGAGTGAGACTGTATCTCACGAAAAGGAAAAAAAAAAAAAAAGGTTAATTGAGGTTGTAAGAATGGGGCTCTTATCAGATAGGACTGGTGTCCTTGTCAGAAGAAGAGACACCGGAGCACATGTGCTGTCTCTCTCTCTCTCTGTGCATACACAGAGAATATGCCACGTAAGGACACAGTGAGAAGGTGGCTGTCTGCAATCAGGAAGAGAGGCCTCACAATAAACCAAATTGCCAGCACCCTGATCTTGGTCCTTCTAGCCTCTGAAGCCGTGAGAAAATAAACTTCTGTTATTTAAGCCACCCAGTCTCCAGTACTTTATTATGGCAGATCTTGGCCGGGCGTGGTGGCTCACGCCTATAAACCCAGCACTTTGGGAGGTCAAGGTGGGCGGATCACGAGGTCAGGAGATCGAGACTATCCTGGCTAACACGGTGAAACCCCATCTCTACTAAAAATACAAAAAATTGGCCAGGCGTGGTGGCGGGTGCCTGTAGTCCCAGCTACTTGAGAGGCTGAGGCAGGAGAATGACGTGAATCTGGGAGGCGGAGCTTGCAGTGAACCCAGATCGCACCACTGCACTCCAGCCTGGGGGACAGAGCGAGACTCTGTCTCAAAAAAAAAAAAAAAAAAAAGAGTCTTTTTTGTAATTTATTCATGACTTTTTAATTGTCTAGCTATTATGAATAATGCTGCTACAACATTCACGTATAAGTTTGTGTGTGGATACGTGTTTTCCATTTTGTTGGCTATACACCTAGCCATGGAATTGCTGGATCATATGGTAACTCTACATTTAACTTTTCAAGGGACTAGCAGATTGTTTTACAAAGTGGCTACATAATTTTACATTCTCCTCAGCAATCAATGTATGAGTTCCAATTCTTTGTTTTTGAGATGGAGTCTCGCTCTGTCACCCAGGCTGCACGATCTCAGCTCACTGCAACCTCTGCCTCCTGCCTCTCCTGATAGGAGAATCAGAACCTCTGATTCTCCTATCTCAGCCTCCCGAGTAGCTGGGACTACAGGCATGTGCCACCACGCCCGGCTAGTTTTTAGTAGAGATGGGGTTTCACCATGTTGGCCAGGCTGGTCTCGAACTCCTGACCTCAAGTGATCAACCCACCTCGGCCTCCCAAAGTGCTGGCATTACAGTGGTAAGGCACTCAGCCAAATTCCAATTCTTCACACCCTTACCAATACTTGTTATTATCAATGTTTTTGATTTTAGTCATCATAGTGGGTATGATGTGATACCTCATTTTTTTTTTTTTTTTGAGACAAGGTCTCAATTTGCCACCCAGGCTGGAGTGCAGTGGCACAATTTCAGCACACTGCAGCCTTGACCTACCTGGCTCAAAGGATCCTTCCACCTCAGCCTCCGAAATAGCTGGGACTACAGGCATGTGCCACCACACCTAATTTTTGTATTTTCTCATAGAGATGGGGCTTTGCTACAATGCCCAGGCTGGTCATTGTGGTTTTGATTTGCATTTCCTTATTGAGTCATGATGTTGAGCATCTTTTCAATGTGCTTATTGGCTATTTGTATATCTTTGGAAAAATCTCTCTTCAGACCCTTTACCCATTTTTAAATGGGGCTGCCTTTTTGCTGTTCAGTTTTAAGAGTTATTTATATAGTATACTGCTGGGCACGGTGGCTCACGCCTGTAATCCCAGCACTCTGGGCGGCGGGTGGATCACGAGGTCAGGAGTTTGAGACCAGCCTGGCCAACATGATGAAACTCTGTCTCAGGGCCAGGCGTGGTGGCTCATGCCTGTAATCCCAGCACTTTGGGAGGCCGAGGCAGGTGGATCATGAGGTCAGAAGATTGAGACCATCCTGGCTAACACGGTGAAACCCTGTCTCTACTAAAAATACAAAAAATTAGCCAGGTGTGGTGGCGGGCGCCTGTAGTAGTCCCAGCTACTCGGGAGGCTGAGGCAGGAGAATGGCATGAACTCGGGAGGCGGAGGTTGCAGTGAGCCGAGATCGCGCCACTGCACTCCAGCCTGGGCGACAGAGCGAGACTCCGTCTCAAAAAAAAAAAAAAAGAAAAGAAACCCCGTCTCTATTAAAAATACAAAAATTTGCTGGGCTTGGTGGCGGGCACCTGTAATCCCATCTACACGGGAGGCTGAGGCAAGGAAAACTGCTTGAACCCATGAGGTGGAGGTTGCAGTGAGCCGAGATTGCGCCATTGCACTCCAGCCTGGGCAACAGGTTCACTGCAACCTCCGCCTCCTGGGTTCAAGCAATTCTCCTGCTTCAGCCTCTTGAGTAGCTGGCAGTACAGGCATGTGCCACCATGCCACTGCGCCCAGGTGCCTTTTCATTTTCTTGACAGTGTCTATATTCGTCGGCTAGGGCTGCCATACCAAAATCCCACAGACTGGGTATGACCTCACTGGGGATTAGGACTTCCACATGAGTTTTCGGGGAACACAATTCAATCCATAATATTCTATCCACTGGACACCCAAAATTCATGTCCTTCTTACATACAAAATGCATTTACCCTGACCCCGACAGTCGCATAAGTCTTAACTCATTTCAGCATCAACTCTAAGTCCAAAGGCTCATTTAAATATGATGTAAATCATAGCTAGGTGCGGTAGCTCACACCTGTAATCTGAGCATTCTGGGAGGCTGCGGTGGGCAGACAGCTTGAGGTCAGCAGTTCAAGGCCAGCCTGGGCAACATGGTGAAACCCCATCTCTACCAAAAAAAAAAAAAAAAAATCAGCCAGGTGTGGGGGTAAGTGGCTGTAGTCCCAGCTACTCGGGAGGCTGAGGTGGGAGGATCACTCGAGCCAGGGAGGCGGAGTTTCCAGTGAGTCAAGATTGTGCCACTGCACTTCAGCCTGGGCGACAGAGTGCGACCGTCTCAAAACAACAACTACCACAACCACCACCACCACAATAATAAAAACCCAAAATAAACATTATCTAAATCAGGTGTGGGCGAGACTTGAGATATGAGTCATTCTATGGCAAAGTTCCTTTCTGGCTGTGAATATATGAAATCAGGCCAGTTATGTACTTCCTAAGTATAATAGTGGGACAAGCATAGAACAGACATTCCCATTCCAAAGGCAAAAATTGGAAAGAAGACAGGGACATGGGTCCCAAGCAAGTTCAAAACCTGTAAGACTTTAGCTGGGCATGGTGGTACGCGCCTGTAATCTCAGCTACTCAGGAGGCTGAGGCAAGACAAATGCTTGAACCCTGGAGGCGGAGGTTGCAGTGAGCTGAAATTGAGCCACTGCACTTTAGCCTGGGCAACAGAGTGAGTGAGACTCTGTCTCAATAAATAAAATAAAATAAACCTATAAAGACAAATTCTGCTGAACTTTAAGGCTCAAGAATTGTCTTTGGCTTGGCACTCTGCCCTCCTGGCCCAGTGGATTAGCAAGCTTGCCTTCTAGGGCCAGTGGGGAGGCAGCATCACCACGTTGGCCCTATCGGTCCTGGGTAGCAGTCATGCTTCTGAGGCACTGGATGGCAGCAGCTGGACTCTCTCGAACTGAGGAGACATCTTAGCTCCCCAGACCTGTATCTTCTGGGCCTGCAGTTCGAATGGCAGCCCTGTTGCTAAATAAATCTCCTTTGGGATCAGTCTTCCCTTTTCTTCAAGGGTAACGTGTGTTCACAGCCAGATAACTCTGTTGCCTCATCCCTTAGGATCCCAGAAGTACGACAGCCTTCTTTCCTTCTGTCCTATCTGTGTCTCCTTTAGTCCCAGACGACAGTGTTTACGCTGGTATAATCTCATCTCTCTTCCTGGTTTGTGCTGAGAAAGCTGAATAAATTTGTAAATTGCACCTATAATCTCTCTGAAATGCTGAGAATTTTTCAAATCTTCAAGTTGTTTTTGCTTACTAATTCCCTCAGTTTATCTTTCTTCCCACATTGTACTAAAGCAACTACAAGAAGCTAGGCCATACCTTCAACAGTTTGGTTAGAAATCTCCTCAGCTAAATAACCAAAGTTATCACTCTGAACCTGCACTTTCCACAAAACACTAGAACACCATTTGGCCAAATTCTTTGTGGAAGAAAGGATGGCCTTTCCTGCACTTTCCAATAATGTGTTCCTAATTTCCATCTGAGACCTCACCAGAATCACCTTTATTTCTTTCTCCTACCAACAATTTCTTCAAGACAATCTAGACTTTTCATTTTTTATTTTTTGTGGGGGGAGACAGGGTCTCGTTCTGTCACACAGGCTGGAGTGCAGTGGTGGGATCAGGGCTCATTCAGCCTGGACCTCCCAGGCTCGAGTGATCCTCCCACCTCAGCTCCAGCCCCTACAAACCCCCTGCCCTGAGGAGCTAGCACTACAGGCGTGCACCGCCATGCCTGCTAATTTTTGTTCTGTTTTGAGACAGAGTCTCACTCCGTCATGCAGGCCGGAATGCAGTGGTGTGATCCTGGCTCACTGCAACCTCCACTTCCTGGGTTCAAGCGATTCTCCTGCCTCAGCCTCCTGAGTAGTTGGGGTTACAGGTATGTGCCACCAGGCCCGGATAATTTTTGTATTTTTAGTGGAGACAAGGTTTCACATGTTGGCCAGGCTGGTCTCGAACTCTTGATTTCAAGTAATCTACCCGCCTCAGCCTCCCACAGTGCTGAGATTACAGGTGTGAGCAGCTGCACACAGCTCAATCTAGGCTTTTTCTAGCACGCACCTCAAAACTCTCACTCTCTACCCATGATCCGGTTCCTGAGTTACTTCCACATTTAGAAAGTATTTACTAGAGCAGCACTCCACTTCTTGGTATAAAAATCTACATTATTCTGCTAAGGACACCGTAACAAAGTAATACAGCTTGGGTGGTTTAAACAACAGAAACTTATTTGCCATAGTTGTGGAACCCGGAAGTCCAAGATCAAGGTGTCAGCAAGTTGGTTTTCCTGAAGCCCTTCCCCCAGGCTTGCAGATGGCCATATCTTTTCTTTTCTTTTCTCTTTTTTTTTTTTTGAGACGGGAGTTTCCCTTGTCGCCCAGGCTGGAGAGCAATGGCACAATCTCGGCTCACTGGAACCTCTGCCTCCCAGATTCAAGTGATGATTCTCCTGTCTTGGCCTCTTGAGTAGCTGGGAATACAGGTGCCCGCCACAATGCCAAGCTAATTTTTGTATTTTTAGTAGAGACAGGGTTTCTCCACGTTGGCCAGGCTGGTCTTGAACTCCTGACCTCAGGTGATCCACCTGCCTTGGCCTCCCAAAGTGCTGGGATTACAGGCATGAGCCACCACAATCAGCCGGCCAAATCTTCTTGGATCCTCACATGACCTTTTATCTGATGTGTGTCCCTGGTATCTCTTCCTCTTCTTACAAGGACACCAGTCCTACTGGATTAGATACCATTCTTATGACTTATTTAACTTTCATTACCTCTTTAGGGGCTCATCTCCAACTATAGTCACACTGCAAGTTAGGGCTTCAACATATGAATTTTGGAGGAACATAATTCAGTCTTTAACAGGGTAATGGATGCAGACAAGTTTTAAAATATTTATTTATTGTGGTAAAATGTAAATAACACTATTTTAACTATTTTTTAGTGTATAGTTCTGTGGCATTAAGTACATTCATAATCATCTGCAGCCATCACCCTTATCTTCTCCAGAAATGGTTCTTCTTCCCAAACCGAAACTCTGTACCCATTAAACACTCCCTCTTCCTCCTCCCCCATCCTCTGGCAGCCACCATTACGATTTCTGTCTCTTATGTTTTTTTTTTTTTTTTTGAGACTGAGTTTCGCCCTTTTGCCCAGGCTGGAGCCAAGTTGGGCAATCTCGGCTCACTGCAACCTCTGCCTCCCAGGTTCAAGCAATTTTCCTGCCTCAGCCTCCCGAGTAGCTGGGTTTACAGGTACCTGCCACCAGGCCCAGCTAATTTTTTTGTATTGTTAGTAGAGATGGGGTTTCGCCATATTGGCCAGGCTGGTCTTGAACTCCTGACCTCAGGTGATCCACCCGCCTCAGGCTCCCAAAGTGCTAGAATTACATGCATGAGCCACCGTACCTGGTCCTGTCTCTATAAATTTGACTACTTTAGGTACCTCATATTAATATAATCATATCTATATTTTCATGATTGGCATATATTACTTGGTGTAATTTCTGACATGTAGCATGTCAGAATTTCCTTCTTTTTTAAGGCTGAATAACACACACACACACACACACACACACACACAAATATATATATATATTTTGAGATGGAGTCTTGCTCTGTCGCCCAGGCTGGAGTGCAGTGGCGCAATCTCAGCTCATTGCAAGCTCTGCCTCCCGGGTTCACGCCATTCTTCTGTCTCAGCCTCCCGAGTAGCTGGCACTACAGGTGCCCACCACCACGCCCAGCTTATTTTATTTTATTTTACTTTATTTTGAGACAGAGTCTCGCTCTGTCACCCAGGCTGGAGTGCAGTGGCCCAATCTCAGCTCACTGCATGCTCCGCCTCCCGGGTTCACACCATTCTCCGCGTCAGCCTCCAGAGTAGCTGGGACTACAGGCGCCAGCCGCCACAGCCGGCTAATTTTTTGTATTTTTCAGCAGAGATGGGGTTTCACTGTGTTAGCCAGGATGGTCTCGATCTCTTGAATTCGTGATCCACCCGCCTTGGCCTCCCAAAGTGCTGGGAGTACAGGTGTGAGCCACCACGCCTGGCCACACCCGGCTAATTTGTTGTATTTTTAGTAGAGATGGGGTTTCACTGTTAGCCAGGATGATCTCGATCTCCTGACCTCGTGATCTGCCCGCCTTGGCCTCCCAAAGTGCTGGGATTACAGGCGTGAGCCACCACGCCCGGCCAATACAAAAGTTCTATATTTTGTTGAAGTCCAATTAGTTTTATTTTTTTGGAGACAGGATCTTGGTCTGTCACCCAGGCATAAAGTACACTGGCACAATCATGGTTCACTACAGCCTTGATCTGCTGGGCTCGAGGAATCCTTCTGTATCAACCTCACAAGTAGCTAGGACTACAGGTGCGTGCCAACATGTCCAGCTAATCTTTTAAATTTTTTGCAGACATGGGGTGTCTCTTTATGTTGCTCAGGCTGGTCTTGAATCCTGGGCTCAAGTGATCCTCCTGCCTTGGCCCCACCAAAGTGCTGAGATTACAGGCATGAAGCCACTGCACCTGGTCTCAATTTTTTTGTTACTTGTCCTTTGGTCTCACAGCTAAGAAACTATTGCCTAATCCAAAGTCATGAAGATTTATACCTATATTTTCTTCAATGAATATTTTAGCTTTAGCTTTACATTTAGGTTTTTGATTCATTTTGAACTAATTTTCATATATGTGACGTATGGGTTGAACTTCCTTCTTTTGCATGTGATATACAACTGTTCAAGCACCACTTTTTAAAAAAATTTATTTATTTATTTATTTGGAGATGGGAGTCTTGCTGTGTCGCCCAGGCTAGGGTGCAATGGCACAATTTTGGCTCACTGCAACCTCCAGCTCCCGGGTTCAAGCGCTTCTCCTGCCTCAGCCTCCTGAGTAGTTAGGATTACAGGTACCCACCACCATGCCCAACTAATTTTTGTAATTTTTGTAGTTCACTATCTTGGGCAGGCTGGTCTTGAACTCCTAACCTGGTGATCCACCCACCTCAGCCTCCCAAAGTGCTGGATTATAGGCCTGAGCTAACACACCCAGCCTTTTTTGTTGTTGTTGTTGTTTTGAGATGGAGTTTCGCTCTTGTTGCCCAGGACGGAGTGCAATGGCGCAATCTTGGCTCACTGCAACCTCCGCCTCCCAGGTTCAAGTGATTCTCCTGTCTCAGCCTCCAGAGTAGCTGAGATTACAGGCATGTGCCACCACATCTGGCTAATTTTGTATTTTTAGTAGAGATGGGGTTTCTCCATGTTGATCAGGCTGGTCTTGAATTCCCGATCTCAGGTGATCCACCTGCCTCGGCCTCCCAAAGTGCTGGGATTACAGGTGTGAGTCACCAGACCTGGCCTTGTTTTTAAAATAGAGGCAGGCTCTCCTTACGTTGCCCAGGTTGGCTTTGAACTCCTGGGCTCAAGCAATCCTTCTGCTTCCCAAAGTGCTGGAATTACAGGAGTGAGCCACCACATCCAGCCTGCTTTCACTTTTGAGACAGGGTCTCACTCTGTTGCCCAGGCTGGAGAGCGGTACCATTATAGTGCATTGCAGCCTTGAACTCCTGGGCTCAAGGGATCCTCCTGCCTTAGCCTCCTAAGAAGCTAAGGCCTGCAGGTGTGTGCCACCATTCCCGGCTAATTTTTTAATTTTTTTTGTAGAGACAGGGTCTTGCTGTGCTGCCTGGGGTGGTCTCTGACTCCTGTCCTCAAGTGATCTTCCGGTCTTGGCCTCCAAAAGTGTTGGGATTACAGATGTGAGCTACTGTGCCTGGCCTAAACTGTTCTAATGATAGCAAGACTATCTATGCTTCAGTAATAGGTTGGGTGTAAAAGTTGAAACCCTTAAAAGCAGCAGCTTCTCTGCTTTTTTTTTTTTAATCATAGTAACTAACTGTTCTGTTTAATTTTCTCTTTTCCAGGAGTTTTCTCTCTCAGAACTCCTCTCCTTCTGTTCCAATCTAACTTAGCTCCTGGGACTTCCCTTTACTGTTTTCCTGAATTGTATCTAGTGATTACTGGATGTTGTCAGATACCCTGATTTCTCCCTCATTTTGCTTGAGCACACGTTTAAGTAACTCTTTTTTAAAATTTATTTTTATTTTTTGAGACGGAGTTTTGCTCATTGTCCAGGCTGGAGTGCAGTGGCACAATCTCGGCTCACTGAAACCTCCACCTCCCAGGTTCAAGCGATTCTCCTGCCTCGGCCTCCTGAGTAGCTGGGATTACAGGCGCCTGCTACCATGCCAGGCTAATTTTTGTAGTTTTAGTAGAGACGAGGTTTCACCATGTTGGCCAGGCTGGTCTTAAACTCCTGACATCGTGATCCACCCGCCTCAGTCTCCCAAAGTGCTGGGATTACAGGCATGAGCCACCATGCCTGGCCCGCCAGTTTGATTTTTGTTCTTTTATGAGCTCCTTTTTTTCCTCTTTGGAAACTTAGAATCTTCTTTATATTTAGAGTTTAAACATTTCTCACGGTTGAATTTTTTTTTTTCTTCTAGTTCTGTACTAGTGGATTCCTTCAGTTCTAGGAAATTTTCTTGCATTATTTTTTCAATAATTTTCTGTCCTTCATTTATTTTGTTTTCTCTTCCTCACATAATATTAGCCCTGTTGAATTGATTATCTTGTTTTCTCTCATAATTTCCACCTTTTTATATATTTATTTATTTATTTATTTTTTTACTGAGACAGGGTCTGGCTCTGTTGCCCAGGCTGGAGTACAGTGATGTTATTTCAGCTCACTGCAACCTTGCAACCTCTGCCTCCTGGGCTTAGGCCATCCTCCCACCTCATTCACCTGAGTAGCTGGGATTACAGGCATACGCCACCACACTTGGCTTATTTTTTTATTCTTATTTTTTGTAGAGATAGGGTTTTGCCATGTTGCCCAGGCTGGTCTTAAACTCCTGGGCTGATCTGCCTGCCTTGGCCTCCTAAAGTGTTGGGATTACATACGCGAGCCACAGCACCCAGCCCTATTTTCTTTTTTTGAAATAAGGTCTCTTGCTCCGTCACCCAGACTGGGGTGCAGGCTCCTAACTGTTGGGATTACAGGCCCACTGCACCCGGCCCTATTTTCTTTTTCTTTTCTTTTTTGAAGTCAGGTCTCTTGCTCTGTCACCCAGGCTGGGGTGCAGCACCACCATCGTGGCTCACGGCTCCCTTGACCTCCCAGGATCAGGCAATACTCCCACCCCGGCCTCCTGAGTAGCCAGTACCACAGGTGCACATCACCAGACCCGGTTAAGTTTTAAAACAGTTTTTACAGAGACAGGGTCTCACTATGTTGCCCAGGCTCCTTCTATTTTCTTTAAAAGTTCACTGACTTTATCTTTCAATGTTTTAATTAAATTTATAATTTGGCAATTTATTTTAAATTTCAAGATCTACTTTTAAACCTTGGATTGTTACTTCATCTGAGTATGCTAGTATACTAATTAAGTTTTCCTTTCTACATTCTCTGAGGTTTCTGTTTATCTCCCCCACACTCCATGTTGGAGACTTCTCTTAAAAATCTAATAACGCTTAGTTGTCTGTTCATACATAAGATGAGGCAGTTGGAATGCTGATGGGGAGTCTTGTGAACTTGGGAGGTGTCTTAGTCCATTTTATGTTGCTATAAAGGCATGCCTGCGGCTGGGTAATTTATAAAGAAAACGGGTTTATTTAGCTCACAATTCTGCAGGCTGTACAAGAAGCAAGGCACCAGCATCTGCTCAGTTCTGGTAAGGGTTTTCGTGCTGCATCAAAACATGGCGGAGAAGGTCAAGGAAAAGTGTCTGTGCACACGCAAAGAGAAATCAAACCCGAGGTGAGTCCTGGCTTTACAACCAACCACTCTCGAAGGAACAAATCCATTCTCCTGATAACCAATGTAGTTTCGCAAGTGTGAGAATTCACTACTGCAAGAATGACACCAAGTCCTTCATGAAGAATCTGCCCCCATGACTCACACACCTCCCATCAGGACCCACTTCCCAATACTATCACTCGGGTAATCAAACTTCAACATCGATGTGGTCGAGACAAAAATACCTCATCCAAACCACAGCAGGAAGTTCCTGCCAACTTGCCCAACTTCACTTTACAGTGGGTGGGTAGGAAATCAGCTATTGTGCTAGGATAAAGAATGCTTTACTCTTAGGCCATTCAATACTCAGCCCAAATCTCCCCAGATTATCAGAATACTTAATTTTAGCCTGGGATAAATGCCTAGATATTATATCTGAGACAGAGGGAGAGTTCTGCTCTTCCTCATATAGACCTTTATTTAGTCTCCCTGTTCTCAACCCTGCTTCTCACTCTTGCTCTGTCTTGTAGGTATCTCCAAATCTCGGTCTCCCTCAAGCAGTTCTGGGCTGACAGGCCCCCCTTCCTTTCTGCAGCACCCTCTACACCCATTCCACATTATGGTTTTCTTCATTTTATTTTGTCAGACCACACTTACTTTTCACATGTCGAATTGAAAAACAATTATCTTCCGATGGCCCCCTTCTCCTTTTCTATTTTGTATCATTTTTATTTATCATCATTTTATGGGGTCTCAGGAAGAAGAGGTAGTAAATACATGTGCTCGGTTAGCTAGCTTTAACAAAAAATCCTAAATGTAGGTTTTAAAAAAGATATCTGGAGCAGGGTAGGAAATAATAATTGTTGCCAGTGTGGTGGCAAAAAATAAAAAATAAAAATCTGAATCTGTGTTAGGACGGTATTTCTGTGTATAACATAGCACTTAGCAACTTAACTCTCCAGATCCACAAATTTTAAGGACACGATGTATCTCAGACACCTACTTCAAACCTCACTTTACAGTTAAGACCACAAGTAGAATGATTTGCCTGAGGCCACACAAGTAGACAGTGGGAGAATGAGAATAGAAAGATCTATTGACTCCCAGTTCAATTTTTTCTTACCTTACCACACTGCTAGGGAGTTAACAAGATGGGCAGATCACGAGTCAGATGAGAAAAGTCAAAGGATGACTTTTCCTGGGTAAATAGCCGGATGTCCAAGAAATGAAATGCTGGTCTGGCAGCACATCGTCTAACAGTTGGTAGTCATATGTGGGAAGTACTGAAGGGAGATATGACAGCAGGCCCAGGAACTGCAGTGATCCAAGTGCATGTCGATCCTGGGAGGGAACAATTACAGTCTGGGCAGGATGAAAAACAGTAGAAACTGGTGAGTGAATGAATGTGAACGCAGAGGAGCGACTGGAATTTGTTAGTGGGTTATGAGGCAGTGGTTAATTACGGTGGTTAATTACGGTGGCGGAGGTAAGTAGGAGTAAAATGATCGCTTTTAACTCCTTTTAAGGACACCGAGAATTATTTTAATAAACACTGGAAGGCTGGGAATAAATATAATTCACACCATTCTCACTTTCTTGGTTTAGAATAGCTTATCTACATCCTGAAATTAATGGCTGTAGCTACCCTCTGCATGGCTCCAAAAAAAAAAAAAAAAAAAAACCCAAACCGGCTGCGAGTGTGCACGAGAAAATCGTGTTGCACCAGGCCCCAGGCGCCCGCCGACTCGCCTAGCTGTCGGAGGCCAAATAAACAGCTCCCGAAGCCGCGTTTGGCACAGCGCAGGGTCGGAACGTGGACACTAATTTCCGCCCACGCTCCCCGCGTCCTGGCCGGATCACCACAGAACACGACGTCCATTGCTGGGGTCCTCGGCGATGCCCGTGTGCGCAGCCCCGCGAGTCTCAGGTCAGATGACCACTAATTTCGCGGCCACGTTCCGCCAAGCTAAGGGGCAAAAAACCAGCTTTCGTGGAACGAAGCGTGCCCCCAGCCGCCAGGGTCGGTCCCAGCGCTGCTCCCGCGGCGCTCGGCGGCCCCGGGCGTGGGTAACGGGCCACGAAAAGAAGGGGGTGGGGCGCCACTTAGGTTCGGGAAGACGCCAAGCGGCTCCTCGGGCTTCCAGCGCCCGGGCTTCCAGCGTCCACTTCCTACGGCAAGCAGGAAGAGACAAGCGCCGCCCTGCGCTCGCGGAGCCGACCCCGGCTCTCCCCTCCCGGGGCCGCAGGGGTCATGTATGTGAGTGTGTGTGAGTGTGTGTAGGCAGGGACGCTCCGCGCCCATCGCTCTGTTTCGGTGCTGATCCACCGCCGTGGCGCCGAATTTCCCCCGCTTCCCAGTTCCTCACCCGCGTGCCTCGGAAGGCGCCCGGAGGCCCCCCGGCCGCCGCGTCACGCTCCCGGGAGGCTGAGGGAAAGGGAGGCAGCCGGGCCGGGAGCGCGGGGAGGCGCGCGGCGCCCCGCGGCGGGGCTGGGGGCGGGGCTAGGTGTCTCGCGCAGGGGGCGGGGCGCGGTGACGTCGCGGGCGCCCGGGCCGTGCTGTGGCGGCGGCGGCGGTAGTGGCGGCGGCGGTAGTGGCGGCGGCGGTAGTGGCGGCGGCGGCGCCCGGGCGGCAGCGGCGGCAGCAGCGGCAGCCCTGAGAAGGGTGAGACGGCCGCGACGGCGGGGGCAGTGCGCAAGTCGCGCGGGACCCAGAGCTTCCCCCCTGTCGCTAGCCCTGAGGCTTTCGCCTTTCCTACCCAGCTTCTTGCTCACGGCCCGGGCTGGGCTGGGCGACGCGCCCCCGGGGAGGGGCGGAGCTGTAGGTGAGGCTTTGCGACCCCCTCCCCCTCCTGGCCAGCCCGGGGGATGGGGAGGGGCGGGCCCCACCCAGACCACGGCGCCCACCCGCGGGCTCCACCCAGCCGGGCTCCGGGATTGGGCGGGAGCCGAGGCGGTCGATGTGGGGATCCTGGGGCGGGAGGTCGGGAACTGGGGTCTGGGTCTCTGGGCACTTGGGGAGCGGAGGGTGGGAGGCTTAGGACTAGTGAAGCTGCGGACGAGGTAGTGGGGAGACGGAGAAATTGGGGAGCCATGAGGTTGGGGTGCGGTCAGGGTGTATCTTTGGGTTAGGTGAGTGATGTAAAATGCTGAAGATGATTCTTTTCTTTTTGATGAAATGCTGAGATAAAAGATGAAGTGTTATATTTCAAAAGGACGATCAGCTGTGCATGTTACCTTTGAGGCAGTCAGAGAACCGATTTTATTGCACTAGATCTGTCACGTTTCTACTTAAGAGTTCGATTCTTTTTCTTCTGGCGGGGTGGGTGGGGGTTCGGAGAGGGAAGGTGCTTTGGCTCAGGTAAACTGTGAGTGTGGATGGATCTGAAAGTTTTACACCCAAGAAGAGGGAGATCTTCGGTTTAGACAACTCCGTTCTGGCAGCCACCATTTGGGTCGCATTACTCTTAGCTCCTTCAAGGTGGTGTCTTCCAGGTTTTTTTTTCCCCCATGCCTAAAAGATCTCTTTATACCACCCTTTTACAGGCTTTATCCTGGCCCCTTGAGAGAAGGCCCCAGACTCAAGTGGTTGCTTTGGAAGGCACGTTTCTGAAAAATAGTTGCAGGTGGTTGTGGTTGACTGCTTTGGGTGGATAAAGTGAACAATTGGAACAGTTCTGTTGGAGCTAATTATGTGAAAAATGCTGAAATGTTTTAAAATACAACCGTCTTTTACACCGTGTTGCTCAGTAGACCTTGACTTTTAGACATTTTGTGTTCAGTGCTAAATTGTTGAAATTTTATTTCTCATTCGCAGTTACACTTCTTGCGGTCTTTATTAAAACACTTTAAAATGAAATGAAACTTTTTTTTTGGTAGGCCCCTGAATTTCAGAGAAATGTTCTTGGAGTCAAGTGTTTTAAAAACATTTTGGGCATGTGTCTCACTTTGTATGGAAATATTACTAAAAATAAGCAGTGTTCAATGTTCTTCACATCACTGTTTCACAACTTAGCACTGTAAATCAGAATCTTGTTTTCTGGATTCCTGCCCCCTGTTAGATTACAATATTCACTGACTCTACTTATCAGTTAGTGTCATTTAAGCTATTTCTTGTTCAGAAAACAGGTCCCATGATGGACATGTATTATGTAATGGATGGAAGTAGACATGGCTCTCAATAATTCATTAATGGAGGAAGAGAAGCTGTCAGAAAGTGGTATTTAAGCGGTGACTTTCCCAAGGCTTACCCGGTTTATTTGGAAAAATAGCCAGAGAAGTGCTTTCCTTAACCCAAAAGAGAAATATACAGATACGAATTTCAGTAGTTGCAGATCATTGCTTTTTCTTTTTTTTTTCTTTTTTTGGGACGGAGTCTCGCTCTGTCGCCCAGGCTGGAGTGCAGTGGCCAGATCTCAGCTCACTGCAAGCTCCGCCTCCCGGGTTTACGCCATTCCCCTGCCTCAGCCTCCCGAGTAGCTGCAACTACAGGCGCCCGCCACCTCGCCCGGCTAGTTTTTTGTATTTTTTAGTAGAGACGGGGTTTCACCAGGTCAGCGAGGATGGTCTCGATCTCCTGACCTCGTGATCCGCGCGTCTCGGCCTCCCAAAGTGCTGGAATTACAGGCTTGAGCCACTGCGCCCGGCGATCATTGCTTTTTCTAAGTGCCTACTTAATGAGCAGATTCTTGTCTTCCAGCAAATAGTTCTACTTTGTAGAGAGGTATGGGAAGCAGGACATAATAGGTATTAAGTGAGAAAGTGTGTGGTCCAATTTATGATTATAAATAAATAATTAACTGTATTCAGTTCATTTGGTAAAGTGAATAGTTTTGACTTTGGATTAGTTAGAAGGAAAACTTAAAATTGACATATCTAGTTTTGGCTTTTAAATTATACATAAACTTAATTAATTGGGACAAATGTGAACTAAGATACTGGGTAAAACTTGTGTGTACTCCTAAAATGACATTTGCATGGCTGGTAGTAAGCTGTGATTCTTGTCCTTGTAGGAATGAAATCACATAATTTGGGGAAAGTCTAAGGTAAAAGTAAGCTATTTCGTTTAGCATTTCTTGTGCCTACATTTTATTTTTCAAAAAATGTTGCTTGCTAGTCATTACTTGTGATATCCTTGTTGAGTCTACTGAGGTGTTTTTTTTTCCTTCATTACCTATGTCATAGATAAGTATGCCAGTCTGTTAATTCAGCATTAATACTGCAAACTTAAAAGTGAAGGTTCTCAGCTGGGCTCGGTGGCTCACGCTTGTAATCCCAGCACTTTGGGAGGCTGAGGCAGGCGGATCACAAGGTCAGGAGTTCGAGACTAACCTGGCCAACATGGTGAAACCTCATCTCTACTTAAAATACAAAAATTAGCCAGGCATGGTGGCGCACACCTGTAACGCCAGCTACTCGGGAGGCCGAGGCAGAAGAATCGCTTGAACCTTCGAGGTGCAGGTTGCAGTGAGCCGAGATTGCGCCACTGCTCTCCAGCCTGGCTCACAGAGCAAGACTCTGTCTCAAAAAAGAAAAAAAAAAGTGAAGGTTTTCATAGCAACAGCTGCTTGGTTTTACACTGTGTTTACTTTTAGAAGTAGTGCTGGGCGCGGTGGCTCAAGCCTGTAATCCCAGCACTTTGGGAGGCCGAGACGGGCGGATCACGAGGTCAGGAGATCGAGACCATCCTGGCTAACACGGTGAAACCCCGTCTCTACTAAAAAATACAAAAAACTAGCCGGGCGAGGTGGCGGGCGCCTGTAGTCCCAGCTACTCGGGAGGCTGAGGCAGGAGAATGGCGTGAACCCGGGAGGCAGAGCTTGCAGTGAGCTGAGATCTGGCCACTGCACTCCAGCCTGGGCGACAGAGTGAGACTCCGTCTCAAAAAAAAAAAAAAAAAAAAAGAAGTAGTATGAGAGTTGTTAAATGTGTATTTTACACATATTCCATCAGAAACATTAATGGAGAAAGATCAAGGAAGGAAGTATTTTGGTTAATTAAGAATCAGTACTGATTATCAGTTTTCAGAGACATGTAATAAAATAAACTTAGCATACAGAATATGTGGAATATCATTTTTCTTTATGTCTTTTTGTGTGTGTGTGTGTGGAATATAATTGCAATCTGTTGGTCACCAAGTCTTTCAGTGTATTAGAGTGTGGGTTCTGGGGTCAGAGTGCCCGAGTTCAAATCCTGGCTTTGCCATGGTATGATGAGGGCAAACTGCTTAATGTTGTTTATTTCCCATCCTTAACTTGTGCCTTAATTTCTTCATCTGCGAAATAGAAATAATAACAGTAGCACCTAATCTCTTAAACTGGTCAAATGAATGTGAATTAATTCATGTATTTAGAATAGTTTGGGCACATAATTAGCTGGTTCACTAACATCATTTGAAGTTTTACTGTGAATACTATTTTTACTTAAGTATATATTAAATACATATCATGTACCACATATTCTAGATGCTGGTATCATAGTAGTGAACAGGTCTCCCAGCACTTTGGGAGGCCGAGGTGGGAGGATGGCCGAGCAATGTAGTGACACCATGTGTGTACAAAAATAAAAAAATTAGGCCAGGTGCAGTGGCTCATGCCTGTAATCCCAGCACTTTGGGAGGCCGAGGCGGGCGGATCGTGAGGTCAGGAGTTCAAGACCAGCCTGGTCAACTTGGTGAAACCCCCGTCTTTACTAAAAATACAAAAAATTAGTTGGGGGTGGTGGCACATGCCTATAATCCTGGCTACTTGCAAGGCTGAGGCAGGAGAATCTCTTGAACCCAGGAGGCGGAGGTCGCAGTGAGTGGAGATGGTGCCATTGCACTCCAGCCTAGGCGACAAAGGAAGACTCTGTCTTAAAAAAAAAAAAAAAAAAAAGCATGGCAGTATGTGCCTGTAGTCTTAGCTACTCAGGAGACTGAAGCAGGAGGATCACTTGAGTTTGAGGTTGCAGTGAGCTGTCATTCTGTCATTGCACTCCAGCCTGGGTGACAGAGGGAGGGAGGCTATCTCAAATAAATAATAAATAAATAAAAGTAAGGGCAGTAGTCAGGAGCTTATGTTGTACTGTTCCAGGTGAGGGTATCTCTGACCAAGGTGAAGTGCTGAGAAGGGGTTGGATTTTGGATATATTTTGAGGGTAGACCTGTAGAATTTGTTGGTGATTGTTTGTGGGATGTGGGCCAAACAGAAGAATAAAGAATAAGGGTTTTGGCCTGAGTAACTAGAAGAATAAAGTTGCCAGTAACTTAAATGGAGATGGTAATTGGTGGAGCATGTTTGTGGAGAAACCAGAAGTTCAGGGTGATGTCCAGGAAGAGTGAGAAATGTGACTGTTTTCAGCTTATTTGTAGTACTTACAATTATGAGATAGGTGAGATCATCAGGGGAGTGAATTTTGGTAGAGAAGAGATCCAAGCATCTGAGCCTTGGGGGCTGATTCATTCCCTTACTCATTCAGAAGTTACCTACTGAGTATGGTTCTTCTATGTACCTTTTTAGGCGTTGGGGATATAAACTTGACAGAAATCTTCACCTTCATGAAACTTACCTTCTAGATACATGGGGGGAAATGAAGAGGAACCAGTAGAGTGAGGAGAAATCATTGAGTTCGGAGGAAAACCAGGGGAGTGTGATGTTCTAGAAGTAAAGGAAAGGAAGCTTTCAAGAAGGAGGGAACGATCGACTGTGTCATTGTTTAAAGTTGTGTCAGAATGTTGAATAAGAGAGAATTCTGCTTGATTATAATGTCTAATAACAGAGAAATGACTAAATACGTTTTAGTGTGAGATAGATGAAACAAATGTAAGAGTCTTTTAGTTTTTTACTTCTCTGGGTTTTTTTTTTTTTTTTTTCCCAGAGGGAGTCTAGCTCTGTCGGCCAGGCTGGAGGGCAGTGGTGCAATCTCTGCTCACTGCAAGCTCCGCCTCCTGGGTTCACGCCATTCTCCTGCCTCAGCCTCCAGAGTAGCTGGAACTACAGGTGCCCGCCACCATGCTTGGCTATTTTTTTTTGGTTGTATTTTTAGTAGAGACAGGGTTTCACTGTGTTAGCCAGGATGCTCGATCTCCTGACCTCGTGATCCACCCGCCTTGGCCTCCCAAAGTGCTGGGATTACAGGCATGAGCCACCGTGCCTGGCCTCATTCTCCAAGTTTTTTTTTTTTTTTTTTACTTTATGTTCTAGGGTACATGTGTACAAAATGCAGGTTTATTACATATGTATCCATGTGCCATGTTGGTGTGCTGCACCCATTAACTTGTCATTTATGTTAGGTATATCTCCTAATGCTATCCCTCCCCTCTCCCCGCTTCCCGCTCCAGGTTGATTTTTAAGAAATATTTCAGCCAGGCACAGTGTCACATGCCTGTAGTTCCAGCTGCTCTGGAGGCTGAGGCAGGAGGATTGCTTGAGTCCAGGAGATCAAGGCTATAGTGTGCTATGATTGCATATGTGTGTAGCCACTGCATTCCAGCCTGGGCAACTCCATCTCTAATTAAAAAAAAATTCATTCTTTTCAGAACAAAATAGGCAACCTGGGAGTACTAAGGAAAGGTACATGACTTTTTATTGTTGTTAATTTTATGTACACTTAGTTTAAGAAATAGGTAATATATGTGCTAAATTAGAAAGTGTAAGAGAATACACAGTTAAAAGTCTCTCCTATCCCATCTAGTTCTTTCTGTAGGCAATCACCGTTTGCAGTTTCTTATTTTTTCTTTTTAACTAGTGAAATTTTGTGTAATATGACATTCATTACCTAGTTTAAAATTGCGTAAATATAAGAAATATTTTACCTTCCACTTTGACATTGAACACTGGCAATATTTTATGCTTTTTGAGAAGGGTCTTTGTCTGTTATTCGGTCTGGAATGCAGTGTTGTGGCTATAGCTTACTGCAACCTTGAATTCCTGGGCTCAAACAATTTTCCCATCTCAGCCTCCAGAGTAGCTGGGACTGTAGCCATGTGCCACCATGCCTGGCTAATTAAAAAAAAATTTGTAGAGAGACAAGGCGTCATTATGTTGCCCAGGCACTGTTTTAGAATAGATTATTTAAAAGATAGTTTTAAAAGCCTGTCAAGGGAAATAGTGACTGCTAGGATCAAACATGGATTCACTAAGTCACATCAGACAGTAGTTGCCTGGAATTGACTTGGTTACTTGACTGATAAATTAAGGAAATGCAGTAGTTGGAATTTATCTAGACGTCAGCTAGGGTTTTTCATGCCATCTTTGTGGAAAGTGTGAACATATGTGTCCTAGATTTCTTGAGGACAGGAACTGTCTATTAGATACTTATTAAATACTTGGTGAATGAATGGATGCTAGCATAATAATGTGAATTCACAACCTGTTGAATGGCTATCCCCAGGAAATACAGAAGTGCTTGTTGAGGATCACGGGTTTGAGGAACTTGGCGTTAGACAACTCATCCATATATTTATTGAAATGACACAGGATGGTAGCAAAACTGGTGGCATAGAGGATAATGGTAGCTGTGAACTAGTTGCCAGCATGTCCTCACTGAGTACGGGGGATGTCCAGGTGGTCATTAGCTGATAGTGAAGAGGTAGAGGTCAAAGACTCTGCTGCTGAATAGCATGAGAATTAGACTAAGCCTTTTACATGAGGATTCAGGAGCAGTGGTCTGCACCTGGCACTGGCAGAAAGGAAGGTACCGTCCTCATTTCCCAGTATTAGGTGTGGAGTGTAAGAGACTGAGCAGCTTTCTCTTAAAAGGACTATATGAGAAGAGGTGTCCTGATTGGAAAGCCAGGTTTCAGTTAAGGCAGAGAGGTAGCAAGAACATTTCCCAAGGAAGTTGAGGGTTGAGGACTTTTAGAGGAGTTTATTTTTTTGAGGCAGAGTTTCGCTCTTTTTGCCCAGGCTGGAGTGCAATGGCGTGATCTCGGCTCACCGCAACCTCTACCTCCCGGATTCAAGCGATTCTTCTGCCTCAGCCTCCCGAGTAACTGGGATTACAGGCATGTGCCACCATGCCTGGCTAATTTTGTATTTTTAGTAGAAACGGGGTTTCTCCATGTTGGTTAGGCTGGTCTTGAGCTCCTGACCTCAGGTGATCCACCCGCCTCGGCCTCCCAAAGTGCTGGGATTACAGGTGTGAGCGACCGCGCCCAGCCAGAGTTTCTTGATTAAAGAATGGAGTTCCATGACAGTGTATTTTTCCACCCTATTGGCTTCATGTTATCATCATTTAAACTTTAAAATGTCTCTTCATCTTGATAAAAGACTCCAGATTCATACTTTATTGCTCTAAGTCGCTCTCTGCTTTACAAGCTGTTTGAGTTGTCTGCATTTGCTATATATCTCCGTTTCTTCACCTGTGACTTCCTTCTCAACCTATTTCTGTCTTGTTTCTATCACCACCATTTCAGTGAAACTGAAAATAGCTAGTGAAAATATGTATGACAATAGCCAATGTCTATATTATTGTTCATCCTGTTCTTGTTTAACCTCTTAGCAGCTATGCTAGTTGTCTATTGGCTATGTAACAAATTACCCCCTAACTTAAGAAATGTTTATTGTGTCACAGTTTTTGTAGGTCAGGAATGTGGGTGTGGTGGGTACCTATGATTCGGGATCTCTTACAAGGCTGCAGTCATCTCAAAGCTCTACTTGGGGAGGCTGTTTCCAGGCTCACTCCCGAGGCAATTGGCAGGCCTCAGGTCCTTGTTGGCTGCTTGCTGGAGAGATCAGTCTCTTGCCATTTGGGTTTCTGCATACGATTACTTAAAATATGATTACTTAAAATATGATATCTTGCTACTTCTGTATCAAAAGCTCTGTCAGGGAAGAGGACAGATATTAGCCAGAATCTTTTTGTAACCTTATCTTGGAAGTGATGTGCTATCACTTGATGTATTCTGTTATCAGCCAGTCACTAGGTCCGGCACACTCAAGGCGGGATTTCACAATGGCAAGATCATTCATAGCCATTTCAGGACTGCCTACCATAGCAACATATGACAGAGGGGACACCTCTCCTTCCTTTGTAAAGCTCCCTCTTCTCTTGAGGTCTTCAGAGCCCTTTTCTGTTTTTCTTGCTGGTTCTCTGGGCTCTTTCTCTGTCACTTTTTTTTTTTTTTTTTTTGAGGCAGAGTCTTGCTCTGTCGCCCAGACTGGGGTGCAGTGGCACAATCTTGGCTCACTGCAACCTCCGCCTCCTGGTTTCAAGTGATTCTCTTGCCTTAGCCTCTCGAGTAGCTGGGATTACAGGTGTGCATCACCACACCCAGCTAATTTTTGTATTTTTCATGAAGATGGGGTTTTACTGTGTTGGCCAGGCTGGTCTGGAACTCCTGGCTTCAGGCGATCTGTCCGCCTCAGCCTCCCAAAGTGTTGGGATTACAGGCATGAGCCACTGTGCCTGCCCTCTCAGTCACCTTTTGAGTCATTCTATGCTCATTTATTAAATGTTTGAATTTCTTTGGGCTTTCTCATCACTTTGTTTCATTTTTCATCTGTATGCTGAGTATTCATTTTTATGTCTTCGGTTTTTACCTCTCTCCTGAGTCTGAGGACCACTATATCTAATTGCCACTGAATGTTTCTATTTGGATGCCCCTTAAACTGAGCACATCCAGAACAGAATGTATGATTCCTGCACTTCCTCTGGGGTTTCTTAATTTGTTAAATTACACCACTGGGTGCTTAAGTGGAAATGTATATGGTGTTCTTGATTTCTCCCTCTCCTCCACCTTCCATTTTACTATTCCTTTTTATTTTTTTAAAGCCATGGCTGTGTGTTTTTATGAGGTAGTACATCGTCTTCTAGGTTGCGAGCATTGAACCTGGTGCTAGGTGATTTTTTTTTTTTTTTTTTGAGATGAAGTTTCGCCCTTGTTGCCCAGGCTGGAGTGCAATGGTGTGATCTCGGCTCACCACAACCTCTGCCTCCCAGGTTCAAGCGATTCTCCTGCCTCAGCCTCCCGAGTAGATGGGATTATAGGCATATGCTACCACGCCCACCTAATTTTGTATTTTTAGTAGAGACAGGATTTCTCCATGTTGGTCAGGCTGGTCTCAAACTCCCGACCTCAGGTGATCTGCCTGTCTTGGCCTCCCACAGTGAGTGCTAGGATTCCAGGTGTGAGCCACTGTGTCCGGTCCACTAGGTAATTTTTAAGGTTCCTTCTAATCTTGAGATACTGCGTGTGTAGCTGTTGAAGATTTTTGAGTAGGAGACGCATGATCAGGGCTGTACTTCAGAAAGGTGGCAACTCTTGAACAGTCATTTTTAGTTGTTCACCAAAGAACGAACCTAAACACCTGTATTCCTTTTAACTTTCTTTATTATGGTGTGCTAAGTGATGAATAGATAATTTTTATACGACAGCCCTTTTGTATATTTTATTTTTATTTTTTTCTCATTGTTATGCATTTATGTTTGGAAGCCCTTTTGCATGGAAGTAGGGTAGTCAGGCCAGGTGCAGTGGCTCACGCCTGTAATCCCAGCACTTTGGCAGACTGGGGTGGGTGGAGGCCAGGAGTTCAAGACCAGCCTGACCAACATGGCGAAACCCATCTCTACTAAAAAATAAGAAAAACTAGCTGGGTGTGGTGGTGCATGCCTGTAATCCCAGCTACTCTGGAGGCTGAGGTACAAGAATTGCTTGAACCCTGGAGGCGGAGGTTGCGGTGAACCGGGATTGTACCACTGCACTCCAGCCTGGGTGACAGAGTGAGACCCTGTCTCAAAAAAAAAAAAAAAAAAAAGAAAAACCCAATGGGACGAAAATTTGTGTGACCTTAAATTAAGTATCTCTGCCCTCCTGGCCAACATGGTGAAACCCTGTCTCTACTGAAAATACAAAAATTAGCTGGGCGTGGTGGTGCACGCCTGTAGTCCCAGCTATTTGGGAGGCTGAGGCAGGAGAATCGCTTGAACCTGGGACGCGGAGGTTACAGTGAGCCAAGATCACGCCGTTGCACTCAGCCTGGTGACAGAGCAAGATTCCATCTCAAAAAAAAAAAAAAAAATTTAAATGTCTCTGAAATTGTAAAAACTTCTCAAGAAATAAAAGTTCAGACCTTAAACATAATTTTACTGTAGGAATATAACTTATCTTTTGAAGGAATTCTTTCTTGAAGCCATTATGTATTTGTATGTATGTATGTATGTATGTATGTATGTATTTTTTGTTTGAGAAGGAGTCTTGCTCTGTCGCCCAGGCTGGAGTGCAGTGGCGCGATCTCAGCTCACTGCAAGCTCCGCCTCCCAGCTTCACGCCATTCTCCTGGCTCAGCCTCCGGAGTAGCTGGGACTACAGGTGCCAGCCACCACGCCCGGCTAATTTTTTGTATTTTTTTAGTAGAGACGGGGTTTTACCGTGTTAGCCAGGATGGTCTCGATCTCCTGACCTCGTGATCCGCCCGTCTCGGCCTCCCAAAGTGCTGGGATTACAGGCTTGAGCCACCGTGCCCGGCCTATGTATTTATTTTTAATTAATTAACTTTTTTTTTTTTTTTTGAGATGGAGTTTTGCCCAGACTGGAGTTCAGTGGCATGATTTCGTCTCACAGCAACCTTCGCCTCCCAGATTCAAGCGATTCTCCCACCTCAGCCTCCCAAGTAGCTGGGATTACAGGCATAGGCAACCACACCTGGCTAATTTTTGTTTTCAGTAGAGATGGAGTTTCACCATGTTGGCTAGGCTGGTCTCAAACTCCTGACCTCAGGTGATCTGCTTGCCTCAGCCTCGCGAAGTGCTGGGATTACAGGTGTGAGCCACCGTACCCAGCCTATTTTTAATTTGTTTTTTAGAGAGAGGGTCTCACTCTGTTGCCCAGGCTGGATGCAGTGGTGAGATCAAAGCTCACTGCATCCTCAAACTCTTGGGCTCAAGTGATCCTCCTGCCTCAGCCTCCTCAGTAGCTAGGACGACTGGTGCTTGCCACCTTGCCTGGCTAATTTTAAAACTTGTTTTTTGTATAGATTGGGTTTTGGTTTTTTGCCCAGGCTGGTATCGAATTCATAGCTTAAAATGATTCTCCTGCCTTGGCCTCCCAAAATGCTGGGATTACAGGCATGAACCACTGCGCCCGGCCTTGAAGCCCTTCCGGAATGTAACACATATGTAGAAAAGTACGTAAAACAAAAGGAAAGCTTTACAATGTATGAATCAGACACTTGTGTAACGATGATGTGGGTCCAGCATTAGGACCTTACTGGCATTCCACAAGCTTTCCTTGGGGCTTCCCAGTCACAACCTAGTCCTTCTCTCATAAAGGTGATCTCTGTCCTGATTGTAGGGGAATTACCTTCTTGCTTTTTTTGTGTGTATGTAGACCTTTTTAGTTTTGGCATAGTTTTGACTGTTTTGCATCTTTATGTGCTTGAAATCATATTGTATGTATTCACGTCTGGCTTCGACTCAACATTTTGTTTGTAAGATTTAGATTTGTATGCAGCTGTTCATTTTCATTGCTAAATAGTATTCTGTTGTATAAATATACCATAGTTTATTATATTATTGATGGATATTTAGGTTGTTTCTAGTTTTGGGCTATTATGGATTATGCCACTATGACTATTCTTGTAAAGTCTCTCTTTTTTTTTTTTTTTTTTTTTTTTTCTGAGACGGAGTCTCACTCTGTTGCCCAGGCTGGAGTGCAGTGGTGTGATCTCTGCTTACTGCAACTGCCGTCTCCTGGGTTTAGGCGATTCTCCAGCCTCCTGAGTAGCTGGGATTACAGGTGCCCACCACCACACCCAGCTGTTTTTTGTATTTTTAGTAGAGATAGGGTTTTGCCATGTTGGCCAGGCTGTTCTTAAACTCCTGGCCTTGTGATCCACCTGCGTTGGCCTCCCAAAGTGCTGGGATTACAGGCGTGAGCCATTGTGCTCGGCTGGTTAACAAATTTCTAAGCATTTTTTTCCTTTGAAAGATTTTACTTACTTGAAAAAAAATTACTGTTGATGACTTTCTTCTCTCTGGCTGCCTACCTTTTTCTGTGTGTGTGTGTATAAATTTTTATTTTTTTCCTCATTATTCTTATAGAATTCAGGTTGCTGAACTTTTCAAGGAAGAAAGACCATATTTAACTTCTGATTCATCTTTAAGAAGTTGTAATTAATGGTCCGAGAGACTCATAGGGATTTCTTCTGAAGTAAGAAGCAGCTATGTTTTACATCTTCAGATGCCACATAGGTGACTTTTCTGTCTTCATGGTAGTATTCACTTTACTTTCATTAAAGACAAGTCATTTTGAGTACTTAAAATTGGTTTCCATCCCTTTTCTAAACTTAAAACATTTTAAAAGAAATCTTTATTTATTTATTTTCACCTGGAGTCTCACTGTTGCCCGCGCTGGAGTGTAGCGGTGCTATCATGGCTTACTACAGCCTTGACCTCCCAGGCTCAAGCGATCCTCTTGCATCAGCCTCCCGAGTAGCTGGGACTACAGGAGTGCACCACCACACCCAGCTAATTTTTTGTATTTTTTGTAGAGATGGGGTTTTGCCGTGTTGCCCAGGCTGGTCTCAAACTCCTGAGCTTAAGTGATCTGCCCACCTTGGCCTCCCAAAGTGTTGGGATTACAGGCATGAGCCACCATACCTGGCCTCTTTTCTGAACTTTTATATGAAATTTAGGTTGTACCTTTGCTTGATGTTATTCTCCCTTGCTTTTAGATATAAAGTTATTAAACAGAAAAAGTTACCGAGGGTGGATAATGATTGGCGATTTCATGTGATTTTTCTGGTGGTTACTGTAGTCAGTTTTATAGCATTGCCAAGTTTCTGAATCCAATTCTGAATAACGTGATCGTTTTTTCTTATGCTTCGGGACTGATAGTTTTTGAAGAGCAATGGTTCTTATCGGGTTTCCTGTTGTTTTTAAAATGAATCAATTGAAAATGGGCATAAATTATTTGTTGAGTTTGAACTTGACAAATGCAGGTAAAGTATAATGATACTATATTTCTGTACAGCAAGTATATACATATATATTTTAAATCACCAATCAGGTTTCCTTCCAAAGTTCAGAATTAGGTTTTGATTCTTAACAGTTTATATTATAGTAATTTTTTATTATTACTTTTTTTTGAGATTCTTTAACAATTTATATTAAAATTCTTATTACTTTTTTTTTTTTTTTTTTGGAGACAGAGTCTCGCTGTGTCGCCCAGGGTGGAGTGCAGTGGCGCAATCTTGGCTCACTGCAACCTCCGCCTCCTGGGTTCAAGCAGTTCTCTGCCTCAGCCTTCCGACTAGCTGGGATTACAGGCTCCACCACCGTGCCCGGCTTATTTTTGTATTTTTAGTAGAGACGGGGTTTCACCATCTTGGCCAGGCCGGTCTTGAACTCCTGACCTCGTGATTCACCCACCTTGGCCTCCCAAAGTGCTGGGATTACAGGCATGAGCCACCACGCCCGGCCAGTATTATTACTATTTTTTGAGACAGATTTTTCTCGCTCAGGCTGGAGCTCATTGCAGCCTTGAATTCTTAGTCTTAAGCAATCCTTCTACCTCAGCCTTCCAAGTAGCTGGGACTGTAGGCACTGCACCAGCATGCCTGGCAATTTTTCTGTTTTTAGAGACAGGGTGTTACTCTGCCACTTAGGCGCAATTTCAGCTCACTGTAGTCTTGACCTTCCACTCTTAAGCGATGTACCCACCTCGCCTCTTGCATAGCTGGGACTACAGGGTTGTGCCACCATGCCCAGCTCATTTTTGTAATTATTTTGTTTTGTTTTTAAGAGATGGGGTTTTGCCATGTTGCCCAAGTTGGTCTCAAAACCTTGGGCTCAAATGATCCCCCTACCTTGGCCTCCCAAAGTGCTGGTATTACAGGCATGTATCACTGTATCTGGCCTTTTCTTCTTTTAATAGAGACAGGGTCTTGCAGTCCAGGCTGGTCTTGAACTCTTTGGCCTCAGGCGATCTTCTGCCTCAGCCTCCGAAAGCCCTAGGATACAATTCTTCTAAATAGTGTAGCAAAAATACCTGCTTTATAAATTTTTCATTTTTGTAGTTGTTCAAAAGTACACATGTATTTCGTTTTCTTTTTTTTGTTCCTCATTCAAAAAATATGGAAAATCTAATATACAGTATATGTGTGTATATAGTATATATAATGTATATATATATGTGAATACATAGTATATATAATGTATATATAATATATAATGTATATGTATATAGTACATGAAATGTATATGTGTATATATAGGGTATATATAGTAACATAGTATAGTCTGTGTATATATATGACTCTGTATTGTGTTCCATCTTGGCAGTACAATGTTTGAGGCCGTGTCTCCGCCCTCAGGATGCTGGTGACCAGGGAGGGAGACAGTAAACGGGCAGTTCGAGTGTGATGAGTGTTAATGATATGTACAAGAACTAGAAGGTTTAAGGGAGTGGTGAAAGAGGCTGGAAATTGGGTTTGGATCATGAAGGGCTTTGTAAACCCTGTTGAAATCTGACTTTGACCTTGGGGCAATGGCAAGACTGGAGACTTGAGTAAAGGAAATAACAGTTGTATATTTGTATTTTACAACAAATGGATAAGAGGAGGCTAAGTGAGGAAGCCAATTAGGAGGCTGTGGACTTGTTCCCACTAAAGCCTAAACACTAAAGTAGTGACAGTGGGGATAGAGATGCATACAGAGTTGAAAGGTTTGACAGGACTGGGTAATTCTCTCTTTTTCTCTCTCTCTCTCTCTCTCACTGGTTAATTTTTTCTCTATGTGTGTGTGTGTGTGTGTGTGTGTGTGTGTACACACTTTGTGGGGAATTGACAGTTGATGGAGAGGAAGAAGACTAAGGTGACTCCCAGACTTTCAGATGGAACCCCTAGACTAGGAACAGTGCTGTTGGGTACAGTAGCCACTAGCCACGTATGGCCATTAAGGTATGTCTAAACTAATTTAAATAAAATAAGATTTAAAAATCAGTTCTTCAGTTGCACTAGCCACACAAATACAGAATGGCAGACTCTTAAATTGTGCAGATTTAGTCCAGAGTATTATGAAGTTATAAATTCAAGAGTATCCACAGAGATTCAAGCAGAAAATAATATCTGGCTATATGTGTTTAACAGCAGTATGGCCTCTGTGTTGGACAGTGCAGATATAGAACATTTCTGTTACAGAAAGTTCAGTGGGACAGCAGTGGTCTGCAGTTTTTGGGTTCTACTTTCTTTTCCCCCCAGAGGAAAGTCAGAATAACAGGTGGTTTTCTCTAGTCTCCTAAGAATTTTCGTTCCACAATATTCTGTTGTGGGATATTGTTAGCCAGGGATTCTGCTAGATACCATCCTACTACTGTCAACCACCATCACCCAGTCATCAGAATAGGACGTTTCTGTAATCAGAGAAGGTTCTTTTGGACAGCACCGAGCTAGAGAGGTGGTGATGTCATTCATTGAGCTATTGATGGTTGTGGTGGGGGACAACAGGAGCCGCTAGAAAGCACTGTTTATTAGAAATAGGAGCCACGTATGTAATTAAAAAAATTTTAGTAGCCACATTAAAGAGTAAAAAGAATTGGATTTTATCTTATTTAACACAGTATGTCCAAAATAATGATTTACAGCACATTTAAACATTTAAAAATTATTGATCTATTTACGTAAATTTTTTTTATTTTTTTGAGACAGGGTCTTGCTGTGTTGCTCAGGCTGGTCTCAAACTCCTGGGCTCGAGTGATCCACTTGCTTCAGCCTCCCAAAGTGCTGAGATCACAGGTGTAAGCCACATTCGTTTTTAATAGTAGATCTTTGAAATCAATTGTATACTTTCATAGTATATCTTAATTGAAATGCTTTTTTTTAATTCTTTCGTTATTTTCAAATGCTAAGTTTTATCAGAAATATTTAATCCCTATTTATATCTGTAAATCATAAAATTTACAGTTGAAAAAGTAGATTTACATGCCCAGGTTATTCCAAACATGCTTAAAACTTTTCCAGTAATGTAATTAAGTATCGGTTTTTAAATTTAAGTTTCAATTCCATGAAATAAGATTAAAAATTCAGTTCCTCACTCTCACTAGCCCCCTTTCAAGTGCTCAGCACTCAGCATCTGCATATGGCTAGTGGCTACCGTATTGGACAACACAGCTCTGGAATAACTGCCTACTGGATGGTTGGAAAGTCAGGTCTGGAGTTTAGGAAAGAGGTAGCAAAACAGAAGTTAGAAGGGAAGAACTGTGAGGAACATGGGGATTAAAAAAAAAAGTTTGTGACTTTGAACAAACCAATTTTAATCTTGGTGCTCCACTTAAAATCGATAAAAGCATCTTGGTGAGAGTATAATAGTAGATGAATATGCATTATCTTGTAGTGGTAAAGATTTTGACTTTAGAGTTCGATAGAGCTCTGTGATCTTGGGCAACTTTCTGGGCCTAATAAAATCTTTCTCCTTGAAAGGGGTTTGCTGTTGGGATTAAATGAAGTATTGTGACAAATGTTTACTGCATGTAATACCGTATTTTTTTACTTTTAAGTTGCCATTTCTTTTTGGTGGGGTGTACCATCAACTTAATAATTCATTCTTTTTAGGATAAAAGAAATATAATTTAGTTATACATGTTAATTATAAGCTGTATCCCAATTCAGAAACTTTAAAATATGAAAAACTGTTCATCTTAAAATATTAATATTGATGAGTGTTCATTATAAACTAGATACTGTGTTAAATGCTTTATATGCTGATGTAAAAGGTTTGATTTTTATAAATATGCAATGTAATATATTTCTGTTGTAAAGTTTCATTTCAGTAAATTCTGTAATACAAATTTCTTATACTTCTGGAAACTTTAAAATGCACGATGGTATAACTCCTTTCTTAGTTATTTCAGGGACCACTGAATTCTGCTTGAATCTCTTTGGATACTTTTAAATTTATGATTTCTCCAGGCTAAATCTGCAGAATTTGAGTCTGTAATTCTACCGTAGTGAGTACACATATAAAGAATTACTATTTAAAAAACTGCCTTGGTAGAGTTTATTCAGAGAGGCATGGTAACCGAGGAGAGGAAAATGGACTTTTCCAGATCAAAGAGAGAGGAAATATTGGCTGGGTGCCGTGCTCATGCCTGTAATTTCAGCACTTTGGGAGGCCAAGGTGAGCAGATCACTTCAGGTCAGGAGTTCGAGACCAGCCTGGCCAACATGGTAAAAACTCATCTCTACTAAAAATACAAAAATTAGCCGGGCGTGGTGACGGGTGCCTGTAATCCCAGCTATTCTGGAGGCTGAGGCAGGAGAATCACTTGAACCCAAGAGGAGAGGTTGCAGTGAGCCGAGATCATGCCACTACATTCCAGCTTGGGTGACAGAGGAGGACTTTGTCTCAAAAAAAAAAAAGAAATATGACTTTTTTTTTTTTTTTTTGAGACAGAGTTTCATTCTTGTCGCCCAGGCTGCAGTGCAATGGCACAATCTTGTCTCACTGCAACCTCCACCTCCCAGGTTCAAGTGATTCTGAGTAGCTGGGATTACAGGTGTGCACTAGCACACTTGGCTAATTTTTTTTTTTTATTATTAGTAGAGACAGGTTTTCACCATGTTGGCCAGGCTAGTCTTGAACTCCTGACCTCAGGTGATCTGCCTGCCTTGGCCTCCCAAAGTGCTGGGATTCCAGACGTGAGTCACCGAGCCTGGCTGGCTATATGAATTTTAATGCTCTGCAAATTCTTTTCTTTTTTTGGAGACAGAGTCTCACTCTCTTGCCCAGGCTGAAGTGCAGTGACGTGATCTCAGCTCACTGCAAGCTCCGTCTCCCGGGTTCACGCCATTCTCCTGCCTCAGCCTCCCGAGTAGCTGGGACTACAGGCGCCCGCCACCACGCCCGGTTAATTTTTGTATTTTTAGTAGAGACGGGGTTTCACCTGTTAGTCAGGATGGTCTCGATCTCCTGACCTCGTGATCCGCCCGCTTCAGCCTCCCAAAGTGCTGGGATTACAGGCGTGAGCCGCCGCGCCAGGCCGCAAATTCTTTTCTGCGGTCTTTTTCTTAAGTCTCATCTTCTGGCAGTGTGCCATTCCACCAGTTTCTTGGAGAAGACAAGAAACGTGTTTATAATGCTTACCCATGCATCATATACACAGGGTGTACTAGGAAATCTTACTGCCTTTTTTGTGGTAGTGTCAGCATACCCACTCAGGTCTGAAATAATATTAGGCATTTTACATCTGTATTATTGGAAATAATGAAAAATCTTATATGTGCCAAGTACATTTGGTGATAGCAACTGCAAGTGCTGTGTTGAAAATGACTTTGAGACTAGGTACAAAAGGACGAAATGTTCACCCTGGAATTACAGTGACTTTCCTTTTGTTTCTGTTTAAGTCTTCTTAACATTTTTCCTTTCTTTTGTTTTTTGAGACAGGGTCTCACTCCATCACCCAGGCTGGAGTGCAGTGGTGCCATCACCTCTCATGTTCACAGCAGCCTTGACCTTTTGGGCCCAAGCTGTCCTCCTATCTCAGCTCCCAAGTAGCTGGGACTACAGGCATGCACCGCCACACCTGGCTAATTAAAACAATTTTTTTGTAGAGACAGGGTCTCTCCATATTGCCCCGGTTGGTCTCAAACTCCTAGGCTCAAGCGATCTGTCTACCGTGGCCTCCCAAAGTTCTAGGATTACAGGTGTGAGCCACCTTATTTGGCCAACATTTTGCTTTTTAAATAAGTAGTGTTTACCTGTTTGGAAAATTTTGACAACTGTTAGGAAAAAACTAGGTTTCGTTTCATCTTTTGGCTCTGCTTATATTTGCAAAATTGAGAGTATACTGCACATTAAAATATATTCTTGAAGGCCAGGCACAGTGGCTCATGCCTGTAATCCTAGCACTTTGGGAAGCCAAGTTGGGTGGATTACCTGAGGTCAGTAGTTCGAGACCAGCCTGTCTGGTTAGCCTGGCTAACATGGTGAAACCTTGTCTTGCCTAAAAATGTAAAAATTAACTGGGTATGGTTGAGAATGCCTGTAGTCCCAGTTACTTGGGAGGCTGAGGCACGAGAATTGTTTGAACTCAGGAGGTAGAGGTTGCAATGAGTTGAGATGACGCCACTGCACTCCAGTGTGGGAGACAGAGTGAGACTCTGAAAAAAAAAATCCTTTTTCATTATTGTATTATAAACATTTTTTAAATGGCAGACATTGGTTTGTAAATGGTTTTTGTAGGCTTCATGTTAAGTCATAAATACTCCACTTAAACATTCCTCAATGAAATGAGTACTAATAAAGCCGGTGTATCTTTATAAACTTTTCTCTACATTTTGGATCATTTGAGTAGATTGGATTTTCCTGTTCATAGAATTACTGGATCAAAAGATATGTTTTTTTTTTTTTTTGAGACGGAGTCTTGCTCTGTCGCCCAGACTGGAGTGCAGTGGCGCGATCTCAGCTCACTGCAAGCTCCGCCTCCCAGGTTCACGCCGTTCTCCTGCCTCAGCCTCCCGAGTAGCTGGGACTACAGGCGCCCGCCACCTCGCTGGCTAGTTTTTTGTATTTTTTAGTAGAGACGGGGTTTCACCGTGTTAGTCAGGATGGTCTCAATCTCCTGACCTCGTGATCCGCCCGCCTCGGCCTCCCAAAGTGCCTGGATTACAGGCTTGAGCCACCGCGCCCGGCCCAAGATATGTTTTTAAGACCCTTACCAGAACCATTTTCAAACTTGCTGCTTCTCAGATACTTTTATTGTTTTCGGGAAGAAACAAATACTTCCTGGGTACCTATAATTTTTCACTTAAACCCTTTTAAATTTATGTTTCAGACATGCAGAAAGATACAGAGAATTATGTAATTAACAGCTGTGTACCTCCCACCTAGCTTAAGAAATAAACAGTTACAGAGTTAAAATTCCTGTGCAGCTCTTCCTGATTATAAATGTCTGTATTTACCAACAGTGATGTGGATGTTTAATCTTTGTTTTTTGAGACAGAGTCTTGCTCTGTTGCCAGGCTGGAGTGCAGTGGCGTGATCATGGCCCACTGCAACCTCCGCCTCTTGGGTTCAAGCGATTCTCCTGCCTCAGCCTCCCGAGTAACTAGGATTATAGGCACGTGCCACCATGCCCAGCTAATTGTATTTTTAGTAGAGACGGGGTTTCACCATGTTAACCAGGATGGTCTCGATCTCTTGACCTCGTGATCTGCCTGCCTTGGCCTCCCAAAGTACTGGGATTACAGGTGTGAGCCATTGCTCCCAGCGGATATTTAATCTTAACCATTAATTCAGGTCTGCATCCAAGATCCTTTGGACCAGAATTCAGAATGGTTTTTCAGATTTTCAGATAAGTGATATGCATGTACTATGTATAACCTAACTTTTTAAGCATGTTTTGGGAATGGTCCCTAATTTCTTCATCAAACACTTTGGGATTACTGACCCAGTCCAGGTCTGGTTTTATTACCATATTAGTTACAAATTTTTGGATTTTTAGACATTTTTGTTATTCAGACTTGTGAATAAAGGTTTGTGAACAGGTACATCTGTTTTACTTTGTTCAGCTTAATCATTCTGGTAGAATTTGTTGAACTTTTTGTTGAGCTGATCACGATGTAGTATGAGTTGTATAAAATGCAAGATGACATAATTTTATGTCCAAACAACTTAATATTTTAGGATTTTATGAAATCAGGTTATCAGTGAGCACTGTAGCCGCTGGGGGAGGCTACACAACGTAGAACTTGACTTGTTTCAACTAAGTGGTGCGGATTGCTGTTATAACTAGAGAACCACTATGGTTAACAACCTTGTGTTTCTTTCTTTTTTTTGTTTTTTTTTTTTGAGACGGAGTCTCACTCTCCCCCGGGCTGGAGTGCAGTGGCGCGATCTCGGCTTACTGCAAGCTCCGCCTCCCGGGTTCACGCCATTCTCCTGCCTCAGCCTCCTGAATAGCTGAGACTACAGGTGCCCGCCACCGTGCCTGGCTAATTTTTTGTATTTTTAGTAGAGATGGGGTTTCACTGTGTTCGCTGGGATGGTCTTGATCTCCTGACCTCGTAATCTGCCCGCCTCGGCCTCCCGAAGTGCTGGAATTACAGGCGTGAGCCTCCGCGCCCAGCCCAACAACCTTGTGTTTATTTCTAAGTATCTAGCTTGACAAAATATTTGTCATGATGAGAACTTTGAGAGAACTTATAATTAACTTGATTAACTGATAAGAAGTATTAAAAACTGCAGTTAACTTGGTTGTAAACTGAGTTACCCTTGCATTAAAAAAAGGTGAATAGTATCTGACAGGTGTTAAGATTGCTCCTTTACAAATTGCTGCTCCAAGCAGAGGTGGCCTTTCAGATAGGTTTGCCCTAAAACAGTGCTGCTTTAGCCACACTGTTGTATAGTTTTAGTCTCTAGTCAGTATTGGAGAATCAGATTAAGGTTACACAACTAGATGCTTAGTGTTAGCAAACTTAATACATTTTAGTTACATGTTGAGTGTAGAAGCAGAGAAATCTGTGCCTTCATTGACTTGTAGATATTTTTTCCCTTTCCTCCCCTCCCCTCTCCTCTCCTCTCCTTCTTCCCTCCCTGTCTCCCTCCCTCCCTCTCTCTCTTCCTCTCTTTTCTTTTTCTTTTCCTTTTTCTTCCCCTTTCCTTCCTTTCTGTCTTTCCTGTTGGTCCTTGTTTGTCACCCAGGCTGGAGTATAGTGATGTGATCATAGGTTGCTGCAGCCTTGAACTCCTGGGCTCAAGTTGTCTTGCTGCTACAGCCTCCCAAGTAACTAGGGCTAAAGATGTACGCCGCCACACCTGGCTAATTAAAAAAAATTTTTTGTAGAGACAAGGTCTTGCCATGTTGCCCAGGCTGGTCTGAAGTGATCCTTTCGCCTTGGCTTCCCAAACTGTTGGGATTATAGGCATAAGCCATGTGACTGGTGATTTTTTTTTTTTTTTTCAAGTCTCCTGCTATTACAGAGATATTAGCAATCAGTGTTCATGCCTAGCCCATTAATTACTGTGTAAATTAGTGCTGAATGGTTGTGGAGGTCTTTATTTAAACCTGTAGTTTATAATGAGACTTAAAAAAATACAAGTTTTTTTTTTTTTTGAGATAGGGTTTCACTCTGTTGTCCATGCTGGGATGCAGTGGTGTGTTCTTGGCTCACCGTAGCCTCTGTCTCGAGTTCAAGCAATTTTTATGACTCAGCCTCCTGAGTAGCTGAGATCATAGGCGTGTGCCATCATGCCTGGCTAATTTTGATATTTTGGTAGAGACAGGGTTTCACCGTGTTGCCCAGGCTGGTCTCGAACTCCTGAGCTCAGGAGATCCACCCATCTTGGCCTCCCAAGCTGTTGGGATTACAGGCCTGAGCCACCGCACCACGCCAAAAAAAAAAAAAAAAAAAAAAAAAGTAAAAGTACATGCTCACTATAAAAAGAAAATGGAACAGAAAAGAAAAGTATATAAGTGAGGAAAAAGGTGATTCCATCTGGTCTTTCAGAAATAGGCTGTTACCATACAATTCATACAAATATATATATATGTATGTGTATATACAAATATATGTATATATATCCTTTGTACTCAAATGAGATTGTCTTGTAAGCATTCTTCTATAACTTGCTT
Organism: Rhinopithecus roxellana; assembly: GCF_007565055.1. NCBI lineage: Eukaryota > Metazoa > Chordata > Mammalia > Primates > Cercopithecidae > Rhinopithecus > Rhinopithecus roxellana. Next base: position 8,409,984 of record NC_044558.1, read on the forward strand.
TTTTTCCACTTCACAGTATGTTTTTGCATGTCAGATATAGATATTTACTTAAATATTTTGTTTATTTTGGTTTCTTTTACCTTTTTTTGAAACGAAATCTCTCTCTTTCCACCCAAGCTGGAGTGCAGTGGTGCAATCTCAGCTCACTGCAACCTCTGTTTCCCAGGTTCAAGCGATTCTCCTGCCTCAGCCTCCCAAGTAGCTGGGATCACAGGTGCACACCACCATGCCTGGCTACTTTTTGTATTTTTAGTAGAGACGGAGTTTCACCATGTTGGCTAGGCTGGTCCCGAACTCCTGACCTCAAGTGATCTGCCTGCCTTGGCCTCCCAAAGTGTTGGGATCACAGGCATGAGCTACTGTGCCTGGCCTCTTTTTCTTTTTCTTTTTCTTTTTTTTTTTTTGAGAGAGTCTTGCTGTGTTGCCCAGGCTGGAGTGCAGTGGCATGATCTTGGCTCACTGTAACCTCTACCTCTGGAGTTCAAGCAGTCCTCCCATCTGAGTAACTGGTACTACAGGCACACACCCTGTAATGTGTAAATTTTGTATTTTTTGCCCAGGTAAGTTTTGTATTTTTTGTTAGAGACAGGAGTTCACCAGGTTGGCCAGACTGGTCTTGAACTCCTGACCTCAAGTGATCTGCCTGCCTCAGCTTTTTAAAGTGATGGGATTACAAGTATGAGCCACCATGCCTGGCCATTGTTTTTCTTTTTTTTTTTTTAAATTAGGATTAAAAGAAATTTTTTTTAAACAGCAGCATTGTCTTATTATAGTTGAGAGATACATAAATTTATTCAACTAATCTCTTGTTGGAAATTTAAGCTGTGTCCTTGCTGGTACAGACAATGCAATAATTGAATATCATTGCACATTATGTCCGTGAACCTGTGAAAATATATTTTATGGAGAATACTTTTTAAAGTGAAACTTCTAGTTCAACAGTGTGCACATTTTAAATTTTGATAGATTATGCCAAATTGTACTTCAGTGGGATTTTAAAATTTTGGTCTATTGTTCATGTTTTCACAGGGAACCTGGGAGAGCAGTGTATTTCTCGTCCCTAGTAGTATTTATAAATAACCCTTTAAGAAAATGAACAGGATCTTTAGAAATGTTGAAGTACAGTATTAAAAATATTTGACTCGTTGATGAGCATAACCCCATTACATCAGGTTGGACTAGTAATTTTGAGATTTATGTCAGAATTTCACATATAATTATTTAAATAGCTAATAGGTGGTATATTAAATTTTCTGGTTCAACTTATAAATATCATAGCACATCTGTGTCAGCCTAGTCAACCGTAGTTAATTTGAAGTAAGCTACTATGTTGCTATTAAAGAATTTTTTGCTTTTATTCACCGGGCGCAGAGGCTCACGCCTGTAATCCCAGCACTTTGGGAGGCCGAGGCGGGTGGATCACGAGGTCAGGAGATTCAGACCATCCTGGCAAACATGGTGAAACCCCGTCTCTCTTAAAAAAAAAAAATACAAAAAATTAGCCGGGCGTGGTGGTGGGCGCCTGTAGTCCCAGCTACTCGGGAGGCTGAGGCAGGAGAATGGTGTGAAACCGGGAGGTGGAGCTTGCACTGAGCCTAGATCGTGCCACTGCACTCCAGCCTGGGTGACAGAGCGAGACTCCATCTCAAAAAAAAAAAAACAAATTTGTTTTTGCTTTCATTTGTCTTAAGAATATTTGGTGTTCCTTCGGAGATTTAGTTCGTAAAGAGTTATTTTGATTTTTCTAGTCTAGGAGGAGAGAGAGATTGTTGTCTGCAGTTGCATGTTATGCTTGTAGCTATTTGGTGGAAGAGTTGAGAATTAAAGGCTAACATAGAATCATTGTGGGTAAAAGTATTTTTATTTTTAGACCTCTGAGTATAATGGATTTCTGTGGGGTGAGGTGAGACTGGGGCTGTTTTTCTCTCACAGTGTGTGTATAACCATTGGGATCAGTGCTTTTCTTTTCTTTTCTTTTTTTTTTTTTTGTTTTTTTCAGTACACAGTTTCACTCTGTCACTCAGGCTGGAGTGCGGTGGCGTGATCTCAGCTCACTGCAGCCTCCACATCCTGGGTTCAAGTGATTCTCCTGCCTCAGCCTCCTGAGTAGCTTGGGTTACAGGTATGTGCCACCACGCCCGGCTAATTTTTGTGTTTTTAGTAGAGATGGAGTTTCACCATGTTGGCCTGCTGATCTCGAACTCCTGACCTCAGGTGATCCACCCGCCTTGGCCTCCCAAAGTGCTGGGATTATAGGCGTGAGCCACTGTGCCTGTCCTGAATATTCTTTGTGTTTTTTTCTGACAGGCTTTGTGATGTGAATAGTGATGAATTGATAGTGAAACTGTATTGTTAATAAACTCATAATTTAAGATAAGGCAGATTTCTGGTAATATTCTTCTCAGAATTAGATGTTAGGAAATTTCTCTAAATGTAAATCCTGGAAAGCTTGCAGAGATTTAAATGCTGTTCTGGTATTTTTTTTTTTTTTTTTTTGAGATGGTGTCTTGTTCTGTCACCCAGGCTGGAGTGCAGTGGCACAATATTGGCTCAGTGCAACCTCCGCCTCCCAGATTCAAATGATTCTCATGCCTCAGCCTCCAAAGTAGCTGGGACTAGAGGCGCACGCTACCATGCCCTGCTAATTTTTGTATTTTTCATAGAGATGGAGTTTCGCCTTATTGGCCAGGCTGGCCTCGAACTCCTGGTCTCAGGTGATCTGCCCGCCTCAGCCTCCCAGAGTGCTAGGATTACAGGCATGAGCCACCACACCCAGCCATATGGTATTTTTTAAAAACTCGAAATACAGGGTACAAAATTCATCTTAAGTGCTTGGTACATCTTTAGCTTGGTAGGTCTCTGCCATAGAGTTTACTAGAGTTTTTTAGTATTGAGAACCCATTTGTCCCCACAGACATATTTTCTGCACGTGATTGCTCTGTGTGTGTTCATCTTTAATTTCTGTCTTAGATGAGAGGCATTAGTCTGAGCTTATGCCATCTTCTTGGAATTAAGATTTCATTACAGAAGTTTGTATTTTTACTAACGTAGGAAGAACAGTTTTTTAAAAAATTGAAATCTTGCCCATTTAGTTAGTTTATTATTTTCAGGGGATAGATGACAAAAATAAATAGCAAGACGTATACAGAAGGAGGTTGTCGGTTCATGGAATTAGTTTTATTTATTTATTTGTTTGTATTCAGAGTCTCACTCTGTTGCCCAGGCTGGAGCGCAGTGGCGTGGCCTCAGCTCATGGCAGCTTCCACCTCCCGGGTTCAAGCGATTCTCCAAGTGATTCTCCTCCCTCAGCCTGTGGAGTTGCTGGGAGTACAGGATGGCGCCATCACGCCCAGCTAGTTTTTGTATTTTTGGTAGAAACGGGGTTTCACCATGTTAGCCAGGCTGGTCTCGAGCTCCTGACCTCAAGTGATCTGCCCGCCTCGGCCTCCCAAAGTGCTGGGGTTACAGGCAGTGAGCCACCACACCTGGTCCTAATTCATGAAATTGGGATACTGTTTAAAGATAGAGAAAATTTTCTTAACTTGAGGAAAATGTTAAAAAATGCTTTCATTATATTTATTTTAGATTACATTTAGTTGCAGGTTCCATAAACTACATTCAAGATTATTACTACTTTTTAAATGTGTATGAACTATCTAATGATTTTTACGTGGATTTAGATTAATTGTGGCATTGGCAAACACTTATTGCCTGCTTGATTTGTATTAGACACTGTGCTAGGTTTTGGAGGTGGAGTAAGACATTACTTTTAAGGAAGTAATTAAAATAATAATTACATTATTTTAAAAGCCCCTGGTTACCTCAGAGGAGCACCTAAATTAGACTGAGGGTCATGCAGGTTTGTGTAGGATTGTGACTGTTGAACTTAGTCTGGAAAAATGATCAGTAGTTAGCCAGTTAATGGGGCAAAAGAAGGTCATGGAAACCAGAGACAGCTTGGTATTTCAGGGAATTGCATAGACCTGATCATGGTTGCCACATGGAGAAGGAGAGTGGATAAGGAGTAGCTTCAGAGAGATAGGCAGGGTCAAGTGATAAAAAATCTCATATGCACTACCAAGGAATTCAGATTAAAAAAAATACATTTTTTGAGACAAGGTCTGGCTCTGTCTCCCAGGCTGGAGTGCAGTGGACGTGATCTCTGCTCACTGCAACCTCCGCCTCTTGGGCTGAAGTTATCCTCCCACCTCAGCCTCCCAAGTAGTTGGGATTACAGGTGTATGCCACCTGGCCTGGCTCATTTTTTGTATTTTTAGTAGAAACGGGATTTCGCCATGTTGCCCAGGGCAGTCTTGAACTCCTGAGCTCAAGTGATCCTCCTGCCTCAGGTTCCCAAAGTGCTGGGGTTATAGGTATGAGCCACCGTGCCCAGCCAAGACATTTTTAAAATGTGGGGATACACAAGCACACGTTCCATTAGCTGTCAGTGGGATCTTATCACACATCATGTAGCTCTGGAAAACACTTATGCACTCGTGAGAGAATCACAGTGAAAAAGGCCAATAACGTCATCCTGTTACGAAAATAGCTTTGCCCTCATGGACCTCCTGCAAGGGTCTTGAACACCCCTGGAATCCCTTACCCATTTGGAGAATCATCATATTAGAAGGTCGTTATGGCACTGGTGTTGAGAATTGTTTAGAACTTATAAAAAGAATCACATTTATTTTTGCTTTTTTGAGACAAGGTCTTGCCATGTCATCCACGGCATAGTGCAGTGGCACTATCATGACTCACTGTAGCCGTGAACTCTTGGTTTCAAGGAATCTTCCTGCCTCCGCTTCCTAAGTAGCTGGGACTACAGGCATGAGCCACTATGCTGGGCTATTTTTTTTTTTTTTTTAATTTTTTTGCAGAGATAGGATCTTGCTGTGTTGTCCAGTCTGGCCTTGAACTCCTAGACTCAAGCAATTCTCCTGCCTTAGTCTCCCAAAGTGTTAGGATTATAGGCATGGGCCGCTGTGTCTGGCCAAGAAGGACATTTTATATTGTGATTCAATATGCACACCTTAAACATGGCAGAAAACAAGACTATATTATCTCTTGCTGCATTACAAGTTACTTCAAAACTTACTGGACTTAAAGAACAAACATCTGGCTGGGCACAGTGGCTCATGCTTGTAACCCCAGCACTTTGAGAGACCAAGGCAGGTGGATCACCTGATATCAAGAGTTTGAGACTAGCCTGGCCAATATGGCGAAACTCCATCTCTACTAAAAATACAGAAATTAGCAGGGCCTGGCGGCACATTCCTATAATCCCAGCTGCTTGGGAGGCTGAGGCAGGAGAATCGCTTGAACCTGGGAGATGGAGGTTGCAGTGAGCCGAGATTGTGCTACTGCACTCCAGCTTGGGCAACAGAGTGAGACTCTTTCTCAACAAAACAAAAAGAAACTTATCTCAGATTTTATGAAGCGTGTGTACTGGGTGATTCTCACTCAGGGTCTCTAGTGAGGTTGCAGTCAAGATGTTGACTGCTGAGTTTACACTCATTTCAATTCTTGACTGAGGTTGGAGGATCTTTGAAGCTATCTCGCATGGCTGTTGGCAGGAAGCCTCAGTTCCTGAATATGTGACTCTCTTCACAGGATAGTTTGAAGTTTGAGTATCCTCATGACATGGCAGCTGGATTCCTGAGAGAGTGATTTGAGAGAGTGACCAAGACAGAAGCTCCAGTGTCTTATAAGAGTTAGTCATGAAAGTACATCATTGGAAGCAAGTCACTAAGTTCAGTCTACACTCAAGGAGAGGAAATTTACTCTCCCTCTTAAAAGGAGGAGCATTAAATAATTTATGGACATACTTTAAAAGTACCACAAATAATTGTCAGGAGAATGAATCTCCCATGAGCTTCCTATTTCTTTTTTTTTGAGATGGAGTCCCGCTCTTTCGCTCAGGCAGGAGTGCAGTGGCGCAGTCTGGGCTCACTGCAACCTCCACCTCCCGGGTTCAAGCAATTGTCCTGCCTCAGCCTCCCGAGTAGCTGGGATTACAGGTGTGTGCCACCATGCCCAGCTAATTTTTGTAATTTTAGTATAGACGGGGTTTCACCATGTTGGCCAGGCTGGTCTCAAACTCCTGGTGTCAAGTGACCCGCCTGTCTCAGCCTCCCAAAGTGCTAGGATTACAGGCATGGGCCACCACACCCGGCCGAGACTCTTATTTCATATACACCCTGCTGAGTATGCTAGGACTGCAAGCAGGGCCTGGACTGTTCCTAACCCAGGCTGTTTTTCAGGACTGTGTTTGCAGCGGGCCACTTTGTGGGAGGAAGTAATATCTTTCATTGGGACAAAGAGCAGGCCTACTTATTACTTACTGTAAAAGTGGTGGATTCTGGCCGGACACGGTGGCTCATGCCTGTAATCCCAGCATTTTGGGAAGCCGAGGTGGGTGGGTCACGAGGTCAAGGGTTCGAGACCATCCTGACTCACACGGTGAAACCCCGTCTCTACTAAAAAATTCAAAAAAATTAGCTGGGCGCGGTGTCGGGCGCCCGTAGTCCCAGCTACTTGGGAGTCTGAGGCAGGAGATTGGCGGGAACCCGGAGGCGGAGCTTGCAGTGAGCCGAGACTGCGCCACTGCACTCCAGCCTGGGCAACAGAGCGAGACTTCGTCTCAAAGAAAACCCAAAAAAAAAACCAAAAAAAAAAAAAAAAAAAAAAAAACAGTGGATTCCCTAAGCCCAATGTTCCTTAGCTGTGATGCAAACCCGCTGCATGTGTAGCATCCATCTGAGCTGCTCCATGTTACCTTATGGAACTTGGGGGTAACAGGGAGACAGTGCAAACATGCTCATGCTTGCTGTGCTGTGAGTAATAAAGTTCTTTGTGTTTGACCCAGGAGACTCATGTGTTCTGTCAGTATCCATGAAATGGTCATAGGCCAAACGTATTAACCTCTAAGTAGGGTAACCCTAGTTCCTTCACAGTTCTCAACAATGCTTATGTTTACTTTAGTGTGATACACTGTGAAAATAAGCTATACATTTCATTTTCAGTTCTATTTATCTGTTTATTTTAGAGAGCCTATCTCTATTCTCCTGGAGATAGGATCTTGCTGTGTTGTCCAGGCTGATCTTGAGTTCCTTGACTCAAACAATCCTACTGCCTTGGTCTCCCCAAGTGCTAGGATTGCAGGCACGGGCTGCTGTGCCTGGCCAAGAAGTACATTTTATATTGTGATCCAGTATGCACATATGCATGCATATGCACTCCTGAAACGTTGCAGAAAACAACACAACACTACTATCTCTTGTTGCAGTTACTTCAGAACTTACTGAATTTGAAAAACAAACATCTCAGATTTCATGAAGAGTGTGTTGGGTGATTCTGGCTCAGGGTATCTAGTGATTTGATTTCATTTAAAACAAGAAAACAAGCTTGGTCGCAGTTTATCAAGCTGATTTCACAACCTACTATTGGGTCATAGTTCTAAGTTTGAAAAACACTGATTATGGGGCTGATACGGTTTGACTGTGTCCCCAGATATCTCATCTTGTAGTTCCCATAATCCCTACATGTTGTGGAGGGACCTGGTGGTAACTGAATCATGGGAGTCGGTTACTCCATGCTCTTCTAATAGTGAGTGCCCACGAGATTGATATTTTTTTTCTTTTTTGAGACAAGAGTCTTGCTCTGTCACCCAGGCCTGAGTGCAGTGGCATAATCTTGGCTCACTGAAACCTTTGCCTCCTGGGTTCAAGTCAGCATGTCTGGGTAATATTTGTATTTTTAGTAGAGACAGGGTTTCACCATGTTGGCCAGGCTGGTCTTGAACTCCTGATCTCAAGTGATCCACCGACCTTGGCCTCCCAAAGTGTTGGGATTACAGGAGTGAGCCACCGTGCCAAGCCTGGATCTGATGGTTTTATAAGGGTCTTTTCCCCCTTTGCTTGGCATTTCTTCCTGCTGCCGTGTGAAGGAGGATGTGTTTGCTTCCCCTTCTGCCACGATTGTAAGCTTCCTGAGGCCTCCCCAGCCCTGCAGAACTGTGAGTCAATTAAACCTCTTTCTTTTATAAATTACTCAGCCTCGTGGGCAGTTCTACATAGAGCTTGAGAATGGACTAACACAGGACTCTGAGGTTAGAGGCAGGCAGTCAGGTTAGAAAGTTGTTTTAATTCAGGTAGGAGAGGATGGCATAAACCAAGGTACTAATTGTGGGAATGGAGGAAGAGGGTCAATTTAAGAGGTATCTGGAAATCAAAGAAACAGGAATTGTATTTTTTTGATAATATGTGTATATATGGAATATGAAGATTTCGGAAGGACTCTCAGGCTCTGGCTTGAGCAGCTGATGTTATTCATTTGACTAGATGTTGTCTACTGCCATGTTCTTTTTTTTATTTTTATTTTTTCCCTGCAGCAGCAGATTTGGTTATGGAGTGGGGAGACCTTGATGTGGAATTCAGTTTGCGGGCGGGTGTGTTTGAGGTGCATGTGAGGAGTATAAGTAAAGATGTCCAGAAGTGGAATACATAGTTCTGATTCTCAAAGGAGAAGTAAAGAAGTACTGGAGAAGTAGTAAATTTGGAGTCTTTGTTGTACATATGTTATTTTAAGCTGGTGGAGGCAGGGAGAAAGGATTTCTTAAGGATGATATTGTAGTGTGAAAATAACATAGGGATGAAGATCAGAAACATTTAAGGGAGGAACAAACAAAGGAGGAGGGTTAGAAGAAAAGAGCATATGATATAAAAAAAACCAAGAGAGGAGAGTGTCAAAAAGAAACAAGGTGTATTTATAGACGGAAGTTAAAAAGGCATTAGAGAGGAAAAGCGATCATTAACTAAGGTTTCTCTGGAGAAGCCAGTGGGAATAGGGACTAAAGTACCCTGTGGAAGGATTAGCTGTAGCCCACTTCCAGCAGAACATGTGGTGAGAGGAAGTTGAGATAGTTCCTGTTTGATTTCTCTGTTTCTCTCTAATATAGGAGGTGAGATAGATAAATTTGGTAGGGCTGTCATAAGAAAGTACCATCAGCTGGGCACGGTGGCTCACGCCTGTAATCCCAGTACTTTGGGAGGCTGAGGCAGGTGAATCCCTCGGGCCCAGGAGTTTGAGACCAGCCTGGGCAACATGGTGAAACCTCACCTGTACCAAAAATACAAAAATTAGCTGGGTGTGCTGGTGCTTGCCTGTAGTCTCAGCCACTTGGGTGGCTGAGGTGGGAGAAGTGCTTGAGCCTGGGAGGTTGAGGCCATGGGGAGCTGTGATCCTACCACTGCACTCCAGCCTGGGTAGCAGAGGAGACCCTGTCTCAGCAAACAAAAACACAAAACATCTCCCACCCCTCCACCCCCACACACAAGACCACTGATGATGTGGCTTAACAACAATTTCTTTTTTTTTTTTGTTCCAAGACAGAGTCTCGCTCTGTCGCCCAGGTTGGAGTGCAGTGGCGCCATCTCTGTTCACTGCAACCTCCGCCTCCCGGGTCCAAGTGATTCTCCTGCCTCAGCCTCTGGAGTAGCTAGAACTACAGGCACGCGCCACCATGCCCAGCTAATTTTTGCATTTTTAGTAGTGACAGGGTTTCACCATGCTGGCCAGGCTGGTCTTGAACTTCTGACCTCAGGTGATCCACCCATTGTGGCCTCCCAAAGTGTTGGGATTACAGGCATGAGCCATCGTGCCTGGCACAAGAATTTGTTTTCTCATAATTCTGGAAGCTAGAATTCTGAGACAAAGGTGTTGGCCTGCTTGGTTTCTTCTGGAGGCCTATCTCTGGGTTGTACATGGCCATTTTCTGGTGTCTTTACATGGTCTTTCCTCTGTGCTTGCCTGTGTCCTCATCTGTTTTTATAAGGATACTAGTTATATTGGATTAGAGCCCACCCTAGTACCCCCCTTGAACCTTAATTCTTTAAGGACCCTATCTAAAATATGCTCACATTCTGAGGTATGGGGGTTAAGACTTCAATTTAGGAATTTTGGATTAGGGGACACAATTCAGTCAAATGACATGAAGTCATTTGCTGAAAGTGAGAGGCAGAAGGCCGAGATTTGAAATAACCCACCATAACAGGTATTGCATAGGAAGCTAACTAAGAGACTTGTGGGGCTCTGGGAGAGAAACATGGGCCCAGCTGAGGGAGGAAATCAAACTGAACAGCTGCATGATTTTCTCTAGCAGCAATTGGGACTCTAGGAATATAAATCAATCACTAAAGGTGTTTCTTTTGACTTAATTTAGAGAAAGAGTTTAAAATATGTGCAATTTTCCCCAAACTTCTGTGGTATAATATATATACAGTCATTGCACGTATTTAAAGTGTACAGTTTGATCAGTTTTAACATAGATACATGCCTGTGAAACCATCATCCCAAATACAATAGAGAACATTTCAGTCACCCCCAAAAGTTTCCCCTTGCTCCTTTATGATCCATGCCTCCCTCTACCCAGTGCCTAGTCATGTACTTAGTAACTTTCTGTCATAATAAATCTAGAATTTTACATAAATTGAGTCATACTGTGTGACTTATTTGGTCATATTTTTGGTCAGGTTGTTTAAAGTGCTAGAATTATTATTTTGTGGCTTTATTCCATATTTTTTATTTTTATTTTATTTTATTTTTATATTCCATATTTTTTAAAAGAATTTTTTAAAAACACCGTCTTCCCTGAAGCTCATGGGATTAAAAAGCTATATGAGGGCTTCCCTCAGATATAACTGGTGAATTCCTTCCCTTGTCCTATAAATGAATATAGTTCTGAAAATTACAGACTCCACTTGGAAATACCATTTTGGATTTGAAAGTGACTTGAATATTAGAGTGCACCTGCTAATGTTGAAAACAATGTGAATTTTTGTTATTGGATCTTAGCCTAGAGTGCACCTGCTAATGTTGAAAACAATGTGAATTTTTGTTATTGGATCTTAGCCTCTTTTTTTTCTTTTTTTTGAGATGGAGTCTCGCTCTGTCGCCCAGGCTGGAGTGCAGTGGCGCCATCTCAGCTCACTGCAAAAGCTCCGCCTCCCGGGTTCCCGCCATTCTCCTGCCTCAGCCTCCCGAGTAGCTGGGACCACAGGCGGCGCCACCACACCTGGCTAGTTTTTTGTATTTTTAGTAAAGACGGGGTTTCACCAGGTTAGCCAGGATGGTCTCGATCTCCTGACCTCGTGATCCACCCGTCTCGGCCTCCCAAAGTGCTGGGATTACAGACTTGAGCCACCGCGCCCGGCCTGATCTTAGCCTCTTTAATGTGATTTAGTTCCTCCACTACGTGGAAATAGAATTCAGCACAGTGGCAGAGTTGGGATTTTTTTTTTTTTTTTTTTTTTTTTTTTGGTGAATGTGGCAGTTTAAAGTTCTCATGGTGTGATTCCTGAAACTCTTGCATTTCTGAATTATTTTATTGTTTGACTTATTTTGTTCTGCCTTCCATCTTTTAAAAAAGACTTTCTCCTACTTAATAGAAAGATATAAGTGATTGTTTAAGTTTTACACCTGGGAAAATCTAAGACATAACCTAAAGTTTAGAGTGGTAAATTAGTAGGATACACTACCTTAAAATTGTGAGAACCTTTAATATCCTGTGGACACCTGAGACGTTAACATCAGCAGATGATGGTGGTTAAGCATGATAGTTAGCAGCCTCCAGGGATCTGGAATTAGGCTGCCTTAATTCAAATCTTGACCCTACCATTTAATAGCTGTGTGTCTTTAGATAAGTCACTAAGCCTCAACTTTCTTTATCTGTAAAATGGAAATAATGACAGGACCCATCTTATTCATACAAAATACTAAGTTATACATGAATATTGAATATTTAACGTAAATATTAAATCTGAGAAAACTCATAGTACAGTGCCTGGCATATGAAACACACACTCACTAAAGGTTAGCTTTTGTTACCATTGAAAGGATTCCAGATAATTAATGGCTCCCTTATTTTATGCAATATTCAAATTACTTAAAAAAAGAAAAAACTTTGTATCCCTCTTGGATCTTGAAATAGAATTCATCTGAAGCAGTGATTTGTAGATCACTACCTGTCACCCACTTTACAGTCCAGATTACTCCTGAAAAGAAATTTTTACTTCATGAGCTAGGTTCGTGCTGGAAAGGAATTTCGTAACATTACTAACAAAATACTGCCATTGCGGAACTCAGTGTGCCATAGCAGTTTCTGAGATGGAGGGAGATTGGAGTCTTTCCTTAAAAGGTCAGGTTCTGTGTATTTCCTGTCTTGTTTGTTGTTAGCCCTAGGCTTTGTTTACTGGTTCAGTATTATAGAGATGAGACCACCTGTGTGTTCACAGTTTTGAGGATTTTTAACCTGTTTGAGTTTGACCAGAATAGATACTGTCTTTAGAATCTTATTTTAGGGGCCGGGCGCGGTGGCTCAAGCCTGTAATCCCAGCACTTTGGGAGGCCAAGGCGGGCGGATCACGAGGTCAGGAGATCGAGACCATCCTGGCTAACCCGGTGAAACCCCCGTCTCTACTAAAAAAATACAAAAAACTAGCCGGGCGAGGTGCCGGGCACCTGTAGTTCCAGCTACTTGGGAGGCTGAGCCAGGAGAATGTTGTAAACCCGGGAGGCGGAGCTTGCAGTGAGCTGAGATCGCGCCACTGCACTCCAGCCTGGGCGACAGAGCGAGACTCCATCTCAAAAAAAGAATCTTATTTTCGACAATATGATTTACTTGGGTGCTATTTTCAATGAAGAAACACTTATAAGAATCAATTTACATAACAATGGATTTTGGGAAAATATTGTTTAATATGCTGAAGTCTGTTGTTATTTGACCTAAGCCAATTCTTTGAAATGATGCCAGGAAATCAGAGAGATCTAGTTTAGATCTGTATTGTCTTTGAAAGAAGTGTATAAAGTTGATAGCTATAGTATAGTGGGTTCTGCATCCACAGAACTAACCAACTGTGGACCAAAAATATTTGGGAAGGAATTTTAAAGTCACCTTGAAAAAAAAAATGGGGAGAAAAAAAAAAAAACTTGGGAAAAAATAATACAACATGGAAAAATAATATAACAGTAAGTATAACAACAATTTACATAACATCTACATTGTATGAAGTATTGTAAATAATTTAGAGATGATTTAAAGTATACTGGAGGATGTCCATAGGTTTTATGCAATTACTATGTCAGTTTGAATCAGGGACTTGAGCAGCCTGGGATTTTTGTTGTCTGGGAGGGTCTTGGATATCTGGATACGTTCTGCTGGAACCAGTCCCCAGCAGATACCAAGAGACAACTGCCTGTGGTTTTAAAATTTGTTTTAATTATACTTGTAGAGTATGAACATGTTTTCTTTTTTGAAAAAAAAATTCAGGTGCTTTATGGTCATTTGAGTATAAAGCTTTATAAGTTGAGTTAAAGCCTCCACAAACATTTTTCCCCTTTATAACACAAGTTTCCTTCCCTGTAATTATTGCTGTTTCAAAATTGGCATTTCCCATGTAGGAATTCTTTACATACTCTGTTTACAGATCGTTATACTATGTTGACTGTATTTTTTACCTAGCTTTTGGTTTATCTTTTATTTACAGCATTTTTTAGTATAATACTTTGTCATTTTGACATAATTAAGTGTATTGGTTGTTTTTCTTTATGGTTTTTGCTTCTGGTTTTTTATTTAAGAAGGCTTTTCCTAACTGAAGTTCACAAGGATACTCTTCAAAATTTTCTTCTAGTACTTTTAATGGTTTAAAAAATTTATATCTTTAACGTATATGGAATTTATTTTGGTGTGCTATGTGAAGACGAGTATACTTAATTGTTCTCGAAGAGCAACAAGTATTTAAACCTCATTTATTGAGTGATTTTTCAATTCCTCACTGTATTAGTCTGTTCTCATGCTGCTAATACAGACATACCCAAGACTAGGTAATTTAAAAAGGAAAAGTTTTTTTTAATTAAAAAAAAATTTTTTTTTTATTTAGACGGAGTCTCTCTCTTGTCACCCAGGCTGGAGTGCAGTGGCGCGATCTTGGCTCACTGCAGTGTCCACCGCCTGGGTTCAAGCTTCTCATGCCTCAGCCTCCTGAGTAGCTGGGATTACAGGCACCTGCCACCATGCTCGGTTAATTTTTGTGCTTTTAGTGAGATGGGGTTTCGCCGTGTTGATCGGGTTGGTCTCGAACTCCTGACGTCAGGTGATACACCCTCCTTGGCCTCCCAAAGTGCTGAGATTACAGATGTGAGCCACCGCACCCTGCCAGGAAAGAGGTTTAATGGACTCTCAGTTCCATATGGCTGGGGAGACCTCACAATCATGGCAGAAGGCGAATGAGGAGCAAAATTATGTCTTACATGACGACAGGCAAGAGAACTTATACAGGGGAACTCCCATTTATAAAACGATCAGATCCCATGAGACTTACAAGAACAGTAGAGGGGAAACCGCTCCCACGATTCAGTTAAGTACACCTGGCCCCACCCTTGACACAGGAAGATTATTACAATTCAAGGTGACATTTGGGTGGGGACACAGCCAAACCATATCACTCACTGTTTTTAAATATTACTTTTAACATATATTAAATTCCCACATATAATTTAGACCCTGTTTTTGGGCTAGTACTATACAGTTTTCATTACTATAGTTTTACAAGGCTACAATACTTTATGAGAAACCTTGCAGGTCAGATGTGGTTTTGTTGTCAGGAGTTTTTTCCAGTAATACTTAGTGGCCATTATGTAGTATCCAGTAATCACACGCGTTGTTTTCTTAATGAAATATATGAAGTCACACTATGTGGGATACATAGTAAGTAAGCTCGGGTCAGGTCCAGGTTTGCTGCTAGATGAGTTAAAAGGAAAAACTTATTTTCAGAGCTTTTTTGATTTTTGCAGTACAAATAAAGAATTACGGATTTGTAATTTATCTTGCTGTTGAGGGCTGTTTTCCTTCTTTGTTCATCTGTTTTAAATTGTTTGGTTACTCTTGTATCTTTACTCTCCATTTGAATTTTAGAGTCAGTTTGTCGAGTTACTTGAAAAATCCTTCAACACCTGTGAAAGGAAGGGACCTACAGCTGATTAGCAAAATCCTGTAGAGATTTTTCATTGGGATTGTGCTAACTAGTTGGGGAAGAACTGAATCTTAACAGTGTTTGTCTTCTTGTCCATGAACACAGTTAACTTTTCTTTTGTTTAGATGTTCTTTTATGTCTTTCAGTAAAGTTTTAGTTTTTTTCCCCCAAAATGCTTGTACATTTTTGTTGATTTATATCAAAGTACTTTTATGGTTTTGTTGCTGTTGTGAATGGGATTTAAAATTTCTTTTAAACTAAAAGCTGCATTTTCTAGTTATTACTATTGATTTATACATGAAAATATTGAAATTTATATATTGATAGTGAGTCTGACCAGTTTGTTGAGTTCTGTTATTCTAATAACTTGTCAGTTGATTATCTTGGGTTTTCAGTTAGAAAGTCATATATTCAGACATTGATTTTAATCTTTTCCTTGTCTGTCTTTATACTTCTTGGTTTTTTTTCTTTTACTTTTTTGTAGAGACAGGATCTTGCTATGTATCCCAGGTTGGTCTTGAACTCCTGGCCTCAAGCGATCTTCCTACCTTGGCCTCCCAGAGTGCTGGGATTATAGGCATGAGCCATTGCACCTGGCACTTTTTTGTTTGTTTGTTTTCCAGTTGCATGGTATGTTTTCAGCATTCAGTTTTGAGACATCTAAAATATCTCTAAAATATTGTTTACTATGCTGTACATTATGCTGTAATCACATTCTGAATGCCTCAGTAAATACATGGTAGAAGGGGTAGATCTTACATGGTAGAAGGGGTAGATCTTTAAGTGGGGGTAATGGAAAGTTTCTGAGAAGGGAAATATTTATTACTGGAGGATTTAATGTGTGATCTTGTCATTACAGATATGGTATAAGATACTTCTTCAAGATTGGACAGCTGGGGACCTTCTTCTGATTAACCTTAAACCGACTTACAGCCATAGAGACACCTCACAAAGTTCCCATTTTTCATTGTTGTCGTTGTTGATTTTCTGCTTTACACCTTTTCTGACCTTGCAATCATGTATGGAAGTGCTCGCTCTGTTGGGAAGGTGGAACCGAGCAACCAGAGCCCTGGGCGCTCACCCAGGCTTCCACGTTCCCCTCGCTTGGGTCAT
This sequence comes from Rhinopithecus roxellana, assembly GCF_007565055.1. Lineage (NCBI taxonomy): Eukaryota > Metazoa > Chordata > Mammalia > Primates > Cercopithecidae > Rhinopithecus > Rhinopithecus roxellana. Next base: position 8,426,123 of record NC_044558.1, read on the forward strand.
CGTCGAACCAACAGTACAGGAGGGAGTTCGGGAAGCAGTGTTGGAGGTGGCAGTGGGAAAACCCTTTCAATGGAAAATATACAATCTTTAAATGCTGCCTATGCCACCTCTGGCCCTATGTATCTCAGTGACCATGAAAATATGGGTTCAGAAACACCTAAAAGCACCATGACACTTGGCCGTTCTGGGGGACGTCTACCTTACGGTGTTCGGATGACTGCTATGGGCAGTAGCCCCAACATAGCTAGCAGTGGGGTTGCCAGTGACACCATAGCATTCGGAGAGCATCACCTCCCTCCTGTGAGTATGGCATCCACTGTACCTCACTCCCTTCGCCAGGCGAGAGATAACACAATCATGGATCTGCAGACACAGCTGAAGGAAGTATTAAGGGAAAACGATCTCTTGCGGAAGGATGTGGAAGTGAAGGAGAGCAAATTGAGTTCTTCAATGAATAGCATCAAGACCTTCTGGAGTCCAGAGCTGAAGAAAGAACGAGCCCTGAGAAAAGATGAAGCTTCCAAAATCACCATTTGGAAGGAACAGTACAGAGTTGTACAGGAGGAAAACCAGGTAAGTTCTACATATGTGTTTATTGGCTAAATTCATGTATGTAAATGAAATAGCCTTTTTTTTTTTTTCCTTTTCCTAGATTTTTCCCTTCGTAGTATATGTATCTTCCTTTTTCCTGTTTATTTTACTATTTTGTGTCCTCCATTTCTCAGCCCTTTCCAAATTTGGTCCTGTGCCCTGTTTTTTTCTAGTTGCCCATGTCTGCTTGCTTCCATTCTTGCTTGGTTCTTTTCTCTGGTTTCTGTTTCTCTTCGTGTCTTTCCTTTCAGCATATGTTATCTTTTTTTTTTTTTTCAATTCTTCTGAGGTTATAATTTTGCCACACATTGTAATATCTATTACCAAATGTATTTAGACTAGGTAACTTAACTGTAAGGTATACCATTAAGATTTGTCATAATGTCAAAAAGTCATTCGTAAAAACAACAAAATGACTATCACAAGATAAATCAGTGTTGTCAGCTGAGAACAGAAATTACTTTTAAAAAGTTAATATTGGCCGGGTACGGTGGCTTACACCTGTAATTACAGCACTTGGGAGGCCGAGGTGGGCAGATCATTGAGGTCAGGAGTTCGAGACCAGCCTAGCAACACGGTGAAACCCCGACTCTACTAAAAATACAAAAATTAGCCAGGTGTGATGGTGTGTACCTGTAATCCCAGCTTCTAAGGAGGCTGAGGCAGGAGAATCACCTGAACCTGGGAGGCAGAGGTTGCAGTGAGCTGAGATCCTGCCACTGCACTCCAGTCTGGGGTGACACCGTGAGACTCTGTCTCAAAAAAAAAAAAAAAATGTTGATGATGTATTTATTAAGTACGAACAATAACTATTCATTTTGTTGCCATTCATAAAAGTTTAACTTCAGGATGCTTTTGTAGCTTTTTGTTCTTTAATTCTTTACGTTTAAGGTAGAGGAAAGGCAACCTGGTGTGATTATTTGCTTGTAAAAAATAAGTGAGATGACTGGGCTTTATCGTCATGGGGCTTTGCAGTTTGAGAGCTAAGTGCTGTCACATTAGCTACCGGAAATACTTATTTTTCTGTGCTCCTCCAGGTTATAGTTGATGTGTTTGGTGATAGCCATGTCACAGTGAGGAAGCTGATGACTCCAAAGATGTGAACAAATCATATTCAGGCTCTACCAGTTAAAATGTTAAACATACTTTTTTGTTTTTGGTTTTTTTGAGACAGAGTCTTGCTGTGTCTCCCAGGCAGGAATACAGTGACGCAATCTTGGCTCACCGCAACGTCCACCCAGGTTCAAGTGATTCTCCTGTCTCAGACTCCTGAGTAGCTGGGATTACAGGTGCCTGTTCCCACACCCGGCTAATTTTTGTATTTTTATTAGAGACGGGGTTTCACTGTGTTGACCAGGCTGATCTCAAACTCCTGACCTCAGGTGATCCACCTGCCTCGGCCTCCCGAAGTGCTGAGTTTATAGGTGTGAGCCACCATGCCCGGCCCGTACTTTTTGTTTAAAAGACTTTTAGAATTTTTCTCTCTTCACATTTTTTTCCCCTGTGGTTCAAGTTGTGTGTACTTTTAGAAGTTTTCTTAAACTTGCAAGCTTGAATTTTTTTCCTTCTTAAAAAAGCTGTCTTACACTCTTAAAAGGAGACTATTTAATTAACTACCTCATTGTTGGGTTTACACTTTCTTTTTGGATTAGGTTAATCAAAATTATAAAGAAAGCAGTTGATACCAATTTCTGCGTTCTTCTTAAATGATACTAAGAAGTAAAGAAGCAATTAGAAATTATCTGTGTCTCTGATGAAGGAGTCGTCTGCCACACAAAGCTGTTTAGGTCACTGATGGACCTAATGTGTGACTGTGGTCCCATAAGGTTACAATATAGTATTACCAGGTGTGGTAGCTCGCACCTGTACTCCCAGCACTTTGTGAGGCTGAGGGGGTGCGGATTGGTTGAGTCCAGGAGTTTGAGACCAGCCTGGGCAAAATGGTGAAACCCTGTCTCTGCAAAAAATAGAAAAAAATTAGCTGGGTTTGGTGGTGGGTGCCTGTACTACTTGGGAGGCTGAGGCAGGAGGATCACCTGAGCCTGGGAGGTCGAGGCCACAGTGAGTCGAGATTGGGCCGCTGTACTCCAGCCTGGGTGACAGAGTGAGACCCTGTCTCTAAAAACAAAACAAAGATTATAATACAGTGTTTTCACTGTATCTTTTCTATGCTTAGATGTGTTTAGATACACAAATATTTACCATTGTGTTACAGTTGCCTACAGTTTTCAGTACAGTAGCATGCTGTATGGGTTTGTAGTCTAGAAGCAGTAGGCTATATCCTATGTCCTAGGTGTGTAGTAGGCTGGACCAGATGCGTTTGTATGAGTCCACTTGATGATCTTTGCACAATGATGAAATCGCCTTTCTCAGAACGTATCTCTGTCATTAAGCAACATATGACTGTAAATCTAATTTAAGATTTCTGTCGATTGTCTTAACCATTCTTACCAATATGCAGTCCAGATACTCAGATCTACTGTTTTGGCTACTTGAAGATCTCTAGTTACGTTACATTTTGTATGTTAAAGCTCCAGACACATTTTCAGCAATAAAAATAGCTCATTTTTTCTGTTCATGAATATAAAACAGAAAAGCATAGATATGAAAGCAAAATATATTCCAGATCCTCCCATCTACTGACAACTTTGCTATTCCACTGTTAGCATTTTGACATTTCTCTTTACTGAAATACCTGTATGCATATACACATAACAGATTTACCTGAATGGAATACTGTTGGTATTATGCTGTGACCTTTTTTTTAGCTAACAACATTTCTACTGTATATTAAAGGCCTCTAATATGTATCTAAATCATCATTTTTAATGCCTCCTACTATTCTATTGTTATTCTAGTTAATATCACAGGGCTAAAATTCTTCAAATTTACTTGGTATTGCAACGCATATTAAAAACTAAACCTTGAATTCATTTGAATCAGATATCTAAGTAATTATAAATTATGATTTATTCTTTCTCAGATACATTATGACTTCAGACTACCTTGCTTTTACTTTTTAATCAGTTATTAAAGTTGTCACTACTCAAAATTTGAATATTTTAATGTACTTAAATCTCTTTCTTAGAGACTTAGCTTCTTTAAAGAAGAGAAATTGTCCTTTAAAAAATATTCCTTAGGAAGTTCTTTGAGTTTGAGTCATTAAGACTTTAAGAATGTGTAAAGAAAGAAAAAAGCTCAAATAGACCCCACTGATGGAGTCTAAAATTAAGGACAGGGTTCTTAAATGCTGGCTCAGAAACGTCAACATCAACAGGCATATTTGGTTAAAACAGAGATTGCTAGGCCTTCCTTCATACCAGCTAAGTACAATCTCTGGAGATGGGGTCCAGGAACTTATGTTTTGAACAAGCTTCTCTGGTGGTTCTGATGAGAAACCACTCTTGGGATCTTTAGAATTTAGTAAATCTAATCTAATTCTTTCTTTTTTTTTTGAGACAGAGTCTCGCTCTGTAGCCCAGGCTGGAGTGCAGTGATGCGATCTTGGCTCATTGCAACCTCTGCCTCCTGGGTCCCGGTTCAAGCAGTTCTCCGGCCTCAGCCTCCTGAGTAGCTGGGATTATAGGTGCCCCCCACCACACCTGGCTAATTTTTGTATTTTAGTTAAGATGGAGTTTCACCATGTTGGCCAGGCTGGTCTTGAACTCCTGACCTCATGATCTGCCTGCCTTGGCCTCCCAAAATGCTGGGATTAAGGGCATGAGCCACTGCGCCGGGTGTCAGTCTAATTCTTTTTTTTTTTTTTTTTTTTTTTTTTTTTGAGACGGAGTCTGGCTCTGTCGCCCAGGCTGGAGTGTGGTGGCCAGATCTCAGCTCACTGCAAGCTCCGCCTCCCAGGTTCATGCCATTCTCCTGCCTCAGCCTCCCAAGTAGCTGGGACTACAGGCGCCCGCCTCGTCGCCTGGCTAGTTTTTTGTATTCTTTAGTAGAGACGGGGTTTCACCGTATTAGCCAGGGTGGTCTCGATCTCCTGACCTTGTGATCCGCCCGTCTCGGCCTCCCAAAGTGCTGGGATTACAGGCTTGAGCCACTGCGCCCGGCCGTCAGTCTAATTCTTAAACTTGTCTGTTGCTGTTTATCAATTTATGATGGTTCTGTTGTGGCTCTTTTGAGCTCAACCATAAAAGAAAGGGGAAGAAACAAGGGACCATTTGCTCAGTGTGTCTCATCCTTTATTCTTGCACTTTACATCTCAGGGATGTGACCTACTCCTGTTCATAATGATCATTAACTGTGACAGGGACCCTCAGTGGATGGGGCGTGTGTAGGGGAAAAGGGTGTTTGAAATTTTAGATATGTTTAGTTAAAAAGAGCCCTCCAGGTGATTTTGATGTCTCCTCACCTTGTGAATCATTGATGCACCAGATAAATGTTCAAATGATATATGACAGCAGAACAGTGAAGTACAGTTTCTTCAGTTGACGTTTTTGAGTTGTCAGTACAATACTGACTTTAGTTTTTAATTTGCATTGCACTACCAAGTAAATTAGTTGAATTTGTCAGTTGAAGTACAACACCAAAAAAAAAATCATTCCTAAATACAAAATAATAGTACATTCTCAGTTGTTTTTTAAGTTGTTGTTGTTTTGAGACAGAGTCTCGCTGTGTCACCCAGGCTGGAGTGCATGGCGCAATCTTGGCTCATTGCAACCTCCGTCTGCAGGGTTCAAGTGATTCTCCTGTCTCAGCCTCTGGAGTAGCTGGAATTACAGGCGTGTGCCATCATGCCTGTATGCCATATCATGCTAATTTTTTGTTGTTGTTGTTTGTTTTTGAGATGGAGTCTCGCTCTGTTGCTCAGGCTAGAGTGCAGTGGTGTGATCTTGGCTCACTGCAAGCTCTGTCTCCCGGGTTAACGCCATTCTTCTGTCTCAGCCATCCCGAGTAACTGGGACTACAGGCGCCTGCCACCACGCCCAGCTAATTTTTTATATTTTCAGTAGAGATGGAGTTTCACTGTGTTAGTCAGGATGGTCTCAATCTCCTGACCTCGTGATTTGCCTACCTCAGCCTCCCAAAGTGCTGGAATTACAGGTGTGAGCCGTCACGCCCAGCCAATTTTTTATATTTTTAGTAGAGACTGGTTTCACCACGTTGACCAGGCCAGTCTCGAACTCTCGACCTCAGGTAATCCACCTGCCTTGGCCTCCCAAAGCGTTGGGATTACAGGCATGAGCCACCGCACCCGGCCCTTTTTTTTTTTTTTTTTTTTTTTTTGAGAGGGAGTCTCAGTGTTGCCCAGGCTGGAGTGCAATGGCACAATCTTGGCTTACTGGAACCTCTTCCTCCCGGGTTCAAGCGATTCTTCTGCCTCAGCCTCCCAAGTGGCCAGGATTACAGGCATGTGCCACCATGCTCGGCTAATTTTTGTATTTTTTTTTTTTGAGACAGAGTCTTGCTCTGTCACCAGGCTGGAGTGCAGTGGCTTGATCTCAGTTCACTGCAACCTCCACCTCCTGGGTTTAAGCGATTCCCCTGCCTCAGCCTCTCAAGTAGCTGGGATTACAGGCACGTGCCACCATGCCCAGCTAATTTTTTGTATATTAGTAGAGACGGGATTTTACCATGTTGGCCAGGCTGGTCTCGAACTCCTGACCTCAGGTGATCTGCCCGCCTAAGCCTCCCAAAGTGTTGGGATACAGGCATGCGTCACCATGCCCCGCCTAAATTCTGTTTTTATAGTTTGGTATTGAGTTGTAAATATCAGGAGAAAAAAAATGAGTTTGCTTTCTTTAGTTTTGTGGTTAAGTATCAGTATAACCTAGGTCTTGGAAACTGTCTGTACTCTTAGGGGTTGTATTGGGTTCTTTTTTTTTTTTCTTGGTAAAAACGAGCTTGGTGAATTTGGAGTATGTACTGGTGTATACTAGTGCCCAAATATGAGATTCTTTATATGTATTTAGATAATTATCATAGTATATCGTATTTGAATATTATACAATTTCAAATGTATTGTTAATAAAAAATCATAGTTTAATTGAAAAATGGCTGAGACATAATTTTTTATTATAAGAAATATTGTGAGCTGGGTATGGTGGTATATGCCTGTAGTCTCAGCTACTGAGGAGGCTGAGGCAGGAGAATCCCTTGAGTCCAGGAGTTTGAGTCCAGCCTGGGCAACATAGTGAGACCTTGTCTCTTAAATAAATAAATAAATAAAAATTTAAAAGAATTAATAAATATTGTGGAAAAATTGCATATGAATAAACATTTCATTTTGAAGGCTCGGACTTTTCAAGAATGGATTGACAATATATGTGTGTATAAGATTATACGTGTGTGTGTGTGTATCAAATTTAGAGTAGATTTGAAGTTACTGGATTTATCACCATTATACCTTGAATTAGTCACCATTATACCTTGTTGGTGATGCTGAAACTATGCCCCTCACTAAGATGGTTTTTATTATGAAGTGACTCAGAAATGTCAATTTTAATGAAAAAAGTTATTGGCGTACTTGTTCATTTTGAAATAATTGAAGCAGTTGTTTATGCCTATACTTCAGAAGCTGTGTGGAAAATATGTAATATCCTAAGTACAGTCTGCATTCAAAGGCAAAATATTTCAATCTTCTGAATCCTTCAGTTCACTTCCAGTGAAACAGTCCACAGGATTTTCATGCCAAAAAACCCATATGTGCTGAAGAATGGTGAACACCGCCTTATCTAGATTCCACCCCTTGCCCTAATTAAACGCCAGTGCTGGCAGCGATATATTCTTCCTATACCCACTGTAATTACTACACAATCCTAAAATTGTATAACTTTGGTCCAAAAAACGAAGGGTGCAATTTTAAAGTAAAGTGAAACACTGCAATGAGATACAGAGACAGAGAATGCTAATTAATAGATTATAGTCAGCCAGCAGTGGGGCCTAATTAAACTCTGCATTCATTATACCCTCCATAGCCCTCAGAGGTCAGGCATCTTCCACTTTATAAAGAAGATTGGTTTAATAGGATTTACAGTAATTAAATAGTTTCCCCATTTCAGTTTGAGACTGGGGATTTGGGTCCATTCTAAATATTTGGTCTGATTGGACCATAGAGATCTTGTTCTAGGATCCTATCAAATGTAAAGACACATTTGCTTATAACTGCTTGATATGTGCGATTCTTTATTATGGAGTTCTTTTAGAAGATGTTTGTAATATAAATACTCAGGAATTTTTCTGTCTCATCCTTCTTTTGTTACTGAACTTTCAGATACTGCTAGTTGGAGAGTTAGAATAGTATGTATTTAAAAGGGAAGGCTTTTTCTTTTTTAAAATTGGGAGTAAGGAAGGTTTTTAGCGTATGTTTGACGAAGAATGAAAACTTAGCTGTGAGCTTGGTGGAACTGCAGAGCTACTAAGACTTTGGATGTGGCCGGGCGCAGTGGCTCACGCCTATAATCCCAGCACTTTGGGAGGCCAAGGTGGGCGGATCACGAGGTCAGGAGATTGAGACCATCCTGGCTAATATGGTGAAACCCCGTTTCTATTAAGAATACAAAAAATTAGCCGGGTGTGGTGGTGGGCACCTGTAGTCCCAGCTACTCGGGAGGCTGAGGCAAGAGAATGGCATGAACCCGGGAGGCAGAGCTTGCAGTGAACCGAGATCGCGCCACTGCACTCCAGCCTGGGCGACAGGGCGTGACTCCGTCCCCTCCCCCCCAAAAAAGACTGGATGATTTATATTTTTTTATTCTAAACAACATTTAACCAGATTATCATCATACTTATTTTTTGATTATGCCTTGAAGTAATTCTGTATGTTGAATTTAGTTGGAAGCTTATTTTAAAAATAATTACTTAAAGCACTGTCATTGAAATTTTGTGTGAACAAAATACTGTTTAATATTATAGGGTGGCAGGTGAATTTAATGTTTTTTGCCTTGTGTGTTTCTTTTCTTTTTGGAGTCTGATTTTTGTGATTCTCATTTACTTAGGAATCAAGAGAATTTCTAGTTCAGAAATGCAGAAAGATAACCTCATGTAATTCTGTGTCTTTTTTTTCCTCGTTATTTGGAGACTTTTGACTATTAACATTTATGTAATTTTAGGTCGTACCTTGATTTTCCATATGGTAAAAGCCATTATTATTTACCATTAAATATATATATATATATTTTTTTGGAGACAGAGTTTTCCTCTTGTTGCTCAGCCTGGAGTGCAATGGTGCGATCTTGGCTCAGTGCAACCTCCACCTTCCAGGTTCAAGGGATTCTCCTGCCTCAGCCTCCTGAGTAGCTGGAACTGCAGGTGCACGCCACCACACCCGGCTAATTTTTTGTATTTTTAGTAGAGATGATGTTTCGCCATGTTGGGCAGGCTGATCTCAAACTCCTGGTCTCAGGTGATCCGCCGACCTTGGCCTCCCAAAGTGTTGGGATTACAGGTGTGAGCCACTGCTCCCGGCCTTAAATAAACTTTTTCATGAGGTTGCTAGTTGTTTCATTGTCATTTAAAGTCTGATCTTAAAATTTGGGATCTATGTCTCAGATTATTGTTTAAATTTTCTTTTTGATAATTCTGTTTTAACAAGGAGATACAGATAAATTGGCATCCTTGTTTATTTCCCGGATCAGTTTAATCTTTTTCGTTGTTTCAGAAGGGGAACATGTTAAAGGCACTATGTAGAGTGCCATGAGAACATGAAATCAAATATAAAATGGATAATGTTCCTTTTGGGGAGTTAATAATCATTTTGAGAAGCAAAATTTGTACATCTGTGGCTTACAGAAATTTGAACTACAGCATTTATCGGGGTCTTGATCATATGTGAAGGTATTTAAGTTGGTATGGGAAATTTGCTTTTACAGTTGGTAAGTTTGCTTATCTGGAATGTAGTGAAGTATTATGAAAAATAATTCAGCAGAACTAATAAAAATGTTGCACAAATATGAGATAGGGCTTATATGAAGAAATAAGGGCATAGTATGCCAGATAATTGCAGTCTCTCTCTCACTTTCTATTTTCCTCTGTGTTTTTGGATTTCACAGTGCAGTGTAGTGTGTTATCTCCTCTCAGTGAAATAAAATTATTTTTAGAGATTTGCTAATTTACAACAAATTTGCAGATAGCATCTTAAATATAATTTGGGGGTCCTACTTTTTATTGTGCAAAAGAAATCAGAAAATGGGTTTAGTTTTTAGTTACATAAATGTTAATCAGTGGAGGTCGTAGTTTCGTTTTTTTAACATTTACAATCGTACCACCCTCTGGAACTCGACATCTGTTTTGAGTGCTCTGTTATGCCCAGAAGAGTATAGGAGGTGCCTAGAAACCATGCTTTATAAGAAATGGCTGACGGAACTCAAGCAGAGAGAAGACTTGCAACATTTTAATTATACTCTTAAGTATTTGATGGACAGCCATGTTGAAGGTGATTTTTCCTTTTTTCTTTCTTTCTTAGTATTGTTTTTGGAGAGCAAACACTGGAAACAGCATAAATATTAGGGTTTTAAATTTTGGCTGCAAGGAGGAATGGATTTTTGAAAAAAGCTATATCCAGCCGGGCACGGTGGCCCACACCTGTAATCCTAGCACTTTGGGAGGCCAAGGCAGGCAGATCACGAGGTCAGGAGATCGAGACCTCGGTGAAACCCTGTCTCTACTAAAAGTACAAAAAATTAGCCGGGTGTGGTGACGGCTGCCTGTGGTCCCAGCTACTTGAGAGGCTGAGGCAGGAGAATGGCGTGAACCCGGGAGGTGGAGCTTGCAGTGAGCCGAGATTGTGCCACTGCACTACAGCTTAGGCGACAAGGCGAGACACTCTCCAAAAAAATAAAAAAGAGAAGAAAAAAGCTATATCCATTTGATGGAAGAACAGTTTCACAAAGTAATGCTTCATCATCACTAGAAGTGGTCACTGGGAGGTCAGATGACCTTCTGACAGCTGTGTGGGTGCTGCAAGTCATCGAACTCTTCAGCATGCCCAAAGTGGTATGGAATAAAGTGTTACTTCGTGGAGAAACATTTAGGGAGTTTATCCCGTCCTCCCAGGCCCTTTTGTCCTTTTTCTCCCTCCCTGTCTCCTGTCCTTCCTTTATGACAATTTTGTTGAGATATAATTGAATTCACCCTTTGAAGTGTACAGTTTTTTCTTTCTTTTTTTTTTTTGAGATGGAGTCCCGCTCTGTCGCCCAGGCTGGAGTGCAGTGGTGCGATCTTGGCTCAGACTGCAACCTCCGCCTCCCGGGTTGAAGCAGTTCTCTGCCTTAGCCTCCCAAGCAGCTGGGATTATAGGCACACGCCACCACACCCTGCTAATATTTGTATTTTTAGTAGAGACAAGGTTTCACCTTCTTGGCCAGACTGCTCTTGAATTCCTGACCTGGTGATCTACCTGCTTCGGCCTCCCAAAGTGCTGGGATTACAGGCATGAGCCGCCGTGCCCAGCCTTTTCTTTCTTAATCTGATTTACTCAATGAAGATTTTGAAGAAAGTAATAGTAAGTTGCCCTAGGGAGTTCTAGAACGAGAGCATAAGTGATGTAATAAAAAATACTGTTTAGGAGCAGCTTTTACTGCTGTCAGCAGAGTGGATTGAAGAAAGGGTGGGGAAAGGAAATGAGTTTCTTGTAGAAGACCTGGATTAAACAGGGTAATAGCAATGAAGAAGGTGCACATCCATGAGATTTTCAAAGAAATACTTGGATATACGCAGGGCACGATGGCTCGTGCCTGTAATCCCAGCACCTTGGGAGGCCAAGGTGGGCAGGTTACTTGAGCCCAGGAGTTCAAGACCAGCCTGGGCAAAATATTGAGACCCCATCTCTTAAAAAAATAAAAAATTAGCTGGCATGGTGGTATGCACCTGTAGCCCCAGCTACTTGGGAGGCTAGGGCAGGAGGATCGCTTGACCACGGGAGGTGGAAGCTGTGATGAGTTGTGATTGCACTACTGTACTTCCACCTAAGTGACGGAGCAAGAGGCTCTCAAAAAAAAAAAATTGGATATAGACGGCAAGAGAGAAGAATACAGTGAACCATGGTATTGAGATTGGGGAGCTCGCTTCCTGATGATTAACACTGGGAGAAGTGGATTAGAAAGTGGAACTAAATTTAGAGTCAGGAATGATGAACTTGGTTTTAATTGTGTGAATAAAAGTTTTTCATAAGAATTTGGAGATAGGAGACTAATGACTGTGACCTCAGGTACGTGCATATAGATGTTAGGAAGGTGTGCTTGTTAATGTTGGGGAACTCACTTGTCTGGTTAACTCAGTATCAGCTACACGTCTCTGCTTATGGGAGTAAGAAGTGGAGAGGGAGAAGCCATTAGAAAATACAGTTTTATGTATTTTTTCTCATCCAGCTCGATTTGTGTTTTGGTTCTCTGTCTTTATTGTGTTTTTTTTGTTTGACAGCAGATACCTCGAGTGATTCTCTCAATTCCTGAAAGTTATTATTTATTTAAAAAAGTTAATATTGATTTATGATTTTTTCATAAACTTTTAGATGTCCCTTACTTTGTGTTAGTTAACAACAGGTTTATTGGAGATCATGTACCTACCTCTGTTTGATAAATTAGGAGTGACTTTGGGAAAAAGAGAAATATAAAAAATGTGCTTTCAGTGAGGAAATGATAAATTTTGTTTTTGAAAATGTTCTGTTCTTCCCTTATGGATAAGATTAGAAATGCTTTTATGAACTGTTTTTGTGCTGCCATACACGTTTCTAAAAATACTCATTTTTCTTTTTCTTTCTTTCTTTTTTTTTTTTTGAGATGGAGTCTCGCTCTGTCAAACAGGCTGGAGTGCAGTGGCGTGATGCTCTGCCTCCCGGGTTCACACCATTCTCCTGCCTCAGCCTTCTGAGTAGCTGGGACTACAGGCACCCACCATCATGCCCAGCTAATTTTTTGTTTTTTTAGTAGGGACGGGGTTTCACCGTGTTAGCCAGGATGGTCTCAATCTCCTGACCTTGTGATCCGCCCACCTTGGCCTCCCGAAGTGCTGGGATTACAGGCGAGAGCCACCGCGCCTGGCCTAAAAATACTCATATTTCTTTCCAGAATTGGAAAGTTAGTCTTTAACATAGATCTTTTCCTTTGATTTTTCCATATATTAACAATACTTACTGAACCCTCCCGCCCTTTATTTTGCCAGTCTTTTCTACCTAATAGGCTTTCCTACCTAATACTGGATTGCAGTGACACTTGCTTAATTTCATATGTGGTGACTATATAGGCCGAGAAAGTTAGATAGTTCAGCCTTAATGTACACACTGTACCATCTCTTACCAGTGGCCGGTGGCTTGTGTGCTTCCAGAGAATGTGATATGCAAGGATCTGTTTAGCTTTGAAGTCAACCTGAGATAACTGCTGTGATCTTAAATGACCCTCAGGTGCTTGAGTAGTCCTCTGTAGCAGTAATTCTTAAACTTGTTGGCCACAGGACCTCTGTATATTGTAAAAATTATTGAGGACCCCAAGCAGCTTTTGTTTACGTAGGTTATATGTACCAATATTTGTCATATTAGATACTAAAATAAAAAATTAATATTTATTAATACATTTAGAAACAATAAACCTAATAAATGTTATCATAAGTAACGTTTTAAAATGAAAAACAGTTTTGCAAGTCTCTCTCTCTCTCTTTTTTTTTTTTAGACAGAGCCTTTGCACTGTTTCCTAGGCTGGAGTGCAGTGGCATGATCTTGGCTAACTGCAGCCTCCGCCTCCTGGGTTCAAGTGATTCTCCTACCTCAGCCTCCTAAGTAGGTGGGATTACAGGCATCCACCACCATGCCTGGCTACTTTTTGTATTTTTAGTAGAGACAGGGTTTTGCCATATTGGCCAGACTGGTCTCGAACTCCTGACCTCAGGTGATCCACCTGCCTCAGCTTCCCAAAGTGCTGGGATTTCAAGTGTGAGCTACCGCATCTGGCCTAGTTTTGCAGGTCTCTTTAAGGAAAGGAGGACTACAAGTCTAACGGCCTTATGTGGTTCTTCTGACTCTTGTAAGAGGCTGCCACTAGAGTCCTGACTAGGTCACTCTTTAGCTAAGATCTCTCTTATTGGTTCAGTATTGTAATTAAATATTATGACCTGTGACATCAACATGGATTAACAAGGATCTCTGACTTTTTCATCAAGGGTTAAGAAGTTACACTGTTTCTGGCCAGGCGCGGTGGCTCAAGCCTGTAATCCCAGCACTTTGGGAGGCCGAGACGGGTGGATCACGAGGTCAGGAGATCGAGACCATCCTGGCGAACACGGTGAAACCCCGTCTCTACTAAAAATACAAAAACTAGCCGGGCGAGGTGGCGGGCGCCTGTAGTCCCAGCTACTCGGGAGGCTGAGGCAGGAGAATGGCGTCAACCCGGGAGGCGGAGCTTGCAGTGAGCTGAGATCCGGCCACTGCACTCCAGCCCGGGCGACAGAGCGAAGACTCCGTCTCAAAAAAAAAAAAAAAAAAAAGAAGTTACACTGTTTCTTTAGTAACAGTGAGTAATGGAAAATGCGGTGAGTAATGGTGAGGACTGGTGACTTTGTTGGTTTGTTGTTGATAGCATGTATTTCTCAACCCTTAGAGAGGTTCTTTGGGTGGGCTGTCTTAAGGAAGCCCTTGTACTGTAGTTGGCTGAGCAGTAGGCCCGCACCATCACGCCCAGCTAATTTTTGTATTTTTAGTAGACACGGGGTGTTGCCTTGTTGGCCAGGCTGGTCTCAATCTCCAGACCTCAGGTGATCCACCTGCTTCGACCTCCCAAAGTGCTGGCATTACAGGCGTGAGCCACTGCATCTGGCCAACCAGGACTTTCCTTTTTTTTTTTTTTTTTTTTTTTTTTTTTGAGATGGAATCTAGCCCTGTCGCCCAGGCTGGAGTGCAGTGGCACGATCTTGGCTCACTGCAAGCTCCGCCTCCTGGGTTCACACCATTCTCCTGCCTCAGCCTCCTGAGTAGCTGGGACTGCAGGCGCCCACCACCACACCCTGCTATTTTTTGGTATTTTTAGTAGAGATGGGGTTTCACAGTGTTAGCCAGGATGGTCTCTATCTCTTGACCTCGTGATCTGCCCGCCTCAGCCTCCCAAAGTGCCGGGATTACAGGCATGAGCCACCATGACTGACCTGTTTTTTTTTTTTTTTCTGGAGATGGAGTCTAGCTCTGTTGCCCAGGCTAGAGTGCAGTGACATGATCTCGGCTCACTGTAACCTCCACCTCCTGGGTTCAACTGGTTCCCTTGCTTCAGCCTCCAGAGTAGCTGGTATTACAGGCACCTGCCACTATGCTCAGCTAATTTTTGAATTTTTAGTGGAGACAGGGTTTCACCATGCCAGGTCTCAAATGCCTGACCTCTAGTGATCCACCCACCTTGGCCTCCTAAAGTGCTGGGATTACAGGTATGAGCCACTGCGCCTGGCTTAGTATGTTTAATTTTTTTTTTTTTTTTAAATACAGTTGCATTGTATTTATGTGATAAACCTACAGCATTTGTTGTATTTCAAAGAAACATTTTTGGGAACTAAGTTTGTTTTATAGCACTTAAAATCTGAAAAATTGGGAGAATACATTCAAAAAATATTCTTTTGATTATCTTTCTTGAATATGATAACTGCATAATTAGTAATTTCTTCTTTTCACATGACTCCTCTTCATGGGCATAGGAACTTAAAGCAGGTGCCGCATTCTTAGGAGGGAAGCATATTGTAATGAGTGTTTCCAGCCTTTCCTATCTTGTAATTTTATGAGGGTCTATTTCTTATTTTTCTGTGAAAACGTGTTATCTATGGTACAGAGTATTTTCTTTTTCTTCGTCTTCTTTTTTTTTTTTAGACGAGCCTTGCTCTCTCATCCATGCTGGAGTGCAGTGGTGCGATCTTGGCTCACTGCTACCTCCGCCTCCCGGGTTCAAGCGCTTCTCCTACCTCAGCCTCCCGAGTAGCTGGGATTACAGATGCCTTGCTACCACACCTGGATAATTTTTGTAATTTTTAGTAGAGACAGGGTTTCACCATATTGGCCAGGCTGGTCTCGAACTCCTGACCTTGTGATCTGCCAGCCTCGGCCTCCCAAAGTGCTGGGATTACAGACGTGAGCCACTGTGCCCAGCCTGTACATAGTATTTTTAAGAGATGAAGCAGGTAAAAGGATATTTACTTAACTGGTAGCAGATAAGCTTTTGGATTTCTCTTGGTATTTCTGATGGAAGATACTTATTTTCAGGGGATGGTATGTTGGGTCTCAATTGTTGGAAAGTTGTGGGAACACTGGCTGTTAGAATAATAACTAGGGGCAGAAGGTGTTTCTAGGATGTAGGGTGGAGAGGGCTAGTTCCCACATTCCCCGCACGGCTTGGGACAGGTCTGCCTCCTGAAAAGCTTTTCCTCATACCATATGATTTTCATGTGTCTTGCTGGAAATTTGATAGGATAAAAAGTCTGCTTATAGTCATTTGAGCCAAGATCCTATGATAAATAAATGTGTGTAAGTACATTAGCATCGTTTGACTGAGGACGAAGTTGATAGAAGATTATGCTTCATTTTGTTTGTAGCGTCACCTAGAGTTTTTGCCATTTGGGAAAACCACTTCAACAGCAACATTGCATTGTTGCTCATGCTACTGTCTCTTCAGCCTCTGTTTGCGTATGTCTCTCGGTGTAGTTGTGCCCTAGCATTTACATGTTAACAGACATTCTATTTTATTATAAATTATTTCTTTTCATTTTTCCTTCATACAGCATTATATAACTTTTTTTGAAACCGTATGTGTGAGTGGGTATTATCTGTGCATTTCAGGAGAGCAAAGGGCATATTTACAAAATATTTGTTATAAAATGGGAGGGTATTAAGTCTGATAAGCCTGAAATTCACTGGAATTTCAGTGAATAATAGATGGAACACTGAATCTGGAGATCTGCATTCTAGTTCTGATCCTGGCTCTGCCAGCTGTGCAGCCATGGCAATATTTAAGCTTTTTGAATGCCAGTTTCCTCATCTTTAAAGCCCAGAGAGTTGGACTAGGTGCTCTTTAGAGATTCTTTCTTTTGGAATTACTTGATTTTGTTTTTGTCATTTATCCTAGTGGAATTCTCTGAGTCTGTTCACTTTGATCATAATGCCCAAATTCAAAACTGATGCGTATAACCAGGTTGAGTGCTTCTGGGAATGAGACATGTATGACTAATGAAGTGCTTTTCAAGGTAGGTAGCATAAAATCACTGTTTACCTATAAAGGGCAAAGAGCCTTCATGTGAATTTCATCAGTTGACAAATGGGGATAATAATACTTGTATTGTTGCAATATTTAAGTGAGATTACAGAAGATAATATTTATAAATTATGGACAAGACTACCTGACATAATAGGTATGCAGTATAATAAATGGTAGTTGAATTAAAATTAAGTCAAACATTTCTTAAATACAAATACATTTTATAATATATTTTGAAGTATGAAATACACCTTACGTGATCTGCTACCAGAGGCAAACAGTAGCTGGGACCTATAAAATGTCTTTAGAAAGTGGGTCACAGTGGATAATCGGTTTCATTTGGATAACTCATCACTACCAGCCCAGCCTGAATATTCCTGTAGGAGTTATCAGGAACTTTGAGTAGGGTAATTAGCTCTCAGGATTTTCAGTTACAGTCGTATTCATTATTTAACATTTTAATTTCCACAACGACTCAACCATGAATTATGGAGTGCTTTCCCAGAAGGAATGTAGTGTTGTTGGAAATACAGTTTTTATTGCTCTGTTTTCTTTCTAAGGTATGGGGTTCCTGGTTGGTTAGTTGCGCCCAAAACTCTCCGCAAATAATTTAAAATACGTGCTTTTTTATGAAGATGACTTAACAAGGCAGTGGAGATTTCTCTTGAATGGGCAACATAGAATGCTTGTATTTTCTTATTCTGCTTATTTTAAATTACTAATTTTTGTACTGTGGTCCTGTACATTAAATTCTTACATGATAAGTGTATGTCACTAAAAGGTATACTTTGCCCACAATACCTATTATTTACTCCACTGACATTAAAATTTTAGCATTACATCTGAGGTTCCGTTTGGTTTTTACGTATCATTTGCTGTTGTATCCTTTAAAAAATACTATTAATAGATTTGTCAGTGGAACTGATGTCTTACTGTGATGCTGTTATCAAATGCATCTCTGAGTACCTGTGATAGAGAACTAGTGAAGGTGTTAATATCTATTATAGATATAGATGCTACTATATCTAGACTGTTGTAGATGCTAGTAATAATTATTATATAATATTTATAGATACCATCCTAGATGCTTTCATATACATTGCTTCTCATCCTTATTAACAGTTCTGTAGGTAAGCAATGTTGTCCTCATTTATAGGTGAGGAAATTGAAAATTAAGAGAGGAATTTGTTCAGGTTCACATCTCTCTAGTGACAGATATTGGTCTGTCTGGCTACAAAGCCAGATGTCATTGTGTTTTTGACTAAGGACAAATGAATGAAGTGTACATACTTGTTTAAAATATTTATTGAAAAATTAATATTTATTCAGTCATTTATTAAATTTAAAGGTGGCGTTAAAATTCCTCTGTGTTTTCGTTGGAGGGGGAAATACGAGAATAGGTGTATCATAGGATCCAAAGGCCCCTGAGAAGGGGTTAACATTGAGAGAAGGGGTAGAGGAAAGAGATAATAGGTGATCAGTTGAGAAGATGATACATATAATCTGATAAGTTTAAATAATCGGTCAATATCAGCAGGTGTAAATGACATGCATCAGTACTTTTCTTGTTTTGATTAGGCAGAAAGCATTAGATTAATGATTCCCAGACTTGCATTTCACACACTAGCAAAATAAAAAGTAAATAACAACAACAACAAAAAGTGGGGGAGACTGGCATAGGTTTGTCAAATAAAAACAATTAAAAAATGATAATACATATTATTACTGTTATTTTATAAGGGGAAAGTCAATCTTAACACCAAAGGAATTGTGCATAATTTCACAATAAGAGTTCTTTCAAGAAAATACAGATTTTAACTTTGTAGTGACAATTTTATTAAGTCAACTTGATCATGAACTGGCTTTGGGAAGCATTAGTTTTTGATAGGGATCACCATATTATAGCCAAATCCTTCCTACAGGAGTTGTACATCCTACAAGCAAAGAATAGCTTTTACATTTTTAAATGATTAAAAAATTAATGTGATATGTGAAAATTATATGAAATTCAAAATTCAGTGTGCATAAATAGTTTTATTGGGACACAGCTATGTTTATTTTTGTATTATGTATGGCTGCTTTCACACCAGTGGTAGATAGAGTAGTTGTGGTAGAGTCTGTGTGACTTGCTAGACCTGAAATACAGTGTTTACTTAACTCTGACCTTTCACAGAGTTTTTCAGTACTTTGTTTAGATAACACAGTAAATAATAATAGCTAACACTTGTGTAGTGTTTACTAAGAAACAGGCCCTGTTTTATGTGCTCTGTGTTATTAACCATCGTAACAATTTTATGAGGTAGGTACTGTTAATTTTATTGAAGTAGAGACTAAGGCTGAGAGTAAGTTGCCCAAAGTCACATGGCTGTTAGGTGGCAGAGGCAGCCTTCCGACCAGATGGTGCCACTCCACAGTATGTGCTTTATCGGGGAATCAGAGACTTTAGGATGTGACACACCCTTCACATTTGCCTTAGTTGTTTTAGGGAAAGAGGAAAGTAGCCTTATTCTAGAGTTGCCCCAAGTGTTATCATTGAGGAGTTGAATGAAGAATTCAGCATTACTTACTTCATGATGTGTGAACATTTGGTGTATTTTTTTTTTTTTTTTTTTTTTTTTTTTTTGAGACGGAGTCTCGCTCTGTCGCCCAGGCTGGAGTGCAGTGGCCGGATCTCAGCTCACTGCAAGCTCCGCCTCCCGGGTTCACGCCATTCTCCTGCCTCAGCCTCCCGAGTAGCTGGGACTACAGGCGCCCGCCATCTCGCCCGGCTAGTTTTTTGTATTTTTTAGTAGAGACGGGGTTTCACCGTGTAGACCAGGATGGTCTCGATCTCCTGACCTCGTGATCCGCCCGTCTCGGCCTCCCAAAGTGCTGGGATTACAGGCTTGAGCCACCGCGCCCGGCCCATTTGGTGTATTTTTATGTGACCCAGTGGATTTTCCCCAGAGGTCTGTTGATTGAAATGTCCTACTTATTGATGTCCTAGTTATTGAACTTTTGAACAAATAATTCTGTCATTTCGGAACTATTGAGTTCATTTTTGGTATAATTAGAATAATAACACTATTAACTTGGAGGGTAACTGTTTCTCTATCATAAATATTTATTGTGTTGTTCTTAAGGAGCGTGATACATAACCCCCTGTTATTGATTTAATTTAAAAATAAAACACTGACATACACAGAAGCACTTTAATTAAAAATTTGTTAAATGGCTTTTTTTTTTTTTTTGGGTAGAATATATATGTCTTTGTATGCCAAAGCCTGAAAGAAGAATTAAATTACCAGTAATTGGGTTTTTAGCTGAATCTATTCAAGGGGAAATCACTGTTTTCTTTTTAGAGATGGCTTTGGGTGGAGTAGGTAAGGTTTCAAGAACTGGTTAAATTACAGAACATTGACAAGTAAGTGAATAAACTAGAATTAGTGTGACCACTTCTGATTTCACAAATAAGGTGTTTGTGAACAGTGTTCCTACATTGTAATGGCAGTATAAAATGCTGATTTAAATAAATAGAAGTTTAGTGACTATACTTTTTCTTAGTTAAACCTCACTGTATTCTGAGATTTAAAAACGACAGTTAACTAATACTAGTTTTGTGCTTCTCTGAAGGTTAGACACATATGTCTAAAATGGGTTTTAATGGGTGTAAGACCACAGAGAAGATAGGACGAACACTTTAGTAAGATTCTTTTTTTCAATCTATTTAATTGTTCTATGATTTTACCTTATTGAAGGTGATGGTGGGTGAATTAAGGTGGGTACAGGGTAGGGGGAGTTAAGACAGTGGTAAAGCTTGATTTTTGACTTTTAGTTCGCTTTTATCTTTAAATTTTGGAAGTCACCTTTTGTTCATTTTGAAGTTTTGGGCAGTGTTCTTAGGCTAGATGCAGATAATGCAGATAACAACGGCCAGCGCTTCCCATACTAGAGGGCACTGAATTTCTCAAAGTGCTGACTTGTTTCTGATGTTTTTGCCTTTGTTTGGTTTCTATTTGCTGCTGTGTTGTTGCTCTTCCCTGTATGAGATATGGTTATGGTATTGGTAGAATTGCCGTGTTGGCGGTTTTTCTTCGTCTTCTCATTCCATCCATAACCTTGACGCTAATAATTTTGAAAACTGTCATTCATTACAAGGGTTAAAATCTAAAATATGACTGTGCAGGTTGAGGTGGCATGTTACAGCTCCTGCTACCTCTTTTCCTTGCGACAGATGGCTTCCCCTCCTGGTTGTAATCCGCTGCTGATTTTTTTCAAAGAATGAATACCATGTGTTCCCCATTTTGGCTCTGGTTGTGTTCTACCCACTCATTGGCTTCGGAGGAACTTGAAATAGGATGTACTTGCTGCTGGCATTTATGGCAGGAAGTGGATACAACTGCGATACTTTGTGCCAAGTGTTCATTTATTAGAAAAATTGTGCTTCCTAAAATTAAACATTATTTTTCTGTCACATCAAGAGTAAAGCTAAATTTTATTACTTTTTAGAATATGCTTTACACTTAATGTTGTATTATAAAAATTTTTTGGTGGCAAATGTATTACAAAATAGATTTTTAAATCCGAATTTCACATATTCAAAGATTTATAGTCTGTGCAAGACATTGAATGAGTAGCTCTAATTGCGCTAATATAATAAATATAATTATGAAAGGGATCTGTATCACAGAGACTTCTGTATCACAGAAACAACTGGAATTGTTTGTGATGTGTGGTATTGAACTTGTGACTGCATATGCTTTGTGGTGCCTATGGACAGTAGTAGTTGTCTATTTTAACTCTCTTGCTTCGGATCTCCCCTTGAGTAGATTCAGGTAAATAATTTATAAATTTCACCATCTTAGGCCTTGTTGAAAATTGTAAGTATCTGAGACAGCTTAATTTCATAAAGCTACTGTGCATATTTGGAGGGATAGTGTTTGGTTTTAAAAAAAAACCTGGCAGGCCAGAGTAAAATATTTTGTATGTTTTTGTCAAGAAATACCCCAAGATAAATGTAAACAAATATTTGCATATCACCCTCATTGATGCTGGAACTGGACGTTTCTGTCTTCAGAAGTCCCTGTTCTGTCAGCGTCTCCCGTACTTGCCTGAGTGAGTCTCGTGCTGGATCGGCAAAAATGTTGCCGCTCATGGCAGGTCATCTCTGAATCTGCCTTGGCAGCATCTCTAGCTGAACCCAGATCGGCGACTCTCAACCTCAGCTGCATATTGGTATCACCGAGAAGCTTCAAAAACAAACCAAAACCTGATACCTGAGTCGCACCCAAACCCTCAGATAATTTGATTTAATTGGGCTTGGGGTTGGTCTTGCTGTGGGGATTTGAAAAATCTCCCCGAGTCATTCTAATGTGAAGTCAAGGTGGAGAACCGCTGGCTACCGCTGATGGATAAGAGTTGGCAGTGTGAACTGAAATGTATTCGCCATCCTGTCTAGTGAGGGGATTTTCTAACCATGCCACAATATATAAACAATTTGCAATTTGAGTGGATAGAGGTTGATTGTCATTGGAGTTGGAAAGGACAAATGACAAGTAAGACGGGATGGTTTACCAGTGTTTTGTGACTTTTTTTTTTTCTTTTTGAGATGGAGTCTCACTCTTGTTGCCCAGGCTGGAGTGCGATGGTACGATCTCAGCTCACTGCAACCTCCGCCTCCCGGGTTCAAGCAATTCTCCTGTCTCAGCCTCCTGAGTAGCTGGGATGTACAGGCGCCTGCCACCATGCCTGGCTAATTTTGTGTTTTTAGTAGAGACAGGGTTTGACCATGTTGGCCAGGCTGGTCTCAAACTCCTGACCTCAGGTGATCCACCCTCCTTGGCCTCCCAAAGTGCTGGGATTACAGATGTGAGCCACCGCACCCAGCCAATGACATTTTAAAAGAATTGCCTTCAGAGGGTAGCCGGAAAAGTAAATGGATGTGGTATAAGAGGTTGTCCCACAACCTGCTGGGGTGGGGGATACCCACTCTGTGGCAGCGTTAAGGAGAATGAGAAGGGTGAGGAGAGAGCAAAATGATAAGCCCTGGATTTTGGGACTTGGCCAAAAAAAGAAAGGATGGAACAGGACGTCAGGATAAGATCTAAGACTTGAAGCAGAAACTGTACTTCTTCCTGACCCGAGAAGTGTGAGACAGGCAAGTGGTGGTACTAAACAGGATGGAATGAGAGGTTCCCTCTTACACCCAAACTTGTTCTTTGCTTAGTAGCAGAAGGCTCAAATTTTTCTTTATTAGAGCATTTTCTTTATTACAGCATTATGAGCTTTACTATATGTGAATCACCTGTGAGCACTGTTAAAAATTAAAATTTGCTGGGTGCAGTGGCTCAAGCCTGTAGTCCCAGCACTTTGGGAGGCCGAGACGGGCAGATCACGAGGTCAGGAGATCAAGACCATCCTGGCTAACACAGTGAAACCCCGTCTCTACTAAAAAATACAAAAAACTAGCCGGGCGAGGTGGCCGGTGCCTGTAGTCCCAGCTACTTGGGAGGCTGAGGCAGGAGAATGGCGTAAACCCGGGAGGCGGAGCTTGCAGTGAGCTGAGATCCGGCCACTGCACCCCAGCCTGGGTGACAGAGCAAGTCTCCGTCTCAAAAAAAAAAAAAAACAAAAAAAAAAAATTAAAATTTCCGGACCCCCTCCCAAAGTTTCTGGTTCAGGACTACTCGGGGAGGGCTCAGGAATCTGTATTTGTGAATGTTAACTGAACCTTTTTTGTTTGCTTACCATGTCTTCAATGTTTTCCCTATTTGTTCTATTAGTAATTTAAAAAATTGACTCATTTTAAAAAACTGAATCGTATTTTAAAATGAAACTCTCACTACTACATGTGGGAAACATTTGCCAAAAAACAAAAAATGAAAGTGTAAATACATAACTATTAACAAAAAGGTCAGACCGAGCACTTTGGGAGGCCGAGGTGGGTGGATCACGAGGTCAAGGGATCGAGACCATCCTGGTCAACATGGTGAAACCGCATCTCTACAAAAAATGCAAAAATTAGCTGGGCATGGTGGCGCGTTCCTGTAGTCCCAGCTACTAGAGTGGCTGAGGTAGGAGAATCGCTTGAACCCGGGAGGCGGAGGTTGCAGGGAGCGGAGATCGCGCCACTGCACTCCAGCCTGGCAACAGAGTGAGACTCAGTCTCAAAAAACAAAAAAAACAAAAAAAGTCATATATGTACCACTGAAGATTATTTTTAATATCATTTTGGGAAATATACTTCTAGTGATTCTGATGCAGACAGTTTTGTCCTCGTACTTGGAGAAATATTGAACTAGAGGCAAAAAGTTTCACCTAGATTGCATGATTTCCAGCTATTGTTGCACACTTGGAATTGCCTGGGGCGCTTTTACAATACTTTTGGTCAGCTTCCATCCCCCGATTTAATTGGTATGGTCTACAACCTGGACATCAGTATTTTTAAAACACTCTCCTAAGGTAATTGTAATGTATACTCTGGGTTGAGGATTTAGAGGTTAAAAAGCGTATAATGCAGTTAGACTAAGAAGCATAAATTCATGAATACTAAAATACATTTATCTGGGTATAATTAGAAATAAAGAAAACTGGCTGGACATGGTTGCTCATGCTTGTAATCCCAGTGGTTTGGGAGGTCGAGGTGGGAGGATCGCTTGAGGCCAGGAGTTTGAGACCAGCAAGGGCTACATAGCAAGACCTCGTCTCTACCAAACCAAACCAAACAAAAACAAAAAAAAAGAAGAAAAATTAGCCAGGTGCAGTGCCTGTAAATCCCAACTACTCAGGAGGCTAAGGTGGGAGGATCACTGGAGGCCAGGAGGTTGAGGCTGCAGTGAGTCCTGATCCTGTCACTGCACTCCAGCCTGGGTGACAGAGCGAGACCCTGTCTCTTAAGAATGAAAAACGCCACGGTGACCACCTGGGGGATGTGGGCAGGAGGAGGGGACAAGAAGGTGAATTCATAAAGCACTAAGCCATCTTGGCCTTATGGTCTCCTCTGGCTCTGCCTGCTCCTCTTGTTTTCTGTTCTTGATGAATAGCATGATCTTTTAGTCAGCCAGTCCCCAAACTTAAGTTTGCATCAGAATTAACTGGAGGGTTTGTTAAAACACAAATTGCTGGGACTCATCCTCAGAGTTTCTGATCAAGTAAGTCTGGGGTGGGGCACAAGATTTCGTGTTTCTAACAATTTCCCAGTTGATACTTATGCTGCTGGTCAGGGAACCACACTGGAAGCACCCATCTAGTTAACCAAGCTGAAAACTTAGAACAGTAGCCTGACATTTATTGTCTCTATATATTCTATATATATCCAGTGAACTTTAAAGATAATTACATAAACACAAACCTGTGTATCCTTCACCTAGAATTAGTAAATGTTGATGGGTGTGTGGATAAATATTAATTATGAATAAATATTCCCTTTTTGGTGATAATAAGCTGTTGTATTTTTTTTTCACACTTTTGAGTACAAGGAATAAAAAAATACGACTTTTCTGGGCTTGAGATAAGTGCCTTTTTTATTTTTTTTGAGACGGAGTCTCGCTCTGTTGCCCAGGCCGGAGTGCAGTGGTGCGATCTCAGCTCACTGCAAGCTCACCTCCTGGGTTCACGCCATTCTCCTGCCTCAGCCTCCCGAGTAGCTGGGACTACAGACGCCTGCCACCATGCCTGACTAATTTTTTGTATTTTTAGTAGAGACGAGGTTTCACCGTGTTAGCCAGGATGGTCTCGATCTCCTGACCTTGTGATCAGCCCGCCTTGGCCTCCCACAGTGCTGGGATTACAGGCATGAGCCACCGCGCCCTGCTGAGATAAGTGCTCTTTAGGTTAAGCTATAACGCTGAAGAGAAAATAGTGCTCCATTAAGTTGTTTGATTAGTCTTTTCGGCAACCAAATGAGAGAAGCATAGAAAAACAATACCATCTAGATTGTATACTCCATCTGAGAAGAAACATTACAAAGTATTATGTATCTGAAAATGAAATTGTCAGCCAGGCGCAGTGACTCATGCCTATAATCACAGCACTTTGGGAGGCTGAGGAGGGTAGATCACCTGAGGTCGGGAGTTCAAGATCAGCCTGCCCAACATGGAGAAACCCCGTCTCTACTAAAAATACAAAAATTAGCCAGGCGTGGTGGCAGAAGCCTGCAATCCCAGCTACTCAGGAGGCTGAGGCAGGAGAATTGCTTGAACCCGGGAGGTGGAGGTCGTGGTGAGCAGAGATCGTGCCATTGCACTCCAGTCTGGGCAACAAGAGTGAAACTCTGTTTCAAAAAAAAAAAAAAAAAAATTGTCAGCTGCAATCATTTTATCCTGTTTTTCTGTTTGAATAGTTTATTTGAATAGTTCACAGGATTAATAAGTTGAATTTATTTCTGTATCTAGAAACTTGGGAGGGGAAGGGTAAACTGCTATGTATGGTATAAAAATTTATAAGTGTTGTGAAAATATTATTTTCAATTCTAAAGCACTTGTTCAATTCTAAAATGACTTGTTTCCGCGATGCTTGATATAGGTCAGGAGGGAAAAAGCATTACTGGGTATTATTTATTCAGCAAACATTGAGTTTATATTCGGTACTGTCAACTTGATTATGGAACCATTCAAGTAGTTTTCATCAGTCTTGCCTCGCTTTTTGTCATGCATTAAATACGTACTTCATTCAGGAAGAGATCACCCCAGCCAGGTGAGTTCTGTCAGATAGAAATAATGCTGTTTTTCTATTCTCCTGAAGAATATATGTGTTTTTTCTTTTTCTTTTTTTTTTTTTTTAAGTCTACATCAAATTTTCTAACCATGATCTTTTTTTTTTTTTTTTTTTTTTGAGACGGAGTCTCGCTCTGTCGCCCAGGCTGGAGTGCAGTGGCCGGATCTCAGCTCACTGCAACCTCCGCCTCCCGGGTTTACGCCATTCTCCTGCCTCAGCCTCCCGAGTAGCTGGGACTACAGGCGCCCACCACCTCGCCCGGCTAGTTTTTTGTATTTTTTAGTAGAGACGGGGTTTCACCGTGTTAGCCAGGACGGTCTCGATCTCCTGACCTCGTGATCCACCCATCTCGGCCTCCCAAAGTGCTGGGATTACAGGCTTGAGCCACCGCGCCCGGCCTAATATATGTGTTTTTTCATCTTGGAGCTAATATTAGGACTCCCTGAACTTGCTAGCTTCTGTAAGTCCTCCTCAGCCTTCTTTGAAGCAAGGGCTTTGGAAAGTATGGACTTCCTGTCTCATGAAAATCCTCGTACAGCTTCAGTTGTCCTCCCTCCTATTTATGTTTCATGAGATTATTCTCTTGACACACTTGTCTGTTTTCTGTTTAGTCTTCCAGGCTCCTCTGTTTGCTTCCTTCTTGGACTGTTTGTCCTCTCTCGCTAGAACTCGTTATCTTCACTCGTTAACTACACTTGAAGAAAAGAGTCCTTCCCATGTTTCCTTTCACAGGGAAGCCAGCTTGTCTTACAGCTCCTATGATATATGCAGGTAGTAGAAGACAGATGAAAGCACATACTTGGCACATTATGGTATGTTTGCTTCAGTTTTCATGCAGTCTGGGAGCTTGGTCTCTTTTCCCTGGAAACCACCTCTGTTTTGTCTTGCAGATGAGAGTGTGATCTTTAAGCTAGCCTTGACCTTTTGGGTGTCTGTGCTTATCTTTCCAGTGTTTGCAGTAATCAGGACCAGTATATTACAAAAAAGCACGCGGCTTAGGTTGTTTTTATTGTCCTGATCTTCTAGATTCAGAAAAAAAAAGAGGTTGTTATTTTTATAACTGGATTTCCTATATTTATGGATAAGAATTCCAAAACTAACAAAGAGAAAATTATCTTGACTGTTATGTGCTGTAAAAATCATGTATTCAAAGTTTGCACTGTCACAATTCTGGATTCATAAGGATTTGCCAAACATTCAAATTAAAGCCTAATCAATAACTTTCTTCTCTGTAGAGGGCTCTTCTAAGGCCAGTGCTTTCCCAGGGCCTGGGTATATTATGTAGTATGGTGAATATCACAGAGCAATTGCCCTTGTTGAGGATCTGCATATTGGGATTCCTTTAGGATTTTTGTTTTAACTTAGGTTTCACTAGGATTCTTTCCCACCACACCCCCAGCTCTTTTTAAAAAATTTACCTAGTTTGTCCCTTGCCTGTTTGGCTACTAGATATATTTAACTGACCTTACACAGTGCTGCAGTCAAAGTTCAGCATTTAGGCAAAATGGATGGCAGTGTTAGCTGTTTTTCTCCTGGCGTGTCACTGTGCGTTATCTGGGATGGCATGCTTTGTGAGTATCTGTGTGGTTTCCCAACGAGAGGAGGGAGGGCTGGCTGCGTTCACTCTCACAAGGTGACCTTTGTTTCTGCGCATTCTCTGCTTTAACAGAGCATTGTCTAATCAGTCTATCAATACATATTTATTGAGTGCCTACCATGAATGCCCAGTAGTATGCTGTGTACTTTGAGAGATTATTTTTCACAGGGGGCAGGGTAGAAAGAAAGAGAAACATGCATTTGAGTTTAAAATAATGTTAACATGAAATATATAGACCGTGTGTGGTTTTATAAACATGAATTTCTGGAGGAGCAGAATTCTAGAGTGAGGTTAAGATCATTATTTTTCAATTTTTTCATGCATTTCAGGCATTTTTTTTTTGGGGGGGGGGGGGGGGATTTGTTCCTAGAGAATTATTGAGTTTCTTTTGAGGCATTGTATTTCCCTTGCATTTTTATGTTTCTTGTGTTTATACTTTGGCATCTGTGCATCTGGTGCAGCAGCTGCTCCTTCTGATTTTATGGAGCAGCATTTGTGCGGAAATACTTTTTCTTGTAGATATATCTACGGTATTGGTTGGGTAACGTGCTTTGGCCGTACAATAGAATATTATTCAGCCATGAAGAGGACTGAAGTTCTGATCCATGCTGCAGTGTGGATATACCTCCAAAACTTTATCCTGACTGAAAGGAGCCAGATACAAAAGGTCACTTATTGTATGGTTCCATGTATATGTAATATATTTTGTAGATAAATCTACAGATGTAGAATGCTAATTGGTGGTTGCCAGGGGCTGGAAAGCGTGAGGAATGGGAAGAGACTGCTTAAGGGTAAGGAGTTTTACCTTGGAGTGATGGAAATATTATGGAACTAGGTAGAGGCAGTCGTTGCAGAACATTGTGAATGTACTAAATGTTACTGAATTGTTCACTTTAAAATGGTTAATTTTATGTTAATGTGAACTACACCTCAATACATTATTTTTTAAAAGTTTTATGAACAGTCATAAATTAAAACAGATATTCACTATGGTGATTAATATAATTGCCCTTTGTTGAGTATTTACTGTTAGCTGGAGCCTTCTCATATATTGATTCTAAGCCTTATGTCAGCATTGCAAGATAGATTAGGAAGAACAAACAAAGAACTATATTAGTAGTTTAAAACAGTGGCTTTAAACTGCTTAATACCTTGTTTATCAAATCAGGTGAGCCCTTGAAATTTAATCAGGGACTGGACAATAGGGAGTATCTGTGATACTTGTGTTGCTCTGGCTATGTTGAGAGCATCTTAAATCATAAACACAGATTTGTTGAATGAGTTTGATACTTTGAAAATTATCAGCTAGAGGCCGGGTGCGGTGGCTCATGCCTGTCATCCC
Source organism: Rhinopithecus roxellana (assembly GCF_007565055.1). Classification (NCBI taxonomy): domain Eukaryota; kingdom Metazoa; phylum Chordata; class Mammalia; order Primates; family Cercopithecidae; genus Rhinopithecus; species Rhinopithecus roxellana. The sequence goes on from NC_044558.1 coordinate 8,455,509, forward strand.
AGCAGTTTGGGAGACTGAGGCAGGTGGATCACCTGAGGTCAGGAGTTCGAGACCAGCCTGGCCAACATGGTGAGACCTCATCTCTACTAAAAATAGAAAAATTATCTGGGTGTGGTGGCGGGCGCCGGTAATCCCAACTACGCAGGAGGCCAAGGCAGAAGGCGAGAGGTGGAGGTTGCAGTGAGCTGAGATTGCATCATTGTACTCCAGCCTGGGCAACAGAGCGAGACTCTGTCTCAAAAAAAAAAAAAAAAAAAAAGAAGTATCTGATTATGAACTTATATTTATTTGAGTTCTGTATTTTATCTTTCTGAAAATATGGAACTAAAGGCGTGTGCCACCACACTCAGCTAGTTTTTGTATTTTTTGTAGAGATAGGGTTTTGCCGTGTTGCCCAGACTGGTCTTGAACTGTTGAGTTCAGGCAATCTGCCTGCCTCCACCTCCCAAGGTGCTGGAATTACAGGTGTGAGCTTCTGTGCCCCGCCAAAACATAAGTTTTATGATATAACACTTGCTCTATGGGCGATGTTAGATGTTTTAAGTTTTGTTTTTTTTAAATGAAAAACAGTTGGCAACCACTAAATTGTTTTTACAACTCATTTTATAACAAGCCAGTTTGAGAAGTTTTTAGTGTAAAATGCCAGTGTTTCTGCTATCTGATGAAGAGCATCAAGTTGTATAAAATTTTACTATTGGAAAGTTAGCATTTGGGGAATACTATTCTAAATATATGTAACTTTGTAGTTCTAACACAAACAGAAGTAATATTAATAAATGGTACCTTAGGAGATTACTTGGATAGCCCTAGGATACCAGGTCATAGTAGCCAGAGAATGCTTCAATATATATTGAAAACTCACAGAAATAGTTGAGTAGAAATGCTTGCTTACGGTGCTGCGAAAATGCTGATGAAAGTGGATCTCTGAGTGCAGAAGAAAGTGCAGCCTGTTTTGAGCAGAGGGCCATGAGTGCTCCGGGGTGTGCCCCTGTAGGAAGGGAGCCCTGGATGCAGGTGCTCTTTTTTAGTTTTCTCAAAATAGAGCTGAAAGGATTGCTGTTTATTCAGCAGCCAAGCTGAGGACATTTTCCTTTCCTGCTGAAGGCTGTAATTCTGCCTCTCTTTGTAGTTCTTTTGCCCAGGAAAAGGTATATATGAATCAGCACAGCTTTGTTGTAATGATGGTCCTCTCTTTACCGTAATCATGTATGAGCTAATTTATATTGTAAAAAATATATTTAAAGTAAAACTGTGGGTCCAGTGTAGTTTGCCAATTTTACTGTATTTCGTGTTAGCCACTGCTTTTTTTTTTTTTTGAGACAGAGTCTCGCCCTGTCGTCCAGGCTGGAGTGCAGTGGCGCAATCTCAGCTCACGGCAACATTGGCCTCCCAGGTTCAAGTGATTCTCCTACCTCAGCCTTCCGAGTAGCAGGGACTATAGGCGCCCACTACCAAGTCCAGCTAATTTTTGTATTTTTAGTAGAGACGGGTTTTCACCATCTTGGCCAGACTGGTCGCGAAATCCTGACCTTGTGATTCGCCCGCCTCGGCCTTCCAGAGTGCTGGGATTACGTGTGTGAGCCACTGCGGCTGGCCTAGCCACTGCTTTTTAGAGTAATTGCCATAGCTGGTTGTGTCAGTTTGACATTTTGATTTCAAAGATTGTATTATAGTCGTTTGCCAAATGTCAAACAGTGAGTTCAAGGTTCTTGAATGATAGGCATAAACTCACTGGTGCTTTGTTTGTTAAGAGTATTATATAAGAGGATTTTATAATTTTTTTTTTTTTTTTTTTTTGAGAAGGAGTCTTGCTCGTTCCCCAGGCAGAGTCCAGTGACGCCATCTTGGCTCACTACAACCTTCGCCTCCCAGGTTCCTGCCATTCTCCTGCCTCAGCCTCCCGAGTAGCTGGGACTGCAGGCACCCGCCACCACGCCCGGCTGATTTTTTGTATTTTTAGTAGAGACAGGGTTTCACTGTGTTAGCCAGGATGGTCTCCATCTCCTGACCTCGTGATCCTCCTGCCTTGGCCTCCCAAAGTGCTGGAATTACAGGCATGAGCCATCGTGCCCGGCCTTTTTTTCTTTCTATTTTTTTTTTTTTGAGACGAAGTCTTGCTCTGTTTCCCAGGTTGGAGTGCAGTAGCGTGATGTCGGCTCACTGCAAGCCCCGCCTCTCGGGTTGAAGCTATTCTCCTACCTCAACCTCCTGAGTAGCTGGGACTACAGGCAGGCACCACCACACTTGGCTAATTTTTGTATTTTTAGTAGAAACGGGGTTTCTCCATGTTGGTCAGGCTGGTCTCGAACTCCTGACCTCGTGATCTTCCTGCCTTGGCCTCCCAAAGTGCTGGGATTACAGGCGTGAGCCGCCGCGCCTGGCTTACACTTTCTTATTTTGTCTGTAAAGTCTGTGTATAGTGCTTAAATGAGAGTTTCCCTGGACTCTAAAGAGTATATTCATATTGCCTAATGAAACTTTTATGTGTTGATTTCAGGTTATTTGCTGCCTGACTTTAATACTTAAGTGAACTTATAACTTGATTAGAACTTTGATGCTACGGGGTGGGTAAGGGATTTTCAAAAAGCAGGTGGATTTTACTTACAGGCCAAGGTCTCAAGGACAGCTATTGCTTTCTAGCTTTAAAATGTCCCTCATGAGTGTACATTTGAAGGTTTGGCAGATTTCTTAGTTTTAGTGTTCGTTGTTTCTTGACTGGAGACTAACTTTGGAACTGATTTTGGAGTATGTGGAAGCGTGTATTGTTAGAGTAGCACTGATTCTTGATCTGTGCATTTTTTGTTTTTGAGACGGGGTATTGCTCTGTAATCCAGGCTGGAGTGCAGTGGTGTGATCATGGATCATTGTAGCCTTGACCATCCCAGCTCAAGTGATCCCAGTCTCAGCCTCCTGAGTAGCTGAGACCACAAGCGTGTGCCACCATGCCATTTTTTATTTTTTTTAATTTTTAATTTTTTTTTGTAGAGACAGGGCCCCACCGTGTTGCCCAGACTGGTCTTGACCTCTTGGGCTCAAGCAGTTCTTCCTCCTAAGCCTCCCAAAGTACTGAGTTGTAGGCGTGAGCTACTGCGTCTGGCCTGATCTCTGTATTCTTTAAGAAGAATATTCTATTCACCCTCTTTTACTTTATAAGCACAATTGTACCATCTTCAGGAAGCACTCGTTATCTTTTACCAATGTTACTTCTCCCTAAACGCAGAGTAGATAACAGTAATTTGTAGAGCTATTTCTTTAATAGTTTTTCCTCATTACGAAGTAATACTTAACATGATAAAAAGTGTGTAAGAATACTAAAGAGTATGTAGGAAAAAAACCTTCTATACGTCTGTGTGTCATAGATATACCCAATTGGGTTTATGCATGCATGTGTACACATACCACACACATTTCTTTTGTTCTTGTAGAGAGACAGGGTCTCACTGTGTTGCCCAGGCTGGAGTGCAGTGGTACAATCATAGCTAACGGAGCCTCAAGCTCCTGGGCTCAAGTGATCCTCTTGCCTCAGCTGCCTGAGTAGCTGGGATTACAGGTGTGAACCAACAGCCCTGGCTAATTAAAAAAATTTTTTTTGTAGAGAAAGGGTGTCGTCACTCTGTTGCCTGGGCTGGTCTCGAATTCTTAGCCTTAAGCAATCCTACCTCCTCAGCCTCCTAGAGTGCTGGGATTATAGGTGTTAGCCACTACACCTGGTCCACACACTCTTTATATGACTTTAAAAAACTGATTACAAAACTTTAGAGCATCTGCCCCATGTTACTAAATATTCTTCAGGGAGGTTATTTTAAATGACTATATGAAATGATGTCATGTTTTTAGCTGTTCTTTTATTGTTGCATATTTAGGATATTCCTTTTTTTTTTAATTATAATACTGTTATGGCTATCTTTGTTAATACATTTTCACATTTTCTGATTATTTTCCTAAGGTAGATTGCTAAATAATTGAATCTATTTGTCAAAGATGATCAAAGGAATTACGGGAGAGTCCATTTTTCCCCCCGGTATACATTATATATTCTTAAAGTGTTTAACGTGGTATTCATTAGTTTGTAATGAAAAAAAGTTACAAAAATTAGTCCACAGATTTTTTTTTTTTTTTTTTTTTTTGAGACGGAGTCTCGCTCTGTTGCCCAGGCTGGAGTGCAGTGGCCGGATCTCAGCTCACTGCAAGCTCCGCCTCCCGGGTTCACGCCATTCTCCTGCCTCAGCCTCCCGAGTAGCTGGGACTACAGGCGCCGGCCACCTCGCCCGGCTAGTTTTTTGTATTTTTTAGTAGAGACGGGGTTTCACCATGTTAGCTAGGATAGTCTCGATCTCCTGACCTCGTGATCCGCCCGTCTCGGCCTCCCAAAGTGCTGGGATTACAGGCTTGAGCCACCGCGCCCGGCCTTTTTTTTTTTTTTTTTTTTGAGACGGAGTCTTGCTCTGTCGCCCAGGCTGGAGTGCAGTGGCTGGATCTCAGCTCACTGCAAGCTCCACCTCCCAGGTTCACGCCATTCTCCTGCCTCAGCCTCCCAAGTAGCTGGGACTACAGGCACCTGCCACCAAACCCGGCTAATTTTTTGTGTTTTTAGTAGAGACGGGGTTTCAGCGTGTTAGCCAGGATGGTCTCGATCTCCTGACCTCGTGATCCGCCCGCCTCGGCCTCCCAAAGTGCTGGGATTACAGGCGTGAGCCACCGCGCCCGGCCTAGTCCACAGATTATTATATTATCTGTCTTGTGTTTGGAGAGAAAAGCAACATTGCTAAAATATAGTCTCTACTTCTTGATGATGACACAATTGTGCTTAAAAAATGAGAGAGGTGTATTATAATATTCTTAAAGAATACATCTTTTTAAAATAGCTCTTGATCAGCCCTTTTCAATTCGGTCCTTGAGGAAATTAAGCTCTAATGCCCTGAGGTATCTACCCTGTGTAGTAAAATTAATGTATTTCCTATGCATCTCGAACTATACTGGCTTGAATTGTCCTTGAGAGAATTGAGAAAACAGTCATGAAATTATTTTATGTAGGGCTTAATTCTTTAGCAGAATACAGTACTGGTTTAGAAAGGCTGTTCTGGATATATCTACTGACAAATTGTTTTCCATAAAGATTAGACTATCTCACTAGCAGTCTGTAAGAATGCCTGTCTCACTTTACATCTTAATGTTATCTTTACCCTGAAAAAACAAACTTGCCTGTTTTATAGGGTAAAAAGTATTATTTTGTTTTAATTTGCATTTTTTGGTTTACATTTTTCATGTGTTTACTCGCTATTTGGGTATTATCTGTGAATTGTGTATTTTTTGTTAATTTTTCTTGGGGGAAGGGAAGAGCTTAATATTTAATTTATATGGGCTCTATATAGGGAGGATAAAGTTTTTTCTCTCACATTTGTTATAAATAATTTTCAGTGTTTGTCGTTTGCTCTTTAGTTTTTATGTTTTTGATGTATACACATTTTATATTGGTAAGCAGTAAAATGTACCACACTTTTTTTTTTTTTTGCAATTCCTTACGTTTCTTTTTTTCTTGGAAAGGCCTTCTTTATCTGAATGAATATCATTAAATGGGTATATATGATTTTTATTTTCTAATTAATTTGCATTTTACTCTTAGTTCTTTAATCTTCCTTAAGAATTTATTTTGTATTTTTGTGTGAGGAGACAAACTTATTTTGATGTTTTCCTAATAACTGAAGATCCTTCTACACATTGTGTGGTAAAGATCGGTCCCTAGCTGGGCGCGGTGGCTCAAGCCTGTAATCCCAGCACTTTGGGAGGCCGAGACGGGCGGATCACGAGGTCAGGAGATCGAGACCATCCTGGCTAACACGGTGAAATCCCGTCTTTACTAAAAAATACAAAAACTAGCCGGGCGTGGTGGCGGGCGCCTGTAGTCCCAGCTACTCGGGAGGCTGAGGCAGGAGAATGGCGTGAACCCGGGAGGCGGAGCTTGCAGTGAGCTGAGATCTCATGACTGCACTCCAGCCTGGGCAACACAGCGAGAGTCCGCCTCAAAAAAAAAAAAAAAAAAAAAGATCGGTCCCTTTCCCTTTGGTTTGTGGAATTTTTTGTTGTTGTTGTTTAGTGCTTATATATTATAAGATCTACTTTTCTGTTTGTTATCCTTTTTTCTAGTACTTTTTTCTAGTACTACATTGATTTAATTGTTACAGGCTAATAATTTTGTATTAATGGCCGGTTGGGCATTGAAAAAATTTCCGTCCCATATCTGTATTTTTGCCATTCTCACTCTTTATTCTTAGGTGCTGCCAGATACTCTTACCCAACTCTTTTTATAACCCACCTGCCTCAGGGCTCAGCTCAGATGCTGTTTCTTCACAGGGCCCTCCTGAACCCAACCCTATCTAAAGTAGGAAATCCTGTACCCAATCTGCCATATTATCCTATCTCTTCAATATCATTTATCGCAATTTGTAAATAACATTCTTGACAGTTTGTCTACTTTCTTTTTCATTGGAATTTCAGTTCCATGAGGGTAAAGATCGTATTTTTCTTGCTTACTGCTGTATCCCTTGTACCTGACACATAGTAAATACTCAATAAATATATTTTGGATCCCTGAATAAATTAAAAATGAACTTCAGAACTGTTCTTTTTCTCAGTCAATCACAATCAGGGTTGTGTTAAACCTACAAATTATTTTTCTTTCTTTTTTTTTTTTTTTTGAGACAGAGTCTCGCTCTGTCGCCCAGGCTAGAGTGCAGTGACTGGATCTCAGCTCATTGCAAGCTCCGCCTCCCGGGTTCCCGCCATTCTCCTGCCTCAGCCTCCCGAGTAGCTGGGACTACAGGCGCCCGCCACCTCGCCTGGCTAGTTTTTTTGTATTTTTTAGTAGAGACGGGGTTTCACCGTGTTAGCCAGGATGGTCTCGATCTCCTGAGCTCGTGATCCGCCCGTCTCGGCCTCCCAAAGTGCTGGGATTACAGGCTTGAGCCACCGCGCCCGGCTACAAATTATTTTTCAAGTATGGCATACGGTGGCTCATGTCACTAATCCCAGCACCTTGGGAAGCTGAGGTGGGTGGATTGCTTGAGCCGAGGACTTCATGACCTGCCTGGGCAACATGGTGAGACCTCATCTGTAAAAAAAATAAAAAAATAAAAAGTTAGCCAAGTTTTGTGGCATATACTTGTGGTCTCAGCTGTGGTGGAGGCCGAGGTGGGAGGATCACTCGAGCCCGGGAGGTCGAGGGTGCAGTGAGCCAGGACTGCGTCACTGCACTTGAGCCTGGGTGACAGAGTGAGACCCTGTGTCAAAAAAATAAAGTATGGCTTACTATTTTTTTTAATTGATTAAAAGTTTATTTACATGTTCCAGCAAAGTGTTGTGGTTTTCTTCATTTAAGTGTTGTACATTTCTTGTCAAGGCTACTGCTGTGTAATTTCTAAAATTTTTTTCCTACTGCGAATGGATTTTTTCCCTATCATATTTTTTGAGTAATTAAAAACTGAAACAATCTCAAATTTAGAGAAAAATTGCAAATACAGTAAAAATAACTTTTTTGCCTCCGTAACCATTTGAGGATAAATCGCCAACCTATATGTCATCATACCTCTCCCTTTATACAGTGTGTGCTTCCCACAAAAAGGGACCTTTGGCACAGCCATCACATTCAGGAAATTACCTTTACATTCACATTTCATTTGTTGTTCTCATAAACAAAAACAGTCGTTGTAAATAAGAAAGATTGAGTTTAGAATCACAGGTTGCACGTCTCTTTTATCTCCTTCAATCCACAGGTTACATGTCTCTTTCATCTCCTTCAATCTGAGACACTTTCTGTCTCTTTTTGGCTTCGTAAGCTGGATACCTTCAAGGATTACAGACTCGTAATTTTACAGAATAGACTTCTATTTGGGTTGTCCTGTGTTTCTTCGTTATATGCTCAGGTTGTATATCGCTGAAAAGAATATCACAGAAGTGACGCTCTGTTCTTGTCATTGTACCGTGGCAGATGGCAGACGATTGTCAGGCTGTCTTGTTACTGAAGATGATCACTTTGATTACTTGAGCAAGGTGATAATCCCTTTCCAGCTTCTCCATGGGGCAGTTACTCTCCTTTTGTAATTAATACTTGTTTTGTGAGGCGATACCTTGAAACTATATACATATCTCATTCTTCATCAACTGTTCAATTTATTTATGTCATATCTGTATGGATTTATAGATCCTTGGTTTTCTCAGTAGTTTGTATATAACCACCATTATTGAATTTGATGCTCAATCTGTCCTAGAGTTGGCCAGTGGGAGCCCATTCAAGCTCACTCCTGTGTCTGTTAGACATGTTCCTGTTATTCTTTGAGTACTTTCTTTCTGGTGTGAAAATTTTAGGTTCACTAAAGTTATTTAATATTCTTGTGTGAACATTTCTTTTAAGTTTTCTTGTTTTTGTATAGACACCTTAAGGTTAAACAAGTAGCTTTATTTGAAATGTCAGTTACCCCTGTAATATGGGGACCAAAAAATTTGTTAAAAACTGTCAGAAAAAGCTGTGCATGGTGGCATGTGTGCCTGTAGTCCCAACTACTCAGGAGAGGCTGAGGTGGGAGGATTGCTTGAGCTCAGGAATTTGAGATCAACCTGGGCAGTAAAGCAACACCCCTCTCTCTCTATTAAACACACATGCATACACACACACTCACACACAGGAATTTGTCAGTATAAAGAAATATATAAGCATCTATCCCAGCTCATATATTTGGATTAAAAAAATGCTAAGCATCAGTGAAGAATCGGATATCCCTGTGTGGCTACTTAATTTTTTTTTAATTCCTAAAGTGAAAAGTAATTATTTTTGTATGCAATAAATAAGAAAGGACCAGAAGAGAAACTTGATTGTTGTGTCTTTTCATCCTTCAGGTTCCTTGTCTCCAAGATAATTTTATAGAGATTTTTGAGACCAAAATTTTGGCACCTTAGTGTACAACAGTACTTGGCATTTTGTAGGGATTCTCACGGAAAGATGTTATTTTATGATATTAGGTGAAACGAGGAGAGAAATTATTCCCAATCTTTTCTGTTTCCTCTCTCTTTCCTTCTTTGAGAGAGATTATAGTTGAAAA